>NC_140946.1:40652572-41252572 GCF_014529385.1 Adiantum capillus-veneris | reverse complement strand
ATTAAAAACAGTTTTGACCTTGTGAGGTGATGAAATTTCAGAGAGTGATAGTTGTTGTGTCAATCGTGTGGAAATGAAATAATGGCTACTACCATCATCTAGCAGAATGGTGACATTTTCACCCTTAACAGTGCCTTGCACTTTAAACAAAGTGTGAGGAGATATAGGAGTACCTGAAGATGGATTGTCATCGTTATCATAATCAGGATCATATCCCTCACCGTAGTTAACTTCCACTTCATTGTCGTCAGGTGTAGCATCTTCGATGAGGGTAAGAGTAGCTCCGTTGGGGCGGTTCTTGTTGAAGGGTTTCTGATTTGAATTCCTGTTGACTCCATTTGAATGGCCATTGGATTGACCATTGCCCTTAGCATGACCATTTGGGCACTTATCTGCATAGTGACCATACTGAAAGCATTCAAAACACTTCACCTTTTTGCTACCATTAGAATTTGGAGGAGAACGCTGGTTGAAAGAATTTTGGTTGCCTCGTTGTTGGGTGTTGTTGTTGTTGTTGCTCGTATGAGGTTGAGCAGTTGTAGGAGAATTGTCGAATCTACGTCTTTTGAAAAAAGTACGGCTTTGGTGTTTGTTTCTGTCAAAGTTAGTAGAGAAAGGAAGTCTCTTGTTGCGGTTAGTGTTAGCAGGTTGTTCAGTGTGAGAGGAATGTGTGTACAGAATTATCAAGCATGTGCAACCATGTCGTTTTGAAGTCATCATCATGTGCATAAGTGTCAGGCATAGTATCAAAGGAAGTTCCCATAATGGTTAATAGATGATTAAGTGAGGGTCTTCTACTCAAAGCATCAGGTACAACGTTTTCTTTACCAGGTTGGTATTGAATGTTGGGCTGGAAACTTTGAATAAAAGCGGCCCACTTAATATGTCTATCATCTATTAAGGGCTGAGAAAGTAAATATTTGATACTTTGTTGATCAGTTTTAATGATCAAGTCAGTACCCATTACATAGTGTTTCCAAATTTTCAATGCATGTACCACAACAATTAACTCTTTATCATAAGTATTGAACTTTGTTTTAGACGGTTTGAATTTACGACTTTCGAAAGCAATGGGATGGTTATCTTGCATAAGGACTGCACCGATACCTTCCCTACTAGCATCCGTGACTACCACAAAGAATGGTCTTTCAAAGTCAGGCAATTGCAATACAGGTGCATTAGTCAAAGCATGTTTAAGTGCATTAAATGAGCTTTCTTGCAAATCGGTTCATTCATAAGGCGTGTTTTTCTTCAACAAGAGAGTCAAATAATGTGCTTTGTAAGCAAAATTACGAACAAATTTACTGTAATAGCTGCAAAGACCAATAAAAGATCGTAGCTCATGCAAGTTTTTGGGTCTAGGCCAGGATTGAATAGCTTCAATTTTCTTTGGATCGACATGTATTCCCTTACCCGATACAATATGTCGCAAATATTCAATTTCAGATTGGAAAAATGAACTCTTGGCAGGATTCAAATACAAGTGATTTTGTGCAAGCAGATCAAATACACGTATTAAATGTTGCTTATGCTCTTCTTCAGATTTACTGAAAACCAAAATGTCATCAAAAAATACAATCACAAAATCTTGCTGGTCAATGAAAATCTTTCAACCAGCGTTCTCCTCCAAATTCTAATGGTAACAAAAAGGTGAAGTGTTTTAAATACTTTTAGTATGGTCACTATGCCGATAAGTGCCCAAATGGTCATGCTAAGGGCAATGGTCAATCCAATGGCCATTCAAATGGAGTCAACAGGAATTCAAATCAGAAACCGTTCAACAAGAACCGCCCCAACGGAGCTACTCTTAACCTCATCGAAGATGCTACACCTGACGACAATGAAGTGGAAGTTAACTACGGTGAGGGATATGATCCTGATTATGATAACGATGACAACCCATCCTCAGGTACTCCTATATCTCCTCACACTTTGTTTAAAGTGCAAGGCACTGTTAAGGGTGAAAATGTCACCATTCTGCTAGATGATGGTAGTAGCCATGATTTCATTTCCACACGATTGGCACAGCAACTATCACTCTCTGAAATTTCATCACCTCACAAGGTCAAAACTGTTTTTAATAATCAATGTTTTAATTGTAAAACTCAAGTCACTGTTGAAGTTTGCATTGGTGAATTCACACAAGCACGTACATTTTTGGTAGCACCATTGCATGGACTCCATATGATTTTGGGAATGCCATTTCGTCACGAATTTGATCCGTTGATTAATTATAACACACGTACAATGTCTCTCACTCATAATAATAAAAATTTCTCCATCCAAGCAACACTGGCACATCAAAAATTTCCACTCCTCTCTGACACTCAAGCCAAACGAGCAACTCGCAAACAGGGGAAAACATATCTAGTCTTGGTAAATCAAATTTCTGCTGAAACTGAAACTTCACGAAATTCCACACACGATGAATTTCTCTCACAATTTAAAGACTGTTTCATGCATGATCTGCCACCTGGAATTCCACCATCACGCCCCGAAGACCACAAAATTGACATCATACCGGATAGTAAACCTCCCTGTAGAGCACCTTATCGTGTAAATCCTACCACACACAGGGAAATACAAACTCAAATCATTGATTTACTTGACCGAGGCCTAATCCGACCCAGTAGTTCACCATACGGAGCTCCAGTACTTCTTGTTAAAAAGAAAAATGGAACCTTTCGTATATGTATCGACTACAGGGCTTTAAACAAGATCACCATTAAGAATAGATTTCCTATTCCTAGAGTGGATGATCTACTAGACAAACTGAAATGGGCAAACATCTTTAGCAAAATTGACCTTAAATCAGGGTATCACCAAGTCAAAATGTTTGAACATGATCTCTACAAAACTGCTTTCAGAACACAAACTGGGCACTATGAATTTCTTGTCATGCCATTTAGTTTGACAAATGTACCAGCTACATTCACACGCATGATGAATCGCATTTTCATTGACCACCAAGATTTTGTGATCGTATTTTTTTATGACATTTTGGTTTTCAGTAAATCTGAAGAAGAGCATAAGCAACATTTAATACGTGTATTTGATCTGCTTGCACAAAATCACTTGTATTTGAATCCTGACAAGAGTTCATTTTTCCAATCTGAAATTGAATATTTGGGACATATTGTACTGGGTAAGGGAATACATGTCGATCCAAAGAAATTGAAGCCATTCAATCCTGGCCTAGACCCAAAAACTTGCATGAGCTACGATCTTTTATCGGTCTTTGCAGCTATTACAGGAAATTTGTTCGTAATTTTGCTTACAAAGCACATTATTTGACTCTCTTGTTGAAGAAAAACACGTCTTATGAATGGACCGATTTGCAAGAAAGCTCATTTAATGCACTTAAACATGCTTTGACTAATGCACTTGTATTGCAATTGCCTGACTTTGAAAGACCATTCTTTGTGGTAGTCACGGATGCTAGTAGGAAAGGTATCGGTGCAGTCCTTATGCAAGATAACCATCCCATTGCTTTCGAAAGTCGTAAATTCAAACCGTCTGAAACAAAGTTCAGTACTTATGATAAAGAGTTAACTGTTGTGGTACATGCATTGAAAATTTGGAAATACTATGTAATGGGTACTGACTTGATCATTAAAACTGATCAACAAAGTATCAAATATTTACTTTCTCAGTCCTTAATAGATGATAGACATATTAAGTGGGCCGCTTTTATTCAAAGTTTCCAGCCCAACATTCAATACCAACCTGGTAAAGAAAACGTTGTACCTGATGCTTTGAGTAGAAGACCCTCACTTAATCATCTATCAACCATTACGGGAACTTCCTTTGATACTATGCCTGACACTTATGCACATGATGATGACTTCAAAACGACATGGTTGCACATGCTTGATAATTCTGTACACACATTCCTCGAATACACTATTCAAGAAAACTTCCTTTATTTCAAACAAAAATTGTGTGTAACTAAACCTTTTCGTACATTAATTATTGAAGAATTGCACAAACCACCTTATGCTGGACATAGAGGATTTGCTGCCACTTTTCAAAATTTATGTCGTGATTTCTATTGGCCTAATATGAGAATGGATGTTAAACAGTATGTGTCAACTTGTTTGATTTGTCAAAAAATCAAAGCAGCTACAGGTAAGAAATTGGGACTTTTACACCCTCTCCCCATTCCTGAAAGACCTTGGGAACATATTTCCATGGATTTTGTTACTGGTTTCCCACTCACAACACACAAACATGACAAGATATGGACTATTATTGATCGTTTCTCTAAACAAGCATACTTTGTTTAATGTAAGAAAACACTCACAGCACATCAAGCTGCACTTTTGTTTCTAAAGACTGTTTTTGCACATCATGGTTTACAAAGTGATTATTTCTGATCGAGACTCAAAATTTTGTAGTGCTTTTTGAACTACTGTATTTGAAAATCTTGGCACTACACTTGACTTCACTTCTGCATTTCATCATGAATCTAATGGTCAAACCGAAGTGACCAACCGCACTATTATTGACTTGTTGAAGGCTTATGTTTCCTCTCAACCTAAGAAATGGGATGACGACCTACATATTTTGCAATTTGCATACAATAACACCACTCACACTGCCACGGGTACATCTCCCTTTGAAATTGTATATGGTCACTCACTTCCTACTCCTGCTTCACGTCTTTCTAATGTTGTGCCTGCCGCTGATTATTTCACTACTGACTTCCATGATATTTATGCAAGTGTGCATTCTGCCATTAAACACTCACAAGAACTTTACACCAAGCATGCTAACAAGCACAGCAAGGCACACCAATTCAAAGAAGGTGATCATGTTTTACTTCGCATCGACAAACGAAGGATCAAAAGTGTTGATACTAATGTCTTTGTTAAACTTGCTCGTCGTTTTTATGGACCTTTCAAAATCTCAGCGGTCATTAACAATGTTTCTTTTCGTTTAGACCTACCTGCACATTGGCATATTCACAATGCCTTTCACATTAGTCTTTTACGCCCATTCCGAGGACCCCTACCTACACACCACATTTATGAAGACCCACCTTCACATGTAGACCAAGAAGAGCAGCTCATCCCTGACAAAAAAGTTGACCATGACACCACCACTACACGCACTGGAATGGTTTATAACCGTTACCTTTTGATTTTCAAAGGCTACCCTAGAGAAGATGCCAAATGGATGCCTGAAAAGTTTTTTCGCAACTTTCCCGACCTTCTCCACACTTTCCATCACTCACGGTCCAGTTGATTTCTCTATTGAGCAACTGAGGACAGTTGCTATCCCTGGTGGGAGGGATGTTACGAGACTGGGCACCCTCCTATTGTAGTGGTTAGCTGCAATTGGGATAGCTGGGCGTAATGGTTAATTATGTACTGTCTATTTATTTTACTAATTGAGTTGATGATGGTTTTGTAGAGTATAATGCGGGGAGTTGATGAAGAGGCGACGGCAACTACTCTTGGCCACTTTATATTTGCACAGTATCTTAGAACATCATTTCAATAAGCCACTATGGCTTTGTAAATAGTTGTAGTGGGAACTCCTCTTATGGGTCATGCAAGAACTAATGAGCTTCACTCATTTGCAAAAGTAAAGTGGTTGTAAAAGAGGGGCCTCAATTTTTGGCACCTTAAACTCAAAGTAATATATTAAATACCAACTCCACAAGAGTGGTGCCGTGGAGTTTGGGGCTAAATTTAGACCTTTCTCTTGCAGATTCTCTTCTCTACTCTCTTAAGCTATGGTTATTTGCTGTGTACTCTCTAATCTAGTCTCCATCTCTTACACATCTCTTATACTCTCTTACAAGCATGTCTATGTCAATTCTATGTTTATTGTATGTGTGTGTGTGTCATAGTCTAGGTGAGTGTGTGTGCTTGGAAATTGGAAGAAGAGGTGGACAGTTTGATGGTGATGGCTTGAAAGTTTGTGTTGAATATTCTAAGTGGTCGATCTCCCCCTCTTCTACCAACAGTGGTATCATGTTGAGATGTAGAGAGAAAGAGAGAGAGACGAGACAAGAGACGCACCATATACGCTCCCAAAGACTGATTCATATTGAGGACAAGATACAAATATATAGGTGAGACCAAGTTCAGTAGAGTGAGCCATATATAGCTCCAACACCCCCCACTCAAACGAAGGTCTCTTTGGATGAAAAAACCCTTGGGGAGTTCAAGGGAAAAACCCAAGCCCCTATACAATGTGAAATATGAACCAGCGGTGATGATGTGAAGGTGAATTGTGCATCTATGTACAAATATTCAAGTGACTTAGATATCACAAGGTGCAAATGTGGAGTGTGCATAGTGCATGGTACCTAAAAGATTACAATGTCATATGTACAAAGCTATTACAATAGCAAAGAAGCTAATCTAGAAAGAGTGAGGCCGAAGCAACTCCAAGCTCCGAGCACAAGAGAATGAAACGTGACTCATTGAGGCCTTTGGTCAAAATGTCTGCAATCATCTGGTCACTTGGATAGTGTTCAACCATAATGGTTCCTTTGCGTACTTCATACCTGACATAATGATAATGGACAGCAATGTGCTTTGACTTATTATGTTGAACATAGTCTTTTGCAAGACTAATAGCACTTTGGTTGTCACACCGCAAGGGTGTGCTAGAAAGAGGAGAGTGACCAATATCAACCAGCATTTGTCGAAGCTAAATCAACTCACGAGCTGCAAGTGATGCCACAACATATTCTAACTCAGTCGTAGAAACTGCAACACAACGTTGTTTCTTGCTGGTCCAAGAAACAAAACAACCATTTATAGAGAAGCAATTTCCACTAGTAGATCGCATAGATAAATGTGAGCTTGCCCAGTCTGCATCTGTGTAACCCAAAAGAGAAAGAGATTTCATAGAATCCGATGTGAGTTGTCGTCGATAGACTAAACCAAAATCTGTAGTGCCTTTCAAGTATTTCAATACACGCTTTGCAGCAGACCAATGCTTAAGAGAAGGACATGCAAGATGTTGTCCAAGATAATTAGCAGCAAACAGAATATCAAGACGAGTGTTCATGCCAACAAACTGAAGACATCCAATCAAGTTAGCATAAGGTTGATTTGTGACAAGTTGACCGCCATTGTCAGAAGTATTCTTCGTAGAGCTCGGAAGACAAGGTGTGTTGGCTGAATGTGCAGATTCCATATCAAATTTTTGAATAGTATCTATAATAAACTTTGATTGTCGAAGGAATAAAATACCTATTGTACGGTTCCGTTGGATTTGAATGCCAAGACAAGAGTGAATCTCTCCAAGATCCACCATATCGAATGCAGAAGACAATAACTTTTTCACTTGCTGAAGAAATCCCAAATCATTGGAAACAAGGATGGTATCATCCACATAAAGAGCAAGAATCACAAAACTGCTACCTTGGCGTTTTATGTATAAGTTGGGGTCTGACGAGCAAGAGATGAATCCTTTAGAGGTGAGAAAAAGATCAAATTTTGTATACCAGGCTCGCGAAGCTTGTTTGAGACCATATAGTGCCTTATGGAGTTGAGCAACAAGGTCTTCTTTACCTGGAATAACAAACCCTTCTGGTTGTTCCATATAAATTTCCTCTTCCAAGTCACCATTAAGAAAAGCAGTTCGCACATCCATTTGATGAGCTTCTAAATCAAATTGAACAGCAAATGCCAATAAAACTCGAACACTTGTAATGCGAACAACTGGTGAAAAAGTCTCTTGATAATCAACACCAGCTACTTGGAAGTAACCTTTTGCAACTAAACGCGCCTTAAACTTGTCAAAAGATCCATCTGCTTTTACTTTTGTCTTATACACCCACTTACATTTAATAGCTGTAAGACCGGGAGGTAATTCAATTAGTATCCATGTACCTTTAGAGATAAGAGAATGGTACTCTGCTTCCATAGCCTCTTGCCATTGATCCTTTTGTGGTGAAGAGATAGCTTCATCATAAGTAACGGGATCTTCAGAAGTAGAAAAAGCATTATCAGCAATATCGTCATCATAAACATGACATGAGCCATGTTCAAAATCAATAGGCAGATCAACAACAATATCAATATCATCATTGGTAACATTTGGAATGGATGGTTATGAAGAGGAAAGTTGCTCTATAGGAAGAGTTTCATCTTCTGAAAGAAATGGAAAAGCCTGAAGCAATGATCTGGTATCATCAGAATCATCCATAGACCATGAGCCTCCCATAACCTGTTCGTTAAAAATAGCATCACGATTCACAATTATATTCTTAGAGGAAGGGTCATAGAATTTATAGCCTTTGGAAGTGTCAGAATATCCAATAAAAATAACTTTAAGACCAGGAGCATCAAGCTTTGTTCGTGTTTCTTTGGGAACATGAATATAAGCAATACATCCAAAGGTTCGAAAATGAGATACAGAAGGAATGTCACATGTCCATGCTGTGATGGGTATCTTACCAGAGGGTACAGTAGTAGGAAGATGATTCTGAATAAATGCTGCTGTCAAAGTAGCTTCAACCCAGAAAACACGAGATAAGCCAGAATGAATCAGCATACATCTTACAACATTGAGAATAGTGCGATTCTTTCGTTCAGCAACACCGTTCTGTTGAGGCGAATATGGAATAGTGTGTTCATGATGAATTCCACTGTCAGCACAGTAACTCACAAACTCTCGAGAAACATTTTCGCCTCCATTGTCACTACGAAGCTTCTTAAGGCGACGACCAGTTTGAAGTTCAGCAGCCTTATGGAATTGTTTGAAAACAGATAAGGCTTCAGATTTTTATCTAAGTAGAAATACAGTCGTATACCTTGAGAAATCATCAATGAAAGTAATGAAGTAGCGATATTGTGATCTCGAAGAAGGTAGAGGTCCACTTATATCAGTATGAACAAGATCCAATATGTCATGAGAATGAGTTGTATTTGAAAGAGGAAAGGGTTTACGATTGTGTTTCCCAAGAGCACAAAATTCACAAATTCCCATATGGGGATGGGCTTTAAGATCCATGCCATGAACAAGATCACGACGTTGAAGATCAAGGAGTTTTGAGAAATCAGCATGAACAAAACGGTGATGCCATACTTTGCAATCATGATCACCTGGAGCGGTGACAATATTTGCTATAGCATCGTTGAGAGAGAGTTCAAACAAATTACCGTTTCGAGGAGCAGTGGCTATAGTCTGTCCATCTTTCTCAATTCGGCATTTGGTATGATCAAATCCAACAAACAGACCAAGATCTACAAGTCTAGCAACTGAAAGAAGATTACGTTGAAGATCTGGTACATGTAATACTCCTCGCAAAATTCGAGTGGAAGAAAATAAGGTACCAAGATATAAGTCTCCAATACCCTTTACTTGACAAGTAATATCATCAGCAAGATAAACAACACGTTGAACTGGCAGTGGATGATAGTTATGGAGCCACTTAGACTGATATGTCATATTTCCTGTAGCACCAGTGCCTTTGATTGGTAGCAAGAGAATCGCCTTTGCTTGGGGAACATACTTTCCTACTATCACAAAGCCCAATTTCCATTGTAGAAAGTGCTATCTCCCAAATCATCACAGCCTGCTCGTTTTCCTCTTGTACTCGCTGCCAAGACATTATCATGCATAAAAGTTAACTTAACTTTAACTTTGAAGACTTTGAATTCAGTCGTCTGCCGTTTTGAAAGCTTAAAAGTCTCCTTTTGCTATTTAAATACCAAACCCACCAATTTAACTTAAAAGTCTTCCTTTTCTAAGAAGTCAGACACCCCTTCTTTCAATACTCTTGGTCCTCGACAAAACTCACCCATCCGCCACGGCAGTGAATCTTGGTCGGCACCGATGGAAATTCTTCAGCTTCAAACTGGCCAAAAATAAAACAAAAAAATTAATCGGCACCGACGGAGACAAATTTTCTTTCGAAGTCGTCGAGTTTTCAAAGAACAAAATTGATTCTTTTTGAAAACCGGCTATCACAATTGAGTCGACAATAATCCGCCAAGAAGCACGTCACCTGAATAACTTGCGATAAAATTTTGCGACTGCTATTGCTTTTTGCTTTGGGGATACGAGATATCGAGCGCCACGAAATTCAACCGACTCGCAGACGCACCATCGGACCGCTCACTCTTCTAGCAATTTCCTAGCGCATCGCCATTCTGGACTGGACGCCACCGCTCGTTCTCAGCTAAGTACATTACATTTCTGTTATTTATTTTATTTTATTCCGCATATTGCATCTGCAAATATCACCAAATAGCCTTTTTAAGCATTACCATTTAATTATTTATAAAAAATAGAAAAATAAAAAAGAAAAGAAAAAGAAAAGCACGCAATCATGGCGCATCTTCCTCATGCCTCCACGATTGCAGAGCAACTTCAAAATTTACAGCAGTCACTCACATATGAACGCATGCGAAGGCAAGAACTTGAAGATAAATTATTGCATTCTGCACGCACCGAATCTGCATCGGCACCCAAGAAAAACAAAATTAGCAGAAAAGCCTTCACTTTCAAAGATTTTGATGGCACTAAAGATGCTAGCACGGTTCTAGCATGGGTTAGTCAACTAGGTGACTATTTTCATGATGAAGACTTTCCCGAGCGTGAAATGGTAAAGTGTGCATCCAATCATCTCACTAGCAGCGCTGCATTGAGGTGGAACGCAACCAAACAACACGGTAGGAGACCACGCACCTGGCATGCATTCAAAAAAGTGTTTTTACTTCAATTTTTGCCCACACAATACAAAGCTAAAGCACGACGTCAATGGGATTTAATTCGACAGGGTCGAAATGAAGATGTACAGGGTTACACTGATCGTTTTTGAAACTGTTTAATTCAACTGCAAGCTATTGAACATGTTAGTCGCAGGAAATTGAAGCGTAAGTACATATTAGGCTTGGCACTACAAATTGGTGTTGAGGTAGATATGTTCGAACCAGATTCTCTGTCAAAGGCTATTAATTTGGCTCTCAACGCAGAAAAGAAGAAAGGTGGACATTCTTCTCACACTGATCAACCTGCTAGGACTAACCGCAACAAGAGACCTCCTTTTTCTCCTAACTTTGACAGAAGTAAACACCAAAGCCGTACTTTTTTCAAAAGACGAAGATTTGACAATCCTCCTACCACTGCTCAACCTCATACAAGCAACAACCACAACAACACTCAGCAACGAGGCAACCAACATCCTTTCAACCAGCGTTCTCCTCCAAATTCTAATGGTAACAAAAAGGTGAAGTGTTTTAAATGCTTTCAATATGGTCACTATGCAGACAAGTGCCCAAATGGTCATGCTAAGGGCAATGGTCAATCCAATAGCCATTCCAATGGAGTCAACAGAAATTCAAATCAAAAACCCTTCAACAACAACCGCCCCAACGGAGCTACTCTTACCCTCATCGAAGATGCTACACCCGACGACAATGAAGTGGAAGTTAACTACGGTGAGGGATATGATCCTGATTATGATAACGATGACAACCCATCCTCAGGTACTCCTATATCTCCTCACACTTTGTTTAAAGTGCAAGGCACTGTTAAGGGTGAAAATGTCACCATTCTGCTAGATGATGGTAGTAGCCATGATTTCATTTCCACACAATTGGCACAGCAACTATCACTCTCTGAAATTTCATCACCTCACAAGGTCAAAACTGTTTTTAATAATCATCGTTTTAATTGTAAAACTCAAGTCACTGTTGAAGTTTGCATTGGTGAATTCACACAAGCACGTACATTTTTGGTAGCACCATTGCATGGACTCAATATGATTTTGGGAATGCCATTTCGTCATGAATTTGACCCGTTGATTAATTATAAAACACGTACAATGTCTCTCACTCATCATAATAAAACATTCTCCATCCAAGCAACACTAGCACAACAAAAATTTCCACTTCTCTCTCACACTCAAGCCAAACGAGCAATTCGAAAACAGGGGAAAACATATCTAGTATTGGTAAATCAAATTTCTGCTGAAACTGAAACTTCACGTCATTCCACACACGATGAATTTCTTTCACAATTTAAAGATTGTTTCATGCATGATCTGCCACCTGGAATTCCACCATCACGCCCCGAAGACCACAAAATTGACATCATACCGGGTAGTGAACCTCCCTGTAGAGCACCTTATCGTGTAAATCCTACCGCACACAGGAAAATACAAACTCAAATCATTGATTTACTTGACCGAGGCCTAATCCGACCTAGTAGTTCACCATACGGAGCTCCAGTACTTCTTGTCAAGAAGAAAAATAGAACCTTTCGTATGTGTATCGACTACAGGGCTTTAAACAAGATCACCATTAAGAATAGGTTTCCAATTCCTAGAGTAGATGACCTATTAGACAAACTGAAAGGGGCACACATCTTTAGCAAAATTGACCTTAAATCAAGATATCACCAAGTCAAAATGTTTGAACATGACGTCTACAAAACTGCTTTCAGAACACAAACTGGACACTATGAATTTCTTGTCATGCCATTTGGTTTGACAAATGCACCAGCTACATTCACACGCATGATGAATCGCATTTTCATTGACCACCAAGATTTTGTGATTGTATTTTTTGATGACATTTTGGTTTTCAGTAAATCTGAAGAAGAGCATCAGCAACATTTAACACGTGTATTTGATCTGCTTGCACAAAATCACTTGTATTTGAATCCTGACAAGAGTTCATTTTTCCAATCTGAAATTGAATATTTGGGACATTGTATCGGGTAAGGGAATACATGTCGATCCAAAGAAAATTGAAGCCATTCAATCCTGGCCTAGACCCAAAAACTTGCATGAGCTACGATCTTTTATTGGTCTTTGTAGCTGTTACAGGAAATTTGTTCGTAATTTTGCTTACAAAGCACATTATTTGACTCTCTTATTGAAGAAAAAGACGCCTTATGAATGGACTGATTTGCAAGAAAGCTCATTTAATGCACTTAAACATGCTTTGACTAATGCACCTGTATTGCAATTGCCTGATTTTGAAAGACCATTCTTTGTGGTAGTCACGGATGCTAGTGGGAAAGGTATCGGTGCAGTCCTTATGCAAGATAACCATCCCATTGCTTTCGAAAGTCGTAAATTCAAACCGTCTGAAACAAAGTTCAGTACTTATGATAAAGAGTTAACTGCTGTGATACATGCATTGAAAATTTGGAAACACTATGTAATGGGTACTGACTTGATCATTAAAACTGATCAACAAAGTATCAAATATTTACTTTCTCAGCCCTTAATAGATGATAGACATATTAAGTGGGCCGCTTTTATTCAAAGTTTCCAGCCCAACATTCAATACCAACCTGGTAAAGAAAACATTATAGCTGATGCTTTGAGTAGAAGACCCTCACTTAATCATCTATCAACCATTACGGGAACTTCCTTTGATACTATGCCTGACACTTATGCACATGATGATGACTTCAAAACGACATGGTTGCACATGCTTGATAATTCTGTACACACATTCCTCGAATACACTATTCAAGAAAACTTCCTTTATTTCAAACAAAAATTGTGTGTAACTAAACCTTTTCGTACATTAATTATTGAAGAATTGCACAAACCACCTTATGTTGGACATAGAGGATTTGCTGCAACTTTTCAAAATTTATGTCGTGATTTCTATTAGCCTACTATGAGAATGGATGTTAAACAGTATGTTTCAACTTGTTTGATTTGTCAAAACATCAAAGCAGCTACAGGTAAGAAATTGGGACTTTTACACCCTCTCCCCAATTCTTGAAAGACCTTGGGAACATATTTCCATGGATTTTGTTACTGGTTTCCCACTCACAACACACAAACATGACATGATATGGACTATTATTGATCGTTTCTCTAAACAAGCGTACTTTGTTCCATGTAAGAAAACACTCACAGCACATCAAGCTGCACTTTTGTTTCTGAAAACTGTTTTTCCATATCATGGTTTGCCTAAAGTGACTATTTCTGATCGAGACTCAAAATTTTGTAGTGTTTTTTGGAGTACTGTATTTGAAAATCTTGGCACTACACTTGACTTCACTTGAAAGAATTCTTGCGACTCTTTTCTCAAGTTCAGGCACAGATGCAAGAGATTCGAGATAAGGAGACTCTCTCAGTCTCTTCTTCTCCAAAGCATGATACACAGAATTTGAATGACAATGATTTGCATGATGATTTGAATGATAATGAGCATGATGATTTGGATGACAATGACAAGCATGATGATTTGCATGATCAAGGTGTGATTTCTCACAAGCATGATGATCAAGATGTGATTTCTCACAAGCATGATGAGTTGCATGAAGATGATGTGATTGTTCACAAGGATGATGTGTTAGTTGATACTTTCTCTAGTGAAGCTAACCTCATTGCAGATTCGATCAGTCACGAAGAACCGATCTTGGCTCTCGAGCCTAGGTCCAAAGAACCCTCACAGGAAGTATTATGTGTTCGCATGATTAGTCAGCACGCATTGATCGAGTATTTTATTCGTGATCGTTTCCTGTATCTTAGTCAGCGTCTTTATGTGATCCCTTTTCCTAGGCATGACATATTGTACGTTGGGCACGTTTCACTCATGAATGAGCACGAATGTATGCGGATTGTTCATGAAAAGCTAAAAAGTATGTATGTAAGGAAGTCACATTCCATGTCTCTTCCTTGGCATGACACATTCATAGAACGAGCACATGAAAGTATGAGCACCAAGCATGGGCATTTCCGTTGTGAATTGCCACAGTTGATTGATTTAGATCATCACGACAAGATTCGATCTCATTGTTTGCGTGTGTTGGGTGAATGGTTTGGCACTCTGTCTCTTTGTTCATCTACATTGCATGCACAGTCTTTTAGGAAGACAAGATTTTTTCCACTCACTTTACATGGAATGGGTATGTTCATGTTTTTGGATTGGAAGTGGTTTCAGGAATTTTCAACCATGGAGATTCTTGAAGAAGAAAGAAGCATTACTCTCGACGAAGTTGAAGCATTGAAGGAGCCACAGAAGACTTTGTCGCTTTCGGCGTGGCCCAAAGAAGCAAGCGTTGCAGACCTTTATGAAGATCAAGTACCGCACAACCCACACATCAGAGTGGGCCGATGAAGAGTCCCTTCCAGGATTCCGGATGCTATTGGCAATCTCCCTCGACGCCATACAGTTCGGTACCAGTACCTCACTTTGAAAAGGAGGGGATGTCACGTGACACATCCAACCCTATGTGTCCGTGGACGGTGTCACAAGACGGGCACCACGTGCCAATAGAAAAGAACAGACAGTTTTTAGCACTTCAATAACAACTGAACTGAAAGAGAGAGACGACACGCAACACGGAGGGGCGAAATTCCACCCCAGAGAGTATTGGCCCCAAACCTTGGCGCCCCTTTCGGTATTTCTTTATATTGCATCAACACAGTACAAGCCGGTACTCCAGACTCTGCACCTTCTCCAGGAAGCATGCCAGAGAATGAGCCCTAGCCTCATATTTAAAGGCCCTTGGCCTGAAAAGCAATTACAGTAAAAAGCTTTTAAAACTCAAAAGCTTCTGGTCCAAAAGCAAAGTCAAAAAGCTGCCAGCTTTTCGTAAATCGCGCTGGTGTCCGTACAACAGGACACGTGTCAGCCCGCCACGTCAACAAATCAGGGTTAGGGTTTTTTTATTTTAAGGTTAGGGTTTCGGACAAAATTAGGGTTTGTGATTTTAGGGTTAGGGTTTCAATAGAATTAGGGTTTCGGACAGAATTAGGGTTTCATCAATTAGGGTTTTTTGGCAAAAATTAGGGTTAGGGTTTCTGCTCTCGGGCAGCCACGTCATCACTTTGTGACAATTTAGGCCCCTCGGCCACATCTATAAGTTGGCTCCATTCTTTAGGCTTTGACACATTAGCAGTTTGTTACATCTCCCCTTCTTGAAAGAGAGTAATCGTCCGCGATTACAGCATATCTGCAAAACAACTCAAGTTAGCTCAAAAATTTCCGAGGGTCATTCCGAGGGACAATGAGTTTGCTCTTTTTATTAAGGAGTTAGCTTCTCCTTTCTGCTCCTTTGATCAAGGAGTTAGCTTCTCCTTTCGGCTGTTTTGATCAAGGAGTTAGCTTCTCCTTTCTGCTCTTTTGATCAAGGAGTTAGCTTCTCCTTTTGTCCAGATCGGAACTCTTGATATTCCCGCGTAGTAAAATTAGCCATCACACCCAGACCGTACGGATCTTCCACGGGTGTCTTGATGCACTAAAATTACATACCCAGGCAATCTCATCCAATTAGGAATATTCAGTGGTTGCCACATCACAATGCAACACAAATGCTTACATATGCATGTTACAAGACATAGAAACATAAAGCCGCCGATGAACACTCCTCCCGCATAACCTAACAAGGTCCTGGCCGGGAGATATACAACGACTCCCTCATCACTCCTCCCGCATAACCTAAAAAGGTCCGGGCCGGGAGATATAGAGGCCTTTTACAACCAAACGCCCCCCAAATTGCAGCCTGCGTCATTTAGAGGTGCTGAGAGTAACCACTACTCAGACTTCTTAATACTCCTCCCGCATAACCATCCAAGTCCGGGCCATGAGTAACCACAACAATACTCCCCCCGTAAATAACCACAAGGGTCCGGGCCATGAGTAAAAAAACAGCACTTTTCAATCATTCAATACTCCCCCCACAAATAACCACAAGGGTCCGAGCCATGAGTAAAAACATCACTTTTCAATCATTCAATACTCCCCCCGCAAATAACCACAAGGGTCCGGGCCATGAGTAAAAACGTCACTTTTCAATCATTCAATACTCCCCCCGCAAATAACCACAAGGGTCTGGGCCATGAGTATGAACAAGCATTCTCAAACATCATTTTTCACTACTACACCCGGAGTAAAATCACCAATCAATGAAGCCAGTATTAAACCAGAGTCAAACAATTCAAATCAGCACCAACACAGGTTCAAAACAGATACCATCCATTTCAAACAAATTTCAAACAAGATCATCGAAGAAGTTCTCAAACAGAAGTCAAACTCAAAAAGCAATCTCGACATCAATCGACTCGAAAAGTCGACTGACTTTCCATCCTGAAACCTACATCAAAAATTAGGGTTAGGTTCCTTCCATAAGGTCGTAGCCGAGCACAGCATGGTCCATCAACTCTTGGACAAACAATGTTTTTTGGCGGCGATGGTAGTCCCAAGATAGCAATCGCACTGGACCTCCAAGGTTGTTTGATCGTGAGGAGACATCTACTCGGAGATGTCGAAAAACTTCAAGTTATAATCTGTTAGGATTTCCATGGCAAGCATTTCAGGATACCCCACTCTGCCAAAAGTTGCACTCCGAAGGAAGATGTCAGAAACAAAATAACTTCGGACAAAATTTTTTTCTTGAAGGCTTGCCAAGTACTTGGAGTGTGCAGCTTGGTAGCTATAGACATCAACATCTGCATGGCACTGCTTTTGAGAAAAACAGTGACTTGAAACAAATATCGGATCCTTCTTTGCAAGTGATCTTAATGGCTTATGCCCTGTAAGACATGAGCGGTGAAGACGGGAGCGCGCCCGATGCGCGGTGGGAGTGGCTAATAAGTCCGGGTTGGAGTCAAATAAAATTCCAATAGCTCTGTCTGCTCTTTTGTAGGACCCGTATGCTTTCAGAAAAGCACACGCCTGATGCTCTGATACCACTGTCACAAGGCGGGCACCACGTGCCAATAGAAAAGAACATACAGTTTTTAGCACTTCAATAACAACTGAACTGAAAGAGAGACACGACACGCGACACGGAGTGGCGAAATTCCACCCCAGAGAGTATTGGCCCCAAACCTTGGCGCCCCTTTCGGTATTTCTTTATATTGCATCAACACAGTACAAGCCGGTACTCTAGACTCTGCACCTTCTCCAGGAAGCATGCCAAAGAATGAGCCCTAGCCTCATATTTGAAGGCCCTTGGCCTGAAAAGCAGTTACAGTAAAAAGCTTTTAAAACTCAAAAGCTTCTGGTCCAAAAGCAAAGCCAAAAAACTGCCAGCTTTTCGTAAAATCGCGCTGGTGTCCGTACAGCAAGCCACGTGTTAGCCCGCCATGTCAGCAAATCAGGGTTAAGGTTAGGGTTAGGGTTTTTTTATTAGGGTTAGGGTTTCGGACAGAAATAGGGTAGACAGGAGTACTAGCAGGCATACCAAGCTCTTTGACAAGTCTGCCCAACCATATGGCCTCTTTAGAAGCCTCAATGGCTGAAATATATTCAACCTCAGTAGTACTCAATGCCACAATTTTCTGCAGTCGTGAACACCAAGAGACAGCACCACCAGCAATAGCAAACACATAGCCACTAGTGGACTTCCTGGTATCCAAGTCACCTGCCATATCTGCATCACAATAGCCCTGCAACTTCGAGTCACTTTTGCCATAGCATATACACCTAGATTGTGTACCTGACAAGTATCTCAGAATGCATTTCACAACTTCCCAATGTGCTTTGCCTGGATTGGACATGTATCTACTAACAACTCCCATCGCATGGGTAATGTCAGGACGAGTGGCAACCATCGCATACATAAGAGAACCACAAGCTGATGCATAAGGGATTCCCTTCATAGCATTCATTGCCACGTCATCCTTTGGGCAATCGGCTTTGCTAAGTTTTGTGTGTGGAGGTAAAGGTACTCCAAGTGACTTAGCTTCAACCATGTTAAACCTGTCAAGTAATTTAGCAATGTACTTTTCTTGAGATAAGATGAGCAATTTCAGCTTTCTATCTCTCTTGATTCTCATGCCCAAGATGTGCTCAGCATCACCTAAATCCTTCATTGCAAAGACAAAATTAGGGTTTCACATTTTAGGGTTAGGGTTTTAGTAAAATTAGGGTTTTGGACAAAATTAGGGTTTCCAAAATTAGGGTTTCATCAATTAGGGTTTTGGCAAAAATTAGAGTTAGGGTTTCTACTCTCGGACAGCCACGTCATCACTTTGTGACAGTTTAGGCCCCTCGGCCACATCTGTAAGTTGGCTCCATTCTTCAGGCTTTGACACGTCAGCAGTTTGTTACACAAGGGTTCAGTCAGTCTAGATTAGCAAGTGTTCTGGCACTTTTGTGAGTCTGTTCGCAAACCGTGCATGCCCAGTCACTTAGTGTAGATGCATATCCTCTGGTTGCACACAGCATGATCATAAGCATTCCCATCAGAATCCATCAAAATCCTTCAGGGGATTTTCCAGTGCATTTAGCCTATTTACCCTATTATTGACATTTTTCACTTATTATTTTTAAGTGACTTTTGTTGGAAAGTAGGTAGGGCAAATTGAGTAAGTTTGTATATAAGCAAACCTAGACTAGCACTATTTGGTAGAAGAGGCAGCAGGAGCTCCATCGCTCAACGGGCAACTTCTCATGCAAGAACCCTTGGTGGCGATTTCCCTCCCAACAGAAGACTCCCCATGCTATCGTTTTTCATCCCATCAACCTAGCGTTTTCATCACAGATTGCATCGCCTGAAGACACCATCAGATAGCATTTTTCATCAAGCCTCATCGCCAAGCAGATCTCTATCTCTTAGTCTCATACACTTGCACGCACAGTGTCCATTTACTTTGTTGTGATCATGGCACTCTCTCATTAAGAACGGAAGGCTCTACCTTCCATAAAAACAAAAGGAACCTTGAGCACAGTTCGGAGCACTCATCTTGAGCAAAGTTCAAACATTCATTCCGCTGCACCTTACAAAATAAGCAAGCAGGACCCACACACACACACAATCTGATGCGTAAAAGATGATGGCGTGGCAACTCTCGAACGCCCGTGATTTGTGCTCATAGTGCCACGTGGCAATCTGTACGGACTTCCGCATTTTATGTTGCTGGTTGATGACATGGCGGACAGACTCTACGGATTTCCCTGAAATTGTGATAGCTGTTTTTTGGAGACCATATGCTTTTAGAGTTGGATGCTTTTTATGTAACTGCATTTGGTAGGCCAAGGGCCTTTAAATACAGGTTGGAGATCTCTTCTCTGACATCCTCGCAGGAGGAGAAGCAGAGCAAGAGTCCCAACGTTTTTACTTTGGTGAAGCAGAGCAAGAGTCCCAGCATTTATACTTTGGTGAAGCAATATCAAGAAATACCGATAGGGGTGCAATTTGGGGTTAGAGCTCTCTTGGGGTGGAACTCCGTCAATCCCCGTCTCATGTATCATGCACTCTCTCTCAATTCAGTTGTTTTTAAGTGTTTAAAGTTATCTCGTCTGTTCTCTTCCGTTGGCACGTGGTGCCTGTCCGTTGTGGTATCAGAGCTCTAGTCGTGTGCTTTTCTAAAGCATACCGGTCCTTCCCAGAACACACGAAGCACCATGGCGTTCATGGATTCAATAGAGTAACTGCAATTTCTCCTCGACGAGCTTCGCAACATTCTTTCACGGCACCCGCAGCAGAATCTCCCAATGTTGCAGGGGTTCCAACAGTTTTTAAATTACATGTTATCCCCTCAAATGCCCCACGTGGTACCCCCTCCTCCCGCACCCAAAAGTACGAGAGCTTCTAACCGACGACCTTCCTAGCCGTCTGTTCTGATCGGGGGAGTCTTCAAGAATATGGTGCCGCCATCTGACCCTGATCCAGTGCATTGGAAGAAAGCATTGGAGTTCCAACAACAATTTGTCACAAACTGCTGACGTGTCAAGCTTGCCACTAAAGAACGGAGCCAACCTACACATCCCGACTGAAGGGCCTAGACCCTAAGAAGAAATAGCAAAAGAAGTAGAAGCAACACAAGAAGTTTTACCAACTTACAAAGTCTTGCCGAGAGGCCTATTTTTAAAGAAGAGTTCCCACCAACTTATGGGACCCCGTCCGATGGCACCCAAGTGACCAAAAATAAAGCAAGACCAACACACAAATTTCTTGCGTAAAAGATGATGTCATGACAATTGTACGGACGTCCACGATGTTGTTTTGTATTTGAACGCTTTTGAATTTTGTCTAAGAAAGACTGTTTCAAATTTGTTTGAAATAGATTGGTTTCAAAGCTTGGTGATTTACTCTTGAGAGTGGAGTGTGAGAAAAGCTGTTTGATAACATTTGAGCCTAGAACCGACGCAAACGGGATGTTTGGGGAGCGTTTTGTTGTACGTTGGAAAACCTCTGAACGACAAAGACGAGGTGTCTGGGGAGCGTTTAGAACCTCCGAGCGCCGCAGGCTGCAGCCTGGGGAGCGTTTGGTTGTATCTCTCCTCTGAGCTCATGGCCTCGACCTTTTAAGGTTGGTGCGCGTGGGGAGTGACGAGGTAGTCGTTGAGTAGCTTCATACCACAGATTGTCTCAGGGGAATGCTTAGCGGCGTTGTGCATTGTCTTGTAACATGCATATGTGAGCATTTGTGTTGCATTGTGATGTGCCAACCACTGAATATTCCTAATTGGGTGAGATTGACTCGGTATGTAATTTTAGTGCCTCAAGACACCTGTTACAAATCAACGCGGTCTCGGTGTGAAAGCTAATTTTGCTACGCCAGAATATCAAGAGCTCCGCTTGTCCCTCGGAATGACCCTCAAAAAATTTTGAGCTAACTTCAGTTTTTTTGCATGTATATTGTAATCGCGGACAATTACTCTTCTTTCAAGAAGGGGAGATGTCACAAATTGCTGACATGTCAAGCCACTGAGGACCCGACGGGTTGGGGGTTCCCAAACCCAACCCTAGCCGGCCTGCAGATCTCAGCCCCGGGGCCTAAACCCTAAGAGAAGAAGCAGAAGCGGCAGAAGAAGTTTTACCAAGCCAAGTTTTAATAAGTTGGTAGGGTTAGGATTTAAATCCTAACCCTCTTTAGGCCACTTAGCAAGAATCTGATAGTTGGTAAAACCTTCTTCTGCTTCTTCCATTAGGTTTTAGGCTCCTCGGCTGAATTCTGTTAGTTAGGCCATGCCACATGCATGCCACTTCATTAGTTTGTGACAATATCTCTTTCATATTGATTAGCAAGCTTGGCCTTTGTCCTTCAAGACTGCACATATGTCCAATGAAGACCTCATTAACCCAAAAAGTAGATTTTTGTCCAGAAAGGGTTAGATTCACTTCCTAAAGTTTCGATAAGATGGCATCACCTCAACAATATGGTTAGCAACATTATTTCTAAACCCTCTATGATCTAAAGACTCCTCTTTTTCACCCTCTTCATACCCCTTTATCAGCAAGTCAGCAACCTACAAGCCATATATCGATTTGATACCACCTTTACCAAGATAGGGTGGAAAAGGTAAACCTCTTTGACTCGAATGAATCTTCGTATCCTTCCGGATTGTTAAAATTCTTCTCATAGACCTCATGATCACCATCATACCAAATACAATTTATTTTAGGAACAAATAATGTACAAAACCAAGTAATGCCCAAAGCCACGCCCCAAAACATGTTGGGTGACCATTGTGGCCAAAAGGCCAAGTTGTTCGAAAGCCATGTGGGAGCCCAAAGAGATAAAGCACTATTATGAAGTTGGACGGTCATTAGTTCAAAAGCTAAAAGTCTTTCACTTTGCCAAATATCCAATATTGGGCGCCATTGAATCCAAAAGTCAAATGCCCAAAAGTCCATGTGCCAAAGCAGTTTTCTGAAAAACCCTTTAACCCGGACATACACAAATCCCTTCACGCCAATCCTCAAAAAAAAAAAGCAGCAACTTATACAATATTATAGCTGTTTTTACACTATTGTCTTGCAAAATCCAAACAGAATTTTTTCTTTTAAATCTCTTCTCAACCAGCTACCTTGAATTTCTCACCGGCTCAAGGTGGACTGAACTACTTTCTCCTTGTGGACTGAAGGCAGCGTGATAGTGTGCACCTATGACCTTATGTAAGAAAATTTACAACAGCTTTAAGTATAGGCTTGTGTGTGTCCATGCATGTGAGCACATGCATCTGCGCACTTGCACATATACCTAGATGAATTTAAGGAAATCTTAGATCCATCGAGTAGCCGAATTGCAAGTTATAAGCTCATGGTAGCTATCCATAACACAATATAAACATCAGCTCTATCGTGCATAATATTGACTAGGACATTCCCACTGACATTGTCAATGTCCAATGTCGGTGGAGAACTAAGAATGAATATACGCTCCCAGCATGCACCACACACAAACACACGAGCACATCAACACAAAGGTCTACATACTGAGTTGTTGTCGTGACTATGGAAAAGCAGGGCCTTGACAAAGCATGGATGCAAACAAACATGCATACTTTACAGCCGGTCAGAGGCAAGCAAATCATAGTTCAAAACCTAACTGATCATAAATAAAAGCCAACTATGTGCACATCTACAAAGGGAGAAAACTTACTATTGAAATGATAAAATTACAACTTCAAACAGTGTAAAATGTAGACCTACCAGACTCTCTGAATCCTGATGAAATGGCACAGGAAACAAGGGTTTGAGCTGCCTCAACGTCTATGCACTCAACTGCCAGAATAAAGGGCTCAAAACGGAACACCATGAGGTCAACTGGATGCTCTTGTTCCTCCTTGAAGCGTTGACACGCATGCAAGACGGTGCAGACAACGTCCTCAGCATCTGCATAAGAGTGAGAGACAAAGCTCCAATTACCTCCTTTCTTCTTCTTCTTCTTTGTTGGCTTGCTGTTCGTTTCAGTGTGAGGCTCTGGAACGTCATCCCCATCACTCTTCAAAGTTACTTTTTCGAGGCTGTCTTGGAAGACGGAGATGGAGATGCGTCCTGAACAAGAGCTGGTTGTGAAGTAGGAGGGATGAGCATTGATGCGCGTGATGAGGGGGATGATGGGCTCGTCCACCCCGCCCTTACGAGATTTGTCGGGTTCTGGTGAAGAGAGCGACTTGAGCGCTGAGAGCTTACGAACCCCAAAGTCCATGGAAGTTTCTTCGGTCGATCTCACGAGGGGGTAGAGCCTAATAAGACTGTCGGCCGTCAGTCCTCACGACTATACTAAATGAAGTGCCAGCGGTGGGATCGACGGACTAAGAGTTTTCGCGAAGCTCGGACCCCCTGTCCGAGTTCACTTTATAAGGGAGTGGAATGGTTTTGGGGATGAGCAATCCCACGCAGGCATGTGGTTAGAGAGTTGGGCTGCCAAAGGTGAGGTCTCGGGTTTGAATCTTCGACGTGAACGAAACGGGTCAACGCATTGACTTTTTTCTATCTCTTGTCCTCCCTGAGATTCGCACAAAAATCGTGCAGTCGTCGATCCCACCGCCTTGGGATCATTAAGACCCCATGTTAGATATTGGCATGGGCGGTGGGATTAGATCATTGATCCCATCACACACATTATCATTTAGTCACGTAGAGTCGAGAGCGAGGTGGCCCTCCAAACACACTAAGATAACGCACAAACGAAGTTCGTGATTCTAGTCTTATGCCTTTGGTCATCCGCATACTACATGTTTTAGTGTCTTGTGATACTAGAATAAGTAGTATGTGTCATATGTGACTCAACAGGAGATCATTAGCCACATCAATAATTCAAGTGTTTTGTACAAAAAAAATTATGTCCATAACAAGAAAGATCCTTATCCATAGTATTGTCCCAAAGTCTTTCCAATCAGTCAATAAATTTGCAAGGGTGGTCAGCCTCTTGCAAAAGGAATCCCTAGGTGCTGCTTAAGTTGGCAAATCATCACTAGGGAGATGAGCTACCTATAATAGGTCCATATCCATATCCATAGTCTTGCCATGTCTTTCCAATCAACCAATAAATTTGCAAGGCTGGTCAGCCTCTTCCAAAAGGAATCCCTGGGTGCTGCTTAAGCTAGCAATCATCACTAGGGAGATGAGCTACTTATAATAGCAAATCGGCACATTTGAAACCAATCCCTGTACAATGTTGCATAAAGAACAACAAGGAGGCATGCTACCTAAACTAATAAATCAACACTTTAAAGCTTCATTTCCAAAAGAAATCCATATATAGTAATACCTAAACCGTTGAATGTCACCCAAGGAGCTAGGTTGTCTAATTTGCCAAATTTGTATATATCAACATAGTACATTGTCTAAACCTACAAATTTGTAAACCTATGGCCAATTGAATAAAAAGGGTATGTCATAAAATATAATATCTAGCTATCCCAAATGATTTTCTCATATTGAACTGATCATTTAATGTGGGAAAATAAATGGGAACAAGAGTTAGAATATAGATATCTGTTTTTAGACCTATCTCAGCACGGGACCAAAGGGAGAGAAGGCTACATCTCATGAAGGGTCCAAAAGGGAGATGGTCTACCAAAGAGCAATAAGCAGGTAATGGAGCTTAAAAGACCTTAGGGTTAGCTTCATTAAAGACCTCTAAAGGTTAGTGTTAAAAGTCCTTAGACCTAGGACCATTAAGTACTTAAAACCTTAGGCAAGCTAGGCTTGTGCTTGAGGTGTTTGAGGTGCTTGTTGTGCTTGAGCTGACTAAGGTGCTTGAGGTGCTTGTCGTTTTTCATGACTAAGGTGCTTGAAAGTCAAAAAGTGGCCTACAAAGGAGGGGGTGAGCCCAAGAAGTAGGGGATGAGAGAGAACACTCAACCACACACACCAAGAGCCACCCCTTCCACAAGAGGCCTATAGGGCACATGTCAAGCCCCTAACAAGGTTGCCTTCATATTGTGCCTAAAGCCTATTGGATGACCTTTAGAGAGGTCCAATGAGAATTTAGAATAATTAAATAATTATTCAAGCCCTCTGTCTCTCTCTCAAAGGGGAAAGGAGGACACTTGTCCATTTGCTACCTCTATTGCTGGTTATGGCCTAAGCTTGTGATCGGTTGAGCTTTGCAAGGGCCAATGAGGTGCAAGCAAGAGTAGGGAGTGAGAGGGGTCAACCAAGGCTAGGAGGGAGGCTCCTTTTCGCTCATTCTCCCACACACTCACACACTCTCTCATTGTGTTGAGCAAGAACTCCATCTCCTTCTCCAAGCTTGAGAAGTTGAGAGCCTACACTAACACCTCGTGGCTATGGAATGTGAATCCAACCAAGAGTCATGCTTCAAAGCAATGCTTACCATCTTCTTCATCTTCATTACTATGCTATGCTATGCTCTATGAGTAATGATGTGTGAGGAAACTACTTCTTTCTCGTATACTACATCTTCTTCATCTTCCCTTCCCTCACTCCCTGGTAGCTCTCTCCACCTTTGAAGGTGTTTAAGGTCTTGGGATTGAAGCCGTGGACAAGTTAATGTTTTTGCAAGGTAGTTACGAGCATAAATTGGGTGCATGAATTTTTCCATCTTCATTGCATCAACAAGGTCTCAAGGAACACAAAGCATGTATTGTACCAAGTCTCTCTTCATGGGAGAATCTATAATACAAAATCCTTTTGGAGGGGGGATTGGCTCCAAGTAAATCCGATCCTCAATTGTTGTCAATTTCTCAAATTCTCTCACTCTCTTTTACAAGTATTGTTCATGCCAAGCTAACTAGGTGTCATAAAATCTAATATCTAACCAACCCAAATGATTTTCTCATATTAAATTGATCACTTAATGTGGGAGAATAAACGGGAACAAGTGTTAAGATATAGATATGTGCTTATAGATCTATCTCAACACGGGGCCAATGGTAAAGGGGCCCAAAAGGGAGATGGTCTATCAAAGAGCAAGGCTAACCAATGGAGCATAAGACCTTAGGGTTAGCTTCATTGAAGACCTCCAATAAATGTGTGTAAAAGTCCTTTGACCTTAAGTAAGCTAGGGTTGAGCTTGAGGTGGGAACCCGGCCCAAGCTCGAGGTGCTTGTCGTGCTTGAGGTGCTTGTCGTGCTTGAGGTGTTTGTCATGCTTGAGGTGCTTGATTAAGATGCTTGAGGTGCTTGACTGGCTCCATGCTTGAGGTGCTTGACTTGCTGCATGATTAAGGTACTTGAGGTGCCTTGAGAAGCTTGCCTAAGATGCTTGTGGGAACACCCCCTAGTTCAAGTGCTTTGTCATGCTTGGTGAGTAAGGTGCTTGATCACCTAAAGTCAAAAGCATTCCTACAAGAGGGGGGGCGAGCCCTTTTCCTAGGGGCTAGAGAGAGAACACCCACTCACACACACAAGGGAAGCCCCAACTTGAAGAGGCAGCAAGGACACATGTCAGGCCCCTACCCATGTTACCTTCATGTGTTGCTTGAAGCCTATTGGCTAAGCTTCAAAGGGGTCCAATGATAAATTACTTGAATTATCTAATTGATTTTGCATTTATCAAGTCCTCTCTCTCAAAGGGGAAAGGGGGACACTTGTCCCAAGGCTACCCATGTTGCTTGTAATGGCTCCTGCTTGTGATTGGCTAGGCCTGGAGGGGTCCAATGAGCTTCAAGCATGAGCTACAAGGGGGAGTCGACCCAAGCTAGCTAGGGGCTTGCTTGAGGGGTATACTCACCCACACACACTCACAATCACTCTCATTGTGTGCTATGCAAATTGCAAGAGCTCCCTCTCCAAGCAAGTAGAGGTTGAGAGCCTACACCAACACTCTTGGCTATGGAGTGCAAATCCAACCAAGAGCCATGCTTCAATGCTTGAGCTTGGCATCTCCTTCTTCTTCATTACTATGCTATTATGTATGCTAGCAACAAGAGTATGATAAGTGAGGAACTAGTTCTTTCTCCTATGAAATGTTTCTTCTTCCTCTTCCCTACCCTCATTCCCTGCTAGCTCTCTCCACCTTCGAAGGTGTTTGAGGTCTTGGGACTGAGGCTTGGGACAATTAAAGCTTTCTTCAAGTTCATGTTATGCTATGATTGTGATGCATGAAGCTTTCCATCTTCATTGCATCACCTAGGTCACAAGGAACACAAAGAATGTATTGTAACAAGTCTCTCTTAATGGGAGAAATCATAATACAAATGCCTATTGGAGGGGGGACCGGCTCCACATAAATCCGGTCCTCAACTGTTGTCATGTTCTCTAAATTCTCTCTCTTGCAAAAGTATTGTTCATGCCAAGTTAACTAATTGCTATGATTATGTTGCTATCTTCAATTATGTCTACCCGCTATGCTCACAAAGTTATTTCTCGAAAGTATTCTCATTAATTTCCACTATTCTCAAGATTGAATAGGCTAATTCCATTACATTGGTATCAGAGCATTTGGTTTCTCTTTTCTTGCTTAAGAAGAGAGGTCCTTAAGTAGCCTATAAATGGTTGATGTTGTTAATTATAATAGGGTAAGTGGAACTGGGATCTAATATCGGTTTTGTTAAGCCCACTATGTGGGGGATGGTGCACACCTCGGGAGCTTTGGACTTAATAATGGAGTCTTTTTAGACTTGCCTACGGCTTTACCATTATTGAGCCATAAGAAGTCCGAAAGGAGCTAGCCCTTGGCAACTCTGCTATGTTAGACCTACTCCTCTACTCTCTATAATTAACCACTTTGAGCCGTGGGTGTAGATACTTAAGAGCCAATTTTCAAAGGCTAAGAGGAGTGGCAACTAAGGTTTTGAATTGCCAAAGCATACACTAAGTACATACATAAAATTTTGTTAACATGGCTGACAATAATCAAGAGAGTAGAATGAACATTGATAGCTTTGATTTTGCACATGAAGGTGCTAATGATGATGCTCCCATGTTTGTGAATTATCTTGTGACTAGGTTGCAACAAGCTATGGGCAACCCTACCTTGCAAGGCGAAGTTACTCAACAACTTCGTGCCTATGGAATTTCCCTTCCTCTCCAAGAGGAGAGAGAGCTTAGGAGGCCTCTTGAAGAGACCCCCAAAAGAAGACTCTCTCCCATTCGAGAGGAGGAATCCAAAGAGAAAGAAAGCAATGAAAGTCTAAGTTCTTCTGAAGATGTGGCTCCACGAAGAAGGCGGTCTAGACGATCGCCTACTCCTCCCAAAAGGAAAAGAGCAACCCATAGTCCTTCTCCTCATCACTCTGAAAGGCAAGAGAGGAAACAAAGTAAGAAAAGGGCTAGGAAGAGGTCACCCTCTTCTCCTTCTTCTTCACCTTCCTCCTCTTCCGATGAAAGTTATGGCTATTCTCCTAGAGAATACAAGAGGGGAGGACATCGCAAATCATTTCCTGCATGGCGAAGGTCACAAAAGCTAAAGAAGTTCAAGGAGGGAGGAAAGAGTATCTCTTTTCTCACGTACGATGGCACCTTTGGTGCTACCGACAAAGTCTTGGCCTTCATCCAGCAATTTGACGCGGCCTTTGGGGACGAGGGCTTCACAGAGTCCTCCAAGCTACGTCATGTAGCTATGCACTTCCAAAAATCAGCTCGTCAATGGTGGGCTAGCCTTCGTGGCAATGGAGAAGCCCCAAAGACATGGAAAACTCTACGAGTTTCCATCATGAAGCAATTTCTGCCAAGCGATACTAAAGATAAAGTTCTTACCGAATGGCGCGGCTTGAAGCTTCTCTCTCATGAGTCTATCAACAAGTATGTAGACAAGTTTTGGGATTTACATCTCAAAGCTACTGTCTTTCAAAAGATAGACTTTGCCGAGCAAAGACAGCAATTCTGTGCGGGATTACCTGAAGAGATGGCCGAATACATCAACTCTCAACGGCCCGGTACTATTACCGAAGTAATCCACCACACCATGGTTGCTTCACGCATCAATTTCCATCAAGGGGCTAGACGTAATGTCAAGCCCATGGAAAACAAAGATAAAAATGATGCAAAGGGGAAATCCAATGCTCAAAATAATTCCCAAGGCACTTCCAACAACAACAACAACAACAACAATCGGTCCAAGGAGAAGGGAGTTTACAAAGGTAAAAACAAACTCTCTCCTGAAGAGCTTGAATCTTTTCGCAAGGACCATAAGTGTTTCAAGTGTGGAGAGCAAGGACATGGCTATCGTTCTTGCCCCAAGAAGAATACTCGCAATGAGACTCCTAGAGCTTCCACCATCGAAGCTCCAAAAGAGGATGCTCATTGCAAAGGATCATCACTCTCCTATGCTTGGGGAAAGGTAAGAGAGCATGATGCCTTCATCTTGTTTGACCCTGGATCTACTCTTAACTTCATATCAATAGAGTTGGCCACCAAGTTGGGCATTCAAGCTTTTGAGATGGGAGATATAGTAGTCGCTGATGCAGCTTTCAAGGGACAACAAGCCTCCGTTACTCCCTTGATTGGGAAGTTGAGGCTTCATGTCCAAAGCTATGTCGACAAAGAAGACTTCTTCATCTCTCCTCTCCAACATCAGGATGTTATCCTAGGGGCACCATGGTTTGATCGCATGGCTGTCAACATGAAGTTCCCTGAAAGGAGAATTTACTTCACTTACAGGGGAAAGAACATGTATATAGATGCTAGTGAGCGTGGTCGCACTATTCCACTTGTAAATCCTCTTTCTTTTGATAAATCAATGAAGAGCTCAGTTTCTGCGTACATGATTTATGTCAAAGAGTCTCTAAAAGCTAATAATGTTTCATCAAATGAAAATGATAGGAATCAAGAAGAGTTAGACTTGTCTACTTTCTAAAAGGATTCCAAGATGTGTTCATCGATGATATCCCTATGGACCTACCTCCAAAACGAGGGGATGATGACCATCGTATTGAGCTCCTTCCAGGAAGCTCACCGCCTAACAAACCTCCTTATCGAGTCTCACAAGCTCAACAAGAGGAGATTATGAGGCAAGTACAGGAATTGGTAGACAAAGGGATGGTGAGGCCTAGTTCCTCTCCCTTTTGTTCTCCAGTCCTTTTAGTGCAAAAGAAAGATGGTACATACCGTATGTGTGTGGACTATCGAGCACTAAACCATATCACTATCAAAAACAGATTTCCCGTACCCCGGGTAGAAGATCTGTTTGATAAGCTACAAGGCTCTACCTACTTCAGTAGGATTGACCTTAAGAGTGGCTATCATCAAATAAGGATAGTGGATGAAGATATCTTAAAGACCGCGTTTCGCACAACGTTTGGTCTTTATGAATATCTAGTCATGCCTTTTGGCTTGACTAATGCACCAGCTACGTTCAATCGTTTGATGGAGAAAATTTTTAGACCATATCGAAAATTCACTGGAGTGTTCTTTGATGATATCATCATCTACTCCAAGTCTTTGGAGGAACATAAGCAGCATCTCCAAGTGATTTTTCAAGCATTGAGGGAGAACAAGCTTTATCTCAACCAAAAGAAAAACGAATTCTTCCTTCAAGAGATTCAATACTTAGGTCATATTATCTCTAAAGATGGTATCAAAATGGATCCATCAAAGTTAGAAGTAATAAAAGCATGGCCTAACCCAAGAAATCTACATGAGCTAAGAAGCTTTATTGGTATGTGTGCATACTATAGACGCTTCATAGCAAAATTCTCTCAAGTAGCAGGACCACTACACGACTTAACTAAGAAGAACATTAAGTTTGTATGGACTGCTAAGGAGCAAAATGCTTTTGAAAAACTCAAAGAAAAGCTTACTTCCCAACCAGTCCTCGTGCTTCCGGATCTGTCAAAGCCATTTGAGGTCCAATATGATGCTTGTGGTGATTGCCTTGGGGCGGTTTTGCTTCAAGAAGGGCATGCCATAGCATATGAGAGCCGAAGGCTCAATGGTGATGAATGAGTCTTGGGCATTTATGAGAAAGAGCTTTTAGCTGTTCTACATGCCCTAGACACATGGAAGCACTACCTATTGGGGACTCCATTTATCCTAAGAACCGACCACCAAAGTCTCAAGTATTTCATGACGCAAACCAAGCTTTCCCACAAACAAATGAGGTGGGCAAATTTTCTTTCGCAATTTAATTTCCATATTGCTCACATAGCTGGTAAGCACAATCAAGTTGCCGATGCACTTTCACGACGACCAAAAGTTAATGCGGTGTCTATAGCTACTCACAATGATCTATCCTCTATGATAGATGAGTATGCTACTGACCCTGACTTTAGAGACATAATGTAAGCCCTTGCTTTGGGGAAGAAAGAGGAACCATTCACCTTGCAGGATGGTTATCTTCTCCACGGCAATAGGCTATGTGTTACTCATTCCCTTCGTGAGAAGGTTATGTATGAATCCCATGCTCCTCCATATGCAGGGCATAGAGGTATTCAACCTACTCTCCGAGGAGTAGAGACGTGTTTCTATTGGCCTACCATGAAAGTGGACATACAAGAGTATGTTTCAAAATGTGTAGTATGCCAAAAGACCAAGTATGATAGAGGGAAGCAACCTGGATTACTCCAGCCATTGCCTATTCCAAATTCACCATGGGAGAGTATATCCATGGATTTCATCTTTGGATTGCCCAAGTCTATCCATGGGAATACAGGAATATGGACAATAGTCGACAGGTTTAGCAAGCAAGCACATTTCATTCTTGTCAAAAAGACTATTAAGGCACACCAAATGGCAACTCTCTTCATATCTCAGATTTTCAAGCACCATGGATTACCCACATCCTTCGTGTCAGATAGAGATCCTAGAAAGACCAATAATTTCTGAAAAGGTCTCTTTGAAAATCTAAGAACAAGATTGAATTTCTCTTCGACCTATCACCCACAAACGGATGGCCAAAGTGAGATAGCCAATCTTACGATACTCGATCTACTCAAAACTTATGTTACCGAAGTAGATCAACGCTCACAATGGGAAAAGTATTTACCGCTAGTAGAGTATGCCTACAATAATATTGTACATACTTCTACGGGGAAAGCACCTTTCGAGATCATAGAGGGAAGACCTAAAAGTCCCTTGCTACTGAAAGTACATGGGAAGATCTTCGCCGCCGATGAGTATAGCCGTGACCTACAAGAATCTTTTCAAAAGATTAGGGAGGCTATAGCCATCTCTCAACAAAGGCAAAAAGCTGCTGCTGATAAGCACAGAACAGCCTTAATGTTCAAAGAAAATGATTGGGTCTTACTCAAGTTTCCTAAGGCTCAATTAAGGCAAACGACGGGCAAAAATCCTACGGGCCATCAAAAGTATTATGCTAAACTAGCAAAAAGATACTATGGTCCTTTCCAAATCTTAAAGCCTATCAATGAGACGGCTTATCAACTAAAGTTGCCCAACCATTGGCTTATACACAATGCCTTTCATGTAAGCTTACTTAAGCCCTACAAAGGAGAGCCACCAATTGAACCAATTATTGAAGACCCTCCCGAAGTTGAAGACCAAGAAGAGATGCTACAACCCGAAGCTGTCCTTCGGCATGAAGACAAGGTACTACGACATGGTAAGATAATCCGACGGTATCTTATTAAGTTCAAAAATTATCCTTTTGAAGATGCTAAATGGATGCAAGGAGTACAACTTAAGGATAGTATGAACCTTGTCAATGCTTACAATGCTACATTAGAGTAAGCAAATGTACAAATTTCTTTTAAATGACTCATGTTTTTGTCTTATATGACTAGTCCTCTTTTTAATTGTGCACAAATTGAACTAGTATGCATGCTTAGAATCATGTTTGTGATGACGACGTCTCTCAAACACCAAGTAGAATTTGTCACTCTACTTTGGGAGAATGAAATGGACTAAAGAGTAGACATGCTTGCGGCAGCTATGTCTCCCAAGCACCAAATGGATTAGTCATCCATCTTGGAAAGATGTCGTAGGATAAAAAGGGATCCTTTACCCGCTAAGTACGATTGACTAATGACTAAGACTTTATCTCTTCTACCTCATAGTCGAGGACGACTATGATTTCAAGAGAGAGGTAATGTCATAAAATCTAATATCTAACCAACCCAAATGATTTTCTCATATTAAATTGATCACTTAATGTGGGAGAATAAACGGGAACAAGTGTTAAGATATAGATATGTGCTTATAGATCTATCTCAACACGGGGCCAATGGTAAAGGGGCCCAAAAGGGAGATGGTCTATCAAAGAACAAGGCTAACCAATGGAGCATAAGACCTTAGGGTTAGCTTCATTGAAGACCTCCAATAAATGTGTGTAAAAGTCCTTTGACCTTAAGTAAGCTAGGGCTGAGCTTTAGGTGGGAACCCGACCCAAGCTCGAGGTGCTTGTCGTGCTTGAGGTGCTTGTCGTGCTTGAGGTGTTTGTCATGCTTGAGGTGCTTGATTAAGATGCTTGAGGTGCTTGACTGGCTCCATGCTTGAGGTGCTTGACTTGCTGCATGATTAAGGTACTTGAGGTGCCTTGAGAAGCTTGCCTAAGATGCTTGTGGGAACACCCCCTGGTTCAAGTGCTTTGTCATGCTTGGTGAGTAAGGTGCTTGATCACCTAAAGTCAAAAGCATTCCTACAAGAGGGGGGGCGAGACCTTTTCCTAGGGGCTAGAGAGAGAACACCCACTCACACACACAAGGGAAGCCCCAACTTGAAGAGGCAGCAAGGACACATGTCAGGCCCCTACCCATGTTACCTTCATGTGTTGCTTGAAGCCTATTGGCTAAGCTTCAAAGGGGTCCAATGATAAATTACTTGAATTATCTAATTGATTTTGCATTTATCAAGTCCTCTCTCTCAAAGGGGAAAGGGGGACACTTGTCCCAAGGCTACCCATGTTGCTTGTAATGGCTCCTGCTTGTGATTGGCTAGGCCTGGAGGGGTCCAATGAGCTTCAAGCATGAGCTACAAGGGGGGGTCGACCCAAGCTAGCTAGGGGCTTGCTTGAGGGGTATACTCACCCACACACACTCACAATCACTCTCATTGTGTGCTATGCAAAGTGCAAGAGCTCCCTCTCCAAGCAAGTAGAGGTTGAGAGCCTACACCAACACTCTTGGCTATGGAGTGCAAATCCAACCAAGAGCCATGCTTCAATGCTTGAGCTTGTCATCTCCTTCTTCTTCATTGCTATACTATTATGTATGCTAGCAACAAGAGTATGATAAGTGAGGAACTAGTTCTTTCTCCTATGAAATGTTTCTTCTTCCTCTTCCCTACCCTCATTCCCTGCTAGCTCTCTCCACCTTCGAAGGTGTTTGAGGTCTTGGGACTGAGGCTTGGGACAATTAAAGCTTTCTTCAAGTTCATGTTATGCTATGATTGTGATGCATGAAGCTTTCCATCTTCATTGCATCACCTACGTCACAAGGAACACAAAGAATGTATTGTAACAAGTCTCTCTTAATGGGAGAAATCATAATACAAATGCCTATTGGAGGGGGGACCGGCTCCACGTAAATCCGGTCCTCAACTATTGTCATGTTCTCTAAATTCTCTCTCTTGCAAAAGTATTGTTCATGCCAAGTTAACTAATTGCTATGATTATGTTGCTATCTTCAATTATGTCTACCCGCTATGCTCACAAAGTTATTTCTCGAAAGTATTCTCATTAATTTCCGCTATTCTCAATATTGAATAGGCTAATTCCATTACACTAGGTATAATGTTCATTTTGCTACCTTTAATCAAGTGCTCTCCTTATGCTCTTTAAGAATTCTCTTAAGGAAATGCTCACTATTGTTACCTTAGTTCCGTTACAATCAATGTTATAGCCATATTCCGTTACATTGGTATCGGTGCTATTGGCTTCTCTTTTCTTGCTTAAGAAGAGAGGTTCTTAAGTTGTCCATGAAAGGTTGGACATGTTCATTCCAAGAGGGTAAGTGGGACAAGGAATTTTTATCCCGGTTGAGAAGAACCTAGTTCGAGGTACACCGTTGGGAACTATAAACTTAATAATGGAGTCTTTCGGGGCTTGCGTTTGGCTTAACCATTATTGAGCTACCAGCAAGCTCAACAGGAACCTGAATCAACCGAGCAATGTTAGACCCTCTCCACGACTCTTTGCAATCAACAGTCTTTAAACCATGGGGTGGCTTCTTGAGAGCTAATTTTCAAAAGTAACTAGTATGGAGTAGTTAGCTAATGGTTGAGTGTGAAGTCGTTGTGTAGGGTTAGATTTAATTTGAAATGTATATGTTTTTGCAATAGATTACGTCTATAATGTATTTTTTGGACTAATTTTTTTTAAAATCAACACTTTATGTTTATTAGAAGTATTTTGGTTGTGTATCTTAGGGTAGCTCTTAGAGTACATGAGAGATAGATAGATAGATAGATAGATTGAATTATCGTCCACGGAGGTCAGATATGACGCATGGGACAAAAAACAAGCATTACAACGGTTGCGTTTGTAGCAAATTGCATTGATACGTATCAGTTAAGGACTGAGGGTCCATTGGGAAGATGAAAAAGACAAAAACCTAAGAGGGATCAATTGTGGGGAGAGCCGATTTGGGGTTTTGAAACTCCTGGATGATGGCTTTACCACCTCGGTAGACTACCCGTTTGCCTTGTTTGCGGGCTTCATGTACCTTCTCGAGCTCTTCACTTTTGCGTTCGAGTTGTAGTGGGGTGAGTTCTTCTGCGATCCAAAACTTGGTGTCTTTGAGAACACATGATTGTTGGAGAAGCTTGAGCCGACCTTCCCTACTTTCGATTTCAAGGATGGCATGCCCACTTGGTATAGGCATGTCAGGGCCTGTCGAGGTTATACAACCTATTGCGTTGTAGTTGAGCTTGATTGGCTTGAGAGTTTCGTTGAGGAAGTTGATGCGTTCCGAGAAGTCGTTCTTGGTCGTTTCCCATGCTTGAGGTAGCCCACCAATGTGGATCTTGAGGGTATTTTCTTCTTGGAGTCGTTCTCGAAGCTCTATTGTCACACATGTCTTCACCTTCGCAAGGGTTGCTGAGTGGGTTTCAATGGCCTTACCTTCGACTTCTTTCACTTTGTTGGTGGTGAGATCGACCATGGAATCAAATCGTGCCTCAAGCTTGCTAAGGCGAGCTTTGAGGTCGCGATTCTCTTCCATGACCCAATCGAGATCTGCTTGAAGGCGTTCGATTCGGTCAGATTTGCTCGGTGCTACTAAAACGGCAGCAAAGCTTGGTCGTGTTTTCACAAAGCTCTTCGGAGTGTTGACTTTGGTCGTCATGCTTTCGATGCTAATCTTCTTCTTGTTGAGTGCACACACAAAAACCAAAAATCTGTGGGAACCCATGCTTAGATTAGTTTTTGTATGCCTCAGAGAACTGTGGGCTTGTGGATGAGAGGGTTGAGGCTTGTGCGAGAACCCCTGTTTATGGGGTTTTGTACCTTGTTTAGTTATCTAACTGACAGCCGACAAATGAGCATCGGCTTGGAGGGTCTGCTTGGAGAGTCGACAGGGTTGACGAGCACACACACACACACACACACACACACACACACACACACACACACACACACACACACACACACACACACACACACACACAGAGAGAGAGAGAGAGAGAGAGAGAGAGAGAGAGAGAGAGAGAGAGAGAGAGAGAGAGAGAGAGAGTTGGAAAGGGATAACAATCCTTTAAATTAAATAATATCTCTTTTATTTAGGTAATAGTATTTGTTAAAAGAAGAAGGATTTCCGGAAAAAACATTGTATCCATTTGGAGTAATTGATCTAAATTTCTTAATATAAAGTGTTTCTAAGTGATTTGCTTTGTCCTTTATGGTTGTTGAATCTATAATTTCGATCTTGAACTTTTTGTTGAACGGATTGTATCTGCTAATGTCACTTATCATCAATTTAGTAGGTTGTTTTTTTATGTTGTAAAATCCTTCTGTTTAGATTATTCGTTTGTTCAATATATATATATATATATTTATTATACATTGTAACTTATAAATAAAAATCTTACTTTTATTTTCTGGAGTTGTTGATTTTCGGGGAGACTTTGTTTTTGTAAAAAAAAAATTACACTCTATTAAAATGATTTTGTATGAACTTTTATCAGTTTTAGTATAAATATATAAGGTATTTAAAATATATTTAAATATTTTAAAATATAGATTGATATTTTAAAGTAAACAATGGATTCACATTTGGGTGGAGAGAGAGAGAGAGAGAGAGAGAGAGAGAGAGAGAGAGAGAGAGAGAATGCGTTATTTGACTATGCTGATAACTGCTCTAAAATATAATTGAATTTGTTGGTATTTGAGTAAAATGTGAATTTTTGAAGTAATAATTGTACCTTGACTAGTGGATGGAATATCTATAGGTATTGAAGTTGATTGCAAAGATGATTCTCCTTTATTAGCTATATCCATATCTATAAACAATGTTATGTAATTTTGTTTTTAGTTTGAAGAATATAATCATTTATAAATAGAGAAGAAATTATGATTTTATACCATTGGTTTGATTCATAGTAATGAAAAATTTGCAAGTAGTGCCATATTGTTTTCGTGCAAAGTCCATATCTAGTGATGCTATAATGCTCTCCAAAGTGATTAGATCTTGTTTGTTTTTTACGTTGTATAGTTGCTCATACTCTTTTAGAATGATTGAAGCTAGTCTATTATCAAGAGTTTTCAAAGAGTCTAATGGAATATTATAACCAAAATGCAATAAGTTCATAGTATATGCTGAAATTCCATTCGTGTGTTTATCTAATAAAGCTTGAGCTTCGTATCGCTCAAGCATTATATCTTCATTTGGTAAATCTTCTTTGAATATCTTAAGAATTCGTATTGTTAGACTTGCAAAGTAATTGTATTTGAATTGATTATATTTGAAATTATGAATAATATAAGTAAGTTTTTTAAAACAAAAGTTTTATAATATGAATAATATAAATAAATTTTCTAAATAATAAGCTGAATTATTTACCATCTGCAGGGAGTTCTTTAGTAGTATGTGTTTTTTTTCCATGTTTGAAACATATTGTCGGCTGCGTCCATATATTGTTTTAGCTCATCATAAGATGACCAACCATAAATGTAATTTATTGGATCATGTCCTGAGATATTTGCATATTTAAATTGTTTGATTCTTAAGAAGAGTTTTCTCTGTGTTGCCTTTTTTATTTCGTTGCTCTTCTTGTTCTTTTTCTTGTAGGTCTATTGTGGCTTTTGCTTTAGCTTTGATAGAATTGAACACCTATTATCTTCTAGCACAATTTATTCATTTAAGGTTATAAATATTGAAGTATGTGATTAGGGATATAGGCTTATCTCCATATTGTTTAGCTTTCAATCTAAAAAAGATAAAAATGAATTTATTAATAGTTTATTTTATATCAATCTAGTAATAAATTAAAGCACCTTAAGTTTGATATAAAATAATTAAGCATATAGTACCTTTGTTTTAATCTTTGGAGTATACTTTTGTAAGTCAATAATCTTCATATGTATAATGAATTATTATTTCCATTAGAAATCATCGATTGTAATTGAATTCAATATTTTTTATGTTCTTTCGATTAGTTGATCGAGACAACATGACATATAATTGTCCAAGAGAAAAACATTTTCGAACTATTAACAATGATTTACCAAAGATAGTACATCCTTCGGATTTATGTCCAGTCATTGCATATGTTAGTGTTAGTGGAAAAGATGTTTTACGATACCATGTTCCATTGTATCTTTTTTTTTCATATTTATATTTTTTAATAGTTACATTTTGCTATCTATGATTTACACGTATTATAAGTTTTGTTATAATAGATGTTAATATTGTTATATTTAATATCTACGATTGTCCCAAAAGTTCCATTAGCTATACCTATTGCTAGATCTATGTTTTGTGTAAACATTACTAATGCACCTATTGTTGCTTTGGATAGGGAATGAAATTCTGTATCATTTATCCAATGTTGTAGTTTGGGTATATGATGTGCTGTTGTAGCAATATCTATATTGATTATATTATAATGGTTGAATATCTTTAATAAGATGAGGCCATTATAGTATATGACATCTTTGTTATGTGTAGATAATATAGTTGTATCTATCTATATATTGTTCTAAATCTTTCTCCTGTATAAATGTATGTTTTAAGTATTTATCTAATTGTGATTAAGATGGTTTACTTTATCTAATTATATTTAAGAACTCAATGAAGTCTGGATCTGAACAATGACATATTGAGATATATAATGTGTGGTATAGCTAATTTTCAAAATGTAGGATTTGTTATTACATATTTTTGACATATTAAGTCTTTATTTTTACAGTTACATATTGCAGGCAATTGCCCTATATCTCCAAATAAAAGTAGTTTTCTAGTGTTAAAGATTTCTAGTATAGATAAATTACGAGCTTCTAAAATTTGGAGTATAATTGTAATTAGTAACATTGTGACATCATCATTGAGAATTCATCAATTATAATTACATCAGAAGATTCTATTTAAATTGAACGAATATCATTTGGTTCTAAATTAGAATAAAATAATTGATTTTTATTGGGTAAACAAAAAAATAATATGAAGTAAGTGCTAATCGACTAAGTCTTGTAGCTGCTACTCCTGTGGTTGCTGTAAGGAGGACCCCTATGATTTTGGTTATACATTTAAATGTGATATATTGAATTAGAAACGTTTTCTCAGATCCAAGTGTTCCATTTATTATATGTAATCCACCCGATTTTTCAAAAAATTTATTGTATATTAGTTCTTGCTCTTTAGTCAAAGTTGTATTTTCTATGTGTTTAAGCTCTTGTAGATGTATTATTGGATCATATTGATTTTCTTCTATAGTTTTAATATTGGTATGTTTTTTTATAAAATCGTTTGATGTTAAATGTTCTTCTAAGTTATGTATAAGATGCATTTGAAGTATTTGATTTGTAATTTGTTGTTTAGATTCATCGATTAATAGATGTAATTGAGAATAATTTCCAACTAGATTCTTTATGTCTTCTTCATTCTTTATTATTTGTCGTAGTTGACATTCTAAAAAGTAAGAATTTTCTATGTTGTTAATTGACATTAATTCTTTTTCATTATGAAAATGTATATGTTTTAATAGAATAGTAAAAAAAAACTTCCATTTGATGGACATGGTGAAAATCGGTAAATCTTACTAATTGTTTATACTCTTCTATTTCATTTTCAAATAAATCATGCATTTTACATATCTTCTTTGTTGTATGCTGGAGTATTTTGTTGATTCTATGGTGACGAAAGTATGCATAAAATGTTAAGCTCTTCAATTTTAATGGTCTTGCTGTATATAGATCAATTGGATGTAGTATAGAGGTTAAAAAAATTTGTATATATTTTTGCCTTTTTTGAGGAGGTGAACAATCTATATAAGTTACCTTTTGTGATTTTTTAACGATTGGTATCTCTAAACACATCATGGCTGCTTCGCTTGCTGATATTGGTTTTGTTAACACAGAAGAAGATATTAGTTTGAGTTTTGTATCATCAATATTATTTAGTTCTAATGTTTTGTTGTTTCTAAGTCGATATCTATTTTTCCTATAGGTCTGATTTCAATGCATATTTTAGTAATAAGATAATCCTGTATTGGTTACTTTTTGAATATTCATATGGGCTTGCCATAACAATAATACTCCTGCATGATAAGGGACCACATTTCTGTGTTCTAATGTTGGTGTATAATAAAGCCATCGTTGAGTTTGTTCATGAATAATTGGTCCAGTACATTTAATTTTTTTGTTTTGTAATTTTATTTTACAAGATTCTCTACAATTATGTATTTGTTTTTTGATAACTAAGTTATGCAATTTATATTCAATTGATGCTGGATCAAATTTATTTATTGTATGTAAAAAAGGTATATGGCTATCTATCTCTAAAGATATTCGATCGATATCGTTTGAATCTACCCATAGCATTATATGTGCATGTGGTGAGCCTCTATTTTGTATCTCATATCGTATTAGATAGTGGTCGATCGTACCTAATAATCCATTAGGAATAAATCTATATTTATTTAAGAATGTATGTAATTGTTTGTGAGAAATCATCATGCACTCGGCTAGACAATCTGTCCAATTGAGTTTTAAGTCTATCTTTTGGATAATTTTTCTAAATCTTCTATTTCTACCCATCTACTAGAGGATACTTCGTCATAAATTAAGGTTAAGAAGAAGTTAGGTAAACCAAATGACTCTACCATGCATAATAAATCTTTTAAATTCTTACGATACCATGATGGAGAGCCTGGAATTGAACAAGAGATATTGTGTTTTATGATATAACGTATGGTACTTAGATCAGATGCATATCGATTTTTAAGTTTGAATTTATCTATATCTGATTGTAGCATTGTTAAATTTGTTGAATTTGCTATTATCATAGCTTGACGTAATTGGTACATCATCAATAAGTATGGCTTGTATAAATTGAATATTGAGAAGAATGAGGCTATTCTCATTTTTAGGTATGTATGAAATTTTAAAGCTCCATCATGAGCTCCATATCCTAATGGAAATAGAAACAAAAATAGGGCTTTCTCTATTGTTATATCTTCTAAATTAGATACTCCATCTAAACTTGCATATAAGTTGATGATTTTTTTGTTATTTAATCTTTCATACATAACCCCCCCATGAGATAACTCACCTATTTTGTATTGTGATTTTAGCTGTGTGTTGTTTACTTGATCTAAGATACCTAAATAATTTTGTATCGTGTGCTACTATCATTAAGTCATAAGGAGAAGATGATGCATGTTTGTTTAGTAAAGTAGTAATTGCATTAGAAAGAATTACAGGAATTGCTAAAGTTTTTTGTGGTTGTTCATATATACTATATAATTTTTTTACTAATGGATTATTTTATATTAAAAAAATCAAGTGTGTTCATATCATGTGAGTTTTTGGTTAGAATATTTATAAATCGTTACTATTTTGATATGAAATAGAGGATTATCTAATAATGATCTTTGTTCTATATTAGCTATGGCTATAGATGTTAACTTTTTACTAATATTTAAAGAGATATCTAAAGTAGATAGCATTTGTACGTCAAGTACATTCATTGTAAATATTTTTTTATATAAGGCGGGTGATAAGTTACCAATATTTTCCTCTAATGTTGTTTTGACAACATTTGGAGCAGTTATAAATTTCTATACTGTCTTGTTTGTTATTTTGTAATGATGCTAGATAGGGATTATATAATTCATATCCTCGTAAACAGGTATTTGTTTTTTCTATATATTTTAAGTATTGTTTTTCATACTTAAAACATAAGTTTCCACAATTTGAATAATATTTATATGATATGATCAAATTAGAACAAATATTCATCCATGAATCAAAATCTAAATTAGAAATGTCAAAAGTTGAAAATAAGTTTGTTTTTCTACGTAAATGTCTTATAATCTTGGTATTCTTTGCTTTTTGTTTTAGTTTGGATGCTTTGTTTGTAGGTAATAGTTTATTTGTTTTCATCTTCAATTACGTATTTTTTATTATTATTTTGGGTTATCCAAAAATTATTTGTTTTTTTATAGGTGCTTAAAAGATTCTTAAATATGACATACCTTGTGTTAGAGTCAAATGTTAAGTTGCTTTGCAGATGTTGAAGAGCTTGTTGTAAACTAGCAAATGGTAAAACTTAAGTTAGAATATAGAGTTACATATAATTTGATGCTAATTACAAAAAAATTTATAGTCATATTTTTTAATGATTGTTTTAATTATAAGAACATAACGTGACTATAAATGGAAGATGTTGGGGCTCAATTTTGATCTAGCACGCTTGGGTTTTTTGTGAAACTTTGAGATGGTGTCCTACCAGGAGATAACTTCATCCTTTGTGAAAACACAAGCAAGGAGGCTGCTGTCCACCCAAAAACACAACTGCGAGGTGATAGAAATGTTGCTATTCAGCGATTTCCAGCGTGCTTGTATGCTCCTAGTAGGGTTTGGAACAATGTACAAGGTGTAGGGGGGATGCGGAATCAATGTCAGAGCCCCTGGTGGGCTAAAAACAGGAAAAACAGTAGTGGAAGTTTGGTTGAAATCTAATGATCTTAAGAGGAATAGGATCGGCAAGGCACCGGATGTCGAGTTTGTGTGGAAGGCAAGATTTAGGGTTAAAAAGCTAAGCGCTAACTTCTTGGTACAAAAAAGGTACAGTTGTTCAAAAACGCAGCTCCCCTAAAAGAAAACGCTAGTGGAAGAGGGGCATTTTCGGCATATTTGTCACAGGGGACGCACATTTTTGGGCCTCCCATCCCTACTTTAGCATCCCCACTTGCCGTCCCACCCTCTTTTTTATACTAAAAATATATTTGAGCCTCGTCCCCCATCCCCCATCCCAAAACACGTCCCCTGTGACAATGATTTCCGGCCAGCATTCTCACAATTGTTTCCATCCCCTCTCCCTCTCCGTCTCCTTCTTCCTGCATTTGTGAACGCCTGCCCTCAAGGCCTCGTGTCTCAAAGATGACTAAGGGTGCCGAGTGATCGCCAAGGGTCTCGAAACCTACTCGAGGAGAGAGACCCGTAACACTCTCCTCACCCATAAGAGAGCTCCATTTGAAGGGGCTTAACATTTGGTATCTGTTGGAATTAGTGTTGCAGAGAAACGCACACAGCTTGGAGAAGACGAAGGAAGCTCAAGGCACACAATAGAGAGTGTATTACTTAGTGTGCAAATGGAAAGATAGGTAGCCCTAGAGTGATGGGCGTATATACAATGCACGGGGGGAAAAACCTCCTAAAGAGGGAAAAAATGCCCCGGCGGTCCTAGTGTGTTCACACACATCACTACCACACGTATATGGTAACAAATCCCCCCTGGAGTGATGTGGTGAACGAGAGCTCGCACATGAGTAAAGGGAAGTGCCATGCCCTGAGGACAGGATCAGTCCACAAAGGGGAGTAAGCCCAAAGCTTTGCGGAAAGCTTCAAGCTTCTCATGAGACAATGCCTTTGTGAAAAGATCTGCAAGGTTGTCCTGTGTTGGCACATAAGCCAAGCTAATCTCTCCTGCTGAGAGCCTCTCCCTGACATAGTGGTAATGCACCTCAATGTGCTTTGTGCGAGCATGAAAAACTGGGTTCCTCGCAACTGCCAATGCGCTCTAACTGTCAGTGTAGATAGTGTTGGCAGTGTCCTGTCCAACACCCAAATCAGCCATAAGGCGTCTGAGCCATACACACTCAACCGTAGCTGTGAAGACTGCCCTGTACTCAGCCTCACAACTCGAAGTGGCCACAGTAGGTTGCTTCTTGCTCAACCATGATATACATGAACTGCCAAGCATGAAACAAAAACCACTTGTGGACACTCGCGTGTCAAAAGAACCAGCCCAATCTGAGTCCGAAAAAGCATGTAAGTCTGGTGGCAATGATCCCCCCTTGGGATAAAACAATCCAAGATGTAAAGTGCCACTAAGGTCGCGGAATCCTCTTGACAGCCTGCCAATGCTTAGACCATGGGCTATGCATAAATCTGCTGACCTGTGAGACTGCAAACTGAATATCCGGCCTCGTGTTGCATACATAAATGAGGCAGCCAACAGCAGTTTGATAAAGAGTGACATCAGCGCGATCACCAGCATCATGTAGACTCAACTTCAAACCTATTTCCATGGGAGTGGCAATAGGTTTGCAATCCTCGAGTCCAAACTTACATAGCAATGTCTCTATGTAACTTTTCTGACACAAGGCAATACCACCATCACACTGCTGAAACTATATACCCAAGTAATGATGCAACAACCCCAAATCTTTCATCTTGAAAGTAGCATTCAAATCAGCCTTAAATTCAGCAATATGTCTCTCATTTGGTCCAGTGATCAGCAAATCATCAACATAAAGAACCACAATGAAAAGTACATCACCCTCACGCTTTACATACAATGTGCTTTCTGTTGGACTGTTACGAAATCCTCGTTTAACCAAATGAGTGTCAGCTTTCTCATACCAAGCACGAGGAGATTGCTTCAACCCATACAAAGCCTTCTTACATCTGCACACTTTGTCCTCTTGTCCTTTTATGACAAAACCGCGAGGCTGCGTTACATAAACTTCCTCAAATATGTCACCATTCAAGAAAGCAGTAACAATGTCTGATTGATGTACATCCCAACCAAAATGAGCTGCCAATGCACATAGAAAACGCACAGTAGTCATACAACAAGTGGGAGCAAAAGTCTCTTCATAATCTATGCCTTTTTGCTGTGCATAACCTTTTGGCAACAAGTCGAGCCTTATGGCGATCGATCTCACCATCTGGCTTGCGTTTCAACTTGTAAACCCACTTCGTACCAATGGCCTTTTTGCCAGGAGGCAAATCACATAAAGTCCATGTGTCATTTTCTATAAGTGCATCATATTCTGATTGCATGGCAGCCATCCAATTTTTTGAATTCTGTGCTTCATCAAAAGACAGAGGCTCCTCAACATCATGTAAGCTAGACACAGCCAAAGCAAAAACAATCTTATGCATAAGATGCATGGCGAGAGCCTGAACGAGTATGACTAGAAAAAGGTGCATCCAATTTACTGTCACCCAAAGTGTGCACCAGCCATTTTGGCATACCTCTAGCCTGCTCATTTTCAGCCCTTTCCTCATCAAGTACATCATGTACATCTGCATCAGTAATAGGCTGATCTAAAACATTTTCAGAAACCCCCATAGGCTGTACATTTGCCTCATTGGAACTTACATTCGTATTTCCACCACTGAAAAGAGGCAACAAAGTGTCATAAATGTCCTGTGAGCTTACATTAGTGTCTCTAGTACATGACAGCAAGGGCTGAACAGAATCTTCCACCTGTAACCTTCCACCTGTTTTTTTTGCGGATGATACAACCTGTAACCTTTGCTTTCAGCACTATAACCAACAAAAATACATTTGACAACCTTATCATCCAATTTTTTGCGTTGCACTTGTGGCACCAAAGCATATGCCAAACAGCCAAAAACACGCATGTGCTCAATAGAAGGCTTTCTATCATGCCATGCTTCATATGGAGTAATAGACTGCAAATCTTTCGTAGGACACCTGTTAAGTACATAAGTGGCACACATGATGGCCTCAAGCCAAAAAGAATGCGGTAAAGCTTGACTTTTGACCATACATCGTGCCATTTCCGTTAGTGACCTGTTTTTCCTCTCAGCAACACCATTTTGCTGAGTAAGGCACTGTACATTGGTGTTTTATCCCACGACTAGCCAGAAATGCATTAAATTCATGAGACATATACTCCCCCCCTCGATCGGAACGGAGGGTGCCCATAGTACATTTCGAGACATTTTCAGCCATAGCCAGAAATTGTTTGAAGCACATAAAAACTTCGGACTTCGCTTTAAGCGGAAATACCCATGCATGCCTGGAGTAATCATCAATGAAAGTCATGAAGTAAAGGTAATTGCCCCAGGACGGAGTTTGCATGGGCCCACAAACATCACTATGCACAAGCTGCAACCTGCATGTGGCCCGAACTGAACCATCCTTTGGAAACTTAGAACGCTGCATCTTACCCAAAATACAGCCTTCACAAACATATTTGACAGGTGCTTCAAGAGGCGGCAAAGAAGCAACCATATCAGATTTCTGCAAACACAGCAAACTGGCAAAATTAAGATGACCAAAACGTGCATGCCAAAGTTTTGCATCTGAAATAGCCCTTGAATCTGCAACAGCATTTGCAAAATTTTGTCCACACTTGTCATACAAAGTGAGCTTATACAGCCCACGGCACAAAAGGCCAGATGCAACAATTTCATCACCAAAACTGAGATCATGAACTGTACATCTGTCATCCACAAATTTGACTACAAGTCAAAGTCTAGCAAGTGCGGATACAGATAAGAGATTCTTCTTGATCCCATGTACATAAAGTGCATCAACAGTGTGAAGGAACTGCCATTAGCAGCAGTGAGCACAATCTTTCCAACTCCCTGAACTGGATAAGAGGCGTTGTTGGCACAAGTGACTGAATTCCCATGAGAGACAGACTCGAGAGAGGTAAACAATTCACGATGTGAGGTAATGTGCTTTGTAGCACCACTGTCGAAATACCACACATGTGAATCTGCAGCAACTGACAAGCATGCATCATAGACAGCATGATTGTAAGTGCACTCTGCGCTAAAAGCCCATTCTGCATCAACATCAGCAACACAGTCTCCTTTCACAGAAGACTCAACAATGGCTGCATTTGTAGTGGAACCAGCATTTGCAGTGGAACCACCCTCTTTCTTCTTAGCCTCTTTGGCCTTCAACTTAGGACATGACTTGATCAAGTGATCATTGGCTTTACAATAATGGCAACGCATCTTCTTTTTGCCCTTATCACCAGAATTGCCAGACGAAGTACTGCCAGCAGAAGCATTAGGAACAAAATTTTTGCCACTCGCAGCAGAACCATAAGAAGTGGCTGCATTACTGTTACCACCCTTTCTTTGAGAAGCAATAAAAGCCTGTTCAACTGCACGCTGCCTAGTCCTGTTTTTTCTAGAAAGTGACTCTTGCAACAGCAATGTGCATAATGCATCAAACTTGACAACTTCAGGATTTCCTTGGGTCATAAGTCTCCAAGTACTAGCAAAAGTCTGGTAAGAATCTGGTAAGGCATCAAGACCAGTCTGCACTAGGGAACTGTCTAAAATGACTTCACCTGTAGAAATGAGTTTCTCATTGATATCCTTGACACTAGCAAGGAAAGTGTCCATATCATCTTCGGCATGCATAATCTTCGACTCTAGCTCTTTACGCAGCAAAGCAATTTTAGCCTCATTGTGCCTTGCATAAAGACCTGCTAAAATATCCCAAGCATGTTTTGCAGATTTTGCTGAATGGGTGTGAGGAACAATGGTGCGCTTCACAGACAACGCAATCAATGCATGAGCCTGGGCATCCTTAACATCCCAACGAGCTTGTTCTGCCGTAGGCAAAACAACTCTAACAGCTGCAATCCTTGCAGCAAGACCTGCAACATCCTCAACATCGCCTACATCCTCAGAACCAGGACGTACATCAATGCCCTGCACAATGTTCCAGACACCTTTTGACACAAGAACATGTTGCATCATATAAGCCCACATAGGGTAGTTGTCCCCATCCAACCTGTCCTCAGCAGCAAACATCTTGAACACATCTGTGTTGTTGTTGTCAGCCATGGTAAATGCTGCACTTGATGTGAAAACTGCCCTAAAATAGGAGAAACGGAGTGGGAACAACCTGTGCTATATAGCACAAACCGTAGAAGACTGTAAGGCACTTGTTATGCAGAAAACGGCACTGATAGAAATTCTGCACAAAATGACGAAATAGCCTGTGCAGTACTGCATGTAGTGGAAACGGAGGCCGAAATGAGCCCAAATCAAAATTCTGAGCAGACCCAGCTCTTTGAGCTATCCCAAAATTTTTGTCAACCTGCGAACGCTCGCCAAAGCTCACTGAAATCGGAGAAAGTGAGCAGGCGTGTTCTGGAGCAGCTGGCGACTAAGCCCGTGAGGACGTGACCTGCTCTGATACCAATTGTTGGAATTAGGGTTGTAGAGAAACGCACACAGCTTGGAGAAGACGAAGGAAGCTCAAGGCACACAATAGAGAGTGTATTACTTAGTGTGCAAATGGAAAGATAGGTAGCCCTAGAGTGATGAGCGTATATACAATGCACGGGGGAAAAAACCTCCTAAAGAGGGAAAAAATGCCCCGACGGTCCTAGTGTGTTCACACACATCACTACCACATGTATATGGTAACAGTATCAGAGTTGATTTGAGATGGCCTTGCTAAGGGCTTGGTTTAATGTTGAAGTTGCGGCCTTTTGCTTTGAGAAAGGGAAGTTGTGCTTCCGTGAGAGTTTTGATGAATGGAGCAAGTGGACGAAACCAAAGCATGATAACATGAGGAAAGAAGCTTGGGAATGTGATCTGACGGATGCTGTGGAAAGTTGGTATAAACTAAGACATGCTCGTGAGGGAAACGAGGAAATTTTCAATAGGAATGTAGATGGTATGGGGTGAGAAGGTAAATAAAAGAGGAAGGAGACTTAGAGAGACTCTTAACCCAGTTGCAAGGGCATGTGAATATGGATGCGTCATGTGTGGATGAAATGAGAGGAGATTCGGGCACCCCGGCACTTGTTGTATCTGGATTATCCCTACAAAGCAGATTCTATGAGACTTGGGTTCTGGTTCGTTCCATCAATCCCTAATTTCATGCTTACTAACTCGAAACCAACTCAAGGAGAGAGAGACCCATAACACTCTCCTCGCCCAAAAGAGAGCTCAATGTCCTCATCAAGCATGTCAATACCGTACAAAAAACAAAGCGTGCCCTATCCATCACTGTCCTCATTCGCATAGAAAGTAACAATAAGGGGTGCATTGTAGTGCTCATTTGAACGAGCATACCACTCGCCCCAAGCAATCAACCAAAGAAACCCGTTGGTTGTAGTTGGGGGCTGATGCTCCTTGGGATATATTTTCGTGGCATACGGCAATACATGAAGAGAAATTCCACCCATTACGTGCGTAGCATCACCGTCCAACCTCCTCCATCAACGGGGGACCCATCAGTCGTCTATGGCTTGCATCACGTATTGTTTATTTGACGTTAAAGGAAATGTATGGCCAAAGGAAGATGCTTTGTGCCGACCTATCGAGGTCGTTTGGAATGGGGATAAGGAGTAGCTAAAGAGAGTAGATGCTCATGTATGTGCAAAGGTGCACGATGGTCAATAAAGACCATATGGAAAGCCTGATGGGGCTGACGATACTTGTTTTTCCAAGCCTGAAGGTGCTCGTTTTGATGGGCACCTAGAAAATGCTACAAGGTCAGTTATGATTAGATGCGATATGTTTTGGATTATCGAAGATGGTTTTAGAAACCTCACGTGGGTCGCTTATTGATACTGAAGGTTGCTTTGGGATGGTTTGGCAATTACGATGCATGGTGCTTGTGAATTGTGCTAGATTTTGGGTCCAACAAGACTCCCTTTTGCAGTAGTATTGCAAGTACAACAGGTGTCGAGGTACATCGAGATAGCTAGCAGCTGTTGGTTCTTGTTAGGGATGCACATATGCGGCTCGATAGTATCGGATCTAAGAATTTTTGCTGGTCAGCAAGAAACTTTTTTTTTTTGCTTTGCAAGCTTTGGGCGATAGAACCTAGAGAATAGGGTATGCTTATTCTGTTGTATTGAAACCTGATGCTTTCTCGAAGCGAAACTAAAGGTGAAGCTGAGGTCGCTGGGACAAAACAACCGGTGTCTCGGACCCACTTGATTATGAACTCTGATGCGCAAGGAGCTCATCTTCGAGATTCGAGTAGAGGGTCTGTGACAAGTATAAAGATTGAGAGTTATTGGGATTATGAGTGGCAACCAGGGCTGGCTCTTCTTTTGGCTAATGAGCCCACCAAACGGGCATGCAATAAGGCTGAGAAAGGCCTAAGGATGGTGGACATATGTGAAGTTTGTCCAATTTATGACCGCGAGGATCTAGTGTGTGATAGTGGGAGTCTCAGAGTTTAGATGATGACTCCTCGAGCTTGCTTATGCGGGAAGGACAACGGGAACCTGGTAAAGGCAGAAAAAGTAATGCAGGAGAGAGATGACTTTTACTGCTCACTCTCGAATTCTTGCCTCCTTGGCGCATCCAATAAATGGGTAGATGTTAATGTGGCGACTTGGGCATTTCAACATGCGGTTGAGCTAGATAAATGTAATAAGGCAGCCTATGTTTTGATGGTGAATATTTATGCAGCAGCGAGCATGCTAGAGAAGGCCAGAGTCATTAAAGCTTTAAGAATAAACATGGAAGCAGCCAGGATATAGTTCATGGATTTATTCAACTAACACGGTGCATGAGTTTTGTGTAGACCCAATACAAAGCATGCACAAAGTAAAGAGGTTGACTTGAAATCGAGGATATTGCTCTTGAAATGTGCTAAGAAGAGTAATGCCTAGTTTTTAAGTTGGTGTCCTCGGACGTGTTTGATCCTTCAAAGGGACAATGCTTTGTTGTCATTGTATATAGCATGACCTGATACATCCAATGGTTAGGCTCGGGAAAATTGACAACGCCCATAGATGATCAAGTCAATGTTGAACATACTGTGCACTGCAAAGTCACTGAAAAACGCAAAACCGGATTATGGCACTTTATATGTGAGCGCAACACTCAGATCAAGAAAAGGGTCGTAACCATCAGATTTTTTCAAAGCGATGGATATGAAAATTGGGTCCCTCGAAGCAAACGCTTCTCCATGTAGAAACATCTCAGCCACCCACTACTTTGATTGATCAACCTTTGTCGCTTCCTCATCAGCGTTGATTGGATGGCCTGCAACTTCGGCGCATGCATCCATGTTCTTCCTTTGGGATGCGCTACGTCTCTCAACTTTGTAATCCAAATGATCAGGAGTGTAGAAGAGTAATTGTAGTACCATGTAAGCCAAGCTCTGGATGACTCCGGATGTAGTCATGGGATGCTTCATCTCCTGTATCTAGCGAGTAAATTCTCCAAGAGATTCCAAAGCACTAAAGTCCCACTGTAGTCAAACTTGGAGTGAAGAGCATAAGATGGGCATGGTTTCCCCTTGTGATGGGAAAGTGTTGATCTATGAGGGAATGCCCATCTTGAGAGCCGATGAATCGATTTTTGAGCTATTTTTGTCATGCAATACATGCGGTAGGTGAGTTTGAACAGGGTCACACAGTTGAGCAAGGGGTTTATGTTGGAGCATGTAGGAAAGATAGCAAAGTACGCTCTGGTTCTACGAAGACTAGACGACTTCACATACATAAGCCCGTTGCGGATGATGGCACCACGCCTTGTTGGTGCATAGACTGATCAGAACCTGATAGCATAACCTTGCAATGATCAGCCCTACTGGCAGCCAAGCGTGACCAAAAAAAGCGTACATGACCTCCGATTAGAGGATCAAATCTACAACCCACAATGGGCAACAATGAGCAATGCAAACGGGGACGAGAGAGCAGTCCTTGATCCCCTCAAAATAACTCTCGACAACCTGCAAATAATCAATCCGAAAGGTGCAAAAACCTGAGCTAAAACAACCAGGTCCGCATAATATTCTCAATGAGTAATGCAAACGGGGGCGAGAGAGCACTACTCAATCCCTTCAACCTGGCTCTCGAAGCCCTACAAATAACCAATTTGAAAGGTACAAAAACCTGAGCTGAAACAAGTAGCACCAACCTCGACATTAAACCAAGCCTTTAATGAAGCCATCTCAACCCTGCTCTGATACCAAATGTTAAGGCCCTTGAGCATCCACAACACAATGAGCACAAAGCAACAAACATGGGGCTCCTCTCGAACCCGAGAGCAATTCTATGATTGAGTCTATAGTGGCCGGCTACACCAGTAAATTGGATACAAAACGATAGAACTCGAGCAAGGGTCTACTCACCTCAGCTCATGGAGCCAAACCTGGCTCTATAGCCAAAATAAGATGAGACCAGGAGATCTATGGCTTGCACAAAGGTACCTCGCTAACTAGCATACAAAAAAGGTTCCGTGACCTGCACCAAAAAGGAACTGCAAGACTCCTCAATGGCATAGCACGCTCTAGCTCTGCGGAGACCAGACGGTTTCACATACATAAGCCTGTTGTGGGCGATGGCACCACGCCTTGCTGGCGTATAGATTGCTCAAAACCTGATGGCGTAACCCTGCAATGATCAACCCTACCAGGCAATCAAAGGTATGAACTACCTCGACCCACATCAGGCTTCAATAAACCAGCAAGCAACTCCAATTTTCCTGGCTGAGCCCTGTTTCGACTGAGAAAGTCTTCCTTCGCATCCAGGTAAAACAACTTAGAGCTTCTGTGCAGCAGCTGTGTTGTACATATCCTGCAAAGAACGTGTTCCAAGACACAGAATTTTGGATAGAAAGCTCATTAACAAAACTTTCCATGCTTTGATAACGGCACCAAATTTAGCATTTTTTTCTGGTTCAGAGAAGCTTGAGCCCTCAAAACAATAGATTTGCATAAAACAAGCAAGAGCAAAAAATGGTGTGGGTCGGTACAACAAAAGGCACCAATGTCTTTTGTTGATTGCATCTAGAGAGAGAGGTCCTCTCTTTGCATCCGCTAAAAATAACACAGAGCTAATTGTTTTCTACATACATGTTGGGCATATCTTGGAATGGATGATTCCAAGACTTGATATTTCTGACAAAAAACTGATCATCATGAACTTCTTGAAGGTGTTGTGCGAGGGTAGAAGTCTTCAAAACGCAAGCATAGGTAATAGCAACTGGAGATAGTTCTCCCCTTTGCATTGGGTGAAAGCAGTAGAGAGCTTCCTTGCCATAGCCATGTTGCACATATCATGTAATCAGCAGGTGACATTTCGCTTTTAAACAAAGAACCAGCCAGATAAGAGGTCCACCATCTTAGCCTGTCACAAGATTCAACTCAAAAAGAAAACAAGCATGACTATCTGGACCCTTCTTATTCGCCAAACTTCTTTTTTTAATGTTGGCTTCCTCTTCAGGGAATTCTTACTTGACCTTTTTAGTCTCCACGCCTCTTTCCTGCCTGCCGCATTTTTGGTGTCTTGTAGGGCCCTACAATCTACCTTCCAACCCTCTACCAATGGAACACAAAAATTCTTCACCATGCATGCTGCAAATATGTCCGTATTCCAATTCCATCGACATGCCCCACTGATGACATCTCAAGCAAACTCAAAATTAGAAGTCACAAACCAAACAACCACTCTTAGATCAGGAGACAACTGAGAGCACACAAGCCGACACATTACTTTGCAACATCTTGTGCAATAGGAAATACCATCGACAATTGTTGGAGATGTGACCCTTACTAGCAAGGCAACAGAAAAAGGCTTGCACATTGTGCAATTGGCTTTGGTTGGTACATTGAATAATGTAACATGGAATGGTATAGTTGCTGGATTTGCTTAGCATAGCAATGTGCAAGAGGTCCTTCGGACATTCCAGCAAATGCAGCAGGTTGGCATGGAGCCCATATCAACTTACACACATCAGCATTGTAAAAGGTCGTTATGGTGTAGCCGTTCAAATTACACGAACTTGGTACTTTCCCAGATGACAGAGAATGGCTATGGATTTCATGTAGTAATGGGGAAATCTGTCTTAAAAGCTTATACAAGATGTGGAAGTCTTCATGAAGCCCATAGAGTCTTTGCAACAGGTCAATAGTGTGGCGTAGAAGAATGGAAAGCCCGGTGTGATGGTTTGATTAGCCAAAAGAGAGGCCAGCCCTAGCGGCCATCCGTAGTCTCGATAGCATTCCATCTTGCTACATGTCATAAGCCCATGAAAACATTTCTTCATAGAGACTTCTCATTGCTCTACTAAATTTGCATAATGTAAAGGTTGATCCTGCATCACCACAGAGTATGAAGAACGGCCTTTGTGTTGTTGATAATGTATACCTAGGCTTCTAGAACTACCATAAATGCAGTGAAAAACAATATTAAAAATTGATGGTGGAATTCCCCTATTCGATAGGGTTGGCAATCTGGGAGGGAGACCAGGTGTGTTTCCTATAAGTCCTCTATGGAGTCATCGACCATCCCCTTCAATAATTTGTGTCATCATGAAAGCACCAATCTTGAAGTTCAAATCATGTTCATAGTGATAAATCTTCTCAAAACCACTTGAGGTGTTTAAGGTCCATTATCTAAATTAAGCTTCAATTTACAACAAAAGTGAACAAATTTGGTATATCTGGTTCCATTGACCGTATTTTGCTATTTCTAAGCATGGTTCCTTGAATTGAAGGATTGTGTCAAAAATCAGTCACAAAGATGGCATTCTTTCAAGATTGTGTATGGATGTTGGCAAGCACTCACTCCAAATTCAATTCCATTGCTTTTCTCCATATTGGAGCCTTAATTCTTGATAGGCTCCTTTTTTGCCAGAGTACTTCATATGTAGTGGGTGGCGGGAAGCACTGCGATAACCAACAGCATTGTTTTTTAATGAGGATGGGCTTTTGTGGCTTGGAGTTAACTGATCTGAGGGTTTATGCTGGTCAGTAGGTAGCTGATTTTCTTTTCGGGAATGCAAGGTTTTGCAAGGCTTGTGCAATAGAGCCAGGAGCCTCGGGAATACCGATTTCAATGCAACTGTTCCGGAAGCTTCTTTTTTGGCTTTACTTCGAGAGTGTGCCAAGAACAATGATCTACACAGAGGTGCTAGTTTACATGATGAGATATCGAAAACTGGGTTGCTTGAAAAATTCTCTGATGCTTTAGTTAGCATGTATGCAAAATGTGGTGCCCTAGCGAAATCAAGAGAGCCGTTTGACTCGTGTAAAAGAGGGAAGTATTTGCGTGGACTGCACTTATTGTCGGATATGCTGAGAATGGTACGGCTCACGATGCTCTGCACATTTTTGAGCAGAGAAGAACCGGAATATGATTGGGATGCGGTACAAGATGCTATGCATGCTTTGACTCAAACACGCTAGCAGGGTAAACTTGGTTCCCGGTAAAAGTTTGAGTCAAAGCATGCATAGCATCTTGACTCAAACCGAGTTTTTGCAATATTCCCAGTAAACCAAGTTTTGGGATGTTGGTGACCAGCGGGCCAAGTGCAATGTGCAACAATGAAGTGAATGAAGAGATTGAGGAGCACCAAGTGGACCCTGCTGATTCCTATGTCCCACATGATGGGAGAAAGTTGAAATATGCGACGCAAAACGACCTACAGGCTGCTGTTTTCGGTGTGCCCAAGAAGGGGACCGTGGAAGCTCATGGTGGTGTGCGTTCTGTATGAAGTTGAGGGTAGGCAGCCCATGAACTCAAGATGAGGCAGTGGACCTGGAATGTTGCACGGATGTTGTGATACTAGGGCGTGAATTGGATTGTGGAGATGCTTGGAATGGGTGGACAGATCCTCCGCAACCAGGTGGAATGAGCAGGGATTTACCAGTAGTGATGGGTGTGACTTTGATGCGAGTGGTCAGCGATGTGCGCGGTGTAGCAGGATGTGATTGGGGGTATGACCTGATAGTGAGGCACGATGATCAGTGATGTGCGAGGTGTAGCAGGACGTGATTGGGGGTATGACATGACAGTGAGGTAGCTTGAGCTTCCGAACCTGGCTTGACTGGCCAGATACGATGCAATCAGAGGGCTGGATGTCCCTTTGCTGGAGGCGTCCTGTGATACAGTGAGCGACCTCCCCAATGGTCCCGATGGCATGGACAGGTGGTATCCGGACTAGAGAGCCGAATGAGATGCAGGGATGTGACAAAGTGTGGGCCGAGTGTGTGTTCAAAAATGACATTACTTGGGGGTTTTGGGATATAGAACCCCAATTTTTTTTTATGCCCGTCTTTCTTTGGTATTGGAACCTGATGCTCACTGGGAGCAGCATGGAACAGGGCAACCAGTTGGCTGGTATGGAAGGAAGGGGGTCTCGGACCGGCCTGACTAACGATGCGAATGGGTTGGAAGTTGTTTCTCACACCTTGAGCGGAGGCTCTATGGTGCTTACTGAAGTGGGTGGCTATCGAAGTCATGGATGGCGACCAGGGTTGCCTGGGTTTGTGGATAAGGAGCCGCTTATCGGGTTACTCAAGAGAACTAAGCAGGGGTTGCTGAAGGTGAAGATATGTGAGTTGGCTGGTAAGTATAAGGGAAAAGACAACAGGGGTCTCGTAATCGAGATGATCGACCCTCAAATGCAACTAATAGGAAAGGCGAATGCGTGGAATGGCTTGGTATGGGACCCGGGACAACCAAGGGACGTTGAGGGCAGATGGTCGATGGATTCCCCCTGGGGAAACACAAGCTGGACGAACAGGGGATGAGCAGGACAAACCCGAATCGATGGGCCAACAATTGATCACACAAACTGGTAAGTGTTAGCTGGCGGGGACAGTCAGACAACAGGTCATGCTGAACCGAAACGAGACTAGACAGAGGGCAACAACTAGGCTGTCTGGTGCGGGAATGCACATGAAAGATCAAGATGATCGACTTCGCAAGGAAAAGCCTCCGGAACTGAGGCTAACTGAGGATAAGTGGTGGTTACCTCCCCAGCGAAAGAGGGCATGGGCCCTCGAATTATGTAGAGTGGGCACACTGATGGTGGTAACGTTTCTGGTATGGTTGATGCTCGAAGGGCTTGGCATCACGAGCAGGGCACGCAGGTGATTAGCAACATAAGGAATGCGACACGGACAAACGAAGAAGACATAGTTGATGTAGTACAAAACTCGTCTTGCGGGAACGCGGGCTCCGGTGAGCACCAGCCCGCGCCTCGTCCAAGTTGTTTTATTTGGAGAGTTGCTTGGCTTGGATCCACAACAGTGGAATACAAGGTCAATGAACAATTACTATATTAACTCCTAGAAAGCTATAAATAGGACCCATTACATTGTAATTGGGGTTCTTGCTTCTTAGTTCTCTTGGCTTAGTACCTATCTTTTGGCTTTAGCTTCTAAGTATTTCCGAGTTACAATCTCTTTGCCTTTAACTTCACCTTGTAATCATTACCGTTGTAAATCATTTGAGCTTCAACTCATTACTCCTTGTACTGGTTATCCCTGAACCATGAATCTGAAATTGCAAACACTTTTCCAGTTGTCCAGTATGTCTCTCATTTCAGTATACTATTTCAATTGAGATAACTATTTCAGTCCAATCTCAGTTCTCTATTCCAGTTTCACTAAAACTGAACTAACGACTTACCAATAGCTTTAAATTCTAACACCAGAATCAGCTATCTGAAGAGATCAACTCCAATTCCATTTTGGTGATCACCGTGGTTAGAGTTGTTTGCTCGTTGACCAGAAAACTCCTATCTCCCAGTTAGAATTTTTTGTTGTAGTAATGGCACCCAAAACCAGTCGTGATCGTAAACTGTCACACCGCGTCGACCCTGTTTCTGAGGAAATAGAAAGAGACTCTGATCCTAAGAAAGACCCGAAGACTGAGACTGAAGCTTAGGAGGAGCACAGTCATGCTGACGAGGCCAAGGACTCTCAGCACTCCAGTCAATAAGGAGAAGGGCTGAGCGGGAAGAACTCAAGGGCAAGAGTTCTCACACCACACATAGAGATGTTGGGGCCAAAGGTAGCAAGGGTAATCGTCAAAGTTCCAGTAGAAAAGCCAGAGAAGAGACAAAAACTGAGACTGACAAAGAAATTGGTTGGGATGCTGATACAGACCACTACAAGAAGTCTTCAAGACGGAGTCAGGTTCCTAAGGTCATAAACTGCAGAGACGATGCTGACTGGCATGATTATACCTCTTCATTGAAAATTTCTTTCCCAGTGTTCAAAGGTGGGAAGAAAGATGATCCAGATGTTTATATCCAAGCTTTTGAACAGTATGCTGAGTTGAAGAATATTGATGAAGATGAGTGGGGTGAATACTTTCCTCAGACATTAAAGGATGCAGAAAGGAAATGGTACTACCATTATCATACAACAAATTGCTCAAGGCTTTTAGATTGGAATATTCAGACAATAGAGGTGATGAGGACATCCTCTGTGAACTGGATAATATAAAGCAAGGGAAATTACTAGTCAAAAGTTATGTTGAGAAAATCAGGGAGCTACCCAGGCAATTGCAGGAGCCACCATCAGAAAAGAGGTTGCAAGCATGGTTTTTAAATGGGTTCCACAGTAAAAAGCTTAGGGAACATGAGGTGCCCGCACCAACAAAGAAATTCAATGATTTGGTGCAGTGAGCCCTGAAGCTTGAACAACAAGCTAAGAAGGAGAGAAGTCACAAGAAGAGGAAGTCGAGCAGTAGCAGTTCTTCTATTGAAAATTTTGATTCTAGTGTGACCTCTAGCAACTCTAAGAGCAGTGCAGATGGAAAAAGCAAAGACAAGGCCAAGAAGGGGTCTTGGTCTAGAAAGATTGATGAGATGGCTCGGCAGATTGCTGAAATCAACCATACCAGACAACCAGTTAGAAGAATGGAAACTTGGTGTTCAAAGTGTAAATCTAAAGATCATGTTTCCAATGAATGTCCACAGTGTACATATTGCAAAGCATATGGTCATTTATAAAACAATTGTAGCACTCCATTCATCACTTCAAGAAGGGAAAAGATATGTATGTAGTGGCATTTACTAATGCTGAACCAACCAGAGTGGAGACAACTAGTGTACCCCAAGAGGAGAAATCAGGTACCACTGGTACTGGTACTGGGCGCGACAGATACTAGGGAGGTACAGGCTGGGGCCGGGGTCGTGGTAATTTTCAGAACCAAAGCCTAAACTGTTATACTTGTGACAAGTATGGGCATTTTGCGGCTTAGTGTCCAAAAACACCTACTACTGCGACTACTGAGGCAAAGGCCCCAGAGCCAGTTCCTGTACGAGCAGTTACACACAGCAAAGGGGTAGTCATTGAGGAAATCCCAGAAGAGCCGATAAAATCAGTCCGTTCTGAAGGTAGCATATGGGCTCAGCAGAGAGAGGTGTGGAAGGCAAAGGGTAAAAAAAAGGTAGTCAATGAATGGCAGGAGTAGAGAGAACTGGCAGCTAAGATCACAGAAGATTTAGCCAAGAAGCTACCAAAGCAGCCAGAAAGTTCTGATGCCCGGGTCATTCAGAAGATACCAGCCAGTCTTCTGAGAAAGCACAACCAGATCAGTCAGGGTCTGGGATTCCTGAGACTATGCTGGCTGCAGTTCAGGGACTGGTGGAGGAACTAGGGAACGTAAAATCAGATACAACTGCAATTGGAAACACTGAAAGAGGCACCGTAGGTACCAGAACGGAGGAATCGCACTGTGCAGATAGTCCCGATTCTTCAAGTTCTGTTAATAACTCTGATAAAGAGAGAAGAATAAATTCATGTCAAGACTTGTGACAGAATTAAGAAATTGACAATTGAACTAGATGACATTAGAAAAACTTTGCCTGAAGCAGCGAAATTCATCCGACAATGAAGGAAGGTTGAAGCGGAAGCCAGAGTAGTTGACTTGGCTGCTGTCTGAGATGATGAAATGCCGGTGATCCAGGTAGACTACAAGGTTAGGAAACAGTGGTAGCCACTATCTGATGTCATACTGGTAGGAGGAGTAGGAGTAAATATCCTGGGGGCACATCTTCAGCAAAGAATGGGTATCACAAACCTGAAACCAGCACCCTTCAAAGTTCGAATGGCGGATCATCGAGTTGTGCAGGCAACTGGGATGATAGAGAGTTGTAGATAAGGGTGGGCAAAGAAAAGTCCAAGACCAGCTTCCTAGTACTAGATGTGCAAGGTGCATATGGGATGCTACTGGGGTGCCCATGGTTGCGAACAACATAGACCGTTCACAACTATGCCAATCAAACTCTGACAATACAAGGGGCCAATAGCAGAATTCAGATTCATATGAACAACACTAGGAACTGAAGAAAGGAGCTACGACCAGAAGAGCTTTGCTAGAAGTATGGGGTGAAGAAAATTGAGAGGATGTTCGCAGCAATGAATATTTTTCCACTAGTCGAAATAGATCTAAACGCAGTATTACTGGACAAAGATCAGGCAGAAAAGCAAAAGAAGCAATTTCCATATCAGTTCACTGAACTGAATTATGGGAAACGACCAATTCAGCTAACTGGAAGGCCAGAAGAACCAGTTGATTCCAGTACGCCAACGGCCTCTGAACAAGTACACTCTAGAGAAGTTACTGAAAATCTGAATAGCAGTTCGGAGCTCAGAGGTCCGTCTTGGGATTATGCTGAGGAGTCAACCAAAAGAAATGGTGGTGGGCCTAGCTGGTTGCTTCTAGATAATCAAAAAATAGAGGAATGGAATCTTGGTTGTGAGGAAAATCCTAGATTGATCAAACTCAACAAGCATCTGAATCCAGTAATGAAAGAGAAGGCCGACACATGTTCCAGCAGTACAAAGATGTGTTCACCTGGGAACATACTGATCTCAAGGGAGTAGATCCAGAGGTATGTCAACATCGAATACCATTGAAACCGGATGCCAGAGCAGTGCGGTTGCAACGGTACATAATGAATCCAAATTATGCTAAGAAGGTCAAGGAAGAGATCGATAACCTTCTGAATGCTGGGTTCATTACTGAAGTAGGTGGTACTCAAGAAGAATGGAAAGCTTAGAGTTTGTGTGGATTATCGAAAGCTGAATGCTCAGACCATCAAGGATCCCTTTCCATTACCCTTTATGGACATGCTGCTTGATGAAATTGCAGGTTATGAGATGTATAGCTTTATGGATGGTTATAGTGGTTATAATCAGCTACAGATTGCTCCTGAGGACCGGAGTAACTACTTTTATTACTGAGTGGGGAGCATTCATGTATCTGGTTATGCGGTTTGGTCTTTGCAATGCTCCAACGACTTTCCAACGATGTATGATGGAAATATTCAGTGAATTTCTCCACCAATTCCTTGCCATATTTATGGACGACTTCATTGTATATTCAGCTAAGGATAAGCATTTACTTTTTCTGGAAATGGTTTTCTAGCGTTGTCAGGAAAAGCGGATCTGTTTAAATCCATTCAGATATGTGTTCTTGGTCTGGAAAGGAAAACTACTGGGACATATAGTGTCCAAAAATGGTATAGAAATGGCCAAAGACAAGATTCAATGTGTCCAACAGGCTAAGGTGCCCCGCAATGCATCAGAGTTAAGTTCTTTCTTGGGATATATCAATATCTATAGAAAATTTGTGCATAAGTTTGCTTCCCAGGCATTACCTTTGTATGAGCTTACAAAGAATAAGAACAAGTTCATTTGGACTACTGAATGTGAGGAGAGCTTTCAGAGTTTGAAGAATGCTATTATCAGTAAGCCAGTACTTCCACAACCAAATTGGGAGGTCATTTTTCATGTACATGTAGAAGCTTCAGACTGGTGATGGGAGCAATATTAGCTCAGCCAGAAGGGAGGACTGATTATCCAATGTATTTTGCCAGCCAAAGATTCAGTCAGGCTGAACAAGGATATAAAACTACTGAAAGAGAAGCCTTAAGTGCTACTAAATTTCGACACTATTTGCTGGGTAATCTATTTCATTTATATGTGGATCATCATGCATTATTGTTTTTTATTAACAAAGTCATTATTCAAGGCAGATTGATAAGATGGATGATGTTCTTGATGGAGTTTGAATTTCGTATTCTTCATAAGCCCGGTAAAACCCATTGTGGTGTTGATTTCCTGTCCAGAAGTACGGATGGCTACTATGAGGCATCCTTGAGAGAAGAGCCAGTGGATGCAAAATTGTTTCAGATGACAGTTGAGGACACAATTGATCCAGAGTTATATGATGTATATCAGTTCCTTTCTAAGGGAGGATTCCGAGAAAACTGGACTCAGAATCAGAAGAAGGCTCTGATTATTAAGAGTGAAGTTCACCGTCATTGGCGGATCACTTTACAGATTGGGAGTAGATGGGGTTCTTCAAAAATGTGTGCCTATGGAAGGGAGAATGCAAGTTATTTCAGAGGCACATGATGGGGATTCTGGAGGACATTTCTCCACTGACATTACTTACAAGAAGATTTTGTAGGCTGGATTGCGGTGGCAAACTTTAGTATCTGATGCTAGAAGCTTTTGTAAAACATGTGATATATGCTAGAGGATGGGTAGACCCACAACAATAGATATACTCCTCTAACTCCAGTTCAGCCCCCACTGGGAGTATTTATGAAATGGGGTATGGATTTCATGGGTCCATTTAAGAAAATCACTCCGAGGAAGAATCGGTATATATTGATGGCCACTTGTTATGTTACCAAATGGGTGGAGGCCAAGGCTCTTCCCGACAATACTACGTAGTCCACTACTGTTTTACTATTCAAAAATATTATCTGCCGATATGGATGTCCTGTGGAGATTGTGTTTGATCAAGGAACACACTTTATCAATGATACTATGGACATTCTAATGAAAATGCTCTCAGTAAAGCATCGAAAATCAACATCATATTATCCTAGATGCAATGGGCAAGCAGAGAGCAATAACAAAACTGTCAAAACTATTCTCACTAAGATTGTGTAGAAGGAGCCACACCAATGGAATCTGAAGCTCCAGATTGCTCTCTGGATATATAGAACAGCTTATAAGGTCACCACTGGACTAACACCATTTAGAATGGTGTATGGCACTAAAGCTATTGTGCCTATGGAATTTGTAATTCCCAGTCTCAGGATGGGAGTAGAGTATGGATTGGATTTGAATCACAATCTTAAACAAAGAATGGAGGAGTTAACACAGTTGGATGAGTTAAGATAGAGGGCTATGCTGGAACAGGAAATTGTTCAGCAAAGAAGGAAACACTCGCATGATAGACGAATCAAAGTTAGGGAGTTTCAGAAAGGAGATTTGGTTCTACTCTATCAATTTAATTGGGTCCTAAGAAACCAAACTTAAAGATAGCTTGGGCTGGTCTATATGAAGTCAATTAAGTGTTTTCCAATGGCACAGTAAGGTTGAAAGGTTTATCTGGGTTACTGTTGCCAGGTGTTTATAATGGGCCAAAATCAAGCTATATTATTCGAATGACAAAGAGACTTCCAGGGAAGAAGATACTGGTATTCTGGGAACTGAAGGCCAAGAAAATTCAAAATCAGCTATTTTAAGCCTTTTCCATGTACAACCAGTACTAGAGCCAGTCAAAGGGTCAAAAAAGTCTCAGTACGACAAAACCATGTCAGTAGCAGAATCAGTAAAGTGTCAGAGCCAATATCAGTTTTTGTGGGGAAAAGGGCAAGGGGGACTGTCTGTGATAATCATTTCAAGGAACATGGAGAGTATTAGCCAATGCATGTATGCCACGTCATTGGCAGTGCACAAAACTCTAGGAACGGTAAGTACTGGAGCTTTTATGGTGCGAACGCGTATAACAGTAAGGCGAGTGGGCATTTTTCCTCATAAATCTCCTATGCGACGTCTGCCTGCTGTTACACATTCGCCATCGCCAAGCTCTGAAGCTTCTTCACTACAACCACAAAGTTCTTCATCCGAAGCATCTGTCGATTGCTGTCTGTCTTTACCAGACACACCTAGATACGAATTTGAATATTCAAGTAAGTCTTCTTCTTTTACAGATTCATCGTCTTCACAGTGTATGGGAAGAAGAAAAATGTCGGAGAAGATGCAGGAAACTATAGACGAAACTTCGGCACTTATCACCTCTATCAAAGCTTCTCTACCACTTATTCCCCATAGTAAGATACATTGGTATGTGTTTACCGAGCAAGCAGAAGCGTTGCTGCGACTGTGGGATTTGCATGTGGTAGTGCAAGCCACAAGAATCAAGTTTGATACGGCTATAATCAAGCAGGTTCTTGATTCCTGCAATGTTGATGAAGGTAGCACTGTAGTGTATGGTAGGAAAGTGTCAGCAACTCCGGACGACATTTCTTATGCTTTCAAGATGCAAAATGAGCCAAAGCCGACCATTGCAACTGCAGAAAAGATAAGTGCATCTCTTAAGGAAGATGATGCAGCCAAGAAAAAATGCAAGGCCAATGCACAAGGGGTTCCAGTAGTAGCAGGTTTGAACGTCCCCACTGCTTACTGGTTTGTGGCTAAAGCTGTTAGTCTGAAATAAAATCCCACATATGTCCCAAAAAAATTGTTTGCTATGTTGCTTGCAAAGAGACTAGATGCCACAGCTCCGATCAACTTGTGTCTGATTTTGTCTCATAATGTGCTTCAGCAGACTGCCAAATTAAAGTCTCAGACTGTTTTTAAAGCCTGGTATGTCTGGCAGTTTCTTTACTGGCCAACTTCTCCTGATGCTCATGACCAGGTACGGATCGCTTGGAGTCAGAAACCCATTCCAGAATCTAACAATGTTGACTTATCTTCAGATGAAGAAGCCCTAGGTACTCAGTTGGCTCTCACTAGACAGAAGAGAAAGGCCACACAAGTGGAAGCTGGTAGTTCAAAGAAATAAAAAACTACATTGGCCAAGAGAAACGCTTTCTTGAAGCAATTAGAAAGTCAGGTTAAACCTTTGCCCACTGCAAAATTTTTGGCTGGCTAGACTTCAGTAGCTCAGACTTCAGCAACATCTGAAGAACAAGCTCCAGCACGGATTACTGTTGGGACCAACCAGCAAGTAGAGCAGAATCCAACAAACACCATTGCTGAAAAAGACCATCCAGAAACAACCAGTGCTGAGAAACTGGCAGTTCATACTGATAAAGGAAAAGGTCTAGAACCTGCCAGTCCTCTCATTAAAGTTCCTATCCCTTTCAACAAATTGGCTTTAGCTTTAACCAAAAAGGATAGATTACAACAACTACAGAATCACCCCCTCACAGGACGATTGATTATGCAGAAACCTGACTTTACCACATTACCATATATGGCCCCTGTTACGGTTTATGAGCCAGTTTCCTCTGACCTAGTGACAGTAATGGATGGTTGCTCAGTACTTATCCAGTCATCCTGGAATACGATTGTCAATGCTTTGGAACAAATTATGGATGCCTCAACGTCCACTGATGAAGTGAACAAGTTAAAAGAAGAACTGAGGATCAGTGAGCAGCAAGTCCAAAAGTTGAAACATGATATTGGGGCACAATCCTTGCTGCATAGTATTCTTGAAAATCAGTCAGCCTGGACGATTCAGACATTGGAAGTAAAGCTGTCAAAGCTTGAAACAGAGAATAGGCAGCTAACTAAAGACAAGGCAGCGGCTGAGAGAGCTGCTGCTGACAGATTTGAGACTATGCTGAGAATGAAGAGGGTTGATTTCAACACATTGCTGACTAGCCACACTGCATTAAAAGCCAAAGATATATATATAATAACTTGGCTGATATTTTGAATTCAGAGGGCAATGTCACTTTCAATATGGATAATCTGAAGGCACTCATTGAAACTATGCAGAGTGATTTGCAAGATAAGCTTTCTGAATATAATATGCTTTGGCAAATTAAGCTATTCTGGACTACATTGATAAGCAGAATAACCTCAATGAGGATTTTGAGAAAGCAAAAGAGAAGGATGAAGAGAGGGAGGACAAACTAGCATATAAACATGATGATGATCATGACTCTCCTCCATCTCCACCTTTAGGCTCTGGTGCTGGTGGTTCTGCTGGCATAGGAGGCAATCAGTCCAACGATGACCAGCCAGACCAGCAGCCAAAGGACCAGAGAACTGATGATCAGCAACCATGCAACACTGAAGACTCTCTGGTACACCAGTCTCAACACAGTTCAGATGTGAAAGGAAAAGCTAAAGCTGTGACTGAGACCTTGAAGGGTGATGAGCAACATTCATTACAGCTCATCACACTGAATGAGAGGCTAAGACATCATCAAGCTCCTATTACAAGGATGTATCTGGAGGATGATGTTCTTCTCTCTGATTTGGAATGCTTTCAAAGGCTACAATGTTGGCATCAGAGAAACGATTCAGCATTGGAAATCAGTCTCTTTCCATGATCAGGAGTTGTGCCAATTGCCTGTGCATCCCAACAGATTCAGCTACTAGAAAGGGTACCTGAGTGGGTGCTAACTTCTGATGACAAGATAGTCAATCCACACTGGCAGCGGCAGTCTACTGTAGACAGACACTCTTTAGTCCTTGAATAAGATCTACTACTTGGCAACATGCCTACCTACAAGTGTATGAAGGAAGTGAGAAATCAGTTGAAAGAAGTTTTAATTCAGAAGCAAATTGCCAAAGGAGTTTTGGACCAGAGGGTGTAGGCTATTATTGAAGATCAGACTTCCAGCAGTAAAGAACCTCGACTCAAATGACAGTAGGAGAACAGGCAACTGCTCTTTGGAAACTCTTTTAGTTAGTTCGTGTAACTCGGAAGATGATGCATCAAGAGAATCATTATGATGAAGCTATCTCTTCACCACAAAAGGGTCAATGGAAAGGGGCTATGGAAGCAGAGTATGATTATCTTATCTCTAAAGGTACATGGATACTAACTAAATTACCTCCTGGTCGCACAACTATTAAGTGTAAGTGGGTGTATAAGACAAAAGTAAAAGCAGATGGATCTTTTGACAAGTTCAAGGCACGTTTAGTTGCAAAAGGTTACTCCCAAGTAGCTGGTGTTGATTATCAAGAGACCTTTTCACCAGTTGTGCGCATTACAAGTGTTCGAGTTTTATTGGCATTTGCTGTTCAATTTGATTTAGAAGCTCATCAAATAGATGTGCGAACTGCTTTTCTTAACGGTGACTTGGAAGAGGAAATTTATATGGAACAACCAGAAGGGTTTTCTATTCCAGGTAAAGAAGACCTTGTTGCTCAAACAAGCTTCGCGAGCCTGGTATACAAAATTATCTAGCAATGTATCCTCAACATCTAGAACCAGTGGATCGTCTCACATACTTTAACATCACTGATGATCTTCAGGATTGGTATGAGCGAGCCTCTAAAGAATGGAAAACCTGGCAAACAATGATAAATGATGCTCTCCAACTAAATGATGTTTTGAAACTTCAAGGAGAAATACAAAGGGTCAAGCTCTGTATGGGACAATGGAAGACCCAGCTCAAAGGTCTCACCAAGATCACAAATCAGCTACTTCAACTTACTGTGGAGTCCTCTAAGATCCCTGAAAAGGATACTACGACTAAACCAGGTCTGGGGCAAAACTACAGAGAAATGGCTGAGATCCTCTTTGAAGCTAGGATTAAAACAAATTAGCCTCTTCCGGAAGGATGGATCCACACAGCCTCGCATTGTCATAAATTGGCCAGAACCCGTTTGACAAAGGGTAGACGCACGTTGTATGATCACGACACTAAAACCTACAATCCTCTCACGCCTTATGAATTGGAGATGTCCACTGCAAGGCAAGATCAACTTGAGCAGGAGGCCATTCACAAACTTATCCAGAAGGACAATGTTGGCATTGGAACTTCTCAAGCACCAGCACAAAAGAAGGGCAAGAGAGAGCGGGTTCAGTGGAAGGATACTGGGTAGTTCCATCTCAAAATCAGATGGTGGATTTTCCCAGTGAGGCACTGGAATTTCTTTGGCTAGGCACCCTTGGAATTACAATTATAGGGTGTCGAGCACTCCACAAGCATGAAGTATGGTATAAAGCTAGCAATACCAAAAGAGCTAGAGACTCCAGAGGAGTACTATCATGAGGAACATTGGCCAACTTAGCAAATAGACAGATGGGTTTAGGGTTTAGGGTTTGGGCCAAAACCAGAAACCCAGATGGGTTCCTCAACACCAATTCAGAATCAGGTGGTGGATTTTTTTCAATTTTTTTTTGGAGTTATACCAAAATTCAAGAAAGGAGGGAAGGATGTAGAAGGTGAAGACAGTCCCAACAGGCGGGAACTGTCTCCTGGAAAGCCGAACAGTGAATCAGGCACACGTCAGTAATTACCATTGCAGTTACTACAGTAACTCCTGGAAAGCTATAAATAGGACCCATTACATTGTAATTGGGGTTCTTGCTTCTTAGTTCTCTTGGCTTAGCACCTATCTTTTGGCTTTAGCTTCTAAGTATTCCCGAGTTACAATCTCTTCACCTTTAACTTCACCTTGTAATCATTACTGCTGTAATCATTTGAGATTCAACCCGTTACACCTTGTACTGGTTATCCCTAAATGATGAATCTGAAACTGCAAATACTTTTCCAGTTGTCCAGTATGTCTCTCATTTCAATATACTATTTCAGTTTAGATACTATTTCAATCTAGTCTCAGTTCTCTATTCTAGTTTCACTAACTGAATTGACGACTTACCAATAGCTTTAAATTCTACCACCGGAATCAGCTATCCGAAGAGATCACCTCCAATTCTAGTGGCCTACAAAGGAAGGGGGCGAGCCCAAGAAGTAGGGGATGAGGGAGAAGACTCACCCACACCCACCAAGAGCCACCCCTTCCACAAGAGGCATATAGTACACATGTCAAGCCCCTAGCAAGGTTGCCTTCATATTGTGCCTAAAGCCTATTGGATGACCTTTAGAGAGGTCCAATGAGAATTTAGAATAATTAAATAACTATTCAACCATAATTCAAGCCCTCTCTCTCTCTCAAAGGGGAAACAAGGACACTTGTCCAAATGCTACCTCTATTGCTAGTTATGACCTAATCTTATGATTGGTTGAGCTTGGCAAGGGCCAATGAGGTGCAAGCAAGAGTAGGGAGTGAGAGGGGTCGACCAAGGCTAGGAGGGAGGCTCCTTTTTGCTCATTCTCCCACACACTCTCTCATTTTGTTGAGCAATAACTCCATCACCTTCTCCAAGCTTGACAAATAGAGAGTCTACACCAACACCTCTTGGCTATAAAATGTGAATCCAACCAAGAGTCATGCTTCAAAGCAATGCTTACCATCTTCTTTATCTTCATTATTATACTATGCTATGCTCTATGAGTAATGATATTTGAGGAAACTACTTCTTTCTCGTATACTACATCTTCTTCATCTTCCCTTACCTCAGTCCTTGCTATCTCTCTCCACCTTTGAAGGTGTTGGAGGTCTTGGGATTGAGTCCGGGACAAGTTAATGTTCTCTCCTTATGATCTTTAAGAATTCTCTTAAGGAATGCTCACTATTGTTACCTTAACTGCACTACAATCAGTGTTATAGCCATATTCCGTTACATTGGTATCAGAGCTATTGGTTTCTCTTTTCTTGCTTAAGAAGAGAGGTCCTTAAGTTTTCCATGAAAGGTTGGACCTGTTAATTGCAAGAGGTAAAGTGGGACAAGGATTTTTCATCCCAGTTGAGAAGAACTTAGTTCAAGGTACACCGTTGGGAACTATAGATTTAATAATGGAGTCTTTCGGGGCTTGCATTTGGCCTACCATTATTGAGCTACTAGAAAGCTCAACAAGATTCATACTCAATCAAGCAATGTTAGACCCTCTCCACTAATCTTTGCAATGAACAGTCTCTAAACCATGGGTGTGGCTTCTTGAAAGCTTATTTTCAAAAGTAAAGAAGAGTAGCAACTAAAGTTTTGAGTTGCCAAAGACAAAGTAACATAGATATAAATTTAGTTAGCATGTCTGACAATAATAAAGAGAGTAGAATAAATATTGACAACTTTAATTTGCACATGAAGGTACTTCTAATGATGCTCCCATGTTTGTGCACTATCTTGTTACTAGGTTGCAACAACAAGCTATGGGCAACCCTGCCTCGCATACCGAAGTTAACCAACAACTTCGCACTCATGGGATTCTCCAAACTCCCCAAGAGGAGAGAGAGCTTAGGAAGCCTCTTGTAGAGACTTCCAAAAGAAGACTTCTCTGGTGAGAGAAGAGGAGGAACCCTATGAAAGATAAAAAAGTGAATCTCCAAATCTTTGGAGGATGTGGCTCCACGAAGACGGCAGTCTTGAAGATCCCCAACTCCTCCCAAGAGGAAAAGATCATCATATAGTCCTTCTCATCATTCTGAGAAGGAAGAGAGGAATCAAAAGAAGAAAAAGGCGAGAAAGAGGTCACCCTCTTCTCCATCTTTAATCATCTTCCTCCTCTTCCGACGAAAGCAGCGGTTTTTCTCCTAGAGAATGCCAGGGGGGAGGACATCGCAAATCCTATGCTGCTTGAAAAAGGTCCTACAAGATTAAGAAGTTCAAGGAGGGAGGAAAGAGCATCTCTTTTCTCACCTATGATGGCACCTTTGGTGCTACGGACAAAGTTTTGGCCTTCATCCAACAATTTGATGTGGCCTTTGGAGATGAAGCTTTCACAGAGTCCTCCAACCTACGTCTTGTAGCTATGCATTTTCAAAAGTTTGTCCCACAATCGTGGGCTAGTCTACGAGGTAATGGCAAAGCTCCCAGACTAGGACCATCACTGAAGTGATGCACCATACTATGGTTGCTTCTCGAATAAGTTTTCAACAAGGGGCTAAAAGGAATTTTAATCCCATGGAAACTAAGGACCGAAATGAACCTAGAGGGAAGAACAAAGCTCAAAACTCTTCCCAAGGCAATTCTAGCAACATCAACAACAACAACAAGACCAAGGAGAAAGGAGTTTACAAAGGTAAAAATAAACTCTCTCCTAAAGAGTTAGAAGCTTTTCGCAAGGACCATAAATGTTTTAAGTGTAGGGAGAAAGGACATGGCTATCGTTCTTGCCCCAAAAGAAATGCATGCAATGAGACTCCTAGAGCTTCCATGGTCGAAGCTCCAAAAGAGGATACTCATTGCAAAGGATCATCCCTTTCCTAAGTTGAGGTAGCATGATGCCTTTATCCTTTTTGACCATGGCTCTACTCACAACATCATATCAACGGAGTTGGTCACTAAGCTGGGCATGCAAGCTTTTGAGATGGGACATACTTTGACTGTCAATGGAGATTTCAAGAGAGGACAAGCCTCCGTTACTCCCTAGATTGGGAAATTGAGGCTTCGTGTTCAAAGCTACATTGACAAAGAGGACTTTTTCATCTCCCCTCTCCAACATGAGGATCATGGTTCAACCGCATGGCTGTGAATATGAAGTTCCCTGAAAGGAGAATTTATTTCACTTACACATAAAAGAACATGCATATAGATGCTAATGAGTCGGGTCGTATTGTACCTCTTGTAAGTTCACATGCTTTTGATAAGTCAATGAAAAGCTTAGTTTTCGTGTACATGATTTCTGTTAAAGAGTCCATAAATGATCCTAATGTTTTACCAAATCAAAGTGGTAGGAATCAAGAGGAATTAGAGTTGTCTAATTTTGTAAATGAATTTCAAGATGTTTTTATCGATGGCATCCCTGGAGAGTTACCTCCAAAATGAGGGGATGATGACCATAAGATAGAGCTTCTACCTAGGAGATCACCGTCTAATAAGCCTCCTTATAGAGTTTGCCAAGCTCAACAAGAGGAGACTATGAGGCAAGTGCATGAAGTGGTAGACACGGGGATGGTGAGGCCTAGTTCCTCTCCCTTTTGTTCATCTATCTTATTAGTGCAAAAGAAAGACGGCACATATCGTATGTGTATTGACTATAGAGCACTAAATTGGATTACTATAAAGAACATATTTCTCATACTGCGGATAGAAGATCTGTTTGATAAGCTACAAGGCTCTACCTACCTCAGTCGGATTGACTTTAAAAGTGGCTATCATCAAATAAGGATAGTGAATGAAGATATTGTAAAGACCTCTTTTCGCACAACATTTGGTCTTTATGAATATCTTGTCATGCCTTTTGGTTTGACAAATGCTCCGGTCATATTCAACTGCCTAATGGAGAAAATTTTTAGACTCCACTGCAATTTTACCAGAGTGTTCTTTAATGATATCATCATATACTCCAATTCTCTTGAGGAACATAAGCAACATCTCCAGATAATCTTTCAAGCTTTGAGGGAGAATACGAAGAGTGAATTTTTCCTTCAAGAGATTCAATACTTAGGTCACATTATCTCTCAAGATGGTATCCGTATGGATCCAACAAAGCTAGAGGTAATAAAAGGATGGCCTAACCCAAAGAATCTACATGAGCTACGAAGCTTTATTTGTATGTGTGCATACTATAGACGCTTCATAGAAAAATTCTCGCAAATAGCAGGGCCATTACATGACTTGACAAAGAATAATGTTTAAGTATACATGGACTACAAAATAGAAAAATGCTTTTGACAAGCTCAAAGAAAAGATTGCCTCTTAACCTGTGCCTACACTGTCGAATCTCTCAAAACCATTTGAGGTCCAATGTGATGCTTGTGGAGATTGCCTTGGAGCAGTTTTTCTTCAAGAAGGGCATGCCATAGCTTACAAAATCGAAGACTCAATTCGTTTGAGCGAGTGTTGGACATATACAAAAAGGAGCTACTAAATGTTCTACATACCGTTGACACATGGAAGCATTATCTTTTGGGGACTCCATTCATCCTACAAATGAATCACCAAAGTTTTAAGTACGTCATGACGCAAACCAAGCTTTTCGAAAAACAAATATGGTGGGCAAATTTTCTTTCGCAATTTAATTTTCATATTGCTGGCAAGCACAATCAAGTGGCTGATGCACTATCACGACGACCAAAAGTAAATGCTATAGCAAGTCGCAATGATTTATCTTCTATGATATATGAGTATGCTACTGACTCTGATTTCAAGGATATAATGTCAGTCCTTGCCTTAGGGAAGAAAGAAGAATTGTTCACCTTGCAAAATGGTTATCTTCTCCATGGCAATAGGCTATGTGTTACTAACTCCCTTCATGAGAAAGTACTTTATGAATCCCATGTTGCTCCCTATGCGGGTCATAGAGGGATTCAACCTACTCTTCGAGGAGTAGAGACGTATTTTGATTGGCCTACCATGAAAATAGACATACAAGCGTATGTTTCAAAATGCGTGGTATGCCAAAAGACCAAGTATGATAGAGGGAAGTAACCTCGATTACTCCAATCATTGCCAATTCCTAATTCACCATGGGATAGTATATCCATGGATTTTATCTTTGGATTACCCAAGTCTATCCATGGGAATACAGGATTATGGACAATAGTCAACAGGTTTACCAAACAAGCACATTTTATACTTGTCAAAAAGACTATTAAGGCACATCAAATGGCAACCCTCTTCATATCACAGATTTTCAAACACCTGGCTTGCCAACATCCATAGTGTCAGATAGAGATCCTTGAATGACTAGTAGAAGAATCTTTTCAAAAGATTAAGGAGGCTATATCCATCTCACAACAAAGGCAAAAGGATGTTGTTAACAAGCACAAAAGGGCCTTAACTTTCAAGAAAAATGATTGGGTCCTACTCAAGTTTCCCAAGGCTCGATTGAGGCAAACGACGGACAAAAATCCTATGGGCCACCAAAAGTATTATGCTAAGCTAGCAAAAAGATACACAATGCTTTTCATGCGAGCCTACTTAAGTGTTACAAAGGAGATCCAATAATTGAGGGTCCGCCCTAGATCGAGGATCAGTAAGAGGTGCTCTAGCCCAAAATCATCCTTCGACATGAAGACAAGGTACTAAGACATGGTAAGATTATCAGACGGTATCTTATTAAGTTCAAAAATTATCCTTTTGAAGATGCTAGATGGATGCAAGAAACACAACTTAAGGATAGTATGAACCTTGTCAATGCTTACAATGCTACATTAGAGTAAGCAAATGTAAATGCTTTTTGAATGAACAATGTTTTTGCCTTATAAGAAATCCCAAGAAGTAGGGGATGAGAGAAAACACTCACTCACACACACCAAGAGCCACCCCTTCCACAAGAGGCATATAGGACACATGTCAAGCCCCTAGCAAGGTTGTCTTCATATTGTGCCTAAAGCCTATCGGATGACCTTTAGAGAGGTCCAATGAGAATTTAGAATAATTAAATAACTATTCAACCATTATTCAAGCCCTCTCTCTCTCAAAGGGAAAAGAAGGACCCTTGTCCAAATGCTACCTCTATTGCTAGTTATGACCTAAGCTTATGATTGGCTGAGCTTGGCAAGGGCCATTGAGGTGCAAGCAAGAGTAGGGAGTGAGAGGGGTCGACCAAGGCTATGAGGGAGGCTCCTTTTTCCTCATTCTCCCACACACTCTCTCATTTTTTTGAGCAAGAACTCCATCACCTTCTCCAAGCTTGAGAAGTAGAGAGCCTACACCAACACCTCTTGGCTATGGAATGTGAATCCAACCAAGAGTCATGCTTCAAAGCAATGCTTACCATCTTCTTCATCTTTATTACTGTGCTATGCTATGCTCTATGAGTAATGATATGTGAGGAAACTACTTCTTTCTCGTATACTACATCTTCATCCTCTTCCCTTCCCTCACTCCGTGCTAGCTCTCTCCACCTTTGAAGGTGTTTGAGGTCTTGGGATTGAGGCCGATGAGAAGTTAATGTTTTTGCAAGGTAGTTTTGGGCATAAATTTGGTGCATGAAGTTTACCATCTTCATTGCATCAACATGGTCTCAAGGAACACAAAGCATGTATTGTACCAAGTCTCTCTTCATGGGAGAATCTATAATACAAATGCCTTTTGGAGGGGGGATTGTCTCTAAGTAAATCCGGTCCTCAATTGTTGTCAATTTCTCAAATTCTATCTCTCTCTTTTACAAGTAATGTTCATGCCAAGCTAACTAGGTATAATGTTCATTTTGTTACCTTTAATCAAGTGCTCTCCTTATGGTCTTTAAGAATTCTCTTAAGGAAATGCTCACTGTTGTTACCTTAATTCCGCTACAATCAATGTTATAGCCATATTCTGTTTACAGGGCATAAGCTACAATACATTTTTGAAACTTTGAAACTTGAGTAATTAAATTTTAGTCAAGAAACACTTGTGGCATTATTATCTATTGCTGCAAATCTGGATATCCTAGCAAAGAATCTTGTCTTTTTACAAAAAAGGAGCTACTCTTGAGGCAATATAAACATAAAAGATACACTAAGAAGATGTGAGATGTAAATTATTCTGCATATGCAAATTTGAAGTTGGATCGCGCATAGGAGGAGGGATGGTCTAGGTGATGCACATGAAGAATATGATCAACAAATCTGCACACCTTGAAAATTTCTTGCCCCTAAAAGATCTAGCAAAAGAGCATACAATTAAACATATCAAAAGCATCCACTCTCTATCAAAGCACAAAGACACAAGAGTTATACATCATTGCTTATAAGCAATCCATTCCAAGATAAGGCAATGATGTGTATGAGTACACCTAGGACCATCAAGACACTTTTTTTCTCACTAGGAGGCTTTTTCCACATGCTTATATATATACGTCCATCATTCTAGGGCATCACTTATATTTCTACTTGCACACTAAGTAATATCACTTCCAATGTTGTATGCCCTTCAACTTCTCCTTCCCTTCTTCAAACTTTGTGTGCATGTTTGCAATCCTAAATCCAACATTTGGTATCAGGGAAGGCTTTGGCATCCTAGGCAGCGCGATAAGTTCATTGTGTATTGTTACAAGTGGCGGACTGATGCAATGTGTGTACATAAATTCAAGAAGAATAAATTGTCTATCTCTATTCTCTTGTAGAAATCTAAGATTGCTTTGTTGCCCCCTCTTCAGGCACCATCTAAGGAAGGGTTGATTTTGGGCAAAATTTAGCATTCTAAGTTTCCAAAGGATGGTTCTGTGAGGGCTACATGTAATTGCACCTTATCCATGGATATGTTTATGGTTTGACGCCTACGTTATCTTTTGGCAACCAATATTACTTTGACATATTTATTGATGCATGCATTGGTATCCATTTAAGGCAAATCCAAAGCATTTACGTGCTCCAAGGAGTTTTTGAGTGTGGCTAGAAGTGTATTTGGTTATGCTTTGGGCACACTTCACTCTCTCCACTCCTACATTAGGAGCTTGACTTGTACATAATTTGAGTTAGTGTTTTTGAGTTAGTCATCTGATCACGTCTAGCTTTGTTTTGTTTCACCTCTCTTGTGTCAATTGATTACTTCTCTGATCATAAATATCATTTATCCTCCCTAATCCCAACAAGTGGTATGAGAGCTTGAAGGGATATGTCACCTCTCGGTCTAGCAAACCACTTTTCCACTAATCACTTTCTTAATCCTTATATGTGTGGGCGAGTTCTTGGTGATTTCAATGAGCCACCACTTTTCATAGCACATTTGAATTTATCTTTAGTGTGTGTGCATAGGCCTTTGCACAAGCTCGCAAACAAGTCCTTAAACACTTATTTTACACATCATCAGCTTCGCTAATTATAATTTCAAGTTTAGGGGGGGGTGTGTGTGTGCGCATGCGCACATGGGTGTGAGTGACCTCCTACTGTATAGAGCTCACATAGCTTCTTTTCGGTCTTCCCCCACAAGCAAGCCATACTTTTGCACTTTTTGACTCCCATTTTATTGCATCCCTAATTACTTTTTTCCTAGAACGCATTTGAATGTATCTTTAGAGTGTGTGCATAGCTATGCCTTTGCACAAGCTCTCAAATAAGTCCTTAAACACTTAGTTTACACATCATTAGCTTCACTAATTATAATTCCAAATTTAGGTGTGTGTGTGTGTGAGTGAGTGACCTCCTACTAAATAGTGCTCAAATAGCTTATTTTCGGCCTTCCCCCACAAGGAAACCATACTAGGCCAATTGGTTCACCCAAGGAGTCTATATATGGTGTGGTGGTTGTGGGCTCTATTCTCTCTAGATTTTGGGGGCCTGAGTGCTTTTCTTTTTGGAGGTATTTCCCACAAAAATTTGGTGCTTTCTCTTACAAAGAGGCTCTCTCTACTACATTACACACTGTTAACCTCATCTAAGGGAACAATCACACCATAGAAAGCAAAGAAGTTGCAATCAAAGGGGACAATCACACAGCTCTAAGACGGTGTTTCACTTATATATATATATATATATATATATATATATGTATGTATGTATGTATATGTATATATTAGATATAATCTTTTGTAACCGACCACAACCAAATGGATATATATGCATTTACATACATCAAATATGAGGATGATATCTTGTGTGAGTGTAAGGAGTCTAGACATTGGCATTGGAATAACTTTCAAGTCCTAAGGTCACTCCAAGGAAACATGAGAGAGGAGGGGAGGAGCATCAGGTTTTTCCATTAGTTTAGGTTTTTCACATGTTTGCAATGAAGGAAAATTAGGCACATTGAAGATTTTTTCATCCAAGATCAAGAATAGCAATCTTGGCAAGAGTAGCATTCAAGTATCTTCTTGAGTGTCTTCAACGTCATAGTTCAAACCCCGTGGAGAGTTCTTAGGAATTGTGGGCTTTGTCCAATGTATTCTCTTGGTTATTTTGGGAAAATGAATCATTTCTTCTCTTCTTGGAGCCTAGGTGGCAATTTACCTTGTGTGTGTGTGTGTGTGTGTGTGTGTGTGTGTGTGAGAGAGAGAGAGAGAGAGAGAGAGAGAGAGAGAGACTCATGTGTAGCTATTGAGGTGGATTTGAATCCAATGAGTTGTACATCATGCCAAAAGTGTGCCCACACTTCTAAGATCGACCCACCTTCTTAGCGGCTGATTTGGGGTGCATGTTGACCTCATTTATGGTGTGCAACATGAGTTGTATTAGCCCTAGATCCCATCTCCACTCCTACATAAGAAGCTTGACTTGAACACAGTTAGTTTTTTGAGTTAGTCATTTAATTTAGTTGTACTTTCATTTACCTCTCTTATGTCCATTAGGTACTTCTCTAATCATAATTGTTAAGTCATTTATCCTACCTAATCCCAAAAGAAAAAAATGTCGAGTTGAGCAATACCTCGATGACTAGGTAGATCAAGATGTACTCACCACATGGCAAAGCCTCAAGCTAGACAAGCAAGAATCTATCCAAAAGCATGTAGATATGTTTTGAGATGTATGTTTCAAAGCCACAATCTTTAGGACCATAGATTTTTTTGAGCCCAAGGTGCAATTTTGAGGAGCTCCATGAAGATATGTCCATGCACATTGACCTAATACAACTACTGCAATCATCCATCACACAATGACACGTCCAATATATTTCTTTCTACTAACAAAGCAAGGTTTTGAGCCAAAGAAAAACTTTGATAGAGCGCAAGGTAGAGAAAAGAACTCCAATGTGTAGAAAAATGGCTAGAACAAGGAAGGAAGCCATTGACACTCTCCCAAAGGAATTGAAAGATAAAGAAGGAGAATCGTTGCTGAAGTCCTAGGCCATTCTTGTTGTGCTTTTTCTCTCATAGTGGATACTTTGCAAGTGCCATGATAGTCCACACCCAAGATTTAAAGAAGAGTTGTGGTCAATCTCATACAATAGATGATAGGTCATTGCAATTAAAGGGTTGACAATATTTCTTTGGCAAAAATGGTAGAGCATCTTGATTCAAAAAACATTACGCCTCATATGACAATTTTCTTACTCCTCGACAACTTATCAAAACTTCCTTAAGTTCCAACCTCAAGATTAATACAACAATGTCCCTATTGTTTAGGGTAGTCAAATATAATAAATCCTAGGTCATTACAATTAAAGGGTTAAATGTATTTCTTTGGCAAAAATGGTAAAGCATCTTGATTCAAAACTCTCTCATATGACTATTTTCTTGCTCCTTTACAACTTATCAAAACTACCTTATGTTCCATGGATCACACATTATTTACCTCGATTAATATATCAAACTCTCATCGCCACCAACAAAAGACATCAAAACCCAAAGTGTCTTCACAACTTTGATTATGAACACGCCTTGTAAGATACCTAATGACAGCAAATACCTTCAAAATTCTCATTGTCTATGTACAAGCACACGTGTTGGTCACAAAGTATGTATGTAGACACTGGCACATGTCTCAATATATCTTGATGGCAGCCATCACATCATGTGAATGAAAAGGAGGTGCAACATATACTCTCAAATCAGCCCTCCACAAGACTGCCCAAAAGTTGTAGGAGATAGCAACCTTCCAACATTACGTAGACGTACTGCCGCATTTTCAAAACTTCATGGACAGAAAGATTATGGCTGTCAATCACTATTTCTCTCACTTCCTTCTAAGCATCATTCATAACTCTATGCACTTTAGAAATGATTGGTTGGGGGAGTATAGGGGCCCCATGTAAACCTTTAAATAAGTGCCCAGGACTCCTCTTTGGCAGATTATCTTGGGAGCTATGACAAGCAGATTTACTACAACCATAGAAACCGAACTACAGCATTCTCCCCGAGAAAAGACTAGGGCAATCCACCACACATGATCTAGTCCCTTGCTGCAGTTAACTACAAGATCCGATAGTTCTCCAAACTTGCTCTACACCAAAACGAAAGATTTAAAATTCCCCACTCGCAAGCCTTAGCAATGTTTTGGCCACATGCTCACTCTCATTGCAAACCTAAGTAAGATGGCCTTCACATTGGCCTAACAAAATGGAGAGCCATCTAAATTGGAAGACCGACCATTGAAAAGTAGCACATGCCGACCTCTAGCAACTTAATACGTGGACCAACTCAATATGCTAAGGACAAAAAGGAAGACTATTGTAGGTGGAAAGGTGTGGTTGACTTGCACTAAAAGGTCTCTTCTTCTTGTGCTACAAAAATCTAGCAGGTGGTTGAAAGAACCTCTAAGCTGTAGGTGCTTCTAAGATGTGCACCACATTTGATACACCTGAAGGTGTATAAGAACGCATTTTCTTAACTAGAAGGCCATATTAACACAATACTAACTAGTAAGTGGCTGCTCTCTAAAAGGCACCCTCAGATTACTTCCCCACCTTAGACTTCCCAAACCTAATCAATCAAAACACCAAGATTCCTCCAGTAAAGCTTCATAGAACATCGCCTTTAAGGGGTGGTGTGACACAAATCTCGATTGAACCGATTAAATCTTGATTTGCACCCCACTAACTCTCTCATGGATCTCCAGTCATGCACCTGCGAGTAGGTTTCAATAAGAGCATATTAAGACCAGACTACATGGATGTAACTTCGCCCAGTCCAAATCATCCCATTACTGTCATACCTCAGAAACCAACATTGACAACCAAAACAGGAAACCATTCCTTCTTCTCAGGCCTACTTTACACAGCTACTGGTTAAGGGGGTAGGTGGACTAAACTGCAACTTGGCATAAGCCTTTGATCATGGAAACACACGACGAATGATTGCAGCATTGTTATACATGCTGTCTAACTCTTGGTCGGAACCTTGCCGACGATTGTTAACCAGGCTCCACCATACACTATGATAAAAGAGACTATACACTATGATCCACAATACACTACAATACAGAAACGAGCAGTCCATCTCCAGCATGATTCCACATGAATAAATTTACGTCAAGTGAGCGCGATAAAAACATCAGTTCTCTCATGTTCACAGTTCATGTCAGGTTACCATCAATTGGACGGTATTTTGCAGTAAAAAAAAAATATAGTTCTTGCAATCTAATCAGAGGCCAAGCCTCACATGCCCTGGGGGTACTTGTAAAAAAAATTGATACAAAGCAAAACTGCATTCACACACAGTTCACCTGTTTACAAAGTACAGCAGGCACATGCAATGCTAGACCTCAAAGAAACACTAGCGCCCAAGTGTGCCAAGGCTCATCGTAGATTGAAGACCATGCTGCCAGTAGTAGAAACAACATTAGGTTAGTAAGTGATACTGCTAAAACATGGCATGTATTGGAAGGACTCATTCAAGATGCACACCTGAAAAGAATAAGGAAAGCCGTCTTTAAGGTGGGTATAGTGCCCAGTATGAGCTTGAGCTGGAAACCTCTGGCACTGCCAATATGCATCGGAATGATTTTGACCATAATGCGCATAGGAAACATCTGGGTAACATGACTCTACTCGAGGTCCTCTGAAAGGTAGAGTTGGCATATAGGTTGACTGTTCCACCTGTAATTGAGGAGCCCAAGGACCATCCAGATGAGGATATTTGTCATACACATTGATAGGAGAGTACATCCTCTGCAAGGCTGGAAAAATCGCGCTTGCACTGGGGTCTAACAGCTGAGGATACCTACATCATGAGCCAATACCCACACAGACATCAGACATAAAAAGAGAATAATCACAACAAAAGAAGGTAATAGCCAGGGAGCATAACATATGTTTAAAAGCCCTACCTCTTATAACTACGGTCATAATCTGGATCTTTCATATCTTTTTCTCTATCTCGGAATATAGCCACTCTGTTAGAATTAGCAGGTTGACTTTTCCCTTCTCCTCCACTTGGTGAGATCAAACCCCTTGTTGGTGAAGAGCTTTCAGGAACTTTTTGTCTATCAACCAAATCAGAGATACCAATTTCACCATTGAAAGCATTGGCCGAATCACCACTGTTAAAGATCCTCGCCCTAGCTTTGTCATACTCTTCCTCTCTTTCCTCCATCGTCTTAGGAGGATTTCTCCCTGATTCAGCGGACCCGTTCAATCCCTCACCATTAGACACCCTGCTTGCCCTTTGCTTGATAGCAATCTTCTCATTAGGAGCAGAAACAGGCTTATCTGTAGCCAAGCTTTCAAGTGGAATATCTGCAAGCCTTACTGAAGGCAACCTGGTTTCTGAAGTTTTCACCAGCAGAATTCGTGAGACTTTTGGAAATGAAGCACTCACAACCATTGACTGCAGGCCATAATGCTGAGCAATGCGATGTGCAGCAAGGCGTTCATAGGAAGACTGCATGGGCTTGAGGAGAAGGTCCAGCTCGGACATATTCCGTGCAAATCTCTCAATCTCTTGCTCCAGCCTCAAAACTATGATGGGAAAAGGCAATCAGTAGAAAATACATCTTAAGCAGAGACAAACACAATGAGTAACAACATAAGCAAGCTGGACCAATGTGTAAGTATCCAAGATACTAGCAACTAAGGAATATCTCAAGAAATCGCATTTCAAGCGCCAGAGACAAACACCAAAATCAGCATTTTCACAACAGCAAATGCAGCACAATCATGTTCCTAGTGGCGAATTGTATTTGACATACACATCAAGTAGGTCTGTATATGAACCAGATAAGTAAGAGGTCTGCAAACCACGCGAGGGTGTCGCATGAACTACACTACAGTCAGAAACACGAGCAGAATAAGGACTTTTCAAAAACTACAAAACTATGTACACTACCTGTACCTGTAAAATAGGTTCTTGAGAAGCCAGCAGTCTTGTGAGAGCACACAGTCTACTGATTCGACGCAAAGCACTGACATTACATGAAATGCTCTCCCCGAGCGTTTCCCCAATTCAAGACGCATCCTAAATTCAGAGCGGAATTCCCCTCTACCGCTATCATAAAGGCCGCAGGTAATTAAAAACCCTAACTTATACTAGCTCACCTCGCACAAACCCTGGCATCGTCTCTTTCAAGTGCAAGGAAAGTTCAAGAGTACAAAAAGGGGGGGAGCGTACCTGTGATACGGTTGCGAGAGTTCACGGCCTCTCTCAAGAAGGTGTCCACCTCGTGCTGCTGAGGAGCGACGACCTCATCTGCTGCATTTTCCCTCTGCTGCTGCTGCTGCTGCTGCTGCTGTTGCAGAAGGTCGTCATGGCAGCATTGTTCCTGGATCTGCTCCAACACATCCAAGGCCATTGGGGAACCAAGCAGAGGCAAAGGAGGAGGACAGGCAAGCGATTGCCCTTAGATTTTAAGCTTCCCCTACGTTGCGGTCGATCGATCCCTACCGACATCTGTAATCTAATCTAAAAGCCCTTATTATTTTTTTGAACCTTAAAACCTAAAGTTCCAATTTAGGTTTCCATTGCTACAAACGAAAACATGGTTGCCCTGCAAAATACCCACGATAACACAATATCTAACATAAATGGACAAATACATCTGCATACCTAGCGATTCTCATAGCACATAAGTCACGATGTATACGAACAGAGAGAGACCGAGAGCGAGGCAGAACAAAGAGCATGAGCAGGCGCACCTCTTAGAGTGGAGTGCTACGTCGGCACAGCGAGAGAGAAGAGAGGAGATAGAGAAGAGAATACACAAACATTGAGTGCAATCTCCTCCCGTGCAAGAGTGACCATTTTTCTCTTACAAGTATTTCATTTATAGATTTCTTGAATGGTCAAATGATTAGAAACTTGTCGGCCGATCATAAATAGCCAAAGCTCATAAAGAGCACTTGAATAATAGAATGTACAATATATATATTTTTTCATTCGCATAGGCTTAGCTTGGTTTAGTCTTTTCCACCTGTCAGCTGCAATAAATAATAACATATCAATTCTATAACATACCTCTCCGTTGGAAAGCAACTGTCCTCAGTTGCGTAGATAAAATCTGCAAACAATACTTATAAAAAACAATGAGTAAAAATCTGTATCAAATAGTAAAAGAAAAATCCATAAAATGAGACAACATTGCTTATGTCTGTCGTCATCCACATACTACCTATTCTAGTGTCCCATACCACTAGAATAAGGAGTATGTGCCATACCCTGATGAATCAGGATATCATTGGTCACACTCATCATTCAATAATCAATTCTCATCAATCTCAAGTCCAATCCCATAGATACGCGACAGAAAAGCATCATATACCAATTCCAAATCCAATTTTAAATCCAAATCCAAATATCCTTCATTTTGTATACCCGGATAACAAAATCATACAAGTTATAGTGGTGGCCAGCCACTGCAGCATGATTTTGTGATCGGTGTTGCTTAAATCGACGAATCTACACCAATAAGACGTGCTGCCTAAATCGGCGAATCTGCATTTGGTATAAGTTTAAAAATCATGAATCTGCGATTTATTAATGTGCTGCCTAAATCGGCGAGTCTGCACCAAGATGAGTATCTACACACTGCCTAAATCGGCGATTCTGTGTGCACGTGACCAATGGACTAGGCAAGACATAAAATAGAAAAATATTTACTATTTGTAACGGTCTAGTAACTTGTGTGTAGCAGAAAATAGCATGAACATAGTGAGCATTTCATTATAATAGCTTCCTAATGAGAATAACAAGAGTGCTTGGGTGGAGAGAGCAACAAAAAGCATAACACCTAGTTAGATAGCATGAACAATACTTCAAAAGAGAGAGAAATTAAGCAATTGATAACAGTTGAGGACCGGATTTCCATGGAGCCGGTCCCCCAAAAGGCTTTGTATTATGGTTTCTCCCATCAAGAGAGACATTTTACAATACAATTCTTTGTGTTCCTTCAATACTAGCTAGTGCAATGAAGATGGAAACTTCATGCACTAAGCAAAACACTTATCAAACACAACATCAATTCCCTCACGGTCTCAGACCCAAGACCTCACACACCTTCGAAGATGGTGAGAGCTAGCGGGGTATGAGAGTAGATTGAGAGGAAGAAGGAGTATTCTTACAAGAAAGATGTATATCTCCTCACATAATCACTCATATTAGCATAGCTTAGCTTAGTAATTAGCATGGTAGAGGAGATGAGCATGCATTGAAGCTTGGCTCTTGGTTGGATTTGCATCACAAAGCCAAGAGTTGTTGGTGTAGGCATCCCTTCTCACAAGCTTGGAGTAGGTGGTAAGCTTTCCATTAAAGCTTGAGAAGGAGAGAGAGTCTTCCTTGCTTCACACATGAGATTGTGTGAGTGTGTGTGTGATAATGCCTTGCAAAAATCAGCCCCCTCTCTCCCTTGGTCGACCCCCTTGCTAATTACTCATGCTACACCCCTATTGGACCTCCCCAGGCCTAGCCAATGGAAATTAAGCAGCATAAGTGATAGCCTTCTGACATGTGTCCCCCTTTCCCCTTTTGTGAGAGCTTTAGGTAATTAATTAATGCAACTAAACTCTCATTGGACCCCTTTGCCTCCTGGCCAATAGGAGTCAGGCAAGCCATAGGGCTGTTGAATGCTCATTGGTCCCCTTGGGAGACTGTCCAATAGTCTTCTAGAGAGCTTAATTATTATTGGTTCTTTTATTAAGTGTTTTTAAATTAATTAAACTAGATTTTCTCTAGCCTAATTCTCATGGGTCCACCTCCATGGCCATCCAATAGGATTTGAGTACACCTTGTGGGAATCTGGCCTAGGGAGCTGACATGTGTCCTTCTTTCCCCTTGTGCACAAATGAAGCTTGTGAGTGTGTGTGGGTGTTTCTCTCTCATCCCCTACTTCTTGGGCTCGCCCCCTCCTATGTAGGGCTTGACAAAGACTTTTTGGGACACACTCAAAGCATCCAATTCCCCTAATGTTTGACCTTTGGACACAACCTTTGAATTTTGGAACCTTAGCATTTTGGAAGTCTTAATGGGCTAAACCTTAGGGTCTTTTGAGCCCATTGTTGCACATAGCTCTTTTGCACATGGCCCCTCATTTGGATCCCTATTTTCCCTCCTTTGTGTTACCATATACATGTGGTAGTGATGTGTGTGAACACACTAGGACCGCCGGGGCATTTTTTCCCTCTTTAGGAGGTTTTTTCCCCCGAGCATTGTATATACGCCCATCACTCTAGGGCTATCTATCTTTCCATTGCATACTAAGAAACACACTCTCTATTGTGTGCCTTGAGTTTCCTTCGTCTTCTCCAAGCTGTGTGTGTTTCTCTGCAACCCTAATTCCAACAATTGGTATTAGAGTAGGTTGCGTCCTCCCGGGCTTAGTCGCCAACCGCTCTAGCACACGCCTGCTCACTTTCTTCGATTTCAGTGAGCTTTAGCGAGTGTTCACAGGTTGACAAATATTTTGGGAAAGCTCGTAGAGTCCAGTCTGGTCAGATTTTTGATTCGGGCTCATTTCGGCCTCCGTTTCCAATACAGACAGTGCTGCACAGGCTATTTCGTCATTTTGTGCAGAGTTTCTATCACTGCCGTTTTCTGCATAACAGGTACCTTACAGTCTTCTACGGTTTGTGCTATATAGCACGTGTTGTTCCCGTTTCATTTCTCCTATTTTCGAGCAGTTTTCACATCAGGTGCAACATTTACCATGGCTGACAACAACACAGATGTCTTCAAGATGTTTGCTGCTGAGGACACGTTGGATGGGGACAATTACCCTATGTGGGCTTATATGATGCAACACGTTCTTGTGTATATATATTGTGCAGGGCATTGATGTACGTCCTGGTTCTGAGGATGTAGGTGATGTTGAGGATGTTGCAGGTCTTGCTGCAAGGATTACTGCTATTAGAGTTGTTTTGCCTACGGCAGAACAAGCTCATTGGGATGTAAAGGATGCGCAGGCTCATGCATTGATTGCATTGTCTGTGAAGCACACCATTGTTCCTCACATTCGTTCAGTAAAATCTGCAAAACAGGCTTGGGATATTTTGGCTGGTCTTTATGCAAGCCGCAATGAGGCTAAAATTGCTTTGTTGCGTAAAGAGCTGGAGTCGAAGATTATGCATAAGGAAGATGATATGGACACTTTCCTTGCTAGTGTCAAGGATATCAATGAGCAACTTATTTCTGCAGGTGAAGTTATTTCAGACAGTTCCCTTGTGCAGACTGTTCTTGATGCCTTACTAGATTCTTACCAGACTTTTGCTAGTACTTGGAGACTTATGACCCAAGGAAATCCAGAAGTTGTCAAGTTTGATGCATTATGCACATTGTTGTTGCAAGAGTCACTTTCCAAAAAAAACAGGACTAGACAGCGTGCAGTTGAACAGGCTTTTATTGTTTCTTAAAGAAAGGGTGGTAACAGCAATGCAGCCACTTCTTATGGTTCTGATGGTGAGTGGCAAAACTTCTGTTCCTAATGCTTCTTTTGGCAGCACTTTGTTTGGCAATTCTTGTGATAAGGGAAAAAAGAAGATGCATTTCCATTATTGTAAAGCTAATGATCACTTGATCAAGTCGTGTCCTAAGTTGAAGGCCAAAGAGGCTAAGAAAAAAGAGGGTGGTTCCATTGCAAATGCTGGTTCCACTACAAATGCAGCCATTGTTGAGTCTTCTGTGAAAGGAGACTGTGTTGCTGATATTGATGTAGAATGGGCTTTTAGCGCAGAGTGCACTTACAATCCTAATGTCCATGATGCATGCTTTTCAGGTTCTACAAATTCACATGTGTGGTATTTCAATAGTGGTGCTACAAAGCACATTACCTCACATCATGAAATGTTTACCTCTCTCGAGTCTGTCCCTCATGGGAATTCTGTTACTTGTGCCAACAATGCCTCTTATCCAGTTCAGGGAGTTGGAAAGATTGTGCTTACTGCTACAAATGACAGTTCTTTCACACTTGTTGATGCACTTTATGTACCTGGGATCAAGAAGAATCTCTTGTCTATATTTGCTTGCTAGACTTGGACTTGTAGTTAAATTTGTGCATGACAGATGTACAGTTCATGATCTCAGTTTTGGTGATGAAATTGTTGCATCTGGCCTTTTGTGCCATGGGATGTATAAGCTCACTTTGTATGACAAGTGTGGATAAAATTTTGCAAATGCTGTTGCAGATTCAAGGGATATTTCAGATGCAAAACTTTAGCATGCACGTTTTGGTCATCTGAATTTTGCCAGTTTGGTGCGTTTGTAGAAATCTGATATGGTTTCTTCTTTGCCGCCTCTCGAAGGACCTGCCAAACTTGTTTGTGAAGGCTATATTTTGGGTAAGATGAAACGTTCTAAGTTTCCAAAGGATGGTTTAGTTCGGGCCACATGTAGGTTGCAGCTTGTGCATAGTGATGTTTGTGGGCCCATGCAAACTCCGTCCTTGGGCAATTACCTTTACTTCGTGACTTTCATTGATGATTACTCCAGGCATGCATGGGTATTTCCGCTTAAAGCGAAGTCCAAAGTTTTTATGTGCTTCAAACAATTTCTGGCTATGGCTGAAAATGTCTCGAAATGTACTATGGGCACCCTTCGTTCCGATCGAGGGGGGGAGAATATGTCTCATGAATTTAATGCATTTTTGGCTAGTCGTGGGATAAAACACCAATGTACAGTGCCTTATACACCTCAACAAAATGGTGTTTCTGAGAGGAAAAACAGGTCACTTACGGAAATGGCACGATATATGGTCAAAAGTCAAGCTTTGCCGCATTCTTTTTGGCTTGAGGCCATCATGTGTGCCACTTATGTACTTAACAGGTGTCCTAAGGAAGCTTTGCAGTCTATTACTCCATATGAAGCATGGCATGATAGAAAGCCTTCTATTGAGCACATGCGTGTTTTTGGCTGTTTGGCATATGCTTTGGTGCCACAAGTGCAGCGCAGAAAATTGGATGAAAGGCTGTCAAATGTATTTTTGTTGGTTATAGTGTTGAAAGCAAAGGTTACAGGTTATATCATCCGCAAACAAAGCATATTCTTGTTTCACGGGATGTAGTGTTTGTGGAAGATTCTGTTCAGCCCTTGCTTTCATGTACTAGAGACAATAATGTAAGCTCACAGGACATTTATGACACTTTGTTGCCTCTTCTCAGTGGTGGAAATACGAATGTAATTTCCAATGAGGCAAATGTACAGCCTATGGGGGTTTCTGAAAATGTTACAAATCAGCCTATTACTGATGCAGATGTACATGATGTACTTGATGAGGAAAGGGCTGAAAATGAGCAGGCTAGAGGTATGCCAAAATGGCTGGCGCACACTTTGCGTGACAGTAAATTGGATGCACCTTTGTCTAGTTGTACTTGTTCAGGCTCTTGCTATGCATCTTATGCATCAGATTGTTATGCTTTGGCTGGTGTCTAGCTTACATGATGTTGAGGAGCCTCTGTCTTTTGATGAAGCACATAATTCAGAAAATTAGATGGCTGCCATGCAATCAGAACTTGATGCACTTATAGAAAATGACACATGGACTTTATGTGATTTGCCTCCTGGCAAAAAGGCCATTGGTACGAAGTGGGTTTACAAGTTGAAACGCAAGCCGGATGGTGAGATCGATCGCCATAAGGCTCGACTTGTTGCAAAGGGTTATGCACAGCAAAAAGGCATAGATTATGAAGAGACTTTTGCTCCCACTTGTCGTATGACTACTGTGCATTTTCTATGTGCATTGGCAGCTCATTTTGGTTGGGATGTACATCAATCAGACATTGTTACTGCTTTCTTGAATGGTGACATATTTGAGGAACTTTATGTAACACAGCCTCACGGTTTTGTCATAAAAGGACAAGAGGACAAAGTGTGTAGATGTAAGAAGGCTTTGTATGGGTTGAAGCAATCTCCTCGTGCTTGGTATGAGAAAGCTGACACTCATTTGGTCAAACAAGGCTTTCGTAACAGTCCAACAGAAAGCACATTGTATGTAAAGCGTGAGGATGATGTATTTCTCATTGTGATTCTTTATGTCGATGATTTGCTGATCACTGGAACAAATGAGAGACATATTGCTGAATTTAAGGCTGATTTGAATGCTACTTTCAAGATGAAAGATTTGGGGATGTTGCATCATTACTTGGGTATACAGTTTAAGCAGTGTGATGGTGGTATTGCCTTGTGTCAGAAAAGTTACATAGAGACATTGCTATGTAAGTTTGGACTTGAGGATTGCAAACCTATTGCCACTCCCATGGAAACAAGTTTGAAGTTGAGTCTACATGATGCTGGCGATCCTGCTGATGTCACTCTTTACCAAACTGTTGTTGGCTGCCTCATTTATGTATGCAACACGAGGCCGGATATTCAATTTGCATTCTCACAGGTCAACAGATTTATGCATAGCCCAGGGTCTAAGCATTGGTAGGCTGTCAAGAGGATTTTCCGCTACCTTAGTGGCACTTTACATCTTGGCTTGTTTTATCCCAAGGGGGGATCATTGGCTCCAGACTTACATGATTTTTCGGACTCAGATTGGGCTGGTTGTTTTGACACGCGAGTGTCCACAAGTGGTTTTTGTTTCATGCTTGGCAGTTCATGTATATCATGGTTGAGCAAGAAGCAACCTACTATGGCCACTTTGAGTTGTGAGGCTGAGTACAAGGCAGTCTTCACAGCTACGATTGAGTGTGTATGGCTCAGACGCCTTATGGCTGATTTGGGTGTTGGACAGGACACCGCCAACGCTATCTACACTGACAGTCATATCGCATTGGCAACTGCGAGGAACCCAGTTTTTCATGCTCGCACAAAGCACATTGAGGTGCATTAATACTATGTCAGGGACATGCTCTCAATAGGAGAGATCGACTTGGCTTATGTGTCAACACAGGACAACCTTGCAGATCTTTTCACAAAGGCATTGTCTCGTGAGAAGCTTGAAGCTTTCCGCAAAGCTTTGGGCTTACTCCCCTTTGTGGACTGATCATGTCCTCAGGGCATGGCACTTCCCTTTACTCATGTGCCAGCTCTCGTTCACCACATCACTCCAGGAGGGATTTGTTACCATATACATGTGGTAGTGATGTGTGTGAACACACTAGGACTGCCGGGGCATTTTTCCCCTCTTTAGGAGGTTTTTTCCCCCGAGCATTGTATATACGCCCATCACTTTAGGGCTATCTATCTTTCCATTGCATACTAAGAAACACACTCTCTATTGTGTGCCCTGAGCTTCCTTCGTCTTCTCCAAGCTGTGTGCGTTTCTCTGCAACCCTAATTCCAACACTTTGGATCCCTACTGTGGCCGGTCTGCTAGCTTGACCAATATTCTAGCTTTTTCTCCCTCGACACTTCCCCATATTAAATGATCAGTTTAACATGAGAAAATCATTTAGGAGAATTAGATATTGATTATTATGAGACTATTTGGTTTGGGTTATAGTGGAATAGCAAAGTACTTACAAACTCTTATCTTTGATGGAAAACACCTTAGCTAATGTGATGAGCTATATAATATCAAATGACCTTAATAAAAATTCCAGTGCAAAATTTAAGCCATTATATGAGAGATGTCTGGGTTGATAGCTCATAAGATAACCTGAAAAGAGAAATTAGAAGGTATTGGAGGTACTTACCTGGATAATAGACCGTGTTTAAAAATGTATACACCAGTGTGTATGTAGAGAGAGGTACAAATAAGAGAAAGCTGTGTGACTTTCAAACTTTCACCAAAGGATAGTTAACAGATCACAAATTTGGGAATGTTGTGTTAATAATTTGGTCATGAAATAAAATAATTTCTCCTATCTAGAATATATTAATATTACTTTTAGGTCTAAAGATACATAGATAGATCTTACTTATCAGGGATAACTGAAATCATGTTTCAAGAGGGGTATTATCATGTTTCAAGAGGGGTATTATCATAATGTGTTAAGGAGTGTCATACCTGGAGTTTGATATAAGAATATTGTATGTAGATTTATCTGCAAAACTTTTCTAAAAAAACAAAGCACTTAAAACACTTGCTTGTTAAATTTAAGAAGACGTTAATAATTGCATATCAAATGCATTAACATTTGAAACGCCATGAAGGAAAAATTTGATGAAAAGTTTGTTTTCCAAGAAAAGACAATGAAAGTAGACAACTTGAAGTACAAATGAGCGAATAAGAGAGGTGTTATTTAAATGGACAGGGTGGTTTGCAAGATTGGGATAACCAGTTAATATCGGTCTTCAAAGAAAGTGAGGCCACACTCAATGGATGAATATTAGGATAGGTCAAAAGTAGGTCTCCTAAAGTAGTTGGATTCAAATTCTGTCAAAGAGGGAAATACCCTTCAGTAAACATAGTCCTCTGCGAAGGAGTATTAAAAACATTGACAGGGACAACAATTTGACTGCCTTATGATGCAATATTTAAAACAACTTGTAAGCAATCAAAGTGAAATTTTAATTATACTACATCATTGCTAATGCGTATAAACTTACATTATGGGGATAATGGCCCTTGCAAATAAGGATGAGAGAGGGATTTTCTTGTTTATGGTTGATAATTGCTTAATAATCCAAGTAAAATTCAACTTGGGTGTTGGTAGCTAAAAGTGTACCTAGTCAGAGTGCACCTATGGTCATCATTGCTAGAATATTAAGGTCTAATTTATCTTGAGGGTGAATTTTACATTAGCACGTTGTGATTATTTACATTGTGTACAATACACGGCATGAAAGTATCGAAATAAACAAAGAGCTATCATGGCCCATGAGAAGCAAATTATTGTTTACATAATATTGAGTTGGGTAGAGTTTAAAAATCACAATCCACTGAAGTATGGAACATCTATTTTCATGACAAACTCTAGAAATATTCAAGTTGTGAAGTAACACTAACTTCAAGGATGTGGGACATATATTACCTTTCTCTTAGTAAGGCAATTAGTTGGTAGAGTATCCTCTTTTTTTTTTTTGGAAAGAGGTTTTTGAACAATGGCACCATCACATGTGCTAGAAGAGAACATTCAATACAAGAAAAATAAAATAAATAAAGAAATATATTATTATATAGCTATGTAGTCAACCCAAATTTTGTTCAAGATTTCTAGGCGACATGAGCTATTGGGTTCAAGTTCAAAGGGAAATTTCAATTATTAATGACTTCTAATTCGGATTTCGTTGTTCGAGCTCTACGAGAAAAATTGATTTATCAGGGCAAGCATTATGCCAAGTAGCAGAATATGAAGAAAACCCTCATTTAAAATCAACATATATCATTCAGCAAAAAGCATGAAAGAGACTATTCGTCATCATGCATCTTGCTCTGAATTCAATGTGTAAGTCTGACATGTCCTTAAAGACCCATTAAGACGTCATCAATATACTAACTCAACAGACCCATAAGACGTCATGAGTATATTAACTCAGCATCCAACCATAAGTTTGACCAACCATAAGTTTGACGTGTTCATAAAGACCCGTTAATATAAGACAAGAATACGATGGAATGGAGGCCAGGGCCATATATGCAAACAAGGAGCATTGAGAGCGCTCTACCCTTGACACAAGTCATTGACATGCACCATCTGTATATAAAACAGCTTCATCCTTCGAGGGACACGAAATCAACATAGCAACAATACCCTAATTCTGTTTCATGATCCAGTTTGCTCGCCATTGGGTAGCTTTGCAAGCCTACGGGTTCCATGCAATTTGGCTACCAGCTCACGGCCTCACAGCAGCGTCCTCAGAATGGTGGCTCCTCTCCATTGGAAAGCCATGGAACTCTGTGCGTCCTTCTCCTCTGTAGCTTTCCGATTCCGGTGTTCATCCTTGTGTTGTGCCAGCCTCGTTCCCTCATCCTCTCCCCTACAACGACCCTTGAGACTAAACACATTGTCGCAGAAGTTGGCCCCAAATGTTGCCATGGAGGTTCCTGTCCCAGGAAAACAGGGATTTCACACGGTTGGTGATTTGATGACACCCAAAGGTGATTTTATGACTGCAGAGGCAACGACATCAGACGTGGGCAAGGCGATTAGAGGCTGACCAGTTGTTGACGAGACTGGGAAAGCGGTTTGGACTGCTCGGCTCCATGGAAGAGGCAGAGGGAGGGTGGGATGAAGCAGGTCGACTTCGAGAAAGGTGTCAGAGAGAGTTCTACTGCGTGTGTGCGTGTGAGAGTAGGAAACTAGAGGGCAAGCTCCATTTAGAGTTCGCATGGCGGCTGGGGCCGTTGCAGTGAGAGAACGAAAGAGGTTGTGACTGGTGGGTTGGAAGATTGAGGCTCTGTGGTGCAATGCGGGTGATGGTGTGAGGAGAGTGTGATGGAGGGGCTGCAGCAAAGCTAAAATTTACTGATGGAGGACTCGTAACCTACTACAACACACCTACACAAGAGCGGAAGTCGAGTGGGCACTCACTGTAGTATGGCGCATGCAGGACAACGCCAGAGAAAGAGACTCGTGACCATGACGGCCACCTCCCCTCGGGGTTCAATTCTAGCCTCAGGAGAAGTGTTAGTTTCCTCATGCAGCCTTAGGTACGCATGCAACCAGAGGCGGGCATGCATCAGTTAAGTGAATAGATGGCCGAGTTGGTCTAAGGCACCAGATTAAAGTTACGGTTTGAAATGGCAAGTCGCCAAAAGTGGTGATGCAGGTCACCTGCAAAAACCGATTGGTGGATAGAATCAGCCCACGCGAGGGAGCTAGCGAGAGAGAGAGAAATGAGCGCATGCTTGGGAGGGAAAGCTGCATGCAGGAGGCTTCTGGTGATAAGTGAGCGTGAGAGAGAGAGCATTCTAAAAAGGTGACTGCAAGAGTTGAAAGATGAGAAGGTCGGTTCAGTTGTAGTAGCTATTCATGTTTGCAAGGGTTGAACCAGATGTTTAGCGTTGAGTAGGTGGTGTTGCAGAGCCTGCGACTAAAAGCGTCAATTGGTGGGTGAAATTCCACATGGCCGACTCCTTTTGTCTACTGCGATCCATTGTTCACTCCGACTCAAGCTTTTGTCAACTTCTTATTCTGGTGTTTGTCTCATGCCTGATTGTTGTTGTTGACCTACGTGTAAACGTTGACACCAAGCATCTATTGAAGCAAGTGAGGGCGATGGTGTATAGAAAATTGGCGACTCCACAAACCATGTTGTCTTTGCTCATGGTGACAAGCAGGTTTGGACAATGATGAGAGGCCGCCAGTGTCCTTGTGTTAATTAGAAAATAAAATAATACTGTGGCTCATCACAGAGTTGAAAACATAGCTAATGAAAGGGTCGTTTCGCACGACTTTATCTAGACAATTTGCTCATATTACTTGGGATTGATTTCCAAGACTATGAAGCATTAAGCAAGTCTCGTCTCCCCTCTTTATCTAGACAATTTGCTCATATTAGTTGGGATTGATTTCCAAGACTTATATGAAGCATTAAGCAAGCCTCGTCTCCCCTCTTCATCTTGTTTCCCCTTCCGGAGTCTATCTCACTACTGCTCCTTTCTCGTCCTCGAGTATCATCATAGATTAAATTGAATCTATTCTATTAATATGTTTAATTAACGTAGTTATATAAGCACTATATTATGACAATAACGAAAGGATTCTCTACAATTTCTAAAGATCACTATCGATGCTACTGATTATAAATTGAAGCAATTAAAAAAATCTACAAGCATAAGAAACAAAACACTTAGCTGCTACTTGTAAAATATCTTCAATCTTGGAGCGTAGCCTACGCTCTGATACCACTGCTACAAACGGAAACATGGTTGCCTTGCAAAATACCCAAGATAACACAATATCTAGCATAAATGGACAAATATGCATACCTGGCGATTCCCATAGCACATAAACCACGACGTATGTGAACAGAGAGAGACCAAGAGCGAGGCAGAACAAAGAGCACGAGCAGGCACACCTCCTAGAGTGGAGTGCTACGCCGGCATGGCGAGAGAGGAGAGAGGAGATATAGAAGAGAATACACAGACACTAGGTGCAATCTCCCCCTGTGCAAGAGTGACCATTTCCCTCTTGCACGTATTTCATTTATAGATTTGGTCAAAGTGATTACAAACTGGCCGGCCGGTCATAAATGGCCAAAGCTCATAAAGAGCACTTGAATAATAGAATGTACAATATATATATATTTCCATTCGCATAGGCCTAGCTCAGTCTAGTCTTTTCCACATGTCAGCTCCAATAAATAATAACATATCAATTCTATAATATCCACAATTTGGGATATACAATAATCCTCTCAAAAAACATCTCGAATGCAATAATCTTTTGGCCTACCCAAAGCGCAAGGCCATACTACATAGTGTGGTGCTTAGCCTTCTTGGCTTAACTAAAACTCTAACTTGTCTTGCTTGGTCGATTTGGTCGTATGGTTCATCCATTGATACTTTTCTATGTGAGTATTTTGGTCGCATGGTTCATCCATTGATTTGGTTGTATGGTTCATCCATTGATACTTTTCTAGGTGAGTATTTTGTAAGGCCATAGGAACAATGAATATGTATATGAGAAGGCGGACTTGATGAAACATGAGTTCCAAATCCAATGGAAAGAATACATATAAGTTTATAGTAGTATATAATAATATCATGATAAAGTGATGAAGACCAACATTGTGCCTGAAAGAGTGTAAGAAATTACACTTGTGGTAATAACTCTATTGCTTAACTATTAAAGTTTTAGGACATGGTGATGCGAACATAAGCTAAGAATTTGTTGCAAAACCGTTTGTTCTTTAGTGGTTTGACATATTTAGGGAAATTGACCTTGACGTGCATTTGGGCGGGGCTCAACTAGTACGGGCAAACTTTCCCACAAGGGTTGCCATATATACATGGAGCTGCATGAGGCTTTTCCTCATTGAGTCGCCTATGGATCTCACACATGTTTTTGATGGAGAATGGAACCTTTGTGGCTACTTTGCGAGGTGAGGATCTCTTCAGAGTGGTGAGTGTCTACGTAGATACAGGTTTTCTCCTCAAGTGCATCTTATGTTTGGATATAGTTGGGTAGTTTTGGAGATTTGAGGATGATAGTGATTTAAAGATGGTAAGTATGCTACCTTTGTTTTTGCAATCTTGCATTTTTGCAATAATGCTTGTAAGTATCGCATATTGATGTACTTGTAGCTACTATTTTTAATTATGCTCCAAGGCAACCAATGGTGGGCAGTACAATTCAAATAACACACGCATTGTGGAGGTCGTGTCCAAGGTAAAGGACCACTTGCAGGTGACATGAAGGAGAGATGGACGCCTAATCAAAGGACCTGCATAACAATAGTCATCATTTTCATAGTATGTAATGGCCAATAGAGCTTATGGTGGTTCTAATTAATACTATTCTACTTGTATGACACATGGGTGCTAGGCACTTTTACACATGCCAAAGAAATTGTGCTCGACATGTTTGCACACAGGGGCATGATGTGGTGGGCATATCACCCAACTACACAAGCATTGTGTGAGCTTCAAGTACGATGGGGAGTGCTTCATAGATTGCTTACAAGGAATGGAGGATCTACTACAGGATCTTGGGAAGAAGAGGTTTGCAAGTCCTATCATGAGGAGGTCATGGGATATTGCAAATTCACAATAGGCACCAGAGGTGTTGGGAATTGTGGGCTTTGTCCTATGTTGGTATGTATCTCCTCTATCCTACTAGGACGCATATGTGGCACAAAACCATGTGGTAGCATGTGGAAAAGGTACCCATGGGGGTCATTACTAGAGGGTGTGGACTCATCTAGAGTTAGTTAATGGACTCCTAAAGTGGTCTAAAAGGTTACCCACGAGTTTGCAACTTATATGGGTTGATTTGGAATCCTTGTATGATGTCATCAGTGGAGATGCCTTAGCTAGCTCTATATAATGAGCACTTTGTACACACTTTTCAAGTCGAATCTATCAATCTAGTTTTGCACCTACATTCTACTCTATTTCTATTGTGTATTTAACATTGTCATTGGCATGCACTAACACCATGAATGCTAGTATCTCTAATCCACCTTGATCCTACAAAGTGGTATCAAAGCTTTGGCGAGAGTAGCATTCTCCAATTAATCTCCCTAATTGCATATCTCGATAGTCGAGTCTAACCTATCTATCTCATTAGGAAGGGAATGGGGCCTAAAGGGGGCTCTTTATTTGCCATGGGATTAAAAAGGAGATTATTGTAATGGAAATGGCCTATGAACTTTGAGAGGGAATTAAGAGAATTAGAGTGAGCATTTTTGTGAGATTACTCTGAGAGCATAGAGGGTGAACTTAATTGATGGTAGCAACATAAACATAGTGCTTAATTAACTCGGCATGAACAATAATTTTGCAAGAGAGAGTATTAGAGAACATGACAATAGTTGATGACCGGATTTACTTGGAGCCGGTCCACCCCCATAAGGCGTTTGTCTTATAGATTCTCCCATCACAAGAGAGCCTTGGTTCCACGTGACCTAGGTGATGCAATGAAGATGGAAAGCTTCATGCACCACGTGCATAACACAAACTTTGCAAAAAGCATTAACTATCCCAAGCCTCAGTCCCAAGGCCCCAATCACCTTCGAAGGTGGAGAGAGCTAGCGGGGAATGAGGGTAGGGAAGAGGAAGAAGAATCATTCATAGGAAAAAGAAATAGTTCCTCACTTATCATCACTCTTCTTGCTTAACATAGCATAATAGCATAGTAATGAAGATGAAGAAGATGGCAAGCTTAAGCATTGAAGCATGGCTCTTGGTTGGATTCGCATTCCATAGCCAAGAGTCATGGTGTAGGCTCTCCACTTCTCAACAAGCTTGGAGAAGGAGATGGAGCTCTTGCACTTTGCACTTCACACAATGAGAATGCGTGTGTGAGTGTGGGAGAGTATACCCCTTTTCATGCTTGGTCCACTCTCTCTCTCTCTCTCTCTCTCTCTCTCTCTCTCTCTCTCTCGTATTATTTAATTATATCATTTGGACATGTGTCCAAATGAGAATGCGTGTGTGAGTGTGGGAGAGTATACCCCTTTTCATGCTTGGTCCACTCTCTCTCTCTCTCTCTCTCTCTCTCTCTCTCTCTCTCGTATTATTTAATTATATCATTTGGACATGTGTCCTCTTTTTCCTCTTTGAGAGAAAGAACTTAATTATTTATTTTTATGCATCTAAATTCTCATTGGACCCCTTTAAAGCCTATCCAATAGGATTCAAGCACATAATGAGGGCCAAATGGGAAGGATCTTGACATGTATCTTTTATGCTTCTTAAGATATCATGTTTGAATTGAACACTTCAAGCACCTTAGTCGTTTAAGCATGAAAATCGTTTATGCCTCTTGAGAGATCATATTTGATTTGAACACTTCAAGAAACTTAGTCATTTAAGCATGAGAAAGCTTAGGCAAGGTTTTCACAAACAACTTAAGCACCTTAGCTAGCAAGCACGACAAGCACCTCATGCTTGGGTAGGATTCCCACCTCAAGGTCAGCCCTAGCTTGCCTAAGGTCAAAGGACTTTTTAACACTAACCATAAGGTATTTAAGCTCCATTAGGTAGCATTGCACTTTAACATACCATCTCTCATTTGGACCCCTTTACCCTTGGCCCCGTGTTGAGACAGATCCATAAGCACATGTCTATATTCTAACCCTTGTTCCCGTTTATTCTCCCACATTAAGTGATCAGTTTAATATGAGTTAGATATTAGATTTTATGACATTACCTCTCTCTTGAAATCATAGTCGTCCTCGACTATGAGGTAGAAGAGATAAAGTCTTAGTAATTAGTCTACGTTTCTTAGTGGGTAGAGGATCCCTTTTCACCCTACGACATCATCATTGCAGAATGGATGACTAGTCCATTTGGTGCTTGGGAGACGTAGCTATTGCAAGCATGTCTTCTCTTTAGTCCGTATCATAATCCCAAAGTAGAGTGACAAATTCTACTTGATTTTTGAGTGACATCGTCACTCAAACATGATTCTAAGCATGCATACTATTTAAATTTGTGCACAAAAGAGGATTAGTCTTATAAGACAAAAACATTGTTCATTTAGAAAGCATTTACATTTGCTTACTCTTGTGTAGCATTGTAAGCATTGAAAAGGTTCATACTATCCTTAAACTGTATTCCTTGCATCCATCTATCATCTTCAAAAGGATAATTTTTGAACTTAATAAGATACCGTCGGATAATCTTAACATGTCATAGTACCTTGTCTTCATGACGAAGGATAACTTCGGGTTGTAGCACCTCTTCTTGGTCTTAGATTTTTGCAGGGTCTTCAATAATTGGTTCTCTTGGTGGCTCTCCTTTGTAGGGCTTAAGTAGGCTCACATGAAAAGCATTGTGTATGAGCCAATGGTTGGGCAACTTGAGTTGATAAGCCATGCCATTGATTGGCTTCAAGATTTGAAAAGGACCATAGTGTCTTTTTGCTAGTTTAGCATAATACTTTTGATGGCCCGTAGGATTTTTGCCCGTCGTTTGCCTCAATCGAGCCTTGGGAAACTTAAGTAAGACCCAATCATTTTCTTTGAATGCTAAGGCCCTTTTGTGCTTGTCAGCAACAACTTTTTGTCTTTGTTGAGAGATGGATCCTTAACCTTTTGAAAAGATTCTTGTAGGGAACGTCTATATTCATCAGCAGCAATGAAGATCTTCCCATGTAATTTAGTAGCAAGGGACTTTTAGGTGTTCCCTCTATGATCTCAAAAGGTGCTTTTCTCGTAGTAGTATGGACAATATTATTGTACGCATACTCTACAAGGGGTTAGTACTTCTCCCATTGTGAGCGTTGATCTAATTCTGTAACATAAGTCTTTAGTACGATTGGCTATCTCACTTTGGCAATCCGTTTGTGGGTGATAGACCGAAGAGAAATCCAATCTTGTACCTAGATTTTCAAGGAGAACTTTCCAGAAATTACTGGTCATTCTAGGATCTCTATCTGACACGATGGATGTTGGTAATCCATGGTCTTTGAAAATCTGAGATATGAAGAGGGTTGCCATTTGGTGTACCTTAATAGTCTTTTTGATAGGAATAAAGTGTGCTTTCTTGCTAAACTTGTTGACTATTGTCCATATTCTCGTATTCCCATGTATAAATGTGGATAATCCAAAGATATAATCCATGGATATACTCTCCCATAGTGAATTAGGGAATGGCAATGACTGGAGTGATCCAGGTTTATTCCCTCTATCATACTTAGTCTTTTGGCATACCACACATTTTGAAACATACTCTTGTATGTCCACTTTCATGGTAGGCCAATAGAAGTACGTCTCTACTCCTTGAAGAGTAGGTTGAATGCCTCTATGCCCCGCATAGGGAGGAGCATAGGATTCATATATGACTTTCTCACGAAGGGAATGGGTAACACATAGCCTTTTGCTATGGAGAAGATAACCATCGTGCAAGGTGAATGGTTCCTCTTTCTTCCCCAAAGCAAGGGCTGGCATTACATCTTTAAAGTCAGGGTCAGTAGCATACTCATCTATCATAGAAGATAGATCATTGTGAGTTGCTATAGACACCGCGTTAACTTTTGGTCGTCATGAAAGTGCATCGGCCACTTGATTGTGCTTACCAGCAACGTGAGCAATATGAAAATAAAATTGTGAAAGAAAATTTACCCACCTCATTTGCTTGTCAAAAAGTTTGGTTTGCGTCATGAAGTACTTGAGACTACGGTGGTCTGTTTGTAAAATGAATGGAGTCCCCAATAAATAGTGCTTCCATGTGTCTGGCCATGTAGAACAGCTAAAAGCTCTTTCTCATAAATGCACAAGATTCGTTCATCCGTATTGAGCCTTCGGCTCTGATATGCTATGGCATGCCCTTCTTGAAGCAAGACTGCTCCAAGGCAATCACCACAAGCATCACATTGGACCTCAAATGGCTTTGAGAGATTCGGAAGCATGAGGACTGGTTGAGAGGTAAGCTTCTCTTTGAGCTTGTCACAATCATTTTGCTGCTTAGCAGTCCATGAATACTTAGCAATCTTCTTTGTTGAGTCATATAATGGTCTTGCTATTTGAGAAAATTTTGCTATGAAGCGTCTATAGTATGCACATATACCAATAAAGCTTCTTAGCTCATGTATATTCCTTGGATTAGGCCATGCTTTTATTACCTCTAACTTTGATAGATCCATACGGATACCATCTTGAGAGATATTATGAACTAAGAAGGAAAAATTCGCTTCTCTTTTGGTTGAGAAAAAACTTGTTCTCCCTCGCTTGAAAAATCACTTGGAGATGTTGCTTGTGTTCCTCCAAGGACTTGGAGTAGATGATGATATCATCAAAGAGCACTCCAGTGAACTTGTGATAGGGTCTAAATATTTTCTCCATCAAACGATTGAATGTGGCTGGTGCATTGGTCAAGCCAAAAGGCATGACTAGATATTCATAAAGACCAAACGTTGTATGAAACGCGGTCTTTAGGATATCTTCATCCACTATCTTTATTTGATGATAGCCACGTTTAAGGTCAATCCTATTGAAGTAGGTAGAGCCTTGTATCTTATCAAACAGATCTTCTACTCGAGGCATGGGAAATCTGTTTTTGATAGTGATATGGTTTAGTGCTCTCCATAGTCCACACACATACAGTATGTACCATTTTTCTTTTGCACCAAAAGGACTGGAGAACAAAAGGGAGAGGAGCTAGGCCTCACCATCCCTTTGTCTACCGATTCTTGTACTTGCCTCATGATCTCCTCTTGTTGAGCTTGGGAACTTGATAAGGAGGCTTGTTAGGCGGTGAGCTTCCTAGTAGGAGCTCAATTCGATGGTCATCATCCCCTTGTTTTGGAGGTAAGTCCATAGGGATATCATCGATAAAAACATCTTGAAATCCACTTAGAAAAGTAGACAAATCTAACTCTTCTTAATTCCTACCATTTAAATCATGTACGCAGAAATCGAGCTTTTCATCGTCTTATCAAAAGCCGGTGAATTTACAAGTGGTATAGTATGACCAGACTCATTAGAATCTATATACATGCTCTTTTCCCCTGTAGGTGAAGCAGATTCTCCTTTCAAGGAACTTCATGTTGGCAGCCATGCGGTTGAACCATGGTGCCCCTAGTATAGCATCCTCATGTTGGAGAGGAGAGATGAAAAAGTCTTTTTTGTCGACATAGCTTTGGACATGAAGCCTCAACTTCCCAATCAAGGGAGTAACGGAGGCTTGCTGTTCCTTGAAAGTTGTGTCAGTATTTACATTATCTCCCCTCTCAAAAGCTTGAATGTCCAACTTGGTGGCCAACTCCGTTGAGATGAAGTTGTGAGTAGATCCATGTTCAAATACGATGAAGGCATCATGTTCCCTTACCTTTCCCCAAGCATAGGAGAGAGGTGATCCTTTGCAATGAGCATCCTCTTTGGAGCTTTGATGGTGGAAGCTCTAGGAGTCTCACTGCATGCATTTCTATTGGGGCAAGAACGATAGCCATGTCCTTGCTCCCCACACTTAGAACACTTATGGTCCTTGCGAAAAGCTTCAAGCTCTTCATGATAGAGTTAGTTTTTACCTTTGTAAACTCCCTTCTCCTTGGACCGATTGTTGTTGTTGTTGTTACTGGAATTACCTTGGGACGAATTTTGGGCATTGGTTTTTCCCTTTGCATCACTTTTGTCTTTGTTTTCCTTGGGCTTGATATTCCGTCTAGCCCCTTGTTGGAAATTGATGCAGGAAGCAACCATGGTGTGGTGGATTACTTCGGTGATAGGACCAGGTCGTTGGGAGTTGACATACTCGACCATTTCTTTAGGTAATCCTACACAAATTGTTGCTTTTGCTCGACGAAGTCTATCTTTTGGAAGACAATAGCCTTGAGATGTAAATTCGAAAACTTGTCCACATATTTGTGAATAGACTCATGCGAGAGAAGCTTCAAACTATGCCATTCGGTAAGTACTTTGTCCTTTGCATCGCTTGCAAGGAATTGCTTCATGATGGAAACTCGTAGAGTTTTCTATATCTTTGGGGCTTTGCCATTGCCACAAAGGCTAGCCCACCATTGACGAGCCGATTTTTGGAAGTGCGTAGCTACATGGTGTAGCTTGGAGGACTCCGTGAAGCCCTCGTCTCCAAAGGCCGCATCAAATAGTTGGATGAAGGCCAATACTTTGTCAGTGGCACTAAAGGTGACATCATACATGAGAAAAGAGATACTCTTTCCTTCCTCTTTGAACTTCTTGAGATTTTGTGACCTTTGCCATGTAGGGTATGATTTGCGATGTCCTCCCCTCTTGTATTCTCTAGGAGAATAGCCATAGCTTTCATCAGAAGAGGAGGAAGGTGAAGAAGAAGGAGAAGAGGGTGACCTCTTTCTTGACCATTTCTTCCTTTGTTTCCTCTCTTCCTTTGCGGAGTGACGAGGAGAAGGACTATGTGTTGACCGTTTCCTCTTGGGAGGAGTTGGTGATCCTCTAGACCGTCGTCTTCATGGAGTCACATCTTCAGAGGAACTTAGGGATTCATTACTTTCTTGTTCTTTAAATTCCTCCTCTCATATGGAAGAGAGTCTTCTTTTGGGAGTCTCATCAAGAGGCCTCCTAAGCTCTCTCTCCTCTTGGAGAGGAAGGGAAATCCCATAAGCACGAAGTTGTTGAGTAACTTCGGCTTGCAAAGTAGGGTTTCCATAGCTTGGTGCAACCTAGTAACAAGATAATTGACAAACATGGGGGCGTTAGCGCCTCCATATGCAAAATCAAAGTTATCAATGTTCATTCTACTCTCTTGGTTATTGTCAACCATGCTAATTACACTTATGTGTTTACTTAGTGTATTCCTTGGCAATTCAAAACCTTAGTTGCTTATAATGGAAATGGCCTATGAACTTTGAGAATAGCAGAATTATGAGAATTAGCATGAGCATTTTGTGAGATCACTTTGAGAACATAGAGGGTGAACTTAATTGATGGTAGCAACATAAACATAGTACTTAATTAACTTGGCATGAACAATACTTTTGCAAGAGAGAGAGTATTAGAGAACATGACAATAGTTTAGGACCAGATTTACTTGGAGCCGGGGTCCCCCCTCCAAAAGGCATTTGTATCATAGATTCTCCCATCAAGAGAGACTTGATACAATACAATCTTTGTGTTCCTTGTGACCTAGGTGATGCAATGAAGATGGAAAGCTTCATGCATCACAAGCATAACATAAACTTTGCAAAAAGCATTAACTATCCCAAGCCTCAGTCCCAAGGTCTCAAACACCCTCGAAGGTGGAGAGAGCTAGCGAGGAATGAGGGTAGGGAAGAGGAAGAAGAATCATTCATAGGAGAAAGAAATAGTTCCTCACTTATCATCACTCGTCTTGCTTAGCATAGCATAATAGCATAGTAATGAAGATGAAGAAGATGGCAAACTTAAGCATTGAAGCACGGATCTTGGTTGGATTTGCATTCCATAGCCAAGAGTGTTGGTGTAGGCTCTCCACTTCTCAACAAGTTTGGAGAAGGAGATGGAGCTCTTGCACTTTGCACTCCACACAATGAGAGAATCTCTGTGTGTGTGTGTGTGTGTGGGAGAGTGTATCCTCCTCTCATGCTTGGTCCACACCTCTCTCTCTCTCTCTCTATCTCTCTCTTGTAATATTTATTATATCATTTGGACATGTATCCTCTTTTTCCTTCTTTGAGAGAAAGAACTTAATTATGTATTTTTATGCATCTAAATTCTCATTGGGCCGCTTTAATGTCTATCCAATAGGGTTCAAGCACATCATGAGGGCCACATATGGAGGATTTTGCCATGTGTCTTTTATGCTTCTTAAGTCATTTGGTTTGAATTAAACACTTTAAACAATTAGTTAATCAAGCATAGAAACCGTTTATGCCTCCTGAGAGTTTATCTTTGAATTGAACACTTCAAGACCCTTAGTCATTTTAAGCATAAAAATCACCTCAAGCTTTGGGCAAGGTTCCCAAAACACTTTAAGCACTTTAGTTAGCAAGCCGACAAGCACCTCATGCTTGGGTATGGTTGCCACCAAGGTCATCCCTAGCTTGCCTAAGGTTAAAGGACTTTTTAACACTAACTTTTGGAGGTCTTTAATGAAGCTAACCCTAAGGTTTTTTAAGCTCCATTAGATGCACGTTGCTCTTTGATAGACTACCTCCTTTTGAATCCCTATTGAGATGTAACCATCCCTTCTCTTGGTCCCTTGTTGAGGTAAATCTAGAAGCACTTATTGCACATTGCTCTTTGGTAGACCATCTCCTTTTGGACCCCTATTAAGATGCACCCATTTCTCCTTTTGGTTCCCTGTTGAGATAGGTCTAGAAGCACATATCTATATCCTAACTCTTGTTCCCCTTTTATCTTCCCATTTTAACTGATCGGTTTAATATGAGAAAATCATTTGGTAAAGTTAGATATTATATTTTGTGACATTACCTCTCTCTTGAAATCATAGTCGTCCTCGACTATGAGGTAGAGAAGATAAAGCCTAGTCATTAGTCCATGTTTCTGAGCGGGTAGAGGATCCCTTTTTACCCTACGATATCATTCCAGAATGGATGACTAATCCATTTGGTGCTCAGGAGACTTAACTGCCGCAAGCATGACCGCTCTTTAGTCTATATCATACTTTCAAAGTAGAGTGACAAGTTCTACTCGGTGTTTGGGAGACGCCGTCACCACAAACATGATCCTAAGCATGCATACTTCTTAAATTTTGTGCACAATAAAAGAAAGAGAACGAGTCTGATAAGACAAAAACATTGTTGATTTAAAATCCATCTTCATTTGCTTACTCTAGTGTAGTATTGTAAGCATTGACAAGGTTCATATTATCCTTAAGCTAGGTTCCTTGCATCCATCTAGCATCTTTAAAGGTATAATTCTTAAACTTAACAAGATATCATTGGATAACGTTACCATTTCTTAGTACCTTGTCTTCATGTCGAAGAATTGATTCGGGTTGCAACACCTCTTCTTGATCTTTGATCTCTGGCGGGTCCTCCATTGGTGGTTCTTTTGATGGCTCTCCTTTGTAAGGCTTGAGTAGGTTCACATGGTTAGCATTGTGAATGAGCCAATGGTTGGGAAACTTTAACTAATAAGCCATCTCATTGATTGGCTTAAGAATTTTAAAAGAAGGGACCATAGTATCTTTTTACTAGTTTAGCATAATACTCTTGGTGGCTCGTAGGATCCTTGCCCATAGTATGCCTTAAATGAGCCTTAAGAAACTTTAGCAAGACCCAATCATTTTTCTTAAAGGCTAAGGTTCTTCTATGCTTATTAGCAGCAACCCTTTTTGCCTTTGCTTTGAGATGGATATAACCTCTTTAATCTTTGGAAAAGATTCTTGTGAGTCTCGAGTATATTCATCAGTAGCGAAGATCTTCCCATGTACTTTAAGTAGTAAGGGACTTTTGGATCTTCCCTCTTTAACCTTGAAAAGTGCTTTCCCTATAGAAGTATGTACAATGCCATTGTGCGCATACTCTATAAGAGGTAGGTAACTCTCTCATTGAGAACGTCGCTCTACTTCCATGACATTGGCTTTTAGTAGATTCAAGAATCGTTAGATTAGTTATTTCTCTTTGGTCATCCATTCATGGATGATAGGTGGAAAGAGAAATTTAATCTACTTCCTAGATTCTCAAAGAGACCCTTCTAAAAATTACTGGTCATTCTAGGATCTTTGTCCGACACTATGGATGTTGGCAAGCCATGATACTTGAAAATTTGAGATCACAAAGAGGGTTGCCGTTTGATGTGCCTTAATAGTATTTTTGACAGGCATAGAGTGTGTTTTCTTGCTAAGCCTATCGATTGAAACAATCCTAGTTGCTTCCCTCGATCAAATTTCAATTTTTGGTATACCACGCATTTTGAAACATACTCTTGCATGTTTACTTTTCATGATAGACCAATAGAAATACATTTCTACTCCTCGAAGAGTAGATTATGGAATCCCTCTTTACCCCGCATAAAGAGAAGCATGGGATGTTTACATGACTTTCTTATTGTATGGGTGAGAGTAACACATAGCCTCTTGCCGTTTAGAAGATAACCATCCTTCAAGGTGAATGGTTATTCTTTTCTTTCCTAATGCAAGGCTGTAATTATCTACTTAAAGTCTCGGTCAGTAGCATACTCATCTATCATAAAAAATGGATCATTGTGAGTTCCTTTGGACACCACATTTACCCTTGGCCGTTGTGAAAGTTGTGAAAGTGCATCGACCACTTGATTGTGCTTGCCAGCAATGTAATCAATATGAAATTTAAATTGCAAAATAAAATTTTCCCACCTCATTTGTTGTCGAAGAGCTTGGTTTGCGTCATGAATTTCTTGAGGTTTTGTGATCCATTTATAGGAGAATGGAGCCCCCAAGGGATAGTGCTTCCATGTGTCTAGGGCATGTAGAATAGCTAAAAGCTCTTTTTCGTATATGCCCAAGACTCATTCTCATATGCTATGGCATGCCCTTCTTGAAGCAAAACTGCTCCAAGGCAATGACCACAAGCATCACATTGGACCTCAAATGGCTTTGAGAGATCCGGAAGCATGAGGACTGGTTCAGAGGTAAGCTTCTCTTTGAGCTTGTCAAAAGCATTTTGTTCTTTAGCAGTCCATGAGTACTTAACGTTCTTCTTTGTTAAAAGTCATGCAATGATTCTGCTATTTGAGAAAATTTTGCTATGAAGCATTTATAGTATGCACACATACTAATAAAGCTTCTTAGCTCATACATTACTTGGATTAGGCCATGCTTTTATCACCTCCAACTTTGAGGGATCCATATGGATACCGTCTTGAGAGATAATGTGATTTGAATATTGAATCTCTTGTATTAAAAAAAAACAATTTTCTTTTGATTAATAAAAAGCTTATTCTCTCTCATAGCTTGAAAGATTACCTGGAGGTGTCACTTGTACTCCTCAAGAGAAGTTGAGTGGCCTGAAGATTTTTGTCCATCGTGAGTTTAAATGTGGCTGGAGCATTTGCAAGGCCAAAACTTGTAACTTATCAAATAGATCTTCTACTCGCAACACGTGATTTTTTTTTAATAGTGATCCTATTTAGTGCTCTATAGTCGACACACATGTGATATGTGCCATCTTTTTGTTGCACTAAAAGTACTTGTGAACATAATGGAGAGGAGCTAGGCCTCACCATTCCTTTTTCCACCAATTCATGCACTTGCATCATGATCTCCTCTTGTTGAGCTTGTGAAACTTAATAACGAGGTTTATTAGGCGGTGAGCTTCCTAGTAGAAGCTCTATTGCATGGTCATCATCCCCTTGTTTTGGAGGTAGCTCACTAGGGATGTCATCAATGAAAACATCTTGGAATCCATTTAGTAAACTAGACAACTCTAATTCCTCTTGATTCCCTTTATTGCTACTTGTGAAAACATTAGAATCATTTATAGATTCTCTAATAAAAATCATATACGCAAAAATAGAGCTTTTCATTGACTTAATAAAAGCAAGCGTATTTAACAGGGATATGGTGTTCCCCAATTCGTTAGCATCTATGTACATGCTCTTTTCCCTATAGGTGAAGTAGATTCTCCTTTCAGGGACCTTCATGCTGGCAGCCATGCGGTTGAACCATGGTGCCCCTAGGATAACATCCTCATGTTGGAGAGGAGAGATAAAAAAAGTATTCTTTGTCGATGTAGCTTTGGATATGAAGCCTCAACTTCCCAATCAAGGAAGTAACAAAGGCTTGCTATCCCTTGAAAGCCGTGTCAGCAATTACAGTATCTCCCATCTCAAAAGCTTGAATGCCCAACTTGGTGGCCAACTCCGTTGATATGAAGTTGTGAGTAGAGCCAGGGTCAAACAAGATGAAGGAATCATGCTCCCTTACTTTTTCCCAAGCATAGGAGAGCGACGAGCCTTTGCAATGAGTATCGTCTTTTGGAGCTTCAACCATGAAAGTTCTAGGAGTGTCATTGAGTACATTTCTTCTGGGACAAGAACGATAACCAATGTAATGGAAATGGCTTATGAACTTTGAGAATAGTGGAATTAAGACAATTAAAGTGAGCATTTTGGTGAGATCACTTTGAGAACATAGAGGGTGAACTTAATTGATGGTAGCAGCATAAACATAGTAATTAATTAACTTGGCATGAACAATACTTTTGCTAGAGAGAGAGTATTAGAGAACATGACAATAGTTGAGGACCGGATTTACTTTGGAGCCGGTCCTCTCTCCAAAAGGCGTTTATATTATAGATTCTCCCATCAAGAGAGACTTGATACAATACAATCTTTGTGTTCCTTGTGACCTAGGTGATGCAATGAAGATGGAAAGCTTCATGCATCACTTGCAAAAACCATCAACTATCCTAAGGCCTCAAACACCTTTGAAGGTGGAGGGGCGAGCGGGAAGTGAGGGTAGGGAAGAGGCAGAAGAATCATTCATAGGAGAGAGAAATAGTTCCTCACTTATCATCACTCTCCTTGCTTAGCATAGCATAATAGCATAGTAATGAAGATGAAGAAGATGGAAAGCTTAAGCATTGAAACATGGCTCTCGGTTGGATTTGCATTCCGTAGCGAAGAGTGTTGGTGTAGGATCTCCACTTCTCAACAAGCTTGGAGAAGGAGATGGAGCTCTTGCACTTTGCACTCCACACAATGAGAGAATGTGTGTGTGTGTGTGGGAGAGTATTACCCCCCCCCCCCCCCTCTCTCTCTCGTATTATTTAATTATATCATTTGGACAGGTGTCCTCTTTTCTCTCTTTGAGAGAGAGAACTTAATTATTTATTTTTTATGCATCTAAATTCTCATTGGACCCCTTTAAAGCCTATCCATTAGGATTCAAGCACATCATGAGAGCCACATGTGGAGGATTTTGACATGTGTCTTTTATGATTCTTAAGTCATTTGGTTTGAATTAAACACTTCAAGCACTTAGTCAATTAAGCATGAAAACCATTTATGCTCTTGAGAGTTTATCTTTGAATTGAACACTTCAAGAACCTTAGTCATTTAAGCAAGAACCTTAGTCATTTAAGCATGAAAATCACCTCAAGCTTGGGCAAGGTTCCATCAAACACTTTAAGCACTTTAGTTAGCAAGCCGACAAGCACCTCATGCTTGGGTAGGATTCCCACCTCAAGGTCAGTTCTACCTTGCCCAAGGTCAAAGGACTTTTTAGCACTAACTTTTGGAGGTCTTTAATGAAGCTAACCCTAAGGTGTTTTAATCTCCATTAGATGCACGTTGCTCTTTGATAGACTACCTCCTTTTGGACCCTATTGAGATGTAACCATTTCTCCTTTTGGTCCCCTCTTAAGATAGGTCCAGAAGCTCATATCTATATCGTAACTCTTGTTCCCCTTTTATCTTCCAATATTAAATGATCAGTTTAATATGAGAAAATAATTTGGTAAAGTTAGATATTATATTTTATGGCATTACCGCTCTCTTGAAATCATAGTCGTCCTTGACTATGAGGTAGAGAAGATAAAAGCCTATCCATGTTTCTTAGCGGGTAGAGGATCCCTTTTTACCCTACGACATCATTCCAGAATGGATGACTAATCCATTTGGTGCTCGAGAGACTTCGTTGCCGCAAGCATGTCTGCTCTTTAGTCCATATCATACTTCCAAAGTAGAGTGATAAGTTCTGCTTGGTGTTTGGGAGACGTTGTCACCACGAACATGATCCTAAGCATGCATAATTTTTAAATTTTGTGCACAATAAAAGAAAGAGAACGAGTCTGATAAGACATAAACATTGTTCATTTAAAATGCATTTTCATTTGCTTACTCTAGTGTAGCATTGTAAGCATTGACAAGGTTCATATTATCCTTAAGCTAGGTTCCTTACATCCATCTAGCATCTTTAAAGCGATAATTTTTAAACTTCACAAGTTATCATTGGATAGCGTTGTCGTGCTGTGACATGTACATAGTGGGAACACATGCTACAAGATCTATCTTGTAACTTTTTAGATACATAATTATCTTTTCTATAATGTACATATGCATATTTAAGTATAATAATAAGCCTTCTATCTCATCCTATTATTTTTCTCAAGGGTAACCTATCCTTACTTTACCATCAGAAAATACTATGGGAAAAGCTCAATAGCTCCGCCTCTTTAACTTGGGGGCAAAAGCATTGATTCTTTATTTCTACTATCTCATTATCATCTTACACCCTAGCTAGATCCTATATCTAGGGTAAACTCCAATATATATATATTCTATGTATTTTTTATACTTTTCTTATATTTCTTTTTAAATAGCTACTAGGAGGGAATCAAATCCTAGTGGGACACTATGTGGCATGATTTCAAAGATACACTTATTTTAATGCATTATTGCAAGCATGATTACAAAACTTTGTCAAGGAGCAATATCATGCTTTCATATGGCATGAGGTGTCCTTTGGAATTAAATGAAAGTCTAAGCTAAGGGGACCACGGGAAGACTTTAGCTGCCAGAAATGGACCCTATTTTGATGAATTTTTTACACAAGGTTCCAATCCGAATTGGAAAATGATTTTAAAATGAAAATCGTAGCTAATGAGCTGAAGTTTCTGCCCATATTTTTACTTTTTTATTTGGAGCCACGGTTGAGGAGATATGATCAAAATACTGGACCCCAGTCTGCCCACATCATGCAGGGACAGCTCATTTCCAACTTTTCCAATTCCTATTCACACTGCCTCCTCTCTTCTTGTGTAAACCCTTGGGGGTTCCCTTCACCTATAAAAGAGGACCTGTTCTTCCTTGAAAAGGAACTCAAGCATTCAAGCCATTGATGAGAGGAATTCTTGAGGGAGTGAGTAGTAATGCCTAATTGTACTTAGCCCCATTAACATAAGCCCAAGCCTACACTTTCTCCTAGAGGAAGACTAGCCATTCTTGTACGCTATCCTTGGAAGATCAACTCTAATCAAAGAAGGTGTTGTACTTGGCGTATCAATCAACGTTGAATTCTCCCCTCGTCTTCTCTCTCCCATCAATAATGGTGCCGAAGGGTTTCAAGTAAGATGTGTTCTACATTGATGTTTTCTTGATTTCTTGTTGTTTTCATTTTCATCTCTAATCCAACATATATATATGTATCTAATCTCATCTCCTTAACCAAACATATCTCTCTCATTCTTAGTAATTCATCCTCTCTAGGTTCTCTTTGCTACAGGTACATCTCTCCCCGCAGTATCCTTATTGCCTACGGGCAAGAATAGGGTTTGGGAGTGAAACTTCTCATCTCTTCACTTCTCTCATATCTACATTTCTCACATACTATCCTAGATGAATAACCCACATGATGATCATTTCTATTGCTTTCACTCTGTACGATCTATTAGAATTAACGTATGGATTAGCCGTAAAATATACTTTCAACAACGTATAGTGTTTCTCTTCGGCCCTGAAAGACTCAATGAAATATTTCTATCACCGGATCCCATCATACTACCTCTCATAGACTATAATTTTTCTTTTGATGTAAGCGTAGTTATCTTGCTATGAACCAAGAGGATTTGTACACACAATTAATCCCAATCACTAGACAAAATATATATATTATGGTAAGCACAAAACTACAATTCCAAAGAACAATTCGTAGCCTATTTGGTCAGCCAAGATTGAATTCCATTAACTCATCTATTAACCCTTTCATATTACCCATGATACGATATGACCATAGCCTTGATGTTTTCATTTTCGTATTGTTTTGACATTCTCTTTTGTGTTCTTTCTTTGTGTGTGTGAGTGCAAGAGTGAATCTTCTTTGATTGCACTTCTTTCCAAACCCTAGTCTTCATGGCATCTATGGTTTAACTCCTTCATATAGTTTTGGTTGAGTTCTCTCACAAACTCTCACAGCCATAAGCCCGGTGCTTTCCTGGCAAGACCGCAAATTTCTCGACATATTTTTGGTGAACCCGACGCGAAACTGTCAGGGTGAGATTTTGTGGATAACCATGGGTGATCATGTTGAGCAACATGGTATGCATTTTGACCCAGCAACAATGAAAATGCTTCAAGCATTTGCAATGTTCATGCAACAACAATATGCCATTGAAATAAGGGAGATTTCAGCAACGAAGGCCATACAAGCAGTCGTCAATATAATGGATCAGTTCAATGGCAAAGATGTAACCAAGTACTTACGCGAGTATGTGAAGGAGATGGAGCTGCATCGTGTGTCAGAAGGTGAGATGATTCAAAGCTTTGAGCTAGTTGTTGCTCCAGAAATTAGAGAGCATGTTAGGGTAATTAAAGATGGGCATGGGAGAAATTGGGAAGAACTCAAAGTAGCTTTAAAGGAGGAATATTTCATGGAGGACTCTGAGAGAGTGACCAAAAGGACATTCTTAGAATGGGTAGTCAAGCCAAAGCAAGGACTATCAATAACAGAGCTACTTAGGGAATTTGAGCGGCGCTATGCATAACTCACCAGGACAGAAAGGGCCACACTAGATGCAGAAAGACAGATCTTTTTTTACAAGCTGCAGGTAAAGAGTTTCAAGAAAATTTGGAGCTTCTTCTTGAAGATAAAGATACTGAGCAAGGACTAAAGACTGACTGGAATGAGGTTGAAGGTGCTGTCTCACTGCTTGCCAAACGACAAAGAAGAAGGGACAAGATGGTAGTAAACACTACAAGTTCTTCCACCTCAACTTCTGACAAAATGGTAAAGCCTACTTTTATCGCTCCTAAGTTTGATGAGTCCATGCTAGATGAGCTTGTGAAGGGAATGCGTGACTTGAAGGTGAAGTTTGCAAAGCTTGAAGAAAAAGGCCAACCATCAGGGCCACTTCCTAGGCAAAGACAACAGCCCAAAGAAGGGTTTGTTAATAGATGTATTTGGTGTGATAGTACAGACCATGTAAGAAGGGATTGTGATGATTTTAGTGATGCTTTGTCAAAAGATGTTGTCTTTTTTAAGGATGGTAAAATTCACTTAAGAGAGACAGGTCTACCCTTGAGAACTAACTTTGGGAAGGGGGGAATGCAAACCTTAGTTGAAGATATGGCAACCAAGCATGCCACCTCTTCAGTTGAGGCAGCTACTTATGGAGTAAAAATTGAACATTTTTGTGATGAAGAGGTGAGTGACCATCATGGTCAAATTTGGCCAAATGTCATGCAATTAGCTAAAAAGGGAAAGCTTACAAAAAGAGATTCTACATGAAGCAGGTGATTGCATACGTCTAGAAACAGGATGGAATGATCCAGTGGACTCATTGTCAGTGCATGCCTACATTACAAAATGCCAACAAAATGAGGCAATTGTAGAAGAGAAGCGCATACGTGAGAATGCTAATGAAGGACCATCAAAAGGAGCTTCTAGAAGTGGGGGAAGAAGCGACTCAATGCCTTCTCAAACACGCTCAACACAAGGAGCATCTCCACCTGAAGTACTCATGGAGGAGTCTACAACAGGAAAGAAGAAAGAGCCAACGAAAGGTAAGAAAAAAAGCCCAACTTATAAACTACAATCTGATATTGAGGTTGCTACAGATTTAAAGAAAGTCTTGGAGGAAAGGATCTTGAATAGCAAGATTGAGTTTTCTCTGGGAGAAGTTCTTGGCATTGCAAAGCGTGAATTCCATGAGGAGATCATTGACATCATTAAGAGGAAGAGGCAAACCCTTGCTGAAGTTTCTCGTCCACAGGTTGAAGGGGAAACCTCAAAGACACAAGGGATGCAACTGCAAAATAAGGAGAATGATGGAGCTGTGGTAGGATGCTACCAATCTAGTGGGAGAGTGAAGCAAGTGCATTTCTCAAATGATGATGAAGAAGTTGAAGATATTCCTAGGAGCTACTATTCACGAAGTCACTGGGCAAGGGCTACTACAGAAACTTTGGTCAAGGTAGGTGATCTTGAAGAGCCATTTGTTGCCTTGATTGACCATGGTTCAAAAATAAACATAATGTCAAAGAGTCTCTACAACAAGTGCAAATGGCCGATGGACACAGATCATGGCTGGATGGTAAAAGTGGCAAACAATTCATCCGGTGAATTGTATGCAGCATGTCCAGGTGTGAAGGTAACAATAGGTGATGTAAAGATTGACCAATTAAACTTCTTTGTACATGATACATCTTCATATCATCTCATCCTTGGACAACCCTACATTGTGGGAGTTCGAATGGAAACAAAGGTAATGGACGATGGTTCAGCATATGCTAGAATACGCAGCAAAGATGGTAAACGAGCTGTCCAATTTCTCAGAGTCTGTGTAAACCATGAAAGAAATCGTGACAACCTCAGAGAATATCCTCTACCAAAGGTAAGCAAAGAGTTTCATGATCATAGAGAAATGATGGGTTTTGGCCAAGTACCATTGTAAAGCGGGATTGAAGTGGTACAGAAAGAAAAAGGGTCTCGCCTGATCCAAAAATAGGTGAAGCGTTTTCAGCGAGCTCCTTGGTAACAAAGAATGGATCAGTATGTTTTACAAAAATTGAAGATTTGAAGAGATGTGAGAGGCAATATGTGCATAATGTACAAATAGGCATGAAAAAGAGTGGGTTGCTAGAGCCTACTGAAAATGTTTTGGGTTTGTGTGAACAAGTTTCTTTTGTAGATACTATGGGTGAGCTTAATGCTATAATGGGGTCTAGTTTGCATCTTGAAAATGAAGTTGTGGAAGTTTTCTCTATGGAAATGTATCAAATAATAGAAGCCTTTAAAGAAAGCCAAACATGAGTTGGCCCAGAAGTCCATGTTGAAACTAAATACAAGAGTATAGCAAAGAAGGTGAAACCAGTAGCTTCACCCTTACCACCCAACAACAGGGAAAAGATTGAGCAGGCTTCTTTACAACCAAGTTTGAGGAATCCTAAAAAGATCGGGCATACCTTCACAAAGGAGTCTTTTCAAGAGTTGCAGATTGGTTGCGAGGAGTTTCTAACACAGGAGGAGACAAAGTGCTTCAAAGAAATTCTTTCAAAGCATGGTAAGGCTTTTGCATTTGAGCCACATGAGATAGGATGTGTTGATCCTTCTATTGTAGCTCCTATGGTAATTTTCACAATACCTCATGTGCCTTGGAATCTGCGGCCTATTCCGGTTCCAAAGGCTCATTTGCCAAAGTTAGTAGAGCTACTGAATGAGAAAATCAAAATGGGAATCTTGGAGCCTTCTTGTGCTCCATACTCAAACAGGTGGTTCACAATTCCGAAGAAGAATGGTTCTCTACGCTTCATCCAAGATATGCAACCAGGGAACAAGGTGACAATTAGAAATGTAGGTACAGGTCCAATTGTGGATGAGTTTGCAGAGGCATTTGTAGGGAGGGAAATCTACTCAATGGGGGATCTCTACTCAGGGTATGATCAATTTCAGCTTGCAATCGAAAGCAGAGACTTGACAACCATGAGGACACCTTTGGGTTTGGTAAGGATGTGTACCTTGCCACAGGGAGCAACCAACTCGGTTGCACATATGATGAGTGGGATGAATAAGGTCTTACGTGACTTTATTCCTCAAATCGCAATGCCTTTCATTGATGATTTGCCTATCAAAGGATGTGAAGAAAGTGACAAAGATGAAGCTTTGGATCTCAAGGGATGTCGTAGGTTTGTGGTAAATCACATAAATGATTGTGATAAAATTTTGTCTAGGTTGGAAGAAGTGAATCTTACATTGTCAGGGAAAAAGTCTATGTTTGGTGTCAATGAAGTGCTTATTGTGGGGCACATGTGCGGGCCATATGGTAGGAAACCTTGTCCAACAAAGGTAGATGCCATCCAAAGAATGAAAGAAACGTGCACTAGCATCACTGAGGTTAGAAGGTTTCTGGGAGCATGTGTCTTCTATGTTATTTGGATTCCACATTATGCACATGTAGCTGATCCTCTTTATCAGCTGCTTAGAAAGAATCAGAAGTTTAAATGGACAGAAGCACATGTAAAATCCATGAAAAAGCTAAAGGAGTTGCTCCAATCAGCAACGACTTTGAGAAAGGTAGACTATGAGTGTCAAAGGCCAGTGATTGTGACAGTAGATACCAGTCCTACAGGGATTGGATGGGCAATAGAGCAAGATGACAAAGAAGGACACATGTATATGGTAAGATTTGGAGCAAAGGTACTAAGTGCTCGCCAAAGAAACTATCCACAAATAAAGAGAGAGTTATGGGGTATGGTTACAGCCTTGAAAAGTGGGAAAGAGTACCTAATTGGTGCATGTGTGGTTGTAGAAACAGATTGTCTACCACTTCTTGGGATGATTACAAGCTGCTCAACACCAGACATTGCTATGTTGCGGTGGATTTCCTACATTAAGTCCTTAAATCCCGAGTTTAAGCACATTGCAGGTAAAGATAATACAGTGGCAGATATGCTATCAAGGGCAAGGTATGAAGATGAGTCACAAATGATTGATGAGGGAGATGATGTAGGCACAAAGTTCTATTCTATCTCTCATGTCAAAGGTAACAATGTCTGCATGACTAATCTACTTGAATCATTCTTGAAAGAGCTTTATGAAGGTGATTGGCTTCTTATTGGAAGCTACTTGAGTACTCTAACAAAACAGGATGATTGGTCTGAACAAGAATTCAAGAGGATGCGCAGGAAATCATATGGGTACTTTTTGAGGGATGGTTACTTGTGGAAGCATCCTAAACAAAAGGGTGCTACACCACAAAGGGTTATATGTAAAAAAGAGACTCAAGTAAAGCTCATGCAAGAGTTTCATGAGAGTCTATGGGCTTGACACAGGGGTGTATGGGCAACCTTCTCCAAGTTGAAAGAAAAATACTGGTGGAAGGGTATGTATAAAGATGTATCTCAGTTTGTAGAGTCATGTATAACTTGTCAAATGTATTCAAATGTTCGACATCGTGATGGATTGCACCCTACATATCCACTAGCCCTGCACTATAAATGGGTTGTGGATATAGTCACAATGCCTCTAGGACTCTGGCAGATGAGATACTTGGTTCTTGCACGAGAGGACCTAACTAACCAAGTTGAAGGAAGAGCATTAAGAGCTAAAACCACAGAAGCTGTGTGCAAATTCCTTCTTGATGAGGTGATTTGCCGTTATGGTTGTGTGAGAAAAATCACTGCAGATAGAGGTGAAGTGGATGCCGAAGAAGCAAGGGAGTTCTTTTCTAGATTAGGAATCAAGCTTTCTCTTACTACAGCTTACAACCCTGAAGGCAATGGAAAGAGTGAAAGAGGACATCCTCCTATCATCAAAGCTTTGGCCAAGGCTTGCGAAGGAAGAGTTGGTGAGTGGCCAAAACTATTACCATATGCTTTATGGGCTGATCGTACAACACATAGCTCAGTAACTGGCTACATGCCTGCGGAGCTAATGTATGGTCAAAAGCCAGTGATGCCGATTGAAGATACAATTCCCACATGGAATGTACTACCTTGGCAAGAGGGGCTTAGCAGGGAAGATCTCCTTGCACTGCGTATAAGGCAACTACAGAGAAGACCTGGAGACATTGAAGCTGCAAAAGAACGACTCAAAAATGCAAGGTTGAAAAACAAGGACTACTTTGATAAGCGACATCGACTCAGGGGCAAAGCAATTGACAAAGGTGATTGGGTTTTAGTGTATGATAGTAGCCTTGATAACCAACACACAGTCATGCGTAAGTTTTCAAAAAGATGGTTTGGACCGTATGTTGTAAAGCATGTGCAAGAAAATGCTACTTACAGCTTGTCTGAACTAGATGGTACAGAAGTAAAGATTCCCATTGTAGGAAAAAGGATCAAAATGTTTAAGAGAAGAGGAGACAATGATCCAGAAGATGTTGATGAGCAAGAAGAGCAAACCACAGGTAAAGATCAAAGTGAAGATGAAGATTTGGAATCATCCAGTGAAGAAGAAAGCAAGGAAGATGTACAAGAGGGCTGATCTTACAAAGAAATAATGTGGCACATACCGGAGGATGTGCAGGTTTAAAGGGGGTGGATGTCGTGCTGTGACACGTACATAGTGGGAACGCATGCTACAAGATCTATCTTGTAACTTTTTAGATACATAATTATCTTTCCTATAATGTACATATGCATATTTAAGTATAATAATAAGCCTTCTATCTCATCCTATTATTTTTCTCAAGGGTAACGTATCCTTACTTTACCATCAGAAAATACTATGGGAAAAGCTCAATAGCTCCGCCTCTTTAACTTGGGGGCAAAAAGCATTGATTCTTTATTTCTACTATCTCATTATCATCTCACACCCTAGCTAGATTCTATATCTAGGGTAAACTCCAATATATATATATTCTATGTATTTTTAATACTTTTCTTATATTTCTTTTTAAATAGCTACTAGGAGGGAATCAAATCCTAGTGGGACACTAGGTGGCATGATTTCAAAGATACACTTATTTTAATGCATTATTGCAAGCATGATCACAAAACTTTGTCAAGGAGCAATGTCATGCTTTCATATGGCATGAGGTGTCATTTGGAATTAAATGAAAGTCTAGGCTAAGGGGACCATGGGAAGACTTTTGCTGCCAGAAATGGACCCTATTTTGATGAATTTTTTACACAAGGTTCCAATCCGAATTGGAAAATGATTTTAAAATAAAAATCGTAGCTAATGAGCTGAAGTTTCTGCCCATATTTTTACTTTTTTATTTGGAGCCACGGTTGAGGAGATACAATCAAAATACTGGACCCCAGTCTGCCCACATCATGCAGGGACAGCTCATTTCCAACTTTTCCAATTCCTATTCACACTGCCTCCTCTCTTCTTGTGTAAACCCTTGGGGGTTCCCTTCACCTATAAAAGGGGATATCTTCTTCCTTGAAAAGGAACTCAAGCATTCAAGCCATTGATGAGAGGAATTCTTGAGGGAGTGAGTAGTAATGCCTAATTGTACTTAGCCCCATTAACATAAGCCCAAGCCTACACTTTCTCCTAGAGGAAGACTAGAAATTCTTGTACGCTATCCTTGGAAGATCAACTCTAATCAAAGAAGGTGTTGTGCTTGGCGTATCAATCAACGTTGAATTCTCCCCTCTTCTTCTCTCTCCCATCAATAATGGTGTCGAAGGGTTTCAAGTAAGATGTGTTCTACATTGACGTTTTCTTGATTTCTTGTTGTTTTCATTTTCATCTCTAATCCAACATATATATATATATGCATCTAATCTCATCTCCTTAACCAAACCTATCTCTCTCATTCTTAGTAATTCATCCTCTCTAGGTTCTCTTTGCTACAGGTACATCTCTCCCCGCAGTATCCTTATTGCCTACGGGCAAGAATAGGGCTTGGGAGGGAAACTTCTCATCTCTTCACTTCTCTCATATCTACATTTCTCACATACTATCCTAGATGAATAACCCACATGATGATCATTTCTATCGCTTTCACTCTGTACGACCTATTAGAATTAGCCGTAAAATACACTTTCAACAACGTATAGTGTTTCTCTTCGGCCCTGAAAGGCTCAATGAAATACTTCTATCACCGGATCCCATCATACTACCTCTCATAGACTATAATTTTTCTTTTGATGTAAGCGTAGTTATCTTGCTATGAACCAAGAGGATTTGTACACACAATTAATCCCAATCACTCGACAAAATATATATATTATGGTAAGCACAAAACTACAATTCCAAAGAACAATTCGTAGCCTATTTGGTCAGCCAAGATTGAATGCCATTAACTCATCTATTAACCCTTTCATATTACCCATGATACGATATGACCATAGCCTTGATTTTTTCATTTTCGTATTGTTTTGACATTTTCTTTTGTGTTCTTTCTTTGTGTGTGTGAGTGCAAGAGAGAGAGAGAGAGAGAGAGAGAGAGAGAGAGAGAGAGAGAGAGAGAGAGAGAGAGAGAGAGAGAGAGAGAGAGAGAGTGAATCTTCTTTGATTGCACTTGTTTCCTAACCCTAGTCTTCATGGCATCTATGGTTTAACTCCTTCATATAGTTTTTGTTGAGTTCTCTCAAAACTCTCACAGCGATAAGCCTGGTGCTTTCCTGGCAAGACCGTAAATTTCTCGACAGCGTTACCGTTTCTTAGTACTTTGTCTTCGTGTTGAAGAATCGGTTGGGGCTGCAACTGCAACAAACGAATGCGCGATGGCCCTGCAAAATACTCATAATAACACAATACATACCATAAAACGATAAATCAGTATACCTGAATCGTCGCACTCGCATATAATCAATGACGTACGTGAATAGAGAGAAACATAGAGCGAGAGAGAGAAGAAGAGCATGTGCAGATGCGTCTCCTAGAGCAGAGTGCCACACCGGCACGGCAAGAGAGAGAGAGGAGAGGGAGAAGAATAGACACATGCGCTGGGTGCAATCTCCCCTCGTGCAAGAGTGAGCATTTTCCTCTTGCATGTATTTATTTATAGATTTCTTGAATGTCCAAAAATGAGTACCAACTAGCCAGCCGGTCATAAATGGCCAAAGCTCATAAAGAGCACTTGAATAATAACATGTACATAAAATATAATATCCTTTTGCAATATCCTAGCTTGGTCAAGCCTTTTCCACCTGTCAGCTGCAATAAATAGTAATATGTCAATTCCATAACATACCTCTCCGTTGGAAAGCAACTATCCTCAGTTGCAAAGATTAAAAAAAAAAATTCTGCAAACGATACTTGTCAAGAATAGTGATTAGAAATCTGTGTCAAAAACTAACATATAGTAAAAACAGTGAAACTAAACAACATTGCTTATGCCTGCCGTCATCCACATACTACCTATTCTAGTGTCCCATACCACTAGAATAAGCAGTATATGTCATATCCTGATGAATCAGAATATCATTGGTCACACTCATCATTCAATAATCCATTGATCTCATCAATCTCAAGTCCAATTCCATAAATACTGTCGCGATAGAAAATCATCATATACCAATTTCAAATCCCATTTCCAAATCCAAATCCAAAATATCTTTCATTTTCTATACCCGGGTAACAAAATCATACCAGTTGCAGTGGTGGCCAGTCACTGCAGCATGATTTCGTGATTGGTGTTGCTTAAATTGGCGAATCTACACCAATAGGACGTGCTGCCTAAATCGGCGAATCTGCAGTAATGCTATCTAAATCGGCGAATTTACATTTGGTATAAGTTTAAAAATCATGAATCTGCAATTTATTAATGTGCTGCCTAGATCGGATCCGCACCAATTAAGATGAGTATCTACACACTGCCTAAATCGGCGAATCTGTGTGTCCGTGACCAATGGACTAGACAAGACATGCATAAAAGGGAAAAGTATTTACTATGTGTATGACACCATTTTGGAGTATAGCAAGGTACTTACAAATTGTTGGTCACTATCCAGAGCACCTTAGCTCACATGAGTAGCTGCATAGCTTTTTGACAAATCATCTCAATAAAAATTTCTTTCAATATAATTAGAAGCCATGACCTTAATAGTGTTTGAGCATTCAGCTTAGAACACAATGCAAAGAAATAAAATAGGAAGAGAGGAGTCATGACGTATTTGATGTACATACCAAGAGGGTATACTATATTTGAAAATATATATACCATTGTTGGCAGACGGGGAGAGGTACACGTGCTGCAACTAGCATTTTATATCAAAGTATAGTTAGCAAATCCAAAATCTCATAATTTGGTGTTAGTAACTTGCAATGAAATAAAAGGATATCCTGCCTATCTAGAATTCGATTCAATATTAGTGTTTGATTACACTTTTAGAATGTATAGTGTTGGCACCTTGACTCGACAATCGAAAAGTTAAAATTAAATTGGAATACAAATAAAAAGTTATACATAACCTTACTGAGACTGAAATGGGAGACAAGTTAGCAAGAAGAAAAACTCTGCAATTCAACTTAATAGCATAGATGAACTTGAGTCACAAATAAACAAAGCAATTAATAAGAGCAAAGTTAATGGAGCATTTATCAAACAAGAATATTAGAGCGGGGGATTGTGTTACAAAAATTTGAAATACTCTTGCTAGATATATATATCCAAATATTCATGCATTATATATATATATATATACCCTAAAAATACACTTAGTAATGAAACTGATAAGGAATTTATGAAAGCAAAGTCTGTGTATAAATGGAGTACGACGAGGGTTTTTTTTTTTTTTTTTTTTTGGTACAAAGGTAAGTAACCCAAGTATATAATCGCAACAAGGTTTAAAATGCTCACTTAATGTCAAGTCCCTAGATTAATGGAGGTCTTGGTCCCATCTCCCATGTCCATGGGAGATATCACGTACTACTACATGAGTGCTACAGTAGCCTTGGGGATAACAATCAATACATTTGTCATAGCGAGTAAGAATCATTCAGAAGTCATAATACAATGCTACTTTCTAGTAGTTTAAATTTTGAATCCTCTATCGGTATTTATGATCAAACTTGTAAAAGTGCACCGGTGTTATGTAAACTAGCTAAAATTGCAAAACATCAGCTAGATTCCAAGCGTTCCTTCAAGTAAATCGGTAAAGTTCTACAAGTTTTAGTGTGAATACCTGAAAATCTTTGAATTTTGACCTAAAAAACAAAAGAGCTTTAGGTGTGCCCTTATTTTCTTTAATTAGGAAAATTGTTTTTTTTGGCAAGTTCGAACTTGATCAACAAACATTGTGATGATTAGTCTGATCTAAACTTTGATTGCCAGCATTGCACTCTCAAGGAGAACTTCTCTGAAAAATTTCGTAGGAACTACTTTTGATGGTCATCTTTGAATGGATACAACAAACACTGAAATACCAAGAGACATAGCAACACTTATCTCCACCTTAAATATAGACACACAAATCTCAAATCCAAAAATAGGCACATACCGGCAAGGTTGAAAACTACAAACCCTTGCCACCTGGGGAAAGTGTGTCTCAGCTTACAATCATGCTGCGTGAAAATTCAATAATGCCCCTTGAGAGCAGGCGGAAAAAGAATCATTCCGCTTGAAATTTAAGAGAAATACTGTAAAAAGAAGAAAAATCAAGTCAGTCTTAGTCAGTCTTCTAAACGTTCCTTGTTTTGTGTATGGTTAGGAAAGTGATTTGTCTCTAACACTGCTTCCCATCACATGCATGGCACCTCTGACGCGCAAGGTGCTCAACAAGCAATTTCTCTAGGAAAAGAACCCTACCCAATGAAGGGTTCGTCATTTGGAAGCCCTTCAAATATTAACTCAAATTTTACGCATTGTAGTCTTGTGGACGACTACAATGCGTCTGAAAAAAGCAAGCCCTAAAACTAGTGTAGATTAGAAGTACAGGTGAGCTACAAGCTGGCAGATTTCACAAGTAGTGATAGAATGCTCCTCCGATGTTACAAGCAAAGGAAAAAAATGTGATCATGCTATTGTGCAACAATTTGTGAAGCCGTAGAAGGCTTACTCTGTGCCAGTCCCCGTCCTTCCTTTGAGAGCCCTAGTGATGGTTCATGCTTTCTCTTTAGGCATGGCTTGGGAACAAGGACACAGAGATGTAGAAGTTATAGCAATAGCGGCTTCATTGCCATGCCATGTCAGGTAGTGCAGGAAGGTCCCTGGAAGTTTGATGAGCTGATGGGGGTCATCGTGGCCTCACAACGGAGGAGGTAGGATTGGAAGATTAGAAACAGGGAGTCAAGGTTGCGCCAGTGTGCTTCAAGATTTGGCACCGCTCCTTGCTCCCCAAACGCCAGCTTACTGAGAGATGCACCAACGCTCACCCGCACCTTGGACCACACCCACTGGGGCAGGGCCTGCTAGTGTCAATGCTGCAACGAAGGCACAAATGACCTCCATGGTGTCAATGAAGCGCATGATGAAGGAGGAGCCTCGAGGAGCACATGCAAAGCATGAGAGGAGAGCATGATCAGGATATGGGGAAACATAAGTGTGAGGAGGAATCCCAAGGAGGGTTGTTCGGCACAGGACAAGAGAGAGGGTTGATAGAGTAGGCAGCCACCTTGTGCATGCAGGTGTGGGCAATAAACAAGAGAGAGAGAGAGACTCAGAGTTTGCATCATTTGCAGGTGGGCAAACGAGTGATTGGGAGTCATCGGTGATCAGTGGTTGTGGTCACTCAAAAGGGCTAGTTGACGCCGATTTAAAAAAAAAGCACGAACGGTTGTGTTCCTGCATCTCCATTTTCCATGCCATGCAAATGAGTGGTGCAGGTTGGGTGGTGTTGCATGCCACGAAAGCTTTTCGAGAATTTTTTTTTTCTCACTTCGTGCACCTACCAGCACTGCCTGTGTTGGCACCGAGAAGGACTGAGGGGATAGAGATCACTGAACACTAGTAGTTAAGCAGGTGGAAGGCAACAAATGCATGCGAGAGGCAGTTGACGGCCATGAGTGGATCTCGTAGGTAGAGAGAGAGAGAGAGAGAGAGAGAGAGAGATGAATAAGAAACTGTGTGATCAATATGAGAGAGATGAATAAGAAACTGTGTGATGAATAAGAAACTGTGTGATCAATATGGCCGCCATGCAGAGGTGGTTGGATAACATGCTCTCAGCGTCCCCTGATTTGTGACTCGACTGCCTATGGTGGCAAACATGCAACAACGCGCACCTCCACTTTCTCCAGTCAAAAACGGCTTCTGAGCTAGGTGATTCCCACAACCTCTGCAACATTCGCCACATCATGTGGCACTCGTTGTCGAATCCATCGCGTTCTACTGCACCAACTATTGCTCGGCTTTGAACGTCCTCGTAGTTTCATCTCTGCCATCGGCTGAACTGTTGCGATCATGTTGCTATTTCTTGATGCCGCTATTGGATGCTGCTGAGGACCACCAAGCCGATGGAGGGAGATGGGTGGTGATGTTGCCATCCATTGTCGTGCACTGCTGGCTACGACTCCGACAGCCACCCTTAATTGGAGCTCACCGAAAACTCAGACAGTATATCTTATTACAAAAATAAAGTACAGTGGCAGTGCACTCGCCTTGTAAGCGAAAGGTCGCTAGCTCGATCCTCACTAGGAGCCGAAAAAAGTTCGGATGGAAATTGGGATATTTAGTGGCAGCTCATAGCTTACTTAAACCCAAGGCAGTAATTTTATTACCATGCAATAGCTAATATTATGTATCAATGTCCCTCAGGTGTTATAAATCTATTTATGTATATAGCACCTCCTCTTCTACTTCACAATCATGGGAAGGATGGTATTCCCATTTCCCCCAAGAGTTCAAGTCTCGAGTTCAAATCTCATCAAAATATCTTTGACTAGGTCTCTTTGAACTGTTCTTACGACATTACAAATGACCTAATTCTTCTTTGCCATATTTACTCCCTTGAATTTCATACATAGCTCGATATACATGGTTAAAATAATTCCCATCAAATAATATAACGCACGTGATTAGGAAAACCAAACAAGCTAATTAGGTAAATCATACACATGCATCTCGTATTCAAATGTGAATATGAAGAAGGAAGTTTAAGAAGAAACATGACTTAGCTTTGATCTCTCTAGGAAAACAGCTTCTCCATAGCCATGGTGGTTGCGAATCCAAGAATGTAGTCTTAGCTCTGATACCACTGCAACAAATGGATGCGCGATGGCCCTGCAAAATAATCATAATAGCACAATACATACCATAAAACGATATATCGATATACGTGAATCATCGCACAAGCACATAATCAACGATGTACGCGAACAGAGAGAGACATAGAGCGAGAGAGAGAAGAAGAGCATGTGCAGATGCGCCTCCTAGAGCGGAGTGCCACACCGACACGGCAAGAGAAAGAGAGGAGAGGGAGAAGAATAGACACAAGCATTGGGTGCAATCTCCCCCCGTGCAAGAGTGAGCATTTTCCTCTTGCACGGATGTATTTATAGATTTCTTGAATGCCCAAAAATGAGTACAAACTGGCCGGCCGGTCATAAATGGCCAAAGCTCATAAAAGAGCACTTGAATAATAACATGTACATAAAATATAATATCCTTTTGCAATAGCCTAGTTTGGTCAAGCCCTTTCCACTTGTCAGCTGCAATAAATAGTAAAATGTCAATTCCATAACAACAACACCTCTTCTTGATCTTCGATCTCTGGCACGTCCTCCGTTGTTGGTTCTTTTGGTGGCTCTTCTTTGTAAGGCTTGAGTAGGCTCACATTGTTAGCATTGTGAATCAGCCAATGGCTGGGCAAATTTAACTAATAAGCCATGTCATTGATTGGCTTAAGAATTTTAAAAGAAAGGACCATAGTATCTTTTTGCTAGTTTAGCATAATACTCTTGGTGGCCCGTAGGATTCTTGCCCGTACTATGCCTTAGATGAGCCTTGAGAAACTTTAGTAAGACCCAATCATTTTTCTTAAAGGCTAAGGCTCTTTTGTGCTTATTAGAAGCATTCCTTTTTTCCTTTGCTGTGAGATGGATATAACCTTTTTAATCTTTGGAAAAGATTCTTGTAGTCTCGCTATATTTATCTGGAACAACGAAGATCTTCCCATATACTTTAAGTAGTAAGGGAATTTTGGATCTTCCCTCTTTGACCGTGAAAGGTGATTTCCCCATAGAAGTATGTACAATGCCATTGTATGCATACTCTATAAGAGGTAGTACTTCTCTCATTGAGAACTTTGATCTACTTCCATGACATAGGGTTTTTGTAGATTAAAGAATCATTCACTTTGGCTCATCCATTTGTGGATTATAGGCCAAAAGAGAAATTTAATCTAATTCCTAGATTTTCAAAGAGACCGGCCTTCTACAAATTACTGATCATTCTAGGATCTTTGTCCGACACTATGGATGTTGGCAAGCCATGATACTTGTAAATTTGAGATCTAAAGAGGGTTGCCCTTTGATGTGCCTTAATTCATTTGTTTGTCGGAGAGCTTGGTTTGCGTCATGAATTTCTTGAGGCTTTGTGATCCATTCATAGGATGAATGGAGCCCCCAAGAGATAGTGTCTCCATGTGTCTAGGGCATGTAGAATAGCAAAAAGCTCTTTTTCATATATACCCAAGACCCGTTCATCGTTCGGCATCGAGCCTCGGCTCTCATATGTTATGGCATCCCCTTCTTGAAGCACAACTACTCCAAGGCAATCACCACAAGCATCACATTGAACCTCAAATGGCTTTGAGAGATCCGGAAGCACGAGGATTGGTTGAGAGGTAAGCTTCTCTTTCAGCTTGTGAAAAGCATTTTTCTCCTTAGCAGTCCATGAATACTTTACGTTCTTCTTTGTTAAGTCATGTAATGGTCCTGCTATTTGAGAAAATTTTGCTATGAAGCGTCTATAGTATGCACACATACCAATAAAGCTTCTTAGCTCATATAGATGCCTTGGATTAGGCCATGCTTTTATGACCTCCAACTTTGATGGATCCAACAGATACCATCTTGAGAGATAATTAATCTCTTGTAGAAAAAATTCACTTTTCTTTTGATTAATGAAAAACTTATTCTCTCTCACAACTTGAAAGATTACCTCGAGATGTCACTTGTACTCCTCAAGAGAAGTTGAGTGGCCTGAAGATTTTTGTCCATCGTGAGTTTAAATGTGGCTGGAGCATTTGCAAGGCCAAAACTTGTAACTTATCAAATAGATCTTCTACCCACGGCACGAGAAATCTTTTTTTTTTATAGTGATCCTATTTAGTGCTCTATAGTCGACACACATGTGATATGTGTCATCTTTATTTTGCACTAAAAGTACTTGTGAACATAATGGAAAGGAGCTAGGCCTCACCATCCCTTTTTCCACCAATTCATGCACTTGCCTCATGATCTCCTCTTGTTGAGCTTGTGAAACTCAATAATAAGGAGGTTTATTAGGCTGTGAGCTTCCTAATAGAAGCTCTATTGCGGTCATCCCCTCGTTTTGGAGGTAGCTCACTAGGGATGTCATCAATGAAAACATCTTGCAACCCATTTAGGAAATTAGAAAACTCTATTCCTCTTGATTAGCTTTTTGCTACTTGTGAAAACGTTAGAATCATTTACAGATTCTCTAACAAAAATCATAACGCAAAAATAGAGCTTTTCATTGACTTATCAAAAGCAAACGTATTTACTAGGGATATGGTGTTCCTCGAATCATTAGCATTGACAAGCGCAAGCGCAAAAGGGACCCCAACAACCTCTACACCAGGATCGTACATGCCGAACTTATCACGGGGAGTAAACAGGGGGCACCACCTAGCTTTGAGTGGCTAGGACGCGAACAACAGTAATTAAAATAACACTAATACAACACACCAGAGAGAGAGAGAGAGAGAGAGAGAGAGAGAGAGAGAGAGAGAGAGAGAGAGAGAGAGAGATTATAGTGCATTCTCTAGGAAAATTTCCATATGCACGGAGATCCTACTCTTGTGTGTGGCGACCCTTGGAGTCAGTGTGTGTGCATGGCTTCCTTCTCAAGTGCTGCCCCTGATAGTGACCTCTCAGTGTTCTTTTATAGGTGCAGGCTGCATTAGTTTAGGATAATCTGATTAGGTTAGGGCCCTAATCAGGAGAGACAAAGCAAGGAGCCGTGTCCAGGATGGTTGACCCTTGCTTTGTTTTAGGAGAATTTTAAAATGGTATCTCCTAGGTGGGCCTTTGTGACCATTAGCTAGAGAGAGATGGCAATAAACAATTGGTTTTTATATAAGGTTTTGGCTTGAAAACGGAAAAGTAGATTACCCTACGAATGTTTATTGCGGAGATGCATCGTGGATGAGATACCGGTGAATGGCGGGCTTTGTTGGTGCGTCGGTGTAGCGCGTTTGTCACTTTTGGGACCGGTCAGGGCATGCCTTCGGCGTCATTTCTTGATTCGTCGTCGCCATCGCGTGATTTGGTCATCCTTTTTTGTTGTTTTGGGCTTCAATTATCGAGCTTCTGATTTTCTTCTTCTTGTGCGTGCGTATGGCGTGCGTGTGTTTGTTTGAATGTATGTGTGTGTGTATGCGCGTAGTGTACATATGTGTGTGTATGTGCACATGATCGTGAGTGTGTGTAAATGTGTGGGTGTATGTGCTTGTGAGTGTGTATGTGCATGGTAAGAGAGAGAGAGAGAGAGAGAGAGAGAGAGAGAGAGAGAGAGAGAGAGAGAGAGGATGGTGAGAGTGAGAGATGGGGAGTGTGTGTGTGTGTGTGTGTATGGGTGTGGGGTTTGTGTGTGTGTGTGTGTGTAAATAATGAGAGAGAGAGAGAGAGAGAGAGAGAGAGAGAGAGAGAGAGAGAGATTATAGTGCATTCTCTAGGAAAATTTCCATATGCATGGAGATCCTACTCTTGTGTGTGGCGACCCTTGGAGTCAGTGTGTGTGCATGGCTTCCTTCTCAAGTGCTGCCCCTGATAGTGACCTCTCAGTGTTCTTTTATAGGTGCAGGCTGCATTAGTTTATGATAATCTGATTAGGTTAGGGCCCTAATCAGGAGAGACAAAGCAAGGAGCTGTGTCCCAGATGGTTGACCCTTGCTTTGTTTTAGGAGCATTTTAAAATGGTATCTCCTAGGTGGGCCTTTGTGACCATTAGCTAGAGAGAGATGGCAACAAACAATTGGTTTTTATATAAGGTTTTGGCTTGAAAACGGAAAAGTAGATTACCCTACGAATGTTTATTGCGGAGATGCATCGTGGATGAGATACCGGTGAATGGTGGGCTTTGCTGGTGCGTCGGTGTAGCGCGTTTGTCACTTTTGGGACCGGTCAGGGCATGCCTTCGGCGTCATTTCTTGATTCGTCGTCGCCATCGTGTGATTTGGTCATCCTTTTTTGTTGTTTTGGGCTTCAATTGTCGAGCTTCTGATTTTCTTCTTCTTGTGCATGCGTATGGCGTGCGTGTGTTTGTTTGAATGTATGTGTGTGTGTATGCGCATAGTGTACATGTGTGTGTATGTGCACATGATCGTGAGTGTGTGTAAATGTGTGTATGTGCTTGTGAGTGTGTATGTGCATGGTAAGAGAGAGAGAGAGAGAGAGAGAGAGAGAGAGAGAGAGAGAGAGAGAGAGAGAGATTCTGCTGGCTGTGTGGGAGTGTGTGTGGGTGTAAGTATGTATATCTGTGTAGGCATGTGTGTGTGTGTGTGTGTGTGTACGTCAGTGTGTGTGTGTGGGAACAAGAGAGAGTATTTTACTACACACACACACACACACACACACACACACACACACACACACACACACACACAGAGAGAGAGAGAGAGAGAGAGAGAGAGAGAGAGAGAGAGAGAGAGAGAGAGAGAGAGAGAGGATGGTGAGAGTGAGAGATGGGGAGAGTGTATGTGTGTGTGTATGGGTGTGGGGTTTGTGTGTGTGTGTAAATGAGAGAGAGAGAGAGAGAGAGAGAGAGAGAGAGAGAGAGAGAGAGAGAGAGAGAGAGAGAGATAATGGAGGATCGGGAGAGGGTGATGCCAGAGGGGGAGGGGGGGGTCCCTTCTGCATGCACATGAGCAAGGGGGGGGGGGGGGGGGGGGGGATGGCGGTAGCCTACAATCAAGAAGAAAGAAAAACATTTTTTTTGTTTATTATAACCCCGGGTGGGGTTCGTTCCCATGGCCGTAGCCTCTCAAAGCTGGCCATCATTACCCCTCCCCTTCTCGCTAGAGGCATTCATGTCTCTAGCTTTGCTTCTAATTCTCTAGTAGCTGAGTTGGAGGGCTCTCCCTCCTCTGGAATATCTAGTATGAATTCGGGATCAAACCTTAAGAAGTACCTTTTGAGCTTCCATCCATTGACTCTCGTTTTGTGAATTCGACCATCTGCTTCCATCAATTTGTAGCTACCATTGGCGTATGGCTTTTTGACGATGAGTGGCCCTTCCCATCTGGACTAAAACTTCTTATCTTTCCTAGTGTCAAAGCTGTTGTCGTATCTCAATAATAACATGTCTTTCTTCAGACCCTTTTCCTTAAGCCCTTGATTGAATGTGAGTCGGTGTTGTTCTGCTTGTGTTGCATAGTGGTTGATCGCATCTTCCCTGTCTAACTGAAGCTTTTCTAGATCCAAGATGTGGTTGCGGAGATGGGCAATTGGGTGCTGTAACTAACTAAACATGACTCGCAAACTGGCTATCTGTATCTCAATGGGTAGAATGGCCTCTTTTCCATATACCAGATGGAAAGGGGTGAAACCTAGAGATGTTCGGAATGTCATGCGGTAGGCCCAAAGAGCGGCCAGGAGATGCTTATCCCAATCACTTGTGTGGTTATTCACCTGCTTTGTGATGATCTTATAGATCATGCCGTTTACCTTTTCTACTAGACCATTGCAATGTGGATAGTATGGAGTGGAATGTCGGCGTGTGATGCCTAGCTTTTTCATTAGTTCTCCCACCGTCGCCTCTGAAACCTGGTCCTCTATCAGATATTATCTCCAGAGGTGTGCCAAAATGGCAACAGATGTGCTCAAATATGAACTTTGCCACTTCTTGGGCTGTAATGCATGTGGTGGCTGTTGCTTCTGCCCATCGGGTCATGTAGTCTACACCAACTAGAATGTATAGTTTATTTGATTGGGCCCTTGGTAAAGGACCAATTGCATCTATTCCCCACTTCTCAAACAAACCATATGAGATGATAGGAGTCTCTGGCTCATAGGTTAGTGTTCGATCACTGGATACTTGACAAGCTCTACATGTTTTACACCAATGATGCATATTCCTGTTCAGACTAGGCCAAGAGAATTCTACCTATAGAATCTTCCTACTAGTAATATCTAGAGCAAAGTGGCCATCACAAACACCATCATGACAACTTGAGATCACCTCCATGATTTCACTCAAGATTGGCACTCGCATGAGGATCTGGTCTTTGCCCTTGCAGTACAAGGTGCTATTTATAAGGCGGTATCTTGTTGCCTTTGAGACAGCCATTGTTTCTAGCCCTTTGTATACCCTTCTGGACATTCTCCTGTATCTAAGAAGTTGATGATTTTAGGCATAGCATCACTACCCTGAAAGAGGGGCAACTTTAGTTTGATTGATCCTATGGGAACATCTTGTATTCTCTCCTTGGCTAGGGCATCTGCTTCTTGATTTTCCGTCCTAGGGACATGAAATAATTGCATTGCTTCAAACTTCCTTAACCGATCCTTAACTTGGCATAATTGGCTAAGCAAAACCTGATTTTTACAAATCCAAGTGCCATTTATCTGCTTAATCAAGAGCATGGCATCGCCAAACACATTTAGGCGCTGAACCCCTTTTAAAACACATTGTTCTAATCCAAAACCTGATTTTTATACCTCCAACTGCCATTTATATGCTTAATCAAGAGCATGGCATTGCCAAACACATTTAGGCGTTGAACCCCTTTTAAATACATTGTTCTAATCCAAGAATTAGAGCCGCGTACTTTGGTTCGTTGTTGGAGTGGGCATGTAGCAGCTACCCAATAGAAATGACCTTTTCCTTTCATTTATAGAGAATGACAATGCCAGCCCTGCAGCCTGGTCCATTGTTATTTTGTAAGCTTAGGAATTTCCACCATTGGTGTCACTCCTTTGTCTTATTATGTGTTGACTTTTAGCTTCTTCCCATAGTGACAATGAGTAAGAATACCTGTAGACTAGCTCTTGTGGAGTTTTCCACTTGCATAGTGTAATCCATCTCTTGTAATCTGACAAGCCACTTAGAAATTCTAGATGAGACATCCATGTGTTTCATGACATACGGAAAGACCTCTTTCATTGTTAGAATTACGAAGGGTGTAGGCAATAGATAAGAGCGGAGTTTTGTAGTGGCAAACATCAACACAAGCACCATGTGCTCTACCGTGGTGAATCCTTTTTCTGATGGGGTCATGACACGACTAGAGAAGTAGATAGGATGCATGAAAGAGGTTTGGGGGTCCTTCTGCATTAGTACGGCACCAAGTGTATCACTTCCTTCACTAGGGTTAACATAAAATGGCTCGTCCCATCTATGGGGTGCAATGGTGGGAAGTGTAGCTAGGATCTGTTTCACTTCGCTAAATTGTTGCTCATTTTCTTCACTCCATAGGAAGACATCTCTATGGGTGACTTGTTGTAAAGGGAGAACCACTTGAGAGAGCAAGTGAATGAACCTGCTCAAATACCTTAGCTTATGAAGGAAAGAGACCAATTGCTTAGCTATGGTGGGTGATGACAAAGATACTAAAGCTTGAACCTTGCTAGGGTCAGCCTCAATTCCTTTTGCTGAAATTACATGGTCGAGAAGAGTGACCTTGCTTTCACCAATGTGACACTTATCTACATTAAGCTGGCCACCCAGGGCTTGCAACCTGGACAGGCCATCATAAACCTTGCTCAAACAGAGGGAGCAAGAACTGTAGATGCAAAAATAATCTATGAAAACCTGTATTGACTTACCAAAGTATGGCTGGAAGATTAAAATTATATAGCGTTGGAATGTAGCCGGAGCATTGGTGAGCCCAAAAGGCATCACCCTGTAAGCAAAACATCCCCATGGTGTTATGAAGGTTGTCTTTTTTGGTCTTCTTCTGGAATGCTAATGTGAAAGTAGTATGAGTAGCCATCACATATTGTGTAGCACTCATGACCTGCTACTTCGTTGAGAATCTCGGCTTGGAATGGGAGGGGAAAATGATCCCTCTTTGTTCCTGCATTGAGACGTTTGTAGTCTACACAAACTCTCCACTTACCGTTCTTCTTTGGCATGACCACCACTGGAGAGACCCACTCTGAGTCTTCGACGGGGTAAATGAAACTTGCTTGTAGAAAATTCCTTCCCTCTTTGAGCAATGCCTCTTGCTGAACTACCCCAAGCCTTCTGAGCTTTTGTACTACATGCTTACTTTCTTCCTTGAGTCTTATGTGGTGCAGCACCACTGTGACGCCTGTGATCTTATCATAACCATCAATGAAAAGTGTGGTGAAGATACCTAGCATAGAGATGTATTCTTCTCTCTCTTCACTAGCTAACTCATTGGAGAGCATCCGATGTAACTTACTTGTATCCACCAAGGGTTGCGTACCTGATGGTCCCTCTTGGTTCTCTGGTGGTGTTTCAGATTGTGTCAATCTCTTTGGATCTCTGAGGATGACTCCCATCACTTCGATGCTACTGTCGCTCTCCTCAGTTGTTGTCGTTGCTTCTCCTGAGGTGGTCGAAGAGTCACTGGTGAACTCATCTTTCGATGCCTCCAAGATCATGTTGCGTTGCTTCCCAGTCTTCATGTCATAGAATATGGTCTTCCCTTTAGCATCCTTCATTTGGATCATTTCGGTACTCCAGTCTTGTTTAGCCCCCATAGCCATGGGCCATGGCCTTCCGAGAATGATAGGGTAGCCCTCCCCTTTGTGTGGCATGACAAAAATTTCTACCTCCACTTCTGTGTTGAACGCCCTCACCTTGACTGCATTCACAATGCCTACGCACTTCACTTTGAAGTTATTTGCCATTTTAGCTCGGTAGGGTGCCGGCCTACTTCCTCTAGGCCTAGATGGTGCATCATTTTCTCACTCATGACACATATCTGTGTGCCACCATCTATGTAGACGTTTGAGATATGTTGCCCCTTGATGTGGGCATCCATGATAGGTAGAATGTCATCAAGATTTCTCCTAGAGATAGCCCCAACTATCCTTGGTCTTGACTTTCTAGTACTTACCATCTTCGTCCATTGCCTCCTCATCCTTGGTGCAAGATGCAGTAAATGAGGCCAGGTTATTTTCGGAGATAGCGCCAACTATCCTTGGTCTTGACTTCCATGATGGGTAGAATGTCATCAAGATTCCTCTCAGAGATAGCCCCAACTATCCTCGGTCTTGACTTTCTAGTACTTACCATCTTCGTCCATTGCCTTCTCATCCTTGGTGCAAGATGGAGTGATTGGGGCCAGGTTATTTTTGGACCCTGCATCGAAACATTTTGAACTAGGTCATATGGTTTAGCATACTCACCCAGTGAAAAATCCACGATGATGATCTTCCGCCGAGGCTTAGATGCATGCTTGCTAGACTCTCCTTTTCCTTTCATCTTTCCTCCCTTTGAGGCCTCTTCGTGCCTAGCACGCTTCACTCCCATGGCATCCACTTCTTCTACTTTTCATTTTCCTTTGTCCTTCTCTTTGACCCGCTCTTCTACCTTTACCTTTCCTTTAGCTTCAAAGCTGAGGACACTCACCCAACGAAAAATCCACGTTGTCAATCTACTTCTTCTACTTTTCATTTTCCTTTGTCCTTCTCTTTGACCCGCTCGTCATACGGTTTAGCATACTCACCCATCAAAAAATCCACGATGTCGATCTTCCATTGAGGGTTAGATGTATGCTTTCTAGACTCTCCTTTTCCTTTCATCTGTTCCTCCCTTTGAGAGGCCTCTTCATGCCTAGCGTGCTTCACTCCCATGGCATCCACTTCTTCTACTTTTCATTTTCCTTTGTCCTTCTCTTTGACCCGCTCTTCTACCTTTACCTTTCCTTTAGCTTCAAGGCTGATGACACTTACTGCTTGGTTTTCAGCAGGTGGTGGAGGTAGCACTGGAATGAGAGGTTGCGGTGGTGGTGGTTGCACGGGCGGTCGAAGGATTTGGACCGATGGGTCCTCCCTCTTTGAACTTCTTGAGCTTTTGTGATCTTCTCCATGCAGGGTATGATTTGCGATGTCCTCCTCTCTTGTATTCTCTAGGAGAATATCCATAGCTTTCGTCGGAAGGTGAAGAAGAAGGAGAAGAGGGTGACCTCTTTCTTCCTTTGTTTCCTCTCTTCCCTTTTGGAGTGATGAGAAGAAGGACTATGGGTTGACCATTTCCTCTTGGGAGGAGTTGGCGATAGTCTAGACCGCCGTCTTCATGGAGCCACATCTTTAGAGGAACTTAGGGATTCAATTATTTCTCGTTCTTTAAATTCCTCGTCTCTTATGGGAGAGAGTCTTCTTTTGGGAGTCTCATCAAGAGGCTTCCTAAACTCTCTCTCCTCTTGGAGAGGAAGGGAAATCCCATAAGCCCGAAGTTGTTGGGTAACTTCGGCTTGCAAAGTAGGGTTGCCCATAGCTTGATGCAACCTAGTAACAAGATAATTGATAAACATGGGGGCATCATCATTAGCACCTTCATGTGCAAAATCAAAGTTATCAATGTTCATTCTACTCTCTTGGTTATTGTCAGCCATACTAATTATACTTACGTGTTTACTTAGTGCATCCTTTGGCAATTCAAAACTTTAGTTCCTACTCCTCTTAGCCTTTGAAAATAAGCACTTAAGTATCTACACCCATGGCTCGAATTGGTTAATTATAGAGAGTAGTGGGGTGGGTCTCACATAGCAGAATTACCAATGGATAGCTCCTTTTGAACTTCTTATGGCTCAATAATGGTAAAGCCGTAGGAAACTCTAAAAAGACCCCATTATTGTAACCAAAGCTCCCAAGGTGTGCACCATATCCCACATAGTGGGCTCAACAAAATCGATAATAGATCCCAGTTTCACTTACCCTAATATAATTAAAAAAATCAACCATTAATAGGCTACTTGAGGACCAATCTAATGGAAATGGCCTAGGAACTTTGAGAATAGCAGAATAATGAGAATTAGAGTAAGCATTTTTGTGAGATCACTTTGAGAACATAGAGGACTTAATTGATGGTAGCAACATACAAATAGTACTTAATTAACTTGGCATGAACAATACTTTTACAAGAGAGAGAGTATTAGAGAACATGACAATAGTTGAGGATCGGATTTACTTGGAGCCGGTCCCCCCTCCAAAAGGCGTTTGTATTATAGATTCTCCCATCAAGAGAGACTTGGTACAATATGATCTTTGTGTTCCTTGTGACCTTGGTGATGCTATGAAGATGGAAAGATTCATGCATCATGAGCATAACATAAAATGTGCAAAAAGCATTAACTATCCCAAGCCTCAGTCCCAAGGCCTCAAACACCTTCGAAGGTGGAGAGAGATAGCGGGGAATGAGGGTAGGGAAGAGGAAGAAGAATCATTCATAGGAGAAAGAAATAGTTCCTCACTTATCATCACTCGTCTTGCTTAGCATAGCATAATAGCATAGTAATGAAGATGAAGAAGATGGCAAGCTTAAGCATTGAAGCACGGATCTTGGTTGGATTTGCATTCCATAGCCAAGAGTGTTGGTGTAGGCTCTCCACTTCTCAACAAGTTTGGAGAAGGAGATGGAGCTCTTGCACTTTGCACTCCACACAATGAGAGAATCTCTCTGTGTGTGTGTGGGAGAGTGTACCCTCCTCTCATGCTTGGTCCACCTCTCTCTCTCTCTCTCGTAATATTTAATTATATCATTTGGACATGTGTCCTCTTTTTCCTCTTTGAGAGAAAGAACTAATATTTTATTTTTATGCATCTAAATTCTCATTGGACCCCTTTAAAGCCTATACAATAGGATTTAAGCACATCATGAGGGCCACATGTGGAGGATTTTTCCATGTGTCTTTTATGCTTCTTATGTCATTTGGTTTGAGTTGAACACTTCAAGGAGTTAGTCAATCAAGCATGAAAACCGTTTATGGCTCTTGAGAGTTTATCTTTAAATTGAACACTTCAAGAGCCTTTATCATTTTAAGCATAAAAATCACCTCACGCTTTGGGCAAGGCTCCCACAAACACTTTAAGCACTTTAGTTAGCAAGCCGACAAGCACCTCATGCTTGGGTAGGGTTCCCACCTCAAGGTCAGCCCTAGCTTGCCTAAGGTCAAAGGACTTTTTAACACTAACTTTTGAAGGCTTTTAATGAAGCTAACCCTAGGGTCTTTTAAGCTCCATTAGATGCACGTTGCTCTTTGATAGACTACCTCCTTTTGGACCCTATTGAGATGCAACCAGCTCTCCTCTTGGTCCCTTGCTTAGGTAAATCTAGAAGTACTTATTGCACATTGCTCTTTGGTAGACCATCTTCTTTTGGACCCCTATTAAGATGCAACCATTTTTCCTTTTGGTCCCCTATCGAGATAGGTCTAGAAGCACATATCTATATCCTAACTCTTGTTCCCCTTTTATCTTCCCATATTAAATGATAAGTTTAAAATTAGAAAATCATTTGGTAAAGTTAGATATTATATTTTATTACTGTTGCTACTCCTCTTAGCCTTTGAAAATAAACACTCAAGTATCTACATCCACGGCTCAAATTGGTTAATTATAGAGAGTAGTGGAGTGGGTCTAATATTGCAAAATTGCCAAGGAATAGCTCCTTTCGGACTTCTTATGGATCAATAATGTTAAAGCTGTAGCAAGTCTAAAAAGACCCCATTATTAAAACCAAAGCTTCCAAGGTGTGCACCATATCCCACATAGTGGGCTCAACAAAACTGATAGAAAAGAGAAACCAAATGCTTTGATACCAATGAAATGGAAGTGACATATGAACTTTGAAAATAGTGAAATTAAGAGAATTAGAGTGAGCATTTTTGTGAGATTACTTTGAGAACATAGAGGGTGAACTTAATTGATGGTACCAACATAAACATAGTACTTAATTAACTTCGCATGAATAATAATATTACAAGAGAGAGTATTAGAAAACATGACAATAGTTGAGGACCGGATTTACTTGGAGCCCCCCCCCCCCCCCCCCAAAAACGCGTTTGTATTATAGATTCTCTCATCAAGAGAGACTTGGTACAATACAATCTTTGTGTTCCATGTGACTTAGGTGATGCAATGAAGATGGAAAACTTCATGTATCACGAGCATAACATAAACTTTCCCAAGGCTTCAAACACCTTCGAAGGTGGAGAGAGCTAGCGGGGAATGAGGGTAGGGAGGAGGAAGAAGAATCATTCATAAGAGAAAGAAATAGTTCCTCACTTATCATCATTCTTCTTGCTTAGCATAGCATACTAGCATAGTAATGAAGATGAAGAAGATGGCAAGCTTAAGCATTGAAGCATGACTCTTGGTTGCATTTGCATTCCATAGCCAAGAGTCTTAGTGTAGGCTCTCAACTTCTCAACAACCTTGGAGAAGAAGATGGAGCTCTTGCACTTTGCACTTCACGTTGTTGGGAAACAAGCAAACCGAAACACCTCTATAGCGATGTCACCCAAGAGCGTTGAAAGAGCACTACAACAACACCAAAAGCTTTGGAAAATCCCTTTGAAACATCACAAGTCCAACAAGAGTAGTCCCCTTGGGAATTTACTAGCCGTCACCCATCCAAGAGACTACGTCACATAGGAGCGAAACCTTGCCAAAGCATGGATTTACAACACACGTTGACCAATGCATATGAATACAAGGGCATCCCCTTTCACCATTGGACATCACAAATCCACAACGTCAACATCAATTCCACAATTCATACATACATGCCCTCCGAATCTGCATGCACACAATTTGCCACTAGGCTGCCATAGCCATAACCCTGCAGAGAACTAGTCGTAACCTGAAGAGCACAACTCCAATTGGGGCACTTTAAAGCTTGAGAGAAAGCTTGAAAAATGACTGGCGAGAAAGCTGAAGATGACCAAATTTGAATCTACATGCCGCTACATGAAAAATTGACGCGAACAGGGAGCTGTCCCAACACGACTACACGTAGAGTAGGCAAGGTGAGGGCAAAAACTGCAACAGAAACCATCAAGGAGGCACAACGAGCTCAAACCTGCAAAATTCTGGAGTTTGGCTAAAATTTTTTAAGTTTGTAGATGAGTTTAAGTTATATACAAGTCTCACTTCAAAAAACTCAGTCACGGGCACTTACAGTAGCCCAACAGCTGTCACTAGACTAGCGACTTGCATTGCATGTACATGTGCTTGCTAAAGTAAGCTAAAAAGCCCAAAAAAAGAAAGCCCACACACCCTTTTGACATCGGGCGTCATGTCCGTACGTACAAATTTACAAAAAACGGGGTGTTAGAAGTGCGCCTAACAACGTGAGAGTGTGTGTGTGGGTGTGGGAGGAGTATACCCCTTCTCATGCTTGGTCCACCTCTCTCCCTCTCTCTCTCTCTCTCTCGTATTATTTGATTATATCATTTGGACATGTGTCCTCTTTTTCCTCGTTGAGAGAAATAACTTAATTATTTATTTTTTATGCATTTAAATTCTCATTGGACCCCTTTAAAGCCTATCCAAGAGGATTCAAGCACATCATGAGGGCCAAATGGGAAGGATCTTGAAATGTGTCTTTTATGCTTCTTAAGATATCATGTTTGAATTGAACACTTCAAGCACCTTAGTCATTTAAGCATGAAAATCATTTATGCCCCTTGAGAAATCGTGTTTGACTTGAACACTTCAAGAACCTTAGGCATTTAAGCATGAGAAGCATCTCAAGCTTGGGAAAGGTTCCCAAAAACACCTTAAGCACCTTAGTTAGCAAGCATGACAAGCACCTCATGCTTGGGTAGGATTCCCACCTAAAGGGCAGTCCTAGCTTGCCTAAGGTTAAAGGACTTTTTAACACTAACTTTTGGAGGTATTTAATGAAGCTAACCCTAAGGTCTTTAAGCTCCATTAGGTAGCATTGCTCTTTAACATACCATCTTTCATTTGGACCCCTTTAGCCTTGGCCCCATGTTGAGACAGACCCATAAGTAAATTTCTATATTTCTATATTCTAACCCTTGTTCCCGTCTATTCTCCCACATTAAATGATCAGTTTAATATGAGAAAATAATTTGAGTTGGTTAGATATTAGATTTTATGACAATATGGAAGGGGCAAATGAGTGTATGCCATGTGCACTGAAATGGTGGGTATGGCAGGGCCTAAAAGTAAGTGGTCAAACTTGTACTCTTTTATAAAATATAAAGAGAAAATCTCTAAATTCAAAAAACTAAACTTTTCTTTAAATAGCTGAGTAAAAACCAATCCTTTCTCTCTCTAGTGGCTGCCAATTTCTCCCCTCCCTCTCCTAAAAGGGGGTCCCTTCAAAAAGCTGTTGATCATTCCCTCCCTCTGTCCCTCTACTGTACCATCTCTCACTTCTCTTCACTTCACCTTGCAATTGCTTCTCTTTCCTTCCTTTCAGTTTTCCCTCCCAAAAGCTCTACATCAAAAGTTTGAACCTCCTCTCCCTCCTCAAGCTGAAGTTCTCCATTTCTCTATGGACCTACTAAACACCTCTACCTAAAGCTGAAGATCTGCACAATATTCTTCTGCTAGATCATCCCTCTTTCTTTCCTCAATAGGTTTCTTGCTCCTTCTCCATTAAGATTTCTAGAGAGGATCTACTTCCCTCTCCAGATTTGCAACATTATCTTCCCTATTAAGCCAACAAGCAAGTGGAGTAGTATAGCAGTGGCATCCTTCACCTTTGTGTACCATCAAGAATCTTGCTCTATATACAATTGAGAACATGGATGTGATGAGGCGGTCCGGGGCGGCGGGCAACAAAAGAGGAAACTTCTAAACACCCCTCAAGGCTCCTATGTTGCTCAATTAGGACAAGCCCGTAGCCAAAAACAAGTGAAGGGGCACCACCTAGTTAGAGAGTGAATTAGGACACCGAAGAGTAGAATCCTTGAGCAATACAAGTGAGAAGGAAGGATACACTAACACTAATATCAATGCTACAAATACACACACCAAACACCTAGAGAGAGAGAGAGAGAGAGAGAGAGAGAGAGAGAGAGAGAGAGAGAGAGAGAGAGACAGATTTGTGCAAGAATTAAGCTTCAATTTAAATGATTGATGCGGATGTATAAATAGCTTGGAGGAGAGTCAAGAGACACAATTAAGTTTGATGATGTTGAGATCTACACATTATCTTAGGGTTATGGGAACCCTCTCACCGTACAACCCTCTTATAATGTTTTCCCAAGCAACAAAACAAACACAAGAGCTCTTGAGTCACATACAAGCAAATACTACACAAGAATCTCAAAATGAAAATTTGTCACCTTAAACCAAATAAATTGAAATTGCCAATTGTGAATTGGAGAGACTCAAGAGAATTTTGAACCGCGCTTGCACCCAACTTATTGATTCAATTGATGTGCAAGAGTAGGTACAACTTTGATTGGAGTTATGAATCACTCACTCCCTTGCAATGCTACAACTAGCTCAAAGAAGCTTTCCTACCACAAGTAACGGTCTATAGAGAGCTCACTCTCTCTCCCTACAACTAAGAATGATGGTACGCTCAAAGTAGTGAGCAATAGTGTAGAGACCATGCCATTTACAAGGGAAAAGGGCTCTATTTAGAGGAGTGAATGAGATGGGTGTACCCTTGAGATGGTGAATCTTTGAGAAATCTTGGACTTACCCTTGCGTAGATTGTCGAAAGTGATCGCCGTTCTCCTTCTTTTGCCGCCACCATAGTCAAATCACCACAAAGAGAATGAGGGGTTTGTTGATGAAAAACTCCTATTTTGTAGAGATTAAGTATGGTTGGATTGCTGACTTTTTTTGCATTCTTGAAAGGGTAGAATAAAATTGTAATATGGGAGTAATAGAGAGAGATATGGAGATGGTGGATGTAAGTAGAGCTTCAAAAGAGAGCTACGGGTGTGAGAGGGGAGGCTAATGGTGAAGAGCGTGAGAGAAAACCATGGAAGTTGCAAGTTTGAGTGAGGAATAGAGAGAAATGATTGTGTGTGTGTGGAAGTAGGAAAGGAGGTGAGAGAAAACTTATGGGATACTTTGTGAGAAAATTGGGCAGAATAGAGTCCACAAAAAAAATCATATCTCACTGATGGTAGCTCCAAAAATTATCAAAATTTTGAGTTGATTATTCAACTCTTGGTCCACATTTTTTCTTTTAGTCACCGCTTCAAATTCAGAGTGGAGATAGATATAAAAAATCCCACCAAAATGCCTATTTTTCTTCACAAAAAAGTCTTTAGTGGTTCCCTTTTGTTGAATTTGCATAAGGCTCCAAAGGTGAGCCCCTCCTTGCATGGATAACCTAATAGAATTCTAGAGGTTTGAAAACATGCATGGTTGTGGATTATGCACACATATAATATATGGATATGATGGAAAAAAACTGATTAGTATATAATTAATTCATAGAATCTAGAATAGTGTTAGCTGTATAAATATATGAAAATATAGAGAATCAAATGAGGAGGGTAATCATTTGTATTTATTGATGTATCTTTATTTACAAGAGATTAAAAAAACTTGTAGAAAATAGGAATTTAGTGAAAGGCAATGACTGATGGTGAAAGGTATTTTTTTGAGGTTTTTCCTTGGAGTGGATTCACACTGATGGCCAAAAATGACATGCCATATGGGATAGCCTCTACACCACACATAGCCTGAACATCCCCAAGCATCATCTCAAGGTAGGAGCGATCCTATAGGTAGGAAGGGGCACCACCTAGCAGAAGTGCGATTAGGACACAAACATTCATGACCTAGGGTAGCAGAAGTGAGATGCCCTCTAGGTAATCAACACGAAATGGTGGTATAACAGATGTCCACATGTAAAAGATGCCTAATCACTAGTCATTAGTGTGTGCATGAGGGAGATATGTGACAAGGTCGGAATAGGGCACACTGACTGATTGGAGAGATCGCACGTGATGGAGCACAAGCATGGCGATATACAAGAGACGAAACATCCCGTAACTATGGAAAATCAAAATAGAGAATGGACCCCACAGATCAAATAACCATGGCACCCTTTTATTGACGATGATGATACTTACAAGTGGTGGTCTTGATGACTACAAACCTGGCTCTTGGCATTAGGGATGCATCATGGAATGCAAGCGCCATATGGTGCATGGCGAAGTTGGAGTTAGCGGGAAGGTTAGTTGAGGGAAAACATCGAGACGATACAGCCACCGACGACATCAATCACCAACTGAGAGCGGGCCAAGGTAACATGGCATTGATGCCTTCAATCCAAGCATGCTCATATTGCTTGGCAGGAGTGTAGTGACTACCTTATGTGCATGGAGTGGTCGTGACTAGTAACTCAACCATGGTGGGGAAAATAGTGGTGTTGCCAATGCTAAAATGCCCAAGCGTGCAACTCAACATGATGCCATGAGCTATTTAGCTTGGGGTGCATTATGTGATTAGTGGTGCTTACAATGTAGAGTGCATGGAGCTAGTGTATTCATCCTTCACTTGTGTCCTTTTTGGTGCTAAGTGGAGGCCTCTTTATATAGGCTTGAGAGGTGGTCCTTACCTAATGGTCCTTGCAAATATCCACTGGTCGCTGTAGAAGGTCTAGATGCCTCTCTAGTAAGAGAGATAGAGAGAGAAGGTAGAGATAGAGAGAGAGGAAAGAGTGGACTGGGGAGAGTTTTTTTTACAATACACTATAGGTTATTAGGGAAAAGTGGGGTTTGGGGCATTTACAAGGGTTTTGTCGATGGTTCGGGTGGTCGGTGTGAGGTTTTAGTGCTGCTAGAGTCGGTTTTTTTCATGAGAAGCCGAGATGTTTTGTGTTACCTCCTTTCGGTGATGGCTGGGGCATGCCTTCGACGCCACTTCTTGTTTTGGTGTTGGCAATGCGTGAGTTAGCCTCCTTTTCTTTTTTTCCGTTGGCGTCGATTCCTTCATTTTTTTATTTCTTTGTGTGTCTGTATATGCCTGCGTGTTCGTGTTCATATATATGTGCGTGAGTGTATGCGTGTGTGCATTGAATATGAATGCGTATGTTTGAGAGTATGAGTATGTGTGTTTTATACGTGTCGGTGCTTGTGTGTGTATGTGCATATATATACAGGATTTTGTGTGTGTATATGGGTGAGTGTGTGTGTGCAGGTAAAAGAGAGAGAAAGAGAGAGAGAGAGAGAGAGAGAGAGAGAGAGAGAGAGAGAGAGAGAGAGAGAGAGAGAGAGAGAGAGAGAGAGAGAGAGAGAGAGAGAGTAAACTTGCATCTGCTGGCTATCTGTGCCGACACCGAGAGCGAGAGAGAGAGAGTGTGAGAGAGGGAGCGAGGGGAAGAGGGGATGGCGGGGCTGAGAAGGTGAGGGAGAGGGTGTGGGAGTTGAGAGTAGGTGTGTGTGTGTGTGTGGATAGGAGAGAGAGGGCCTCAGTGAGGTACGGTGGCCTTCGGGCTTGTGGTCTGGAGTGGGAGAGAGAGAGAGAGAGAGAGAGAGAGAGAGAGAGAGAGAGAGAGAGAGAGAGTTGATCTCATGCACCCTCGCGGGCTGGTCCAGAGGACGCGCAAGGGAGAGAGAGATAGGGGGGGGGTGGTAGGGCTGCTTTCGGCCGACACTGAGTGAGGGGGGGGGGAGTTTAATGGAGTCAAGGATGGGATATGAGGGAAAGGGAGAGTTGCATTATTTTTGTCCTCTTATGGGTTGTTCACACACAGCGAGAGACAATGAGGGAGAGGAAGAAAAGAGAGAGAAAGAAGGGGGGATGGAGGTAGTGAGAGAGGGGAGAGATGGGTAATCGGGCTCAACCTGCCGGTGGGAAGAAAACAAGGGGGAGGAGAGAGAGGCGTGTGCGAGGCAAAGAAAGGGGGGGGGAATAAGAGAGAGAGTGCGGATCATAATGAAAGAGAGAGAGAATTTGAAGGAGAAAAAATGGCGTCCGTCATTTGTTTCCTAGAACCTCATCTCTCTGGCCGGTGCGGATAACCCGACGTCATTAGCCCTCTCCCTTAGGTTAGGGGCATTCATGCCTTTAACTCATCGGTTTGATCATTGCTGTCGGAGGTGGAGGTTGATGGTGTATCCTCATCACGAATGTCGATAGGTGGAGCCTGATAAAATCGAAGAAAATAAGGTTCGAGCCGCAACCCATTTACCTTGGTTTTATAAAGTTTGCCATCAGCTTCCATAAGCTGGTAACTTCCATTGGCATAGTTTTTCCTAATGATGAAAGGGACTTCCCATCGGAGTAGGAGTTTCTTATCTTTGTGAGTGTCGAAGCGATTGTTGTAGCGGAGCACCAACATTCCTTTTTTTAATTCTTTTTGCCGAAGATGCTAGTTAAAGCTAAGACGTCTGTGCTCTGCTTGTGCTGCATAATAATTTATTGCTTCTTCTCTGTAGCTGTAGTCTTTCCAAGTTGATGATGTGATCTCTCAAATGCATGTTGGGCTGTTGAAGTTGTCTTGCCATTACTCTGAGACTTTGTAGTTGCACTTCAATGGGCAAGATTGCTTCCTTACCAAATACCAAATGATACGGTGTGAATCCCAAGGATGTACGAAATGAGGTTCTGTAGGCCCACAAAGCTAGTAGTAGGTACTTATCCCAGTCTCCAGGATGATTGTTTACCTGCTTGGTAATAATTTTAGAAACCATTCCATTCACCTTTTCAACTAGGCCATTACATTGAGGGTAATATGGTGAAGAGTGCCTCCTTGTAATGCCAAGTTTCTGCATTAATTCTCCTACCAAGTCTGCTCTGAAACCTGGCCCTCTATCAGAGATGATCTCTAATGGTGTGCCAAACCTACAACATATGTGCTTGTAGATAAACTTAGCTACCTCTACCGTTGTGATTCTAGTAGTGGCTGTAGCTTCTGCCCATCTAGTCATATAGTCGACTCCCATGATGATGTAAAATTTCCCCGAGTTGGCCCTAGGCAATGGTCCTATGGCATCGATACCCCACTTTTAAAACGGTCCATATAAAAGGATAGGTGTCTGAGGTTCAGGCATAAGTGACCTAGTGTTGGCCTTTTGACACAACTTACACGTCTTGCACCATTGGTGTACATCTCGGTTGAGGCTAGGCCATACAAAGCCAGCCTGCAAGATTTTCCTACTTGTTATGTCTAGGGCAAAATGACCACGACAAACCCCGTCATGACAACTAGCAATTACTCTCGTGATTTCATTCGAGAGAGGGACCTTCCTAAGTATTTGGTCCTTACCCTTACAATACAAACCGTTATTGATGAGCCGATACCTTGTGGCCTTTTGCATCAGCCATTGCTTCTGTCCCTTTGTTAAATCCGATGGGCATTCCCCTGTTTCCAAACAATGCATGATGTCAGGTAAGGCATCACTACCTTGAAATAGAGGGAGCTTTAGCTTTATAGCCCCAGCCACCACTTCCTGCAATCTTTCACTTGCTAGGGCATCTGCTTCATGGTTTGGAGCCCTTGGGATATGGTGTATCTGAACTTCTTCAAACTTACCCAACAAGGTTTTTACACCGCTTAAGAGAGTCCTCAAGCTAGGATTCTTGCATATCCATACTCCATTTACTTGCCTTACCAAAAGTAGAGCATCCCCAAATACATTAAGGCGTTTTACCACTTGCGAGACGCACCATTCTAAACCCTTGGTTAGTGCTGCATACTTAGCTTCATTGTTAGAATGTGAATCTAACAATTGGCCAAGCGAAAATACCTTGATACCTTTGCTATCAAAGACCACTATGCCTGCAGTTGCTTTGTCGGATGCTCGCTTGTAGGCTCCATCAAAGCAGAGAGAGTGTGCTCCTTCTACCATCGGTGGTACTAGAAGTAATAAAATTTCTTCCCCTTTAGATTGCTTCTCCTTCCTCTCAAAGCCTTGGTAGGTCATGAGTCCCCCCAAGCTTGCCCTTGTCGTGCTTTCCACCTGTACCGTGTAGTCAATTTCTTGCAGACGAACTAGCCATTTTGTAATCCTAGCAGACACATCCATGTGTTGTACAACGTAGGGAAACATCTCATCTGTGGTTAGAATCACAAATTGCTTAGGCAGCAAATATGACCTAAACTTTGTAGTTGCAAATCTAAGAGCTAGGACTAGGTGTTCTACATGGGTGAAACCTTTCTCTGCTGCTGTCATCATTCGACTAGAGAAGTAAATTGGCCTCATGAAAGATGTTGTTGTATCCTTTTAGAGTAGCACAACCCCCAATCAGTCATCACCCACACTTGAGGTGACATATAATTTTTCATCCCACTTGGGTGGTGAGATAGTTGGTAGGGTGGCTAAGACCTCCTTTACCTTGTTGTAGTGATGTTCGCTTTCCTCATCCTAGGTGAAAGTTGATTTTTGAGTGAGCTGTTGCAGTGGTAGAACAAGTTGTGATAGTAGATGTATGAATTTACTGAAGTACCTCACCTTTTGTAAAAAAGAGACCAGTTGACGTGCGGTTGTTGGTGAAGGTAGGGATATGAGTGCGGACACCTTACTTGGATCGGCGTTGATACCTTTTGCTGAAATTTCATGGCCTAATAGAATGACTTTACTCTCCCCAATGTGGCATTTGTCCACATTTAATTGCTTGCCTAGGCTATGCAACCTGGCCAAACCCTCAGTTACCTTTTCTAAGTGTGAAATGTGAGAGCTATATATACAAAAATCATCAATGAACACTCTTATGGATGTTCCAAAGAACAGTTGAAAGACATATGTGACATATATTTGGAATGTGGCACGTGCATTTGTGAAACCAAATGGCATAATGCTGTATGCAAAACAATCCCATGGCGTGATGAAAGTGGTTTTTAGCTGATCTTCCAAGGCTATGCGTATTTGAAAATATCCAGGATAACCATCACACACGGTGTAGCATTCAAAACCTGCTACTTCATTCAAAATTTCATCCAAGAAAGGGAGAGGAAAGTGGTCTCTCTTTGTAGCTGCATTTAGTGGTTTGTAGTCAATGCAAACCCTCCAATTACCATTATTTTTAGGCATCACTACTACGGGTGACACCCACTCTGAGTTTTCTATAGGATAGATGAAACCTGCTTCCAGCAGCTTCCTTACCTCGGCCAGGAGTGCCTTTTCTTGTATGACCCCCAGTCATCGTAGCTTTTGCACAACTGGTTTTACCCCTTCCTTCAGCTTAATATGATGTTCCACCACTGTAATACCTGTGATTCTTTCATAGTTGTCAATGAATAGGTCAGGAAATCCCATCAACATTTGCAAAAAACTATCTTTCTCCTCAAGTGTTAATTCCGTGGACAACATACCCTTTAACCTACTTTCTCCTAGGCCAGGTGATTTGCTCTCCTTTTCATTGCGTTGCCCTTCTGGTAACGGATCACCAGTTGTGCTTACCCTTTGTGGATTCTTTATGATGATACCCATCACATTGATGGAATTGTCACTTTCGTCGGTGGATGTGGTCTCCTCCTCAGAAGTGGAAGACTTGTTAAGTATGGAGCCTGATTTACCCTTTGTAATTTTCTGTGGTAAAAGCGCTCAATTGTAAGGCCCCCATTATGAGGAGAAGCCATCGTGCGTGAAGGAAAATCACTCACCGGAAACCAAAATTTTCACGGACAAGAATCAGGGGCAACTTTAAAGGCCTCGGGGACGGGGCCCTTGAGACTTTTTTTCGCCGGAATATTCTTTTTCACCGGAATATTATGGCCGGACGGCGATCGGAAAGTGGTCGGAAAACAACCGGTCGGTTGGCCGGTGGCCGGTGGTCGGAAGTCAATGGCCGGTGGCCGGTGGCCGAATTCAAAAGCGGACTTGTCTTCTCAAGGGCGGCCACACATGGGCGGATTGGAGGGTCCGATTTGGACTTATTCGCACAAGGGCGGCTACACATGGCTGTCTCTCATAAGAGAGGGCAGCCCTTTTGGCCTATAAAAGGAGGCCATTTCTACACACATTTCATAGTGTGAAGTTGATGCAACAAGGTGAGTGTGAGGTGGTGAGAGTGAAGCAAGGTGGGAGCTCCATTAAGGGTATAATCCCTTTGTAAACTACTTCTTGTTTTGAAGTACTAAAGCCATTGAGTGGTTGCTTTCCCGTGGACGTAGCCCACATTGGGTGAACCACGTATATCGTGTGTACTCTCTCTCTCTCTCTCTCTACTCTATAATCTCGTGTATATAAATCTATCTCTCTCCATTAAGTAATCTACTCAATTATCTATTTAGCTACGTCTTATTTCCTAACAACTGGTATCAGAGCAAGGTTTGCTCGTAGCTAAATTATCTCAAGGAAAGGATTCCTTGAATTGAGTGGGAGTTATGGCGGAGGAAGGGAAGCTCAAGATTGAGAAGTTCAACAACAAAAACTACCAACATTGGAAGATGCAGATTGAAAACTATCTCTACCAGAAGGACCTCTATTTGCCACTAGGCGGTCTTGCGAAGAAGCCCGCAACAATGGCAGATGAAGCATGGATTGTCCTTGATTGAAAGGCACTGGGAACAATCCGGTTAAGCTTGGCGTCAATGGTGGCCTTCAATGTTTCGGAGATAAAGACCACGGAGGACTTGATGAAGTCACTTGACGACTTCTACGAGAAACCATCGGCATCCAATAAGGTATTTCTTATGAAGCGCTTGTTCAATCTAAAGATGGCAGAGAATGGTTCAGTTGCAGAACACCTAAATGACTTTAACACAAACATGAGTCAACTTCGATCAGTGAAAATCAATTTCGATGACGAAGTGCGAGCTCTCTTTATACTATCATCTCTACCGGATAGTTGGGACAGCCTTGTGATGGCTGTAAGTAATTCTATCTCTGGCACAAATACTCTTAAGTTTGATGATGTTGTGGGTGTTCTCCTAAGCGAGGAAATGCCAAGGAGAAGCACAGGAGAATCATCAAGTGCTGCACTATCAGTGGAAACAAGAGGAAGGCTTAAGGAGAGGTTCAAAAACCAAAAGGGTCGTGATCGCTCAAGGCGGAGTAAGTCACACACAAAGTGAGTTCTTGAATGTTGGAATTGCGGCAAGAAGGGCCACGTCAAGAAGGATTGCTGGTCCAAGAAGAAGAAGGAGACAGAGTCTCAAGACAACAAGCCAACATCGGAGGCCAATGTGGCAGGTAAAGTAGAGCAAGATGCTCTAATTCTCTCATTAGACAATGTGTCTAATTCTTGGATAGTAGATTCCGGGGCTTCATTCCATGCGACACCACACAAGCAACATTTCCAAGACTACACCAAAGGTAATTTTGGGTATGTATACTTGGGAGATGATGAAGCTTGTGAGATTGTCGGCAAAGGTACAGTTTCTGTCAAAACTGCTAATGGAAATGAATGGAAGCTTAAAGATGTTAGGCATGTTCCTTCTCTTCGCAAAAATTTGATCTCTACAGGACAATTGGACGATGAAGGTCACAACATTGCATTCGGAAACAAACGGTGGAAGATCTCAAAGGGATCTTTGGTGGTTGCCAAGGGTGAAAAAGTCGGTACACTTTACTTGTGTACTGTTAGCACGCAAGCTTCAGCTTGTGCAGCAACTACAGAAGTTGACAGTGCGGTGTGGCACTACCGACTTGGGCATATGAGTGCCAAAGGAATGCAAATCCTTCAAACAAAGAAGCTTCTACCAGGTTTGAAAGAAGTGGACTTAGAGTTCTGTGAAGATTGTGTTAATGGTAAACAAAAGAGGGTAAAATTTCAAAAATCAGGAAATGAAAGGAAAAAAAAAAAACTTGAGTTGGTTCATTCTGATGTTTGGGGTCCTGCAAGTACACCATCACTTGGTGGCTCATTGTACTATGTAACATTCATAGACGATGCGACTAGAAAAACATGGGTTTATGTCATGAAGAATAAATCCGATGTATTTTCCATATTTCAAAGGTGGAAATCCTTTGTGGAGAATGAAACAGGTACCAAGGTTAAATGCATCAGATCCGACAATGGAGGCGAATATTGCAGCCAAGCTTTTGAAAGCTTTTGTGCTAGCAATGGCATTCGGAGGCAAAGGACAACCCCAAGGACACCTCAACAAAATGGGATTTCGGAAAGGATGAACAGGACAATCATGGAATGAGCACGAAGCATGCGGCTACCTGCAGGCCTATCGCTTGAGCTTTGGGCGGAAGCTGTAAGTACGTTTGTGTACTTAATCAATCGGTCACCCTCAACGGCATTGGATGGGGGAGTTCCAGAAGAGGCATGGACAGGTAAACCGGTGAATTATGCATTTCTCAAAGTGTTTGGGTGTGAGGCTTTCATGCACATAGATAGAAGCCTAAGATCAAAGTTAGATGCAAAGTCCAAAAAGTGTTTCTTCATTGGCTATGGAGAAGGAGACTTTGGGTATCGCCTATGGAATCCTGAAGATGGTAAAATCTTAAGGAGTAGGGATGTAATTTTTAACGAACAAAATATGTACAAAGATTACTTGGAAAGAAAACAAACAAAAGAAACAGGTGATGAGTACATGGAGCTTGAGGATGGTGAAGACTCAAGGATTGCAAACGGTGACAATGTGCAACAACGTCAACCAAATGAAGAGCCTCAACCTATTCCCCGAAGATCTACAAGAGCAAGTAGACCTCCAGAGGATGTAAATATGGATGTAAATACGGCATTCCCTCATGGTGACTTAGAGGAGGAAATCTACATGCTTCAACCAAAGGGGTATGAAGTAAAAGGTAAGGAGAAAATGGTTTGCAGATTAAAGAAGAGCTTGTATGGTTTAAAGCAAGCATCAAGACAATGGTACTTGAAGTTTGATCGATGGATGTTGGATCATGGATTCACAAGATGCAACTCGGATCACTGCGTCTACACGGAGAATTTGGGAGATGGGAAATTCATCATCCTAATGTTGTATGTTGATGACATGTTGATTGCAAGTGCTAACATGCAGGACATCAAAGACCTAAAAGAGGAGCTGTCCAAATCTTTTTCAATGAAAGATTTAGGTGCTGCAAAGAGGATACTTGGTATGAAAATATCAAGGGACAGGACGAAGAAGACAATAAAGCTATCTTAAGAAGATTACATCAAGAAGGTACTAGAAAGGTTTGCAATGCAAAATGCAAAACCAGTTTCTACACCTTTGGCTGGTCATTTTAAACTAACGAAGGATATGTGTCCAAAGACACAAGAGGAGATAGCCTATATGTCTAAAGTTCCATATGCTGCAGCGGTAGGTTCTCTAATGTATGCTATGGTCTGGACAAGGCCAGACATTGCACATGCAGTGGGAGTTGTGAGTAGGTTCATGGACAACCCAGGTAAAGAGCATTGGCAAGCTGTGAAGTGGATACTTAGGTATCTAAAAGGGACAACAACAAATGCTTTGTATTTTGGAGGAACTCATATTTTTCTAGAAGGGTATGCTGATGCAGATATGGCAGGTGACAAAGATACTCGAAGGAGCACTACTGGCTATGTGTTCACGGTTGGAGGCACAGCAGTAAGCTGGGCTTCAAAGCTGCAGAAAGTGGTTTCACTTTCTACCACGGAAGCAGAGTATGTAGCAATGACGGAGGCAAGCAAAGAAATTCTGTGGCTTCACAGATTCTTAGAAGAGCTTGGATTCAAACAAGACAATTGTGTTTTGTACAGTGATAGCCAAAGCGCTATCCATCTTGCGAAGAACTCAGCCTTTCATTCAAGGACAAAGCACATTGAGGTGAGATATCACTTCATACACACTCTTTTGGAAGAGGGACAGCTAAAGCTAGGAAAGGTGCATACAAGTGAAAATCCTGTAGACATGTTTACAAAGGTGGTCAACAAGGAGAAGTTGAGCTTTTGCTCATCTTCAATCGGCATTCAAGGATAAGAAGCCAGAATGGAAAGCAATCACAGGTTTGGTTTGGAGATCAGTCTCCAAGTGGGAGATTGTTAAGTATGGAGCCTGATTTACCCTTTGTAATTTTCTGTGGTAAAAGCGCACATTTGTAAGGCCCCCATTATGAGGAGAATCCATCGTGCGTGAAGGAAAATCACTCACCGGAAACCAAAATTTTCACGGACAAGAATCAGGGGCAACTTTAAAGGCCTCAAGGGCGGAGGCCCCCGAGACTTTTTTCGTCGGAATATTCTTCTTCGCTGGAATATTATGGCCGGACAACGGCTGGAAAGTGGTCGGAAAACAACCGGTCGGTTGGCCGGTGGCCGGAAGTCAATGGCCGGTGGCCGGTGGCCGAATTCAAAAGCGGACTTGTCTTCTCAAGGGTGGCCACACATGGGCGGATTGGAGGGTCCGATTTGGACTTATTCGCACAAGGGCGGCTACACATGGCTGTCTCTCATAAGAGAGGGCAGCCCTTATGGCTTATAAAAGGAGGCCATTTCTACACACATTTCATAGTGTGAAGTTGATGCAACAAGGTGAGTGTGAGGTGGTGAGAGTGAAGCAAGGCGGGAGCTCCATTAAGGGTATAATCCCTTTGGCCATCAACCATGGCCTTCCCAAGATTAATGGATAGCCCTCCCCCTTAGTAGGCATTACAAAAACATTTACCTCTACCTCAGTGTTGAAAGCTTTTATCTTCACAGCACTTACCACATGTTAAGGCGGTTACGCCGCTAGCGGAAGCTAAATAGCGAGAACTCAACCAACAATAGAATTTGTCAGACGAGGACGGAGCTTGACCCGCAGGCGCATGGAAACAACTAGGTGGGTGTCAAATCACCTACTCGACCTTCTAATGACAATCACTACTAAGGAAATCAAATCTAAGTTTTAAAATACGCAAGTGACGAAAGGCTATTGCGGTTAATCCTCTCTCTATCTCTTTTCTATGTCTCTCACCAGCTATTGTATACAAAAAACATATGGATGGTGTGAAGGACTAGGTGCTATCTGGCCGGTTGGATGGATTGGTTGGCCGAGTGTATGGCTTGGTTGGTTGGGTTATCCTCGATCGACTCTTGTGTTATTGCTGGCTGGGTACATCACTAATAGAATTACTGATTGGTTGGCCGATTATATGGCTTTGTTGGTTGGTTTACCCTTGACTAACTCTTGTTTTACTGGTCGATTGGATGCAGCAATAATGTTTTTGCTAAACTGTTGGGTATTCTTATGATGGGAAGGAGTAATGTTTGCTGTACATTACTGGCCCTGGCTATTGCGGTTAATCCTCTCTCTCTCTCTCTCTCTCTTTTATGTCTTTCACCAGCTATTGTGTACAAAAAACATATGGACTGTGTGAAGGACTTGGTGCTATCTGGCCGGTTGGTTGGACTGGTTGGCCGATTATATGGCTTGGTTGGTTAGTTTATCATTGATTGACTCTTGTATTGTTGCTGTTTGGCTGCAACACTAATAGAATTACTGACTGGTTGGCCAATTATATGGTTTGGTTGGTTGGTTTACCCTCGACGACTGACTCTTGTTTTACTGGTTGGTTGGTTGCAACAATAATGTTTTTGCTAAACTGTTGGTTATTCTTATGTTGGGAATTGAACTAGCAGCTACTATAGACACATCTTGAGTAAATCAAAAGGTTTGTTTGGGGATTCGAGACTAGAATAATATGGTTTTTACGGCCCCTTGTTCGGCTTGAAAAACTGGTTGAAGCTTATGTTTGTAAATGCTTACACTATTTTTTGGAAGCAGACATACATGGCTTGATGGATAACGTAATTTGACTTGTTAACTGGCTGACGGATATGTGATTTTTTAATCTACTTACCATGGTTGGTTTCAAAGGGAATGTGACTTTCAAATTATTGGTTACACTCATGAAAATCTACTTTCTAGGGAAACTTTTTAATGATAGAAGTTTTTTGGCAACAAGCAAGCGTCTCTAGTGGTTTTCTTAGCTTGAGCTCTAGTAACAACTTGCGTTGGTATCAGAGTTTCATTTTCAGACCCACTGCTGGTAGGAATAGTTTCTAGCATATTCAATGTCGTCTTTTGCACTTTGTTTGGATTCTTTGAACAATCCTCAATGAAGTGAGTAACCCCACACTCAGTGCAATAAGCGTTAATTCTAATGATTTCCGTATGTGGACAAACATTCATCAGATGGTCACCTCCACACTTGTAACAGGGTCCTAGTGCTGGTCTTGGTCCCACTTGATTCGTCCTTTGTGGATAGGATGGTCTTTGTCCTGTTAACCCTCCATGAGCTATGAACATCAATGTTCTTGCGTCCAAATTGTATCTCTCTTCATCAGAAGCACTTGTAACTGCTGGTGTTTCAACATTCCCAATCATGCCCCATGGTTCTGGTTGTTTGGGTTCTTCTGGTGGGTAATACACAATTGGAGACATGTGTGCACTAGATTCTTCATAATAGGCTTGAACAGGCACTAAGGCTTGTTCTTCCTGATTCTCTAAGGTTGATGCATATCTAATGCTTACTGGTATTGCTCCTGGTAAAGGTGGTTGTTGTCCCAATACCGGTTGCGGTCTTTCTATCCCCATAGGTCCTGGTACATTTCCCGTTGGGTATCGAGGTACTGGATGTACTTGAGGTGGTGCTAATTGAGCAGGAGGTGCATACTGACGCTCCCTTACATACCCTTTGTTGTAATAGCACTCCTCTGTTGGATGATTTGTCCATTTTTGCTCAATAGCACACCATTTCAGCGGTTTTGGCAATGGTTTTTGGTATGGTGCCATCCTTTTTAGAGCCTCTTCTATCATTTGCTCTACATTTGGCATGGTTGTTGTTTGAACATTCTTTTTAGTGTTAGTCTCGCTCGCTACGGAGGAGGAGCTACTGGATGCAAAATCTGTATCCGCTGACACCTCTCCATAAACCGTACAGTTATCCACTAAGTACAATGCCTCTCTCGTTACTTGCTCGAAACTTGTACAAGCTTTCAAGTGCAAGTCCTTCTTGAGAGTGTCGTTTCTCAGTCCCTCAATAAAGAGAACAGATAGTCTGTCATCTTGTGGTCGTTCACGTACAGGACATCTCTCAATGTATTGTTTGAAGCGAAGTGAAGCTTCCTTCACTTTTTCGTGTTCTCTCTGTTTAAAAGCATATATTTGTGAGACCGTATTGTGCTTAATCCCTCGTTTTGAGAATTCCTCAGCAAACTCTCTTAGCAAATGGTCAATGTCATGGAATCCCCCTATGTTCAGTGGTTGAAACCATGTCAATGCCGTACCTTCTAGAGTAAGACCAAATCCCTCGTATTGTGTATGGAAATCTGTTATCTGCTCAGCTCTTAAGACTTGCATTAAGAGTGACACATGTGCATACGGATCTCCTGAACCACCATACTTCTTTGGCATACACTTCGCTACTTGAGATAGTCTCATACGTCTATGGTCTGCTACCAATCTCATTGCTCCTGTGTCCCGGCTAAAGCTTTCTCTAGCATCATGGACCTCATGGGTTACCCTTGTCGGTTCCCCTGCTCTGAATCTACTACTAGGAGGTAATTGTGATGGTTCCGCTTCGAACCTTGGACCTGGAGTGGTATACGTGGGGATTGGAACTGCACTACCTCGATTCGTATCCATTGACTCTCTGGAATGTAATGATCCCATTGGTCCGGGTTTCGAGTACTGAGGTTGACTGAAAGAGTCAGCAGCCTGAGTTCTTTGTCCTCCTGTCGTCATTGGGTTTTGCACTCCATTTGTTGGTGCTGGTCTTTGTGAGCTAGAAGTAACATAATACTGATGTAGTGGTCCCCTAAAGTATGTATATCCTTCTAATTCTTTCTTGCCCATTGTTGAGTATTGCCTCCCATACTTGTCGTAAGCGGCAATTTTCACTTCCAATCCCTCTGTGTAGGTAAATACATAAAGTCTTTTTTGGTCTGTCAACTCTCCGGTGTAGGGTTCTTCACATCTATAATAGAGATCTTGCTCCCCATTATTATATTTGTATAGCCCCACATAGATGTTATCAGTGTTGATCCTTGTAGTTTCATTCTCTCTTCTTAACCTCGCATCAGGGAAGTTCATTATTGGTGCTTTTTCCTCAAGTTCTTCATCTACTTTGGCTTTGGTGCCCATCAAGCCCCACTTGTCCACAATGTTAGGGTTTCGGACTACCAAGTACATGGTACCCTCGTCATCTAGATATCTATCTCCACTATAGCTCACAGGCACTAAGTCCTTGAACTCACTAGGTCTCTCCTCTATCTTTACACAATAGCGGTCCATTCCATCCTTGTAGATCTTGGCACCTTGCTCATTGTCGTACTGATATTTTATGAACAATAGCTTCATTGTGGCGGAAGGGTTTGATGATCCTGCTGCCATATTTTCTCTGTTGTTCAGGTTCAGGTGTTCCACGTGTTCGGTGAAAATCTCGTAAGATCTCTCCGAAGAAGTATCAGAGACACTTCCTTCAAAGATCGGCTCTAATGGTTGCACCCAACTTTGGTTTACACTTCCCTCGGTTGATATGACACTTGCTGGTTCCCCTTGTTTTGGTTGGTTATTCTGGAGGTTCCTGCCCGATCTCAAATTCATCAATTCCCCTAAAGGACTTTATGTTTTCCGTCTGGGCAATTTGTTTTCCTCAAGTTTTTGTGGTCAGAATTGATCCAAACTGATTGATACTTTGTCAATTGTTTAATCTTGTCAGTTGGACAACTTCTGTTTCATCAAGTGAGAATTTTGTTGCAGTTATGCTGAAAAAGACATTATATGCGTATGATGTCTTTTTTCACAGATTTAGACTATTTTGGTTATGCTCACTCTCAGTAGCCCCCTTATGCTCTTTCCACTCACAAAATTCAGTTTGAACTCTGTTTGAGCAAGTTATGGCTAATTTAGGCTTTTCTTGGCAATTTTCCGCTTTTGACTTGTTTTTTGGGTCAATTGTGATCCAAATGGGATGAAACTTGAAATATAACCTCTAGACAGCTATTACAATGGATCTATGTTGGCAAAGTATCAAAATATGTCCAAAATTAGGTCAAAGACATCATACGCGTATGATGTCTTTTTCATCAATTTGGGTCAAAACTTGATATTTATGCTTCCTAGAGTGCTTGTAACAATCTTGTCAGGTCAGATATAAAAAATAAGCAGTGGATGTGCCAAAAGACATTATACGCGTATGATGTCTTTTGTCCCAGATTTTGACTATTCTTGGTTTTAAGCCTTCTCTAATGTTTATAATTGAGTTTCAAGTGTTTTTGTCAGGTTTGAATGTAAAAACAAGATCTGAATCCAACATTTCCTCTTCTTTGCGTTTCTTGGACTCCGACTTGTCTTTTTGGGTTTCTTTGAGTGTTAATGCTCTTGTTTTAAGTTGAAATTAGGGTATAACCCCCCTTTTGAATACTCTGGTAAAGTCAAAATTTCTGTTTTGGTCTCTGTTTGGTCATTTAGACATCATACGCGTATGATGTCTAAAGTTGCAGATTTCCAGTTTTTTGGCACAGAATCCTTCCTAAAGCTTTCTCTAGTGCTCAGCAACTCCCCGATACATAGAAAATTTCTCTCACTTTTGTTTATTGCAAGTTTCACTACTAACTCGACGGTTTAGTGATCTAACAAGCAATCAACCATATCAAGCAAATATTCCAATGATTACTAGCTCTAGATCAGGATCAAATGAAGTCCTACCTAAGCTATTCCTAATCATAAAATGGGTTTGGTAATTGTGATTTTAAAGAGATCCACTGCCACTCACGGACTAGCAAATTCTTCTTCTATCAACAACTACTCAACACCAACAAAACAACCAACAAATCTAAGCTAAACTAAAAATACTGTCAACACGGAAGACCCAGGAATACCCCACTTCCTAGTATCTCTCGAGATCTTCGGAGTCCACCACTCCTAGATCTTTTCTAACTAAAGTATACAAAGTAGTTTATACGACTCACCTCGTAGGATTAGTCTAAGGTCACCTACTTAGGGCTCTCGTCCCCGGCAGCGGCGCCAAGTGTTAAGCCGGTTACTCCGTAGCGGAAGCTAAATAGCGAGAACTCAACCAACAACAGAATTTGTCAGACGAGGACGGAGCTTGACCCGCAGGCGCATAGAAACATCTAGGTGGGTGTCAAATCACCTACTCGACCTTCTAATGACAATCACTACTAAGGAAATCAAATCTAAGTTTTAAAATACGCAAGTGACTGAAATCCGTACTACGAACGAATGCTATACGAAACAGGATCTAGAATCATTGAATCGATCTCAAACTCAAGGGGAAGTCTATGCACTAGGTAAGAACAACACCCTAAAGACTTGAACTGCAAAATCAACCTATAACTACTCCGTGCGGTAAATGCGTATGAAGACAGGCCGAAAAATACAGGTGACCGAAACTTGACCCCGATGGTACTAATGTGTAGCTCTACTCGTTGTGGTTCTATAGATATGCTGCATGCTCTATTCCGACATACGAGTTGGAAGAAAACTCACACCGAAGCTCGTAGGAACTTACCACACAGAGAAGCCGATAGCGCGCACTCTTGGTATCAGTGTGTAGCTCTCGCCGTTGCTAACACAATGGCGGTGTCGCTTCTCCAATGGCGGCTCCGTAGCTCGCGTAGCAAGTAGATAAGACTCTCTCTCTCTCTCTCTCACTCTCTCAGATACAGTCACGGCGCTCAAAAACTCACTTTGATTAAAAACTGAATCCTCCTTTAGGTTACAAAACTTTGGCTTATATACCTCAGCCTTGGAGGTGAGAACATCTCTAACTAATTACATCAGCGAGTGAAATTACTTCGGGATTACAAGCTGGAAACTCAATTGAGTCCCGTTACTTAATGAATGGATCAATTCAAAATCAATGTCGAAAAGACATTTATTACAATCAATGGTTACAAAAATGATGAGTGTGAGGAAAAATGTGGGTGTGATCCTCTGCTGGCTCAACACTCCCCCCCTCCGCGTTCATGTCATCCCTGACATGACTTTTATGCTTGGTCAATAAAGTCCTGTCGTCTTGAGCATCTGCAAATGTGATTCGTATCGTAGGTTGCCGATGGTCAAGGTTTGGCCGAATATTTTACTTTCGTGGGTGAAAAATCCGGTGTAGAAAGCTTCTTTGAATGTTTGCATGTGGAAGCTAGGCAAAAACATAATCCTCTGGTATAGGAGGTGCAACACTTTTGGAGAAGGTTGCAATGAAAGATCATACATCATATCAGTCATTGTGTCGGCCGTCGATAGTAGACTCGAGGTCGTGGCTTTATCTGGCACGAACACTTCAATGCAAGCTAAGAGGGTCCTGCATATTTTCTTGAGCATCTGACACGAAAGGTCAGGAGAGCCAGTAAAGAGCTTGATGGTGCCCGTTAGGGTTTTCACCATGTAGGCTTTACCTATTCTCTCTCCTGCCTTTGGTCCTGGCATCCTGGGGTAATTAAGCCAATTTGGCTTCTTTTCTGCAATCCTGCCATGCTCTTTCCAGCTTCTGACTCTTGGCACCGGGCAGAAGGTTGCATCCTCCCGAATTTCCTTTGGTGCCTCTACCAAGTAGATGAGGTAGGCTGGGTATTTGTTCAGCCAACCTTTCCTCCATCTAAGCTGCGAATCTACAATCTTCTTTGATTGTTCCTCTTTTGTGATGTCGCCTTCGTAAAGAGCGACATACTGCTCCTCCTCTATTTTCTTTTTCGTTTTTAACACTTCAAACTTCATCGAAGGGAAAGGTAGGCTGGGTTGCATCCACTTTTCATGGAACACTTTTGTGTCTAGTCCCTGAAGTCTAATGGAGATTAGGAGTCTCCTCTCCCATTCCATTTCCGCCTTGGCACTCTCCTCTGTTGACTTTTCTATTTGGTCATGGAGCCTTTGTTCTTCTTCTTCAGAGATTCCTGAAGTTGAGGTCACCTCTTGAACTAGGGTTGGATCTTCAATTGTGGTTGCCTCTCCAGTTTCCGGTAGCTCTATGGCTGCTCCACCTGATTCTTCTTGTGGTGTCTCTGTCTCTCTTCTTTGTTGCTCTTGTAGATCTTGGAGCTGTTTGCGGAGGGTCTCATTCTCTGTTCTTAGTGTTTGATTTTATAAAGTGAGCCTCTCCTCTGCTGCCAATGATCCCTCCGCAATGTGCAACCTTTGCACTTGCTCTAATCTTAGCTCTCTTTGTAAGCTTCGGACCTGGTCTTCCAGAGCTGGTACAAGAGCTCCCTCTTGTTCGGTTCCTGCTCTGCTAGCTCTAGGGGTAGTTCTGAGTCTAGTGATTGTTCTTTCTTGGAGCTCGACTCTTTCCCTTAGCTCAATGAGCTCATCTTTAGCCGCCTCCAAGTCGTCTTCCATCCGCTCCCTTGCTTCCTGTGCACTTGTTACTTCTCTTGAAGCCTCGGCTAGCTAGAGTATCAAGATGTCTCTCTCGTTTTCCACGTTGTAGAGTGATGCTTTATGACTTTCAGATTCAGTCATAGCATCCTCTAATTTCCTCTGCAACTCGGCTTCCCTTTGTTTGGCTGTCTCAATCTCCACTTCCTTTGCCTTGGATCTTTCTTTGATCTTGCTGAGCAGTTCATGCACCATGTGCATGTCTTTTTCATCTTCATCTGTCAACTCTAAAGCTTTTTTTGCCACCACCTCCACTGGCTTCGGCTCTTCTAGTACGTTCTGCTTGTCCAGTTTCTCTTCACTCTCTTTTGTACTCTTTATTTTTTCCTCTGTCCCTCTCCGATCATCTTGTTTTTGTAGGGGGATCCCATAGACTGCCTCAAGGGCCTCTTCTTCAGTGTACCCTATCGCTACTAGATCCTCATAATCGTTTTTCTTTTGCTGAATTGGATCTATCTCCTTTTCCTTGGTCCCGGCCTCCGGCTTTTCCATACCAGCCGTGTCCATCTCTACTGTGGTCTCTTCCACAATGATTTCCGTCTTCTTCGGGCTTGGTACATCAGTAAAGGAGGGCTGATTGTCCTCAGTCATCTTGGCTTTCCCTTTGTTTGCTTGCCCGTCTTTCTCTTGAGGTTCAGTAGACTCATCTACTTTCTTCTTCCCCTTGTCGTCCTTTTTCAGCTCAGCTTTTAAAAGCTGTACTTCCTCTTCAGTGTATGGCTCGACAGGTTGCTGCTCCAGTATAGCCTCTGACTCCTCATAAGCTCTAATATATTGATCATATTGATCAACATGTGGCCTGGCTGAGCTAGTTCCGACTTTAGTGGGGTCTGGCACCCACTTTTCTTCTAAGTCCCCCTTTAGAGCTCTTTCCGCTCTAAACTGCTCCACCAGTCTTTCCATTCTTGCCGCTTTCTGACTTTTGGTTTGCTTGGGAGCAACCTTCTTCTTTGCTTTCTTCATAAGCGGCTCATCCACATCCTCTTCAGGTTCTGAAACTATTTCTAGTTTCCTGCGTGCTCTTGTGGACGCCCTCTTGGATACTTTAAGCTGTTCTTCCTCCTCATCGGCTTCTCTAAGCCACTCATTCTGGGAGGGAACCTTTGGCCATTGATCTCTGGCTCCAATAGCTTCATAAGCTATTCTTGTCAGAACTTCAGCTCCTCCTATATACTTTGGCTTCTCGTTGTGCATGGCAATTACTTGCTCGTGGATGTGTTGAGCGTAATTCACCTCTTTTGGCATATTGCTCTTCAATGCCCATGTGATGGTAGTTGCAATGGCATGGGGTGGTGTCGTATACTTTTGCGGTCTTTTACTGCAAATATGGAGAAACTGGTTGAACAGTCGGCAAAGGGTTGCCGCTCTTTGGTCTGCCATATCTCCATAGGTTGCATTCTGTTTCTTGGACCCATAAATCTCTATAGCCTCCCTTCTTTCCCTGACAGAGCTCCCTTTGTTGTGCAGCTTCAATGCATCTGCAATGAGCTGTGGAGTGATCTGTACCTTTCTCTCCATCTATTGCTGTCAATGTGGCTTTCCCATCCTTCTGAATGGAGGTTGCCAACTCATACACTCTTCTTGTATCTACACCTGATGGTCTCGAGGTGAAGAATCTGTGCAAGTCTGCCCTTTCCAGGTACCTGCTGATGTTCTCTGACCTGCTATAATCCACCAATTCTTTTGGGATCATCGGTATATCCACCGCTTGCCCTTGAGGATCTCTGAAAGTCCCCTGGTAGATCTTTATTCCCTCTTGTTCCAGTACTGCTTCCTCCACCCAAGTTTTGGTTGGCTTGAGGGTTTCTGCTGGAATGTCAAAGGGTTCTGCTTCTGCAAGAGCATCTTTGATTGTCGGTCTTTTTCTCTTTGTTGCTGATGACTTGGCGGAATCCATGGATCCTGTAACTCCAATTTCAGAAGTTAGCGTCTTTTTAGTACTGAAAGCCGAAATGAAGCTTTTAACTATTCAAATGACTTGAAAATTGAAACATGAGCTATTCAGGGCCTAAGGATGCAGGGTAGGTGAAAAAATATGCAAACTGGGCTCAAAATCATGCTGGAGACATCATACGCGTATGATGTCTTTTGTGTCAAAATGACTTCATATTGATTGTGCTTGTAGCTGATCGTGTATACATGAGTATCATATGCTTGGATTTGAGTTTGGATCCCATTTGGTCAAGTTTTGGCCAGTTTAGTCCAGTTCAGGCTCTTGGCAAAATTTTGAAAGGGAATTGGATTTTATGATCCAAATTGGATAAAACTTGGTGGTTCACCTTCAAATGGCATGTAGATCACTTCTGTTTGGTGGTTGAAGCTCTGAGGTGCCAAAATCACATAGTGAGACATCATACGCGTATGATGTCTTTTAGTGTAATTTTTGACCAAATTTCTCTATAAGCTTGGATTTGGCTTTAGATAGGCTTATTCAGTGGATTTATGAAGTTTGGATAGATTTTGGGCTAAAAATGGCTCTGGAGACATCATACGTGTATGATGTCTTTTTCATCAATTTTGCATGGGATTGGTTCTGTGGACTCCCCATGTACTAGTGAAGGACTGTTCCTACTCAAATCTTGGTTTGGACTTGAGTATGCTGGATTTGGGTCAAAAATAGACTTTAGGTGAAGGATTTTCCCTCAATTGGGCTAATGGGGTGATCCTCTCGACCAAATGGTTCCAAATTTCATATGTAGCATGTATTAGATATATATAATGGATGTATGATGTCAAATGAGCAGTTTTGGCTCTGTAAGTGCAAATAGACATCATACGCGTATGATGTCTTTTGTGTCAAAATGGTGCTTTTTGGTTCCAGATAGCTTATAGATGTGTTAATCAACAATCCTACAAAGTTTCAATGAGTTTGGAGTTATTTTGACAAAATTAGGACCAAAAATCAATTTTATGGCCTACTTTGCGTCTTTTTGGTTTTCCTTGGGTTTTCTAACTCCAATTCTCATGATACTTGTTTCATAGGATGTGATTAACATGTGGAATGAGGCTATGCACTCAAATGTTGAAATGGATGTGAAAATCATGCTGTGAGACATCATACGCGTATGATGTCTTTTCTTGAAATGTTGGTCTTTTTGTGCAAAGAATGCTTTGTGCTAGTGCCCTAAGCCCTGCTAACTAGTTTTCAACTTAAAAAGTCATCAGTTTAGCTAAAAAGCCCCCTTATAGGCATTTCAGTCTCCGAAGTCGTCTTTTTGCCTTGGAGTTGAATTTCTTCAACTTTTCTTCTCGAGAGTTGCATTTCCAGCTCATTGGATATGTTGTGAAGCCACCTAATTGGTTGAACTTGACTTTGGCTCCCCGTTCTCCATCTTTCTCCATTTGGTTTCCCGAAAGCGTCTTTTTCACCATCGGTAAGTGAATCAGCTTTCTTTTGGGTTTTGCTTGCAAACATAAGTCATCCATGTATATTTGAAGCTGCTTGTGAAGTTTCATGTCATTTGGTCGTCAATTTTAGCCGTTATGCCAAAATGACGCTTTGTGTGTCCGCAACCGAATTGGTTGTTCCGACCTACTTTTGGTGATCCAAACCTGGAGATACTCCATGGTTGCATTGCCCTCGATGTTGTTAAGCTTCCTGAGATGTTTTGTGTCGTTTCGACAACTTTTTCCTGTTTGCCTCTTGCAGGCTCTGTTGACCTAGGGTTTTTCAAGTCGTTCTTTCTCGAGCTTTGAGTGTTAGAAACCCATCTTCTATGCTAGGGTAACCCACCTCTAAGTTCTTGCAAGGTTTGGTTAGGCGGTTGTGCCCCTACCTAGCGTTCTTTCCCATTCCCCATCTGCTCTTGTTTCTTGGTTTTGGTCAGTTTTCGCGACAAAAGTTAACGATAAGCATCAAAAGCTTATGGGAATGAGTCTACCTCTCATGTCTGGTGTCCTCTGAGCTCTCGTAGCAGTCGTAGAAGGCGGTAGAAGGTCGGATGCTCCTGTGTGCTCTTTGCTCTCTCCAAGAAGGTAATAGTGGAAATGAGCTTGAAAGTGATGTGAAAAATACTTAACTTCGGGCTTCCCGGATCACTTGTTACCAAATTTGACATGTGCTCCTATTTCGTCGTGAAAGGCACTTTAGGATTTGAAATTTCTCAATTTGGACTCCGTTTGACCTGTTTCTGAGAAATCTGTCCACTTTGCTAAAATTCTGTCATTTCGGGCTTTCCGCAATTTTTTCAGAATTGTACCCAATTTTTACCATGGGTTGCCCTTGTCATTAGGACCATCACCGTCTATTCTTTTCTTTTTTCCGATCTCATTTCACCTGCTTTTTTATTTTTCTTTTACTTTTATCAAGAAAATCATAAAAAATAAAGGAAAATAGCAAATTGAAGCCAAAAAATTCCAAACATACACAATAAATAGCTGGTAACTCTGTGTATATGAATATACAATTATTTGTGATTTTTGGACTTGGATTACCACTTTTTTCCACTTTTTAGCTCCAAAAACACTTTTATTTAGTGATATTTACACGTCTAGAGACCCAAATTCATCATTTGATCTCTTCTTGTTGCAAAACAAGGTATATAAGGGCATAAATATTATCAATATCTGCAATCAAACATAAAAATTGCAAAATCATGTAAGACACTGCCCTTGTAATATAATTTTTGTTTTTGTTTTTGTTTTTTTTTTTGGTTATTTTTCGCTTGTAGCTGCTCTGTAGCTCCTGTATACCTGTATACCTCCTCCCCTCCTAGTCTGAGTCCTCCCGGATGACTATGAAGTGTCTGTGGGCGAAGCATTGTAGTTGTTTCGGTCATAAGTTCAAAATGCAATTGTAGAGCGACGATACAACATCCTTTCCAATAAAGCTGCTCTTTGTTTGATTGAAAGATTGTTGGTCGGGTTTCGGGTTGGTTTTGGCACTTCGGTAGTAGAATCAGTAGATGGATTCTTCTTTACCTTGTTGTTCTTTTTCACAATCCAAATCTTCTTCCGCTTTGCTTGTGCTTGCCACAAACTCTTTGTGACCCAAACCTGCTTTGTTTTTTGTGTTGATTTCCTCGCCTTGAAATACCTAGGAGTTTCCGTTGATTGTACTGAAGGGAGTTCCTGTTTACAAATCTTTGGGATCCAAATTTGCTTGCTATAGCTTTGTGTCGTCAGGAACTTCTTTGGAATCCAGATCTGTTTCACTGTCCTTGATTGTCTGGAAGCGCTCTGTTGTCTGGTATTGAAGACTGTGTTTTCCACCTTTGTGTTCTCTGACACAACCTTTTTTGGTCTCCATACCAACTTTGACTCCGTTTTTTCCCAAGGTTGAGCTGTTATATTATTGTTTGTCTTCCTTATCCACTGTTGAGAATTCCTCGTCGAAGAGTAATCTGGTTGTATAGAAACTTTTGGTTGCCATTGCTTCTTCTTTTTCTCTGGTTGTTGTTTACCTTTGTCTTTGGATGCGTCCTTTGGAGTTGGCTCTGCTCCTTTGGTGAACTTAACTGATTGACTTTCACCTTCGTATTTTATAAGCACTGATTTAGATCTCCAGTCAATCATTGCATTGTATTGCTTCTGCCATGGTTGTCCTAGCAATAATGGATGTTGTGTAGCTTGGTCTTCAACCACGTAAAACATATGAGGATACACATACTGGTTAATTTGTATATGTAAAACTGTGCATCCGACAGTTTTGATTGAATTCTCAGAGTAACTCTTTAACTCTTGCTTGGCAGTTTGTAGTTTAGTGTCATTTGTCAATTGTCTATACAAACTGAGTGAAAGTAGGTTAGCTTGAGCTCCTGAATCCAATAGTGCTCTGGCTTTGATTTGGTTGGTTCCTACCTTGCATTCAATGATGGGTTCTTCTTTGTCATTATCCATTTCTGTTATACTGACTGCGTTTATTCGTATTGCTCCTTCATTGCGTTGTTTCTGACGCAGTAGTCTTATTTTCTCCATTTTTTCCTTCGCCTCGGCTTGCGCTTACTCCACAATCATTTTCTTTTTCTGGACACGCAACTTTTCTTGATGTATTTTGAGAAGCATGTCTTGGGTTAGCTGCAAAAGATACTTTTTCACTCTGCATCCACTAATCCAATTGGGCATTTCTTCTCCGTCTAATGTAGCAAGCTTGACGGATCCACTTGGTGATAGATCTTTAATCACCAGAGGTCCCATCCCTCGCTTTTTAAGCTTCTTAGCATGCTGTTTCAGAGTGTAAACTAGGACATAGTCCCCAACCTTAAACTCTTTAGTCCGCACATGCTTATCAAAAAATTCTTTTTGTCGCCTTTTTTGAGCGTAGATAGAAGCTACTGCTTTTAGGCGAAGCTCATCTAGCTTTTCCAGGTCATCTATTCTATCAGAAAGCTCGTGCCCTATCCACTCTAGATCCTTAGCCACCCTTAAGGTTGAAATCAAGAATTCTATTGGTAAGATAGCATTTAGCCCAAAAACCATGTTATATGGGGTCGTTCCTATTGATGTTTTATATGCTACCCTATATGTCCATAATGTTGAATGCAACTTCTGGTCCCAGTCAGTTCTCGACTCAGATACAATCTTCGTAAGGACCGTGCATATGGTTTTGTTTGTTGCTTCAGCTTGTCCGTTTGCTTGTGGATGATACGGGGCTGATTTCCGATGGATTACCATGAATTCATCTAGAAGGATCTCTATCACTTCATTTATAAAATGTGTGCCTTGATCACTCACAATTTCTATTGGCAATCCATGTCGTACAAAGACGTATTCATATAGAAATTGTGCCGTGGTCCTGGCATCTGCTTTTTGAGTGGCCTTTGCTTCGACCCACTTTGTTAGATAGTCTGTAGCCACAACGATGTATTGTGCATGAGTCTTATATGCAGGAGGTGAAATGGGTCCGACATAATCAATCCCCCATTTTGCAAAAGCTCTTGCCCCCATCATTGGTCTAAGCGGCATATCATCTCTTTTAAGTGGTACTTTGGTCCGCTGACAGTCATCACACCGTTTAACGTATTCCTCAGCGTCCATATGTAATGTTGGCCACCATATTCCTGCGGCTAAGACAAGTTTTGCTGTCTTATCACCTGAGAAATGGCCTCCACCTACTCCTCCATGAGCTTGCTCCAGGATTATCACATACTCAGTCTCTGATGCGCAAATCCTAAGCTGACTGTCTTTACATCTCTTATAGAGTTGATCTCCTATTAAAGCGTAATCTCTAGCTTCTGTCTCTATAGATTTCTGACGAGCTTTTGACGTTCCTTCTGGGAAAGTTCTATTTGTGAGATATTCAACAATATATTGACTCCATTCTGGAGCGATCATTATCTGATATAATGTCGAATACTCTGCTGGCGGTTTTGATGAACATACAATACATACAGTGACATATTCATGTACGCTTTCTTTCATTCCTGGCCAATAGACTCCCAATTGTAACAAATTCCTATATGTGTTCCTTCTTGAACAATGAAATGCACATTCCTGAACATGTGCTTCGCGCAGATATATATTATATTCCTCAGGATTGATGCATAGTCGTAAAACATGATCATTTCCCAATTGATACAACCTTCCTGCAATCAATTGAAGATTCTTGGATTGCTGAATAGCAATATGTTTCTGGTTGTATTCTCTTCTATCAAACTCTCCTCCATAGGTTAATAGGCTAACGACATTTTGAGACCACTTCGGTATCATTTCTATGTTGAACAAGTACGCGTCTGGCATGTCGTCATCCACTCCTATAGGGTCTTCTCCATTCATCAATCGCGAAAGATGATCAGCTCTAAGATGTGTTTTTCCTTTCTTTACTACTACCGTGAAGTCGAATTCCAGTAAGATAATGAACCATCTCACTATTCTCCCGGTATTGCATGGTTTATTCACTAGGTAGAGCAAGGCTTGGTGATCCGTAAAAAACACAAACTTGTTGGCTAGAAGATAATGCCGAAATTTCTTCACAGCATATATCATTCCTAATCCTTCTCGCTCTGTTGTGGTGTAAGTCTTCTCTGCATTGTTGAGCTGTCGACTGGCGTAACAGATAGGAAAATCCATGTTTCCTTCTTCTGGCTGAGCCAGAATGCATCCTATTGCATATGCCGAAGCATCTATATGCACATGGAATATCTTCTCCCAATCTGGTGATTTCAAGACTAGAGCGGTAATGAGTGCCTCTTTCAATTTCTTGAACGATTCCTCACACTCTTCTGTCCATTCAAAGTTCACTATTAGCCTGTAAAGTGGTTGGCCTATTATAGCGTACATGTAAATGAATCGTCTATAATATCCGCAATGTCCCATAAAGCTCTGTACTTGTTTCGCATTGGTTGGTCTAGGCATATCCACTATAACTTTTATCTTCTCTAAATCCGTGGATATTCCGTTTTGTGAGACAATATGTCCCAGAATTCTGCCCTGTCGGACCATAAACACACATTTCTCAGGATTAAGACAAATGCGATATGTCCTACATTTCTCAAATACTTTTCTTAGGTGTTCTAGATGCTCATCTCTCAGAAGAGAATGTACACATAAGTCATCCATGTATATTTCTAGAAACAACCTTAAGTATTCTTTGAAAGCATGCATCATCAGCCTCTGGAAGGTTGCGGGAGCATTGGTTAGACCAAAAGGCATAACCCGATAAGCATAAATTCCTCACTCCGTTGCAAAAGCTGTTTTATGTTGATCTTCCAGTGCTATGGCTAGCTGGTTATATCCTGAAAAACCATCGAGAAAAGAGTATGCTGTTTTCCTTGATACACGCTCTAGAACATGATCAGTTATCGGTAGGGGATAATTGTCCCTGATTGTTGCAGCATTCACTTTCTTTAAGTTGACACACACTCGGAGTTTTCCGTTCTTCTTGGGTACTACCACAATCGGAGATACCCAATCGGTGTGTTCAATCTCGTATATGAATTCAGCTTCCATTAGCTTATCTATCTCTTCTTTGATTCGCTTAGCAAATGTATCATTATATGTGTATGGTCTCTGTCTGCTAGGCTTTGCGTCTTGTTTTAGTGGGATTATGTGTTGGCATATCGATGGGTCAACTCCCTTTAAGTCCTTATAAGACCATGCAAACACATCCCTATACTCTCTGAGAAGACTCAAAAGTCTCTCTTCCTCGCCTGGAGACAAATCCATGGCTATGTACACCGGTCTAGGTGTCTCACCTGGAGCTGCTAAATCAACTTTTTTTGCATCCTCCGGTCCGTCATAAGATTCGTTCTCCCTTCTCTTTTGAATAGGTTGGGTTAATACCACCTTCCTATCCTCTATTGTGAATTTCCTATAGTGAGAGGGAACATCCATGTTTTCCTTGATTTTGGCGTTTTCGTCCTCTCCACTCTCAAATTCTGTCGTCCAAACTTCTTTCAGAGTTTTCTTGAGCTCTCTGTACTTGTTTCTACGTTCTAACTTGGACTCCGTGTGTTCTCTGTTGCGCTTATTCTTTTCTGATTTTTCCGTTTCTGTTTTCGTTCCATTCCTTTGAACTTGATTTCTTGAGCCTCTTTTGTTTTTTTGTAAGCTCTTTTGATCATTGCCTCTCATTCTTCCAGAAACCTTGTCCTTAACACAATCTTCCGCCTTTACTAGCATTAGGAATTGATTTTTTCCTCTTATTCTAGGCATCGGATTGGTTCTAACCCCCTTTGTTTTTCTCTTTGCTCTATAGCGTTTCTGGCGTTGTTTAGTTTGGTTTGGAAAATCATAAAATCGGACATCCGTTATAGTTTCTTCGTTTCCGCTTGAATTGTCCGTTGACTCGTTGTCTGCTTCATTTCCCCACTCAGTATGATCAGGAATGTTGTGAAACACCTCTTCTTCATCTTCCTTTTCCAGTGTATCGTTCTTTTCAGTTTCTTTTTCGAGTACAGTTCTCAACATGAAGTACGGAATCACATCGTACCCGTCCTTGTCGCAAAATTTTGTTGTGGGACCATCCGGAATTGCACAAACATCTAGGGTTGCTAGAATGTGTGTCCATTCTAATGGTTCAAGCGTGTCCTCTGGAAAGGGTTCTCCTATATAAGTTTCGTCTTCGATAGCCCTTTCTAAAACACATTCTTCTCGTTTCAGACTTCCACATTTCGAAGCTCCACACATCCATAACTCCTTGGGTTTACCTAACCAAGATGGAAATTCGGATCCCGCCAAAGTAGCTGAATCAAACTCCTCCACCGGTGTTCGGTTCACATCTTTGTAGCTATGGTCTTTCAGGTTCACACGTGTAGTGGTTTCCATATTTCTCAGGTATATGTGATCGTAGCCCCAATCTTGGACCATTTTCAACTGTCTCATGAATGGTCTTCCCAATATGATATCATAGTTATTCTCCTTGCCAAAATCGACAATAGCAAAAGTATGTTCGAATTCAATGCCGCAAGAAGTCACTACAACTTTCTCTAATAACCCCATAGGTTTCTTCATGTGTCCATCTGCTAATTGGAGTTTCAACCTAGTCTTCCTTATTGCTGGTTTCCCCCATTTTTTCCAGATTTCTTTTGTAGCAATGGCTACCCCAGCTCCGCTCTTTAGTATTGCCATCGTGTTCACTCCTTGGAATTCAACTGGTAAGGTTGTATTCCCCTCTTCACCTTCGCAATACTCTCCGACCTTGTTTAAGGGTACAGGCTTAGCATTCTTTTGTGGTTTGCTCAGCTCTTGTATACCCTCTTTCAGTCTCGATGTTGGGTCTTTTATCCCGAATTTCTCGAAGCATTTTCCTACAGTGGTCCACATATGTGGTCTTAGCCTCAAAAGCTCAGCTAGAGTGATAGTGCATGTCACTGGTGTTGACAAGATCTCTATCAATCCTTGCGAGTCCATGACTTTTTCTGATGAAATTCTTCGTGAGGGAAGTGCTCTAATCTCGGATTTTGCTTCATACTGTCCTAAGTATGAAGGTAAGGTTTTCAGTGAGTGAGGTTTGCTCTCCATTGTTCTAACAGAGCCCCCATCTCCCCAGTAAGATTGCAGATCCAAGTCCACTTGAGATCCTGCCTCAAATTCCACTATGGGAGGGTTCCTGATGTCCTTTTCCCAATTTGTCTGATTAGCTTGGCAACTTAGCTCGTTTGCAAAGTTTGCCTCTCTCACTTGTTTCCAAAATTCATTGTAATCCTCATCTCTTCCGTAAGATCTCTGTATGACTGGATGAAAACTCTCTATCTCCTGATCGGTTGTGTTCAACACTATGCGGTCATCCTTGTGTGTATTTTCAAGCTTTTGTGCATTGGGAGTCTTTTCAGCTACCCGTGAAACGACAGTCTCTTGCTGAATTGGGTTTTTCGTTGCACAATTCATTGTTTCTTTTGGTGGTTCTAATAAGGCTTGTGCAGTTTCGATCATTCTCTGGCACATTTCAAGTCTCTGCTTTTCCAATTCCGCGTTTGGGTATGTCATCCATCTCTATTCTTGTGTTTGGTTGTTCTTTAACCTAGCTTGGTAAGCTCTCATCAGTGCGTCCAATGGTTCGTGTACTTTGTCGACTAGCACTGATCCTCCTGAGCTTAAGCTCGTTGTTTCTTTGATACTCTTTTGTTTCGTTCTTTCCGGGCTCATCTCTCGTTTCCCGTTTTGACTCTCAAGTTTTTCTAATCTATCTTTCGTTCGCTTTAGTTCCTCAGCTAAAATAGCGTCTTCACGTTCTTTTCTCAACTTCATGCGTGCTTTTCTAGCTTTCCATGTGTTTTTCTGACTCCGCGGTCCTTGAGTAACCATTTCAGTCGCTAAGTTTCCATTCTCAGGTTCTCTAGTGGTTTTCTTAGCTTGAGCTCTAGTAACAACTTGCGTTGGTATCAGAGTTTCATTTTCAGACCCACTGCTGGTAGGAATAGTTTCTAGCATATTCAATGTCGTCTTTTGCACTTTGTTTGGATTCTTTGAACAATCCTCAATGAAGTGAGTAACCCCACACTCAGTGCAATAAGCGTTAATTCTAATGATTTCCGTATGTGGACAAACATTCATCAGATGGTCACCTCCACACTTGTAACAGGGTCCTAGTGCTGGTCTTGGTCCCACTTGATTCGTCCTTTGTGGATAGGATGGTCTTTGTCCTGTTAACCCTCCATGAGCTATGAACATCAATGTTCTTGCGTCCAAATTGTATCTCTCTTCATCAGAAGCACTTGTAACTGCTGGTGTTTCAACATTCCCAATCATGCCCCATGGTTCTGGTTGTTTGGGTTCTTCTGGTGGGTAATACACAATTGGAGACATGTGTGCACTAGATTCTTCATAATAGGCTTGAACAGGCACTAAGGCTTGTTCTTCCTGATTCTCTAAGGTTGATGCATATCTAATGCTTACTGGTATTGCTCCTGGTAAAGGTGGTTGTTGTCCCAATACCGGTTGCGGTCTTTCTATCCCCATAGGTCCTGGTACATTTCCCGTTGGGTATCGAGGTACTGGATGTACTTGAGGTGGTGCTAATTGAGCAGGAGGTGCATACTGACGCTCCCTTACATACCCTTTGTTGTAATAGCACTCCTCTGTTGGATGATTTGTCCATTTTTGCTCAATAGCACACCATTTCAGCGGTTTTGGCAATGGTTTTTGGTATGGTGCCATCCTTTTTAGAGCCTCTTCTATCATTTGCTCTACATTTGGCATGGTTGTTGTTTGAACATTCTTTTTAGTGTTAGTCTCGCTCGCTACGGAGGAGGAGCTACTGGATGCAAAATCTGTATCCGCTGACACCTCTCCATAAACCGTACAGTTATCCACTAAGTACAATGCCTCTCTCGTTACTTGCTCGAAACTTGTACAAGCTTTCAAGTGCAAGTCCTTCTTGAGAGTGTCGTTTCTCAGTCCCTCAATAAAGAGAACAGATAGTCTGTCATCTTGTGGTCGTTCACGTACTGGACATCTCTCAATGTATTGTTTGAAGCGAAGTGAAGCTTCCTTCACTTTTTCGTGTTCTCTCTGTTTAAAAGCATATATTTGTGAGACCGTATTGTGCTTTATCCCTCGTTTTGAGAATTCCTCAGCAAACTCTCTTAGCAAATGGTCAATGTCATGGAATCCCCCTATGTTCAGTGGTTGAAACCATGTCAATGCCGTACCTTCTAGAGTAAGACCAAATCCCTCGTATTGTGTATGGAAATCTGTTATCTGCTCAGCTCTTAAGACTTGCATTAAGAGTGACACATGTGCATACGGATCTCCTGAACCACCATACTTCTTTGGCATGCACTTCGCTACTTGAGATAGTCTCATACGTCTATGGTCTGCTACCAATCTCATTGCTCCTGTGTCCCGGCTAAAGCTTTCTCTAGCATCATGGACCTCATGGGTTACCCTTGTCGGTTCCCCTGCTCTGAATCTACTACTAGGAGGTAATTGTGATGGTTCCGCTTCGAACCTTGGACCTGGAGTGGTATACGTGGGGATTGGAACTGCACTACCTCGATTCGAATCCATTGACTCTCTGGAATGTAAGGATCCCATTGGTCCGGGTTTCGAGTACTGAGGTTGACTGAAAGAGTCAGCAGCCTGAGTTCTTTGTCCTCCTGTCGTCATTGGGTTTTGCACTCCATTTGTTGGTGCTGGTCTTTGTGAGCTAGAAGTAACATAATACTGATGTAGTGGTCCCCCAAAGTATGTATATCCTTCTAATTCTTTCTTGCCCATTGTTGAGTATTGCCTCCCATCTTGTCGTAAGCGGCAATTTTCACTTCCGATCCCTCTGTGTAGGTAAATACATAAAGTCTTTTTTGGTCTGTCAACTCTCCGGTGTAGGGTTCTTCACATCTATAATAGAGATCTTGCTCCCCATTATTATATTTGTATAGCCCCACATAGATGTTATCAGTGTTGCCCTTGTAGTTTCATTCTCTCTTCTTAACCTCGCATCAGGGAAGTTCATTATTGGTGCTTTCTCCTCAAGTTCTTCATCTACTTTGGCTTTGGTGCCCATCAATCCCCACTTGTCCACAATGTTAGGGTTTATGACTACCAAGTACATGGTACCCTCGTCATCTAGATATCTATCTCCGCTATAGCTCACAGGCACTAAGTCCTTGAACTCACTAGGTCTCTCCTCTATCTTTACACAATAGCGGTCCATTCCATCCTTGTAGATCTTGGCACCTTGCTCATTGTCGTACTGATATTTTATGAACAATAGCTTCATTGTGGCGGAAGGGTTTGATGATCCTGCTGCCATATTTTCTCTGTTGTTCAGGTTCAGGTGTTCCACGTGTTCGGTGAAAATCTCGTAAGATCTCTCCGAAGAAGTATCAGAGACACTTCCTTCAAAGATCGGCTCTAATGGTTGCACCCAACTTTGGTTTACACTTCCCTCGGTTGATATGACACTTGCTGGTTCCCCTTGTTTTGGTTGGTTATTCTGGAGGTTCCTGCCCGATCTCAAATTCATCAATTCCCCTAAAGGACTTTATGTTTTCCGTCTCGGCAATTTGTTTTCCTCAAGTTTTTGTGGTCAGAATTGATCCAAACTGATTGATACTTTGTCAATTGTTTAATCTTGTCAGTTGGACAACTTCTGTTTCATCAAGTGAGAATTTTGTTGCAGTTATGCTGAAAAAGACATTATATGCGTATGATGTCTTTTTTCACAGATTTAGACTATTTTGGTTATGCTCACTCTCAGTAGCCCCCTTATGCTCTTTCCACTCACAAAATTCAGTTTGAACTCTGTTTGAGCAAGTTATGGCTAATTTAGGCTTTTCTTGGCAATTTTCCGCTTTTGACTTGTTTTTTGGGTCAATTGTGATCCAAATGGGATGAAACTTGAAATATAACCTCTAGACAGCTATTACAATGGATCTGTGTTGGCAAAGTATCAAAATATGTCCAAAATTAGGTCAAAGACATCATACGCGTATGATGTCTTTTTCATCAATTTGGGTCAAAACTTGATATTTATGCTTCCTACAGTGCTTGTAACAATCTTGTCAGGTCAGATATAAAAAATAAGCAGTGGATGTGCCAAAAGACATTATACGCGTATGATGTCTTTTGTCCCAGATTTTGACTATTCTTGGTTTTAAGCCTTCTCTAATGTTTATAATTGAGTTTAAGTGTTTTTGTCAGGTTTGAATGTAAAAACAAGATCTGAATCCAACATTTCCTCTTCTTTGCGTTTCTTGGACTCCGACTTGTCTTTTTGGGTTTCTTTGAGTGTTAATGCTCTTGTTTTAAGTTGAAATTAGGGTATAACCCCCCTTTTGAATACTCTGGTAAAGTCAAAATTTCTGTTTTGGTCTCTGTTTGGTCATTTAGACATCATACGCGTATGATGTCTAAAGTTGCAGATTTCCAATTTTTTGGCACAGAATCCTTCCTAAAGCTTTCTCTAGTGCTCAGCAACTCCCCGATACATAGAAAATTTCTCTCACTTTTGTTTATTGCAAGTTTCACTACTAACTCGACGGTTTAGTGATTTAACAAGCAATCAACCATATCAAGCAAATACTCCAATGATTACTAGCTCTAGATCAGGATCAAATGAAGTCCTACCTAAGCTATTCCTAATCATAAAATGGGTTTGGTAATTGTGATTTTAAAGAGATCCTCTGCCACTCACGGACTAGCAAATTCTTCTTCTATCAACAACTACTCAACACCAACAAAACAACCAACAAATCTAAGCTAAACTAAAAATACTGTCAACACGGAAGACCCAGGAATACCCCACTTCTTAGTATCTCTCGAGATCTTCGGAGTCCACCACTCCTAGATCTTTTCTAACTAAAGTATACAAAGTAGTTTATACGACTCACCTCGTAGGATTAGTCTAAGGTCACCTACTTAGGGCTCTCGTCCCCGGCAGCGGCGCCAAATGTTAAGGCGGTTACGCCGCTAGCGGAAGCTAAATAGCGAGAACTCAACCAAAAACAGAATTTGTCAGACGAGGACGGAGCTTGACCCGTAGGCGCATGGAAACAACTAGGTGGGTTTCAAATCACCTACTCGACCCTTTAATGACAATCACTACTAAGGAAATCAAATCTAAGTTTTAAAATACGCAAGTGACTGAAATCCGTACTACGAACGAATGCTATACGAAACAGGATCTAGAATCATTGAATCGATCTCAAACTCAAGGGGAAGTCTATGCACTAGGTAAGAACAACACCCTAAAGACTTGAACTGCAAAATCAACCTATAACCACTCCGTGCGGTAAACGCGTATGAAGACAGGCCGAAAAATACAGGTGACCGAAACTTGACCCCGATGGTACTAATGTGTAGCTCTACTCGTTGTGGTTCTATAGATATGCTGCATGCTCTATTCCGACACACGAGTTGGAAGAAAACTCACACCGAAGCTCGTAGGAACTTACCACACATAGAAGCCGATAGCGCGCACTCTTGGTATCAGTGCGTAGCTCTCGCCGTTGCTAACACAATGGCGGTGTCGCTTCTCCAATGGCGGCTCCGTAGCTCGCGTAGGAAGTAGATAAGACTCTCTCTCTCTCTCTCTCACTCTCTCTCAGATACAGTCACGGCGCTCAAAAACTCACTTTGATTAAAAACTGAATCCTCCTTTAGGTTACAAAACTTTGGCTTATATACCTCAGCCTTGGAGGTGAGAACATCTCTAACTAATTACATCAGCGAGTGAAATTACTTCGGGATTACAAGCTGGAAACTCAATTGAGTCCCGTTACTTAATGAATGGCTCAATTCAAAATCAATGTCGGAAAGACATTTATTACAATCAATGGTTACAAAATTGATGAGTGTGAGAAAAAATGTGGGTGTGATCCTCTGCTGGCTCTGCTGGCTCAACACCACACCTACACACTTTACTTTTGCATTGTTTGCCATCTTTGCCTTGCATGGAGAAGGCATGTCAACCTCGAGCCCCAACTGAAGCATCATAGCTTCGCTCATCACACAAATTTGTGCACCTCCATCAATATAGGTGTTTCCAACCCTCTTTCCTTTTATGTTGACGTCGACAATTGGAAGGATGTCATCCATGTTGCAACCCGAAATTGCTCCGGCTACCTTTGCTTTGGAGCGTCTTGTACTTACCATTTTGGACCATTGCCGCCTTACCTTTGGTGCGAGATGTAGTAGCTGTGGCCTTTTGCTAGTCTCTCCTTTCATGCTTCTCTCATCATCAGATTTTGTAGATTTTTCCCTCCTAGCTCTTTTCACACTCATGGCTTCAAATGGATCTACAAAGGTTACCTTCTCCTTACCCTTATCCCTCTCCTTTGCTCTGGGTGGATCCACTACTACGGCCTTTCCTTTCTCTTCTAGCTTATGATGTTTACAGGGCGATCAGGTGGTGGTGCCAGTGGAAGAGGTGGAATGGATGCTTGTGGTGGTGCCTGGTGTGGGCGTAGAATTTGTGTTGGTGGGGCTGGTGCTCGAGGTGGGGGTGTTCTTTCTCTAGGGGGTGATAGTTGTTTCCTCCTACCTCCTCTATTATAGTTTTGTCGTGGTTTGGGACAATAGTACATATCGTGACCATCTTCTCCGGAGTTGTAGCAGTGATACTCCCTGTTTTATCGTCGTGCTCTTCCTTGGTCTTGATGTCTTTCTTGATTCCTTCCTTGCTATATTAAGTGGACAGACAAATTCTGAAGTTGGTCAGTAATATGGGCCAACATATCTTGTTGGTCATCTCTTACCCCAGGAGCGATGGTGGTTGTTGGTCGGCACGATGTTCCTGCTTCTGTTGACTCGGTTTCTTTGGCTTTCATTCGCAGCTTCTTGTCCTTAAGGTGAGCAATCTCGACGGATAACTCGTACATAGCTGGGAATCTACCCTTCACCTTCTCCTTGAGAAGCGGCCATAAGCCATGTGTGAACCGGTATTTCTTTAGGAAATCGGGTGCAGCTTCCCCCCTTGCCAGTGACTCAACCCACCGTTCCCACAAATCCACAAATTTGGACTCATAGGTGGCACATTCTAAAAGACCCTCCTGCTTAAAGTCTCTCAACTTGTCCCACAACTTCTCTGAAGTGGTACCTTCCCCAACCTCTTAAAAGTGGTTTTTAAGGGCTCCCAGTCATCCTTAGTTGCTTGTGGAAGTGCATGGTACCATGACCTAGCTTCTAGCTTCATGAGATGCTTAAAGATTCAAACCTGGGATTCATTTGTATCTTTGTTGCTCACTACACATGCTACTTCAAAGTCATCTAGGAAGTCTGTTACCAAATCCTCCCTCTTCTTTCCATTAAATGTTGAAAATGCTACACTTGCCATGATTACTGAGAGAGAGCTAGAAAGACACAGTGCCTCGCTTGCAAAAAAAAGTTTTTTTTTCTTTTTTTTTCTTTACAAGGAGACGTGTATGCCCTTTTATACTAGGACATAGATTAAAATCTCAAACAGTACATTGCCTTGTACCAAAGGTAAGACAAATGGTTGATCTGATGCCAGAACCTCAAAAAACCGCTCCCCACCCAGCATGGTGTCGATGACGTGCTAGTAGTGAGCCTTCAAGTCCAGTATTACCTTGATTGAGCATACTCGTGTTGGTATGTGTGATATGTCTTGAGGTAGGTTGTACTGATTCATGTGAAGCTTAGAGGTGCTTAGTCACTGTCCAAGCTTGTGGGAGAGGGTGGTGTTTTTTCTTGAAACAAACTCAGTATATCCCTAGTCTCTCTAGTGAGAGCGTGAGCAAGTGCTTCCGTTATCTGTGCTGCAGCATCAAGTGCGACTTGGAAACTGATTGTGATAATTACCTCGGTGACTTGAGTTACCCCATTCTCGAAGTAGAATAGTGTTAATTCTCTATTATCCAGAGCTCCCTCCATCTTGTTGTTGCGGGTTGGTTGTAGGTTGCAGACATTGTTTCGACCTTCTCCTTGTTTTTCTTGGCACCCAGCCTATGTATATCCACTGAGTTTTGCGTGTTGGTTGAATCTCCCACTGCAAATCAATTACCATTACGCCTAGCACTCGAGCTTCGATGGAGACGCGAAGTTCGTCTAGTTGTGCTTGGAGCTCTTCTTCCTCTGTCGTCCAGTTAGCGAACCCTGCTAGCCATTCATCCATCCACAAAAGTTTAGGGGTTTCAATCTTGTAAACTGGAGGGTTTCATGAAAGGATCCTCCGTGGGGGCACCAAGAAAATGATGTCCGGAATGACATGCCATATGGGGTGGCCTCTACACCACACATAGCCTGAACATCCCCAAGCATCATCTCAAGGTAGGAGCGATCCTATAGGTAGGAAGGGGCACCACCTAGCATAAGTGCGACTAGGACGCAAACATTCATGACCTAGGGTAGCAGAAGTTAGATGCCCTCTAGGTAATCAACACGAAATGGTGGTATAGCAGACGTTGTCATGAGTTTTTTGGAGAAAGATATTGCGCATATGTACATACACATGCATGGTGTATCGAATAAAGGATTGCCCATTTTCCATAGCCAGGTGGTTACGTGGGGCCCACATGTGTACAAGTAGGATAGCATGTACATAGTGCATCGATTTTCACTTTCACCAGTATCAGTGTGTTTTTTCTACAATAATGAGGAGTTGGTAGCACGTAAAAATTCTAGTGGCGTCAGGACGTCTAATGGGGTCAATACTTGCATGTGGAGAAGTACGGACACAACGTGGATGTTTTCTTGTGGTAATTATGCAGAAAGGTCATCATGAGGACAATATTTTTGGGCCACTTCACGTGATGGTGGGATGCATTATTGGAAAAATTTGAGTGCCAGGTGTGCAGATGATGCAAAAGGGTGACAACTATGCACTGCGAGGTCAGTTTTTGCCCTGTTTGGGGTCCGTTTGAGGTCATCTAAAAGGCCAGGGGTGCCCAAGTAATAAAGCTAATTGTGGGAACTGAAAAAAAAGAGAGAAGACCAGAAAAAACATGGAAAAGAGAGGAGGAACAAGTGAAGGTGTGCTTTTGGGGTTTTCGAAGCCTGTTTTGACCGTAAACTGCTCATCCGAGGTCGGATTTGAGCATTTTGACATTGTAGACTAGGGTTTTGGGCCGTTCCGGACGCGATGGCGCTGTCCAATTTGTCAAATTCCTCACTATTTTTCTGCTATTTTGGTCATGTAAGTTTCTCCTATGAGCGAAGCTTCTGCTCCAATTTGTGAGTGTATCTGGCAAGTTTTACCTATATTGTGTGAGGTATTTTCCCCATTGGTGTTGGCCCAAGCTCTATTGTATCTAAACATCAGAAATTATCCTCTATTGAGCTGAGTTTTTTGGGTGTGTGTGTGTGAGTGTCTCTCTGTGTGGAGTGGGTAAAAGGGTAGTCTCTCTCCTCTCACTCCATCGGTGTGTTCCCTGTCTCGGCCAGGTGGGTTGTATAAGCCGAGTGGTGCTCCATAGTGTGCGTGTGTATCTTCCCAAGAGTGTGTGTTGGGTCATTATAGAGGCGTTCTGTGTGTTTCCATCCCGCTCACAACGTCCACATGTAAAAGATGCCTAATCACTAGTCATTAGTGAGTGCACGAGGGAGGTATGTGATAAGGTGGGAATAGGGCACCCTGACTGATTGGAGAGATCGCACGTGATGGAGCACAAGTAGGGCAATATACAAGAGACGAAACATCCCGTAAGTATGGAAAATCAAAATAGAGAATGGATTCCAAAGATCAAATCAACATTGCACCCTTTTATTGATGATGATGATACTTACAAGTGGTGGTCTTGATGACTACAAACCTGGCTCTTGACATTCGGGATGCATCATGGAATGAGAGCGCCATATGGTGCATGGCGAAGTTGGAGTTAGCGGGAAGGTTAGTGGAGGGAAAACATCGAGACGATACAGCCACTGACGACATCAATCACCAACATTGAGAGCGGGCCAAGGTAACATGGCGTTGACGCCTTCAATCCAAGCGTGCTTATGTTGCTTGGCGGGAGTGTAGTGACTACCTTATGTGCATGGAGTTGTCGTGACTTGTAACTCAACCATGGTGTGGTGGAGAATGGTGAAAATAGTGGTGTTGCCAATGCTAAAATGCCCAAGCTAGCAACTCAACATGATGCCATGAACTCTTTAGCTTGGGGTGCATTATGTGATTAGTGGTGCTTACAATGTAGAGTGCATGGAGCTAGTGTATTCCTCCTTCACTTGTGTCTTTTTTTGTGCTAAGCGGAGGGCTCTTTATATAGGCTTGAGAGGTGGTCCTTACCTAATGGTCCTTGCAAATATCCATTGGTCGCTGTAGAAGGTCTAGATGCCTCTCTAGTAAGAGAGATAGAGAGAGAGGAAAGAGTGGGGTGGGGAGAGTTTTTTTTACAATCCACTAGACATGGCTAGGTTATTAGGGAAAAGTGGGGTTTGGGGCATTTACAAGGGTTTTGTCGATGGTTCGAGTGGTCGGTGTGAGGTTTTAGTGCTGCTGGAGTCGGTTTTTGTTGTGAGAAGTCGAGATGTTTTGTGTTACCTCTTTTCAGTGATGGCCGGGGCATGCCTTCGGTGCCACTTCTTGTTTTGGTGTTGGCGACGCGTGAGTTAGCCTCCTTTTCTTTTTTTTCATTGGCGTCGATTCCTTCATTTTTTTATTTCTTTATATGTGCGCATATGCGTGTGTGTTCGTGTTCATATATATGTGCGTGAGTGTATGTGTGTGTGCATTGAATATGAATGCGTATGTTTGAGAGTGTGAGTATGTGTGTTTTATATGTGTTGGTGCTTGTGTGTGTACGTGCATATATATACGGGATTGTGTGTGTGTATGTGGGTGAGTGTGTGTGTGCAGGTAAACGAGAGAGAGAGAGTAAACTTGCACCTGCGGGCTATCTGTGCCGACACCGAGAGCGAGAGAGAGAGTGTGTGAGAGAGTGAAGGAGGGGAAGAGGGGATGGCGGGGCTGAGAAGGTGAGGGAGAGGGTGAGGGAGTTGAGAGTAGGTGTGTGTGTGTGGATAGGAGAGAGAAGGACTCGGTGAGGTACGGCGGCCTTCGGGCTTGTGGTTTGGAGCGGGAGAGAGAAAGAGAGAGAGAGAGAGTTGATCTCATGCGCCCTCGTGGGCTGGGCTAGAGGACGCGCAAGGGAGAGAGAGATAGGGGGGGGGGGGGTGGTAGGGCTCATTTCTGCCGACACTGAGCGAGGAAGGCTGGGGAGTTTAATGGAGTTGGGAAAGGGAGAGTTGCATTATTTTTGTCCCCTTATGGGTTGTTCATACACAACGAGAGACAACGAGGAAGAGGAATAAAAGAGAGAGAAAGAAGGGGGGACGGAGGTAGTGAGAGATGGGGGGAATCGGGCTCAGCCTGCCAGTGGGAAGAAAACAAGGGGGAGGAGAGAGAGGTGTGTGCAAGGCAAAGAAAGGGGGGGGGGGGGGGGGGGGGGGGGGGAGGGGAATACGAGAGAGGGTGCGGATCATAATGAAAGAGAGAGAGATTTTGAAGAAAAAAAAATGATGTCCGTCATTTGTTTCCTAGAACCTCAGCTCTCTGGCCGGGCTAGAGAGTGGTGAGAATAACCCGGCGTCAACACCAAAAATAATAGAAGCTTGCATGAAATGATTTTTTATAGAATACATGGTAAGAAAGATCATGGTAATGGGGAGTAAATGTACATAGGATACTTAGGTAAATAACACACACTTAGGTAGAAATATTTAAATAAATACAAAAATAATTATAAAAATCCCTATATTTAGGCCCTATATACAATGAAATACTTACACACAAATGGGCCATAATATATTTTTTACTTTTATTTATTTTTTTGGTTCAACTAGCTTAATTAGTAGCTAGTTGAGGGTTTTAAGGAGATATGAGGAAAGTCCCCTAACTCACACACACCTATGTACAGTGAAAGGGTGAGGATAACCACAATGTTTGAGTGATTTTAATAGGGTGAGGTAGCTCACTATAGCAATTGGCTATCAGTGCAATGTTTAATCATAAGTGTTTGTATGTAGGTTATGTCCCTATTCCCCATGGCATCATCATGTACTCGACGCCCGAGGAATGTCATTGACTCCATTTCATGCAGCAATGTACAAGACGACAATGGATTCGGTGACGAGGGAGTTTAAACGAATGATGCGGATGACAATGCAACCCAGCTCAAGAGGTGCACACAAGGTCTCAAGGAGACACATGGCTTCTCAAGCACACCATTGGAAGGGAAGAATCATGGAGTTTAAGAAAACACACGACGGAAAGAGGCTTGCGAAGGTGCAACATGTGTATGTTGCTTCACAACTGGAGCTAGAGACTGTAGTGGCCCCATCGAGGTTTCCTGCAAACTGTGATTTTACTCCTCTTTCAAGTTTTTCGGTTGTCTATTTAGTATTTCTACCTTGTATGTTGCTTTTGATGACTGTAAGATTTCCATTGCTTGTTCATGTTTGCCGATGTTTTTCCATACGATTTTGTAGAGTGGGAGCCAATATAGTCCTTCCCGAGAACTTTTGAGGCCATCCACACTGAGCTTGGCAAGTTGCTCTATGCTGGCAGTCGATCCTTTAAGCTGCCTCACGTGACATTTCTTTTATAATCATATTATATCACACCTAGGAAAAATGGGTATGGTAATCTTTCTCTGGTTCACTCGCCAACCTTGGAGTGTTTGGAATGGCCTAAGCCAGACAATGCCTTGATTGTAGCAACCAAAAGGAGAATCGAGGCGGATGTGCAAGTAGCAATGAAGTGCACCTATGGTTCCCACAAAGCCATAGTAATATGGTCTTTATGTGTTTGTGTTTATATTTCAACTTCAGAGTGTTCATAGGACACCAACAATGTGGACTTGCAGACGGGATAAGTGCGATCAATGGGTTGCAGCTGGATGGGAGACCGAGGTGGTCAACCACCAGGGAGATAGAATCAAGTGCTCTGTAGTTGCTGACAATGTGGTGTTCAGATACCATATTGTGAAGCAAAGCTTGTTGATGGTCTTTCCCTATATAAGATGGAAGCTGACAATGGGAGAATGGGAGGCACTAGACTCTGATGTTGCTGCTAGAGAATCAGTTGACCTGCAAATACGCCTCCACAATGATGCAGTGCACCACATTACAGTGAATAATGACTGGCACCTCAGTCACCTTAGCGAGTATCTTAATCTCAAATATACCTTGCCCAAGCAATATCTATTTGTAATCAATGAAAAGGTTGTTCGCTCCAGAAAAGAGAAGAGATTTTTGTGTGAGAACGTTCCATTTTCGTGATGTATTTTTGTAAAAGCTTGTAACTGACAAGAATTTTACTCCCATTAATACATACGGTGTTTTGAATCTCGTTTCTGCGCATACTTGTTTCTTCTCAACTTGTTCAAGTTTTCAATTGAAACATGCAATTTCTTTGATCTGGAGCACACATGTTTCAATGTTGGTGTCTTTCAATGATTTGTCACATGATTTTGTTTAAAATTATAGTTTTAAGTTATTTTGACGTTAATTTTAAGTGGTTTTTAAAAAGTGACTTTGGGTATATTAGTGACTTTCTAGGTTTTAAATTTTACTTCTCACATTCACAAAACTCTAGCTCTAAGCTCTCTTCGCATCTTCTTCGCGAACGAACCCATGGCAATGTCTACTGATGCACTTCTCACACAATTAGAAAAGGTAGGACTTGCAGATCGAGCACATGAACTACTCAATGTGTTTGAGGGGACGATTGACATGCAGGCCACTTCCAACCTTCATGCAAACATATTCAAAAGCTTTCTTGACTACATGGAGCATCACATGGAAGAATATGCCATAATCTTTGAGGGATGCAACATGGCATGGTTGCCAGTGGATTTCCTCAAGCATCTCTATGTGGCCGACAAAAACTTTCACCTTCACTTGTTGAGGTTTATTAAAGCCTCATGGAACGGGACTACAAGACAGAGGATGAGGATGCTGTCATAGATTTGGGCATGGGATGCATAGGCACCCAAATCATTTCTTGGGACATGGTTCTGGTCTTACTTGTGTTTTAGGGCATAGATAAGGGAAAATCAAAGGAAAAGGTCAACCAAAGACCACCTATGACCATTGTGGAGGAATCAAATGAAGTTATCGAAGAGATTGATGAGTAGACTGAAGCATCTATGGCACTCTTCCTCTTGCAAGATCCCAACTCCACTGAGGAGGAAGATCGGATGATAGAGGGAGATGAGGTGCCAGACGAAATCCCAAACCTCCAAATTTTCACTTTGCATGCAATGGTGGTGGATGATCATCACATTTTGTTCCTTGACGACATTACCAAAACATTAAGACTGAGAGAAGACGAGTCGCTTGCAGTGCTTGCTATCTATGCGGGCATGAAGGATCCCAGTGGAAAGGAAGAGAAAGTCAATTTTCAAATTGACTTTGAAGACCAAGATCTCCCAGCAAGCCTCTCTTTCCTCCACAATGAAAATGAACAGAAGTTGGTCCAAACAGGGCAAGTACACTTGTGGAAATCAAATCATGTGCCTCATTCTATGAAAGCATACCGGAAAGCGCTTTTCATCCACACAAACCACCAGTGATCGCGATTGGTAGAGATGATCGATCTAGCATCAATCTTACAAAGAAAAATCTTGAAGAGAAGGATGAGGAAACTAAGGTAAACAAATTTTAACCTGGTAGATTGTCTATTGTTCCTCACTACAAGTGTTAAACTCATTTAAAATGCTTTGCAGATGGCATACCATGTTGATAAGTTCGCAATGGGTACTGGAGGTTCACGCACGTGCCCATGGGTAGGGATAGCTTGCTTTGGCACTACCTGAGCCACTTGGGGCCATTGAATTGATTCTTAGAGTTTCTCACAGAGAGTTCTCCAAGAATGGTTTTGCGGAGCTGCTCAAGTGCAAAGCATTAAGTGCCATACTCACTAAAGATTCCCTCACCCTAAATGCTCACAAATGTATATTGGTGGACCGAGAGGCAACATTGTACGCCTTTACAGGCAAGCACCTAGGCTCAATCCTCTCCCACTGCGCCTTGAATTTAGGTCAAGGGTTGACAAATCGAGAGGAAATTGTAAAATCCCTTAGCGTCAAGTCAGCCATTTTCCCCATACCCACAGATGTAGTTCGTAGTAAAACTAATTGACCATGAAGTATATCAAAATCAATACAGAATAATTGTTTTTGTCACAATGATTTCTATCAACATTCGGTACTTGTTTATTTTTTCTGATTCATATTGTCCAATAAATTTCATTTTTGCAACACATGCATAGAACCTCGAACATGCAGCCACTCGTCGGTCGAGGGGCACATCTCGGTGATTTTTGCGAAACTAGGCGACCGAGGGAGGGGCGGGGGGTACGAGGTCAACCGGACCACCAATGAGCACGGCGGAGCTCGATGGGGTTGGACGGGGCAAAAAACATGCGGTCGTGCTCATAGGTGGTCTGATTGACCCCGTACGTCCCCCCGTCGCTCGATTTTGCAAAAAAATCTCCAAGATGTGTCCCCCTGGCTTACGGATGGCTGCATGTTCGAGGTTCTGTGCATGTCGACACCACCAAACGAGCTGTGCGCCCTGGTGGTCATCTTAAATTTACCATAACCAACAATTCAAATACTTAAAAAAAAAAGAATGTACAAAATCAAGTTGAACAATTGTACGGAATGGTAGAAATTTGAGATTTGATATTATTTGAAAAGATTACAAATCTCATCAAGAGAGAGTACATGGGATAAACTATTTTTGATGAAGGCATCCTTCATTTCGTAAATTGATTGCTAAAGATAAATCTGTATTTTTCAATGTTACACGCTTAGCATGCACCATATAGGAAATGCCATCTTGAAACAGCTGCACCAAAATGTCTTCGGCCTAGAGGGCCAGTAAAGCTGCGCGTTGTATACGTGTAACAAAATCTCTATATTCATACATTATCTCTCTCACCACTTGAGAGAAGGCCGCTTTGGGTATTATTGGCTCAGTGCTCTTTTGATATTTTCTAATCTCCACTTTTGCTATGCTGTTGGTGGTGGTGGAGGAGCCACCTCCCTGACTCATTGAGGAAGATCATCTTTGTACCTTTTCCTCCTCTTCTCTTGGGGCTGTTGTTCTTCAGGCGTCACCTTGTTCTTTTTTCTCTTTGCACTTTGCTTGGCTCTTTTTGAAGGCCTAGAGCTCTGAGCCTTTGCTTGTTGGGTGGCTTGAGCTCTATCCTCTGCCGCCTTTCTCTCTGCCTCTGTTTGTGCTTGTAAGTTTTCCAAATAAGCTCTCTCGGCCTCGGCTCTCTGCATTCCTCTTGCACTCTTTGTGCTTCCTTCTCAGCTACCTCTTTCTTTTCCATCTCCCTCATTCTTTTCCTCATCTTGGCCTCTTGTGATTTAGAAACCGGGTTGCATGGTATTACCTTGATTACTCTTTGTTTGACTCGTGGTGCAAATCTTCGCGGCGTGGTTTCCGTGGTGGTCTAAGCACCAGTCACTATGACATCAGGCAAGGGATCCGGATTTTGAAGCGGACCTCAATATTCTTCTTCTTTTGCTCTCATTTCTTACGTGGATCTGTGTAGAGATGAAATTGATGGGGGGATCTGGTAGAGGTGTGAGGTTGTCATGGTTTAATGGTCCAAGATCACAAAAAATATGTCGCATGGTGGTTAAATCATCTGAATTCGATGGTTGGGAAGGCTGTTGGGAATCTGGAGCGAGTTAGCGTGTTGGGTTATCCACTTGTGGTTGGGAATGTGGATTTGAAGCTATAGATTCTGTTATGGTGTGAGTGGTTGTGGTGGTATTGATGTGCGTAGTGCCAGTCTACTCGTGTGAATCATCCATGTGGTGCAAGATATGAGTGCATGCACGTTTGTGCTCAAGAGGATCTTCTAGAATGTGCAAACAAGAAGTGAACTTCAAGTTGTGAGTCTTGACTTATACAGTACTATTTTTTTATAAAAAACTTAAAAACTCAATAATACTAATAAAAATTTAAAAACTCCAAAATAGATGAAATTTGACCCACGGAATCACTGATTGGGCAATGCATGTTACAGTAGAAGTGGTTAGTGTCAAAAATTTATTGGTTTTCCACCCAATGCCTATCATTTCATCGGCTTGTCTCCAAACATCGTTGGAATCAATCATTTGCACTAGAAGCATGATATGATTGTGATTGCCTCAGGCTAACCACTTTCTCTGTTCTATGTTTCAAACTTCTTTGCACTCTAGTCTTCTTCCATTCTCTCCCCGCTAAAACTCTGTAGAACCAATTGAACATTTTGTGTAGGGCATTGCTCTTTTTCCTCCCACCTTCATGCCGTTATTTTTAAAATACACTTCTTTTGCTTGATAGAGTGAGTTCTCCATTCCTTGGGTACTCTCTAGATGCCCAATGAACTAAATGTGTCGAGAAAAAATGAGCTATGAGTAAAAAGAATGTACTGAAAAAATTATAAAACTTTAGTTCAAACACTAATGTTTTTTGATTGCAAAGACAAAGTGTTCAACCCACCATGTAATGTTTTATGTGCGTCTCCCCCCAGATCCACCATTTGCGCTATGAAACTATTGATTAGAAAATTTAAGGTGGATTTCTTAGCACATGTTAGCTTTGCCTTTTCAAGCAAACAAAAAGTTATCATCTACAGACTGCCATGCACAAGCATGCTTAATTCCTAGAGCTGCTTCGTTACCTCTGTAGGTGGTAATGTCACACACCTTTTTCCACAATTGAAACTCGTTGGGACTTTGGGAGTCAGAATAGTCTGAAAGCAAATGCCTACCTTTACTACCACCCATACATATTTTATTAGGACGATCCTGTGTACTTCCAGATGCCTTCTTGTCCTTTGATAACTCTATTGCACCCCCATGTAAGCCAACACTTGATAGAATAGATTCAAGCTCTCTGATACACTCTTCTCTTCTTTCTACAGGCTCCATATTCCAAGCATAATTGATATGGAGCATAAGCAACTTGTCAAGAATCATAGACGGGCATGAAGAGTGCACACATGTACATTTATCAGAGGAATCGATAGATAGGATCCCAATTTGAATCATCCATGTCTCGATTATGGGATACACTTTGGTTACAATTGAGGATACCTTGAAACCATTGTTGTAGTGCTTTACCTACTGTTTGTGTAGTGGGCACACCTTTCTCAGAGTTGTCTGCAGCTTTGCCACCCTGACCCTTACCACCCTTTGACTTGCTGGCCTTTAAACCCTTGTCCTCATTTCTTAGTGAGACTTTATTGTGGCAGCAATAAATGCAAGGAAAGAGGTTCATTGCACCTTGCTTGCACCCTAACATACACTTGAGAGTTTTCAAGTCTCTTGCCAAATGCCACTCCACTTGGAACGTACTCAGACCTGAAACCTGCAATCGTTGTCCTTCTTGTTGTTGCCGAATGACACCAACGATTGGGGCGTGATTAAAATACCATTTGAGAGACTCATGTGTCTCGTGTAGGAGATGAAAAGCTGCTAGCCACCAAATATTCTTCTCTCACTGAACACCTAAACAGGTGTTTCCCTTCTCATTGGCATTTAGCTCAACGTCGACGCCCACCAAGACTTTGTTCATAAGCGTAACACTTACCCTTTCGAGCCGTTGACCTTTGACAATCTGGCACTCATCAAGCTTCATCTCAAAAATAAATTTTCCATCACACTCTTCTTGTGTCAACCCATAAAATCTAATCATTGAAGCTTCAACAAGTCAACATAGACATTATTGAACTCGTTGTAACGGAAGGATTTGCTCTCTTCTAATGGCAGGGCTTCCTCCACCTATTGAAATCCACCCAACAAGCTTGCAACATCATTATTGGTGTACCTTTTTGCAACGCTGACACTGTAAGGTGTTGGAAACAACTTAAACAAACCTTTTGCTTTGTGACCTAGTGTGACAATTCTATACAAAGCTTCATAGGCCTTGAAACTTATTCCTGTGCTGTCACACATCTCCATCATCTCCTGAGGTGACACAATGCTCTTTAGCTCACTGAAATACTTCTGGTGCAATACATTAGCAATGCCATCATTTGATGGATCATCCAATAGCTCCACCAACTCCTTTGGCTTGATGATATGCTATAGTAGAGTATGGTCAGTCGTTTCAGGATTGGAATCGATTCCCATCATCATCCGAGCCAAGTTTTTGCATATCGAAATAATATTACAGCAACCTGCAAAAAATGTAAGAAATTAGAAGCTTGCATTTGTATTCCTACCGAGTTTGATAGATACGTTTCTTTCAAGATCCATCGCTTGAAGATAGCATAGACATTGCAGGTCTCTTGCACTTGCAAATGTGGTAGCCCAATGAAAAGTGTGTGAGATGATCAATTTGCCGGTGCATATTACACGCAGTGTGTTGTAGCTGAACATAATTGTCTAGACAACACTCTTGCTACATTTTTTGATGCTCTGTTTTTTTATTAAGCTTTGACATCTTGTCATTTAGCTACTTTGTCTTCTTGTTGGCTTCCTCTCTGACTTGCTGAATGTCTTTCACGTACTTCTCTTGCAATGATGAATAGGCAACACATAGATGTTTTCTTGCTTCCCTTTCATTGACAAAAGCTGAATATAATCTCCAGCAATAGCCAAACAATTTGTCTCTCCCATCTCCAATAAAATACAGTAGCTCAGTGACATGACGAAAGGGAAATGATGCATTGGTGATTGGATCACCAGGGTAAATATGGCCATCAATCCATAAGATAATTGCCTTGCATCCAAGGTTCAGTATCTGATCTCCAGCATTAGGATTAGATATGCCAAATCACACAATAGCGTACTCCTACTCTAAAATAGCATTTAATTGATATCGTTTTGTCTTGTTAGTAATGTCTTGCAGTGGTAGGGGATTGAATGACATTTGTGTTAGCTAATCAAGCAAATTAGGGAGTGGATGTATAATGATGACTGCTACAAGCAGGTGAAGGTGGCTATGGAGGAAAGAAGTGGGGAGTACTCAAAGATAGGAGAAAAGGATTATGTTGTGGAGGTAATAAAGAGAGGGAGTGCAACTCACTCTCCTTTGAGTTCAAATGTTGATCATGAGTGTAGAGAGAGAAATGTTGCTGCACACAAAGGTAATGGAGTTTTCCATTGCTCCCAAGAGGCCACTACCCTTCATGGATTAGGCAAGATTGATTAGAAAGCATCAATTTTTTATTTAGGTTGTATTTATTGTGTTGATTTTGTGTGTTCTTCTCCCTCTAATTACTCTCCGCTTGAAGCTCCAAATCGCCGCATTCTATGTGTGTGGGATTAGTGCTCCCCTTCTCTTACCCCTCCTCTCCCCTTATAGACATGCTGCCATTGTCTTGAGGACTGGCCGGCCCATTGAGTTGTGGGCGACCCTCATACTTTTTGGATTCCAAATTTTGAGGCTAGAGAGTTCATCTCTTTCAGGCCGGTGACGGGAGCAAAGCAAACCCCGAACCCCGACGGCCTCTAAAACACCGGGGACCAAATGGAGCGCCTCGAGCCTGTCATGGTAAAGCAAACAGGGGCACCACCTAGCTTTAGCGGCTAGGACGCAAACAACACACCACCATAACAAAGTTTTCATCCAAGAGAGATGGATGCTTGGGAGTAATGATGAAGAGGAAAGGGAATGAGATCAAGTGAGAGAGAGAGAGAGAGGGAGAGAGAGAGAGAGAGAGAGAGAGAGAGAGAGAGAGAGAGAGAGAGAGAGAGAGAGTGAGGGAGGGGTATAGCAGCTTAGTACTTAGGCACCACAAAAGGATGGCGAATCCGCACACCCTTCACACATACACAAGCTCACTCCAAACACAAGATTAGGTGGCCATTCCGCACACCTCACATGGGCAAAACATTGCAAGAAAACATACTCAGAAAACCTCAAGCTTTATTTAGAGAATAAGGCGATGAAATGGGGAGCATAGGGTAGGGGAATGAGAAAGGAGAGAGTGGTAGAGCACATAGCGGATAGGTGGGAGTTGATGGCGAAGACTCGCACGAGGGTTATGGCCATCATCCTTCATTTAGTTTCCCTTCATCTTCCATAGCCCAAGGGTGTAGAGGTCATGCTCAAGACGAGCATGGTGATTGCGGTGATGGTGATGGTGTGGGTGTGTGTGTGTGTGCACTAGGCACACATAGTGCATAGTGTGTTCTTTGGTGATGTTGTGTGTCCTTAGTGTGATGGTGACCCCTCTTTATATAGGGGAGGAGGGGGGAGAAATTCTAGAATTTAGAAATGAAGAAATCATTATCTACATAGGCCATGTGACTGTGGGCCCCACTTGTCTGGCTGTGTGTATATGTGCCAGAACAGCAGTCTCATGAGAGAGAGACTAAGAGAGAGAGATGGGTTGATGAAAAAAAGTGAGAGGTGACATGGAGAATAAAGTAATTACAAGAGGGGAGAGAGGGGAGTGTGTTCAGAGGTGAATCTGTGTGCAGATGTGTGTGAACACAAGAAAAATCAGGTAACCACCGGGTGGGGATGGGTCTGTGGGCACCTTTTTCAGCGAAACTGAGTGTGTGTGAGTGTGGGGGAGGTTATTTAGCTACAAGACAAGAGACATGGCGCCCTTTAGAGAGAGAGGGGGGTATTTGGGTCATGGGATATGATAGGAGAGAGAAAGAGGGGGTGGGGTATACTATTTTGGAAGATAGGGTAAGTTGCATGTGAGTTAGGGTGCATTATTGGTGAGTTATAATGCATTATTGGTGAGAGGTGGGGTAGCTTGAGGGGAGAGAGGAAGGAGAAAGGACAAGGGGAAGAGAGAGGGGGTTGACCTTTTGAGTGGAGGAGAGGAAAAGGGACACACGGCGGGGCAGCAGTGAAGAAAAAGAAGGCAAGGTGGGGATGGGCTACCCCGCAGGCATGAGGTGGCCTATTTTACCTTTCTTATATATTTACATAATCATACTTTATTTTTTTCTTACTTTTTCCAATGCCTTTTATCACTCCCTCCCTAAGAGGGGGTTTTCATGGGGTGGGGACGAGAGAAGAGGGGTATGGGAGCTTGGCTTGTGAAAAGCCCCCATCATTAGCCCTCCCCTTTTGGCTAGAGGCATTCATGTCTCTAGCTCATCTGTTTGATCATTATCGTCGGAGGTGGCGGCCGATGGTGTGTCCTCATCTGGAATGTCAATTGGTGGAGCCTGGTCAAATCGAAGAAAATAAGGTTTAAGTCACCAACCATTTACCCTGGTTTTATGAAGTTTTCCATCAGCCTCCATAAGCTAGTAGCTTCCATTGGCATACTTTTTCCTGATGATGAAAGGACCTTCCCATCGGAGTAGGAATTTCTTATCCTTGCGCGTGTCGAAGCGATTGTCGTAGCGGAGCACCAACATTCCTTTCTTCAATTCTTTTTTCCGGATATGCTCGTTAAAGCTAAGCCGTCTATGCTCTGCTTATGCTGCATAATAATTTATTGCTTCTTCTCTGTCTAGCTGCAGTCTTTCCAAGTTGATGATGTGATCTCTCAAATGCATGTTGGGTTGTTGAAGCTGGCTTGCCATTACTCTGAGACTTTGTAGTTGCACTTCAATGGGCAAGATTGCTTCCTTACCAAATACTAGATGATACGGTGTGAATCCCAAGGATGTACAAAATGAAGTTCTGTAGGCCCATAAAGCTGGTAGTAGATACTTATCCCAGTCTCCAGGATGATTGTTTACCTGCTTGGTAATAATTTTAGAAACCATTCCATTTACCTTTTCAACTAGGCCATTACATTGAGGGTAATATGGTGAAGAGTGCCTCCTTGTAATGCCCAATTTTTGCATTAATTCTCCTACCAAGTCTGCTCTGAAACCTGGCCCTCTATCAGAGATGATCTCTAAAGGTGTGCCAAACCTACAACATATGTGCTCGTAGATAAATTTAGCTACCTCTACCGCTGTGATTCTAGTGGTGGCTGTAGCCTCTGCCCATCTAGTCATGTAGTCGACCCCCATGATAATGTAGAATTTTCCTGAGTTGGCCCTAGGTAATGGCCCAATGGCATCGATACCCCATTTTTCAAATGGGCCATATGAGAGAATAGGTGTCTGTGGTTCAGGCATAAGTGATCTAGTGCCGGCCTTTTGACACAACTTACATGTTTTGCACCAGTGGTGTACATCACGGTTGAGGCTAGGCCATATGAAGCCTGCCTGCAAGATTTTCCTACTTGTTATGTCTAGGGAAAAGTGACCACCACAAACCCCGTCGTGACAACTAGCAATTACTCCCGTGATTTCGTGAGAGAGAGGGACCTTCCTGAGTATTTGGTCCTTACCCTTACAGTACAAACCATCATTGATGAGTCGATACCTTGTTTCATCTAATTTCATCTTATTTGAGTAGCTCATCCAATCTTTGGTTTAGAGTTAAATTATAATCCCTATTGTTATCCTAAAAGGGCGGTGGTAATGCGTGTGCTAGTGTCCACCCAACCGTGCTATCTTATAGCCTCCCCCTAGCTTACACACTGTCCAGCCGTGCCGATGGCCTTGCCCATAGGACCCATGTCCTTACATTACCCCCCCTTGGAGAATCATTTTCTTCCTCAAAAATGAATGTAGGAAACTGTTTCTTAAGTGCGGAGACATTCTCCCATGTAGAACCTTCTTCACGTCTATCTAGCCATTTTACCAACACCTGTTGTCTAACATGATGTTTGGTGCAAAGCTCATGAGAATCCAAAAATCTTTTTGGGCTCATGAGGGATGCTTGGCGGTTTGATAAGGTCAACTAACACACATGTGTCAATGAGATTAACATTTTGTCCTAGGTGTTTTCGTAAACGACTAACATGAAAAACAGGATGAACTCGTGAGTGCTCTACAAGAGCTAACTTATAGGCCACTTGACCTATACCTATAAGAATGGTAAACGGTCCACAATAACGTGGTTAAAGTTTAGCAACTTTTCTTGTCTTGAGACTTGCTAAATGCTCCGGAACCTTGAAGAAAACCTTGTCTCCTTCTTCTAAAGTAGCAAGATGATGATGCTCATTTGCGTACTTCTTATATCGATCTTGAGCTTGCTTAACATTCTGTCTAGCAACTCAAAGCATGTCAAAATGGTCTTGGAGAAAACCCTTCGCTTGTTGTATCTTCTCCTTAGCCAACCCCACCGTAATGGGTGATTTAGGTTGAAATCCATATGAAAGCATAAATGGACTAAACCCTGCAGTCACATGCTTTGAACTATTATAAGAAAATTCCAATAAGTAGTCTTCCCAATTGGTTTGCTTCTTGCTAATGTTGGAATTATGGTTGTAGGAAAACACACACAGCTTGGAGAAGATGAAGGAAGCTTAAGGCACACAACCGAGAGTGTATAACTTAGTGTGCAATGGAAAGATGGATAGCCCTAGAATGATGGGCGTATATACAATGCATGGGGGAAAAAAACTCCTAGTGAGGGAAAAAATGCCCGGGTGGTCCTAATTGTGTTCACACACATCACTACCACATGTATATGGTAACAAATCCCCCCATGGAGTGATGCGGTGAATGAGAGCTGACACATGAGTAAAAGGGAAGTGCCATGCCCTGAGGACATGATCAATCCACAAAGGGGAGTAAGCCCAAAGATTTGTGGAACGCTTCAAACTTCTCACGAGATAATGCCTTTGTGAAAAGATCTGCAAGGTTGTCTTGAGTTGGCACATAAGCCAAGCTGATCTCTCCTACTAAGAGCCTCTCCCTGACATAGTGGTAATGCACTTCAATGTGATTTGTACGAGCATGAAAAATTGGGTTCCTCGCAACTGCCAGTGCGCTCTGACTGTCAGTGTAGATAGTGTTGGCAGTGTCCTGTCCAACACCCAAATCAACCATAAGGTGTCTGAGCCATACACACTCAACCATACCTGTGAAGACAACTGCTATGTACTCAGCCTCATAACTAGAAGTAGCCACAGTAGGTTGCTTCTTGCTCAACCATGATATGAACTACCAAGCATGAACAAAAACCACTTGTGGACACTCAACGTGTGAAAACAACCAGCCACCCAATCTGAGTCCAAAAAAGCATGTAAGTCTGGCGGTAATGATCCCCCCTTGGGATAAAGCAAGCCAAGATGTAAATTTCCACTCAAGTAGCAAAAAAGCCTCTTGACAGTCTGTCAATGCTTAGACCCTGGGCTATGCATAAATCTACTGAACTGTGAGACTGGAAACTAAATATCCGGCCTCATGTTGCATGAGGCCTCCATGGTAAAGAGTGACATTTGCAAGATCAACAACATCATGAAGACTCAATTTCAATTTTTTTTCCATGGGAGTGGCAATAGGTTTGCAACCTCAAGTCCAAACTTACATAGCAATGTCTCTCTATAACTTATTTGACACAAGGCATTACCACCATCACACTGCTTAAATTGTATACCCAAGAAATGATGCAACAACCCCAAATCTTTCATCTTGAAAGTAGCATTCAAATCAGCCTTAAATTCAGCAATATGTCTCTCATTTGGTCCAGTGATCAACAAATCATCTACTTAAAAAACCACAATGAGAAGTACATCACCCTCATGCTTTACATACAATGTTCTTTTTGTTGGACTGTTACAAAAGCCTCGTTTGACCAAATGAGTGTCATCCTTCTCATACCAAGCACAAGGATATTGCTTCAAGCCATCCAAACCTTTGTTACATTTGCACACCTTATCCTCTTGTCCTTTCTATATAAAACCGCGAGGCTGTGTTACATAAACTTCCTCAAATATGTCACCATTCAAGAAAGCAATAACAATGTCTAACTGACGTGCATCCCAACCAAAATGATCTGCCAATGCACATAGAAAACACACAATAGTCATTCAGCAAGCGGGAGAAAAAGTCTCTTCATAATCTATGCCTTTTTGCTATCAATAACCCTTTGCAACAAGTTGAGCCTTATAGCGATCAATCTCACCATCCGGCTTGTGTTTCAACTTGTAAATCCGCTTTGTACCAATGACCTTTTTGCCAAGAGGCAAATCACATAAAGTCCATGTGTCATTTTCTATAAGTGCATCATATTTTGATTGCAGGGAAGCCATCCAATTTTCTTTGAATTATGTGCTTCATCAAAAGATAGAGGTTCCTCAACATCATGTAAGCTAGGCACAACCAAAGCATACCAATCTGATGCATAAGATGCATGGCGAGAACCTAAAAAAGTACAAATAGACAAAGGTGCATCCAATTTACTATTACGCAAAGTATGAACCAGTCATTTAGGCATACCTCTAGACTACTCATTCTTAGTCCTTTCCTCATCAAGTACATCAAGTACATTTGCATCAGTAATAGGCTGATCTGTAACATTTTCAGAAACCCCCATAGACTGTATATTTGCCTCATGAAATTTACATTCGTACTTCCACCACTAAAAAGAGGAATCAAAGTGTGATAAATGTCCTATGAGCTTACATTACCGTCTCTAGTACATGACAACAAGGTCTGAAGAAAATCTTTCACAAACACAACATCCCGTGAAACTACAATACGCTTTGTTTGCGGATGATACAACCTGTAACCTTTGTTTTCAGCACTATAACCAACAAAAATACATTTGACAGTCTTATCATCCAATTTTCTACGCTGTGTTTGTGACACCAAAGCATATGCCAAACAACCAAAAACACGCATATGCTCAAGAGAGGGCTTTCTACCATGCCATGCTTCATATGGAGTAATAGACTGCAAAGCTTTCATAGGACACCTGCTTAGTACATAAGTGGCACACATGATGGCCTCAATCCAAAAGAATGCGGCAAAGGTTGACTTTTGACCATACATCGTGCCATTTTCGTAAGTGACCCGTTTTTCCTCTTAACAACACCATTTTGCTGAGGTGTATAAGGCACTGTACATTGGTGTTTAATCCCACAACTAGCTAGAAATGCATTAAATTCATGAGACATATACTCCCCCCCTCGATCGGAACAGAGGGTGCCCATAGGCCATAGCCAAAAATTGTTTGAAGCACATGAATACTTTGGACTTCGCTTTAAGCGGAAATACCCATGAATGCATGGAGTAATCATCAATGAAAGTCACAAAGTAAAGGTAATTGCCCAAGGATGGAGTTTGCATGGGCCCACAAACATCACTATGCACAAGGTGCAACCTGCATGTGGCCCTAATTGAACGATCCTTTGGAAACTTAGAATGTTGCATCTTACCCAAAATATAGCCTTTACAGTTGCTCATTGATATTCTAGACACTAGTAAGGAAAGTGTCCATATTATCTTCCTCATGCATGATATTTGACTCCAGCTCTTTACACAACAATGCAATGTTTGCCTCATTGTGGCTTGCATAAAGACCAGCCAGAATATCCCAAGCCTGTTTGTAGATTTTGTTGAATGAGCGTGAGGAGTAATGGTGTGCTTCACAGACAACACAATCAATACATGAGCCTGCGCATCCTTTACATCCGAACAACGAGCTTGTTCTACCATAGGCAAAACAACTCTAACAGTAGCAATCCTTGCAACAAGACCTGCAACATCCTCAACGTTGCATGTATCCTCAGAATAGGACGTACATCAATGCCCTTCACAATGTTCCAAACACCCTTTGACACAAGAACATGTTGCATCATATAAGCCCACGTAGGGCAATTGTCCCCATCCAATCTGTCCTCACAGCAAACATCTTGAACACATCTGTATTGTTGTCAACCATAGTAAATGATGCACCTATGTGAAAACTGCCCAAAAAGAGGAGAAGGAGAGCGAGAACAACACGTGCTATATAGCACAAACCGTAGAAGACCATAAGGGACCTGTTATACAAAAAATGACACTGATAGAGTTTCTACAAAAAATAGCATGTGCAGTACTGCCTGTATTGGAAATGGAGGTCAAAATGAGCCCGACTAAAAAATTTGAGCACACTGAGCTCTTTGAGCTCATCCAAAAAAATTTCGACCTTCGAATGCTCGCCAAAAGCTCATAGAAATTGGAGAAAGTGAGCAGACATGTGCTAGAGGTGCTGGCAACTAAGCCCGAGAGGACGCAACCTCCTCTGATACCAATTGTTGGAATTAGGGTTGTAGGAAAACACACACGGCTTGGGGAAGCGGAAGGAAGCTGAAGGCACACAACCGAGAGTGTGTAACTTAGAGCGCAATGGAAATATGGATAGCCCTAGAATGATGGGCATACATACAATACACGGAGGGAAAAACCTCCTAGTGAGGGAAAAAATGACACGTCGGTCCTAAGTGTGTTCACACACATCACTACCACATGTATATGGTAACACCATTCTCTTGCAAATATCGCATGTTTTGCAAAAAACTCTAGCATTTGATATCATCCCTTCCACCATAATCATGTTTGCAAAATTTTCTTATAAAGTGATGTCAGTAGAAAAATGTCCTCTAGAACTTCCAGTGTACACGTCTTGCCACTTTGGATCTCGTTCCTCAATTGTCATCATTTGAAATTATTCAATATCTACCGGTTAATCTCTCAAGGATGTCAATGAGAAACCTTTTGTACTTTTGAAAAGGAAATTTGCACCACCGTGTAGTGAGTCTTTGTTGGAATTAGGGTTGCAGGAAAACATACACAGCTTGGAGAAGATGAAGGAAGCTCAAGGCACTCAACAGAGAATGGATTACTTAGTGTGCAATGGAAAGATAAGATAGCCCTAGAGTGATGGTGTATATACCATGCACAGGGGGGGAAACCTCCTAGTGAGGTAAAAAAATGCCATGGTGGTTTAAGTGTGTTCACACACATCACTACCACATGTATATGGTAACAAATAAGCCAAAATTTAAAGTTCCACTCAAGTAATGAAAAATCCTCTTGATAACCTACCAATGCTTAGACCCTGGGCTATGCATAAATCTACCAAATTTAAAGTTCCACTCAAGTAATGAAAAATCCTCTTGATAACCTACCAATGCTTAGACCCTGGGCTATGCATAAATCTACCAAATTGTGAGACAGCAAACTGAATATCCGGCCTCGTGTTGCATACATAAATAAGGAATCCTACAGCCGTTTGGTAAAAGAGTGACATTGGCAAGAACACCAACATCATGAAGACTCAATTTCAAACATGTTTCCATGGGCATGGTAATAGATTTGCAATCCTCAAGTCCAAACTTTCATAGCAATGTTTTTATGTATCTTGTTTGACACAAAGCAATACCACCATCACACTGCTTAAAGTGTATACCCAAGTAATGATGCAACAGCCCCAAGTCTTTTGTCTTGAAAGTAGCATTCACATCATCCTTAAATTCAACAATATGTCTCTCATTTGGTCCAATGATCATAAAATCATCCATGTAGAGAACCACAATGAGAAGTACATCACCCTCACACTTTACATACAATGTGATTTCTTATAGATTGTTACGAAAGCCTCCTTTCTCATAGCAAGCACAAAGAGATTGCTTCAACCCATACAAAGATTTCTTACATCTGCACACTTTATCCTCTGATCCTTTCTTGAGAAAACCACGAGGCTGCGTTACAGAAACTTCCTCAATTATATCACCATTCAAGAAAGCAGTAACAATGTCTAATTGATGTTCATCCCAACCAATGAGCTACCAATACACATAGAAAATGCATAGTAGTCATACAACAAGTGGGAGCAAAAGTCTCTTCATAATCTATGCCTTTTTGTTGTGCATAACCCTTTGCAACAAGTTGAGCCTTATAGCGATCAACCTCACCATCCGACTTGCATCATGGTAGTTTTAAAAATAATGGAGAACTCAGGATATGTATTGGCTACAAAAAAATTGAATACTTACATAATAAAAGATTCATTTCCACTACCATTTATAGGCATGATGTTGGATGAGATAACTAGACATGAAATGTATAGTTTTTTGGATGGGTATAGTGGATATAATCAATTAAAGTGGAAAAATATCAAGTAATTTGGATAACGTTTGACTTGCATGAACACTTGAATTGCATCTAAAACTGCTAGACAAAAAAATTGCTAGGAGATTGAGCCAAAATTTGTCCAAAAAATTGTGAGATCTCATTTAGAGTTTTTTGAGCACAATATTAACCATTGGGCATCAAGAAAACTAAAAATTGATGCCTTTTATAATAAACACACTTATTATCTCCTACTAGCTAGAGAGCTCATTTTTAACATTTTTTGGTTGCCAGTGTTAATAGATATCTTATACGAATAGTCTAGAAAGTTTGAAGTCATTTGGAGACTATTTACTACTTGAAATTAAGCGTTTTGGACTGAAGGTTGCAAATTGGTCCTTTGGTTACTTTCGGAGGATTGAAGCTAAAAATTTTGACCAACAGTCCTTGTATGTGCTTACATATTAATATACTCATTGTTGATATACCTTTGATTGTACATGAGTGATCAAGATCAAGCTTGAGCAACAGCTAGCTTAGGGATACAACAACAAAAACAGGTTGGTATTGATTCTAAGGTCCAGGCATTCCATTTCATTGAGTATTTTGGGTCTTTATGTACCTTAGATTAGGAGGAATCCCAATCCTCGAGCAAGTACTTCCGAGTGGACAAGAAACCGAGCGAGAATAAGCAATGAAAAGATTAGATCAAGATCTCAATAGTTACTCTATACAGTATAGTGTAGCAAAGTAACCATGTTGCATCTCAAATAGTCTCAAACAAAAGAGCTATACTCTTCCTGTAATGTGTTCACATACACATCTCAAATAGTCTCAAACAAAAGAGCTATACTTTTCCTGTAATGTGCTCACACACATTAAAACAAAAGAGTTATACTCTTCCTGTAATGTGTTCGCATACATTAAAATAGTCTCAAACAAAAGAGCCATACTTTTCCTTTAATGTGTTCACATACACATTGATACACAGTCATATCCTTGCTCCTGAACCATCTTGCTGAGCATATTCTAAAACTCTATTTGTGCAAACTTATTCTCCATCGTAAATTCACATGTTGCAATTTTCATAAGTTCGTGCACAAATAGATCAAAATTTGGTAACTCAAATGCCACATATCCATCATAATGTATAGGTAGCTCTTGAACTTGAATGATGTTTTTTGCTTGCTTGAGTGCCATGTGTAGGCTGCTTTGTGAAGGCATTGCATGTAGTATACCAACTACTCTAGAGGGACCATCGGACTATTACTAGTGTGTCCTTCATTCCAATACCTTGTGTGCTTTCAATAGCAATGCGAACCTTCTAGAAGATTGAGAAGGAAGATTTGTTCACCACTAGCAAGTTCAGTAGGCTTTATCTTCACCTGCTCTCCCATTAGAGTTAATGGATGCAAATTGAATGCATTAGTTATTTCATAATGTTGTATCACAAAAGAGATAGAAAGTGCATAGATGCTATCGTCAAACATAAGAACAATCTTGTGGCCACATTGTCGTCCATAAATGGTTATGTGCCTAGCCATGGTTGACTGCAGGATGAGGATTTTCAAACTCCAAGCAAACCTTTCCGAGCAATCATAAAAAGGAGAAAAACCCCACAAGATACATAGAACTTAAATCATAATAGAAACATTTAGCATCAACTTACATATTACAATCTATCTATCATTGTCTCTAAACATCTAGAGCATTCCTTATGGAGACTTTAATCATCCACCTTTATATTAAATCCTTGATTATCCAAGGTTATGCTTCCTCCTCTCAATCACGGCTTGTGTTCATCAATATTCAAGCCATGGTAGATGCTTGGACAAGTAAAAGAGTGTGTGTGTGTGTGCGCGCGCGTGCGTGCGTGCGTGCAATGTTGTGGAGGGGGGAGGAGGGTTTCTCAATATATAATATTATTACAAGTGCTTGTAGGGAAGTTATAGAAGAAGTAGATTTGGTAGATTGTATTGGTAGGTTGGAGCCAATATGGACAATGTGTATTTGCAATCTTTGGTGCTAGATTGTACCTTATTGAAATTGGGGAGAATTTTTTTTGGGTGAGTGACTCCATTTTGTATAGCTCGCAAAAAAGATATTTCAGCGTATAATCATGACATTTGAGATACGAAGAGGAAAAGGAAAATATCTTTCACATCACATACTTGAAAAGAATAGTTTTCATGGACTACGGACTCTTTTAGAGTTTTCATGGTGAGTTGCAAAAGAGGAGGCCCCACACGAGGACTTTGTGGCCAAGGGCAGGAGAGGTGATGAAGATCATAAGGTAATGTCGACATTAACGATCATTACCACTTGCATGCAATAGCTTGGCAATCACCTCTTACTACAGTGCCTTCACAATCACCTCGGCCCCATCTTTCGACGAGAACAAAGATGAAGAGTTTGTGTGTGTGTGTGTGAGAGAGAGAGAGAGAGAGAGAGAGAGAGAGAGAATATGGTTCTTCTTCCACAATTGTGGGATCATTGCCGAGGATTTTTTTCTCAAAAAGCAGCCTTTTTGGTCACGCGTCAAGAATGACTTTGATGCACCGATGCCCTTGTTCAACAATCCCTACCTCCACCTTCTTCTAGAGTTCCACAAAAGTGGGCCTGACTCCACCACTGGGCAGCGAGCTCTGCATGTAAGGGGTGTGCATGCTCTCAACCAATCTAGCCAATTACGCTCTCTCTCTCTCTCTCTCTCTCTCTCTCTCTCTCTCTCTCTCTCTCTCTCTCTCTCTCTCTCCCTCTCTCTCTCTCTCTCTCTCTGTGATTCACCGCCACCTCTGGTATAAGTCACTCACAGTGCTCGAAAAAATCTAGGTTTACTGTAGCAAAAATCTAGGTTTAGTGTAACCCCACCTACAAATTTTAAGATTAACCTCTAAATTTTAAAGTTGAAGGTGAGAAAACCTCCAAAAAAAAAAAAAGTGTAAATTGGTATTAAAACCTTCAGATTTAGTGACTTTACCTCAATTGTTTGTAGGCTTGACAAGTTTTTGGAAAAAAGTTTTTTTCGAGCACTGGTCACTAACTCTCAGCTAAGTTTAGTGAATTTTCAATGTCGTGTCTTGTTCACTCGCAGGGCTTCTCTCTGCCACGCACTCTTAGAGTCTTAGAAACAAGTCGGACTCTCTCTCTCTCTCTCTCTCTCTCTCTCTCTCTCTATTTTTTGGAAAAAACTTTAGAAAGGCATTTCCAAAACATAAGATAAAAGCCCGTCCAAAAGACTCAAAAGTCACTCAACGTCCATCCAATTGATGGCTTCAACCACAGTGGCAATGCTCGTAGCATGCATCTTCTAAGAGTTCTATGATAGAAGTCAAAATTCATGAGCCTTCTTCCTCTCCTGGCTTATGCACTAATTAGACGCCTCTTCACTTCCTAACAATAGGAACATTGATATGTTGATTCTGGTTCTACATATCTTGATTGCATCCAAACCTCTATGGTGGCTCTGGAACTCTGGGATCTCATACGGACAATGTGAGAGTGAATGGCGCATGAAACGCAGTACTGCATTTAGGCGTAAAGCTTGGGAAGTTGCGTACACATAAAAAACGCAAGCATCCTGCACATCTCTCGCAGCAGCTTGTTCAACAATGTTCCTTACAAGAAACTGCTTGACAGTGGGCACACATCACCCATAGTTGGAGCACCTAATGGGGTTGGTGTGGCCTCTTCCGTGCTTGTTATGTCCACGGTTGCGGCACTTACCGTTGAGGCGGTCCGGGGCGGGCAACAAGAAGAGCGGCCTCTAAACACCCTTCGAGGCTCCCGTGCTGCTCCATTGGGGCTGGGGCAAGCACAATCAGAGACAACAACAACCCACAGCCCGAAACCAAACAAGAAAAGGGGCACCACCTAGTTGTAGATGCGAACTAGGACGCATGTGATATCTCCTTGTACTCAAACGCACAAAGAGAGGGGAATACAAGATAGCCACACACACCAAACACAAACATTCACCACGCCAGAGAGAGGTAAAGAGAAAAAATCAACTTGAGCAACTCAGTCTTAGCCTTAAAGACTAGATGCACACAAAGCTTGATGAGAAATAGAGAGACAACACAAAACTTGACCTTGATGCCAATACACAAATTGTCTTAGTGTCATGGGAGCCCTCTCACCGAGCACCCTCTTACAATTGACCTTTTAGGCAAACAATTCAACAAGCCCTCAAACCACCAAGCATGAAATGGCACAACAAATTTCAAGGACAATATACCTTCAACCACCTGATGAGCCAACTTATCAAGTCAATTTGGAGAGAAGAGTCGTACTTGCAGCATACAATTTCACCCAAAACTATAAATCTTATTTATGCACAAGAGTAGGCTACAAGTGTGGTGAAGAGTATGGCATACATTCCACTCCTCTAGATGGCATAACTAACTTCAAGCTTCTCCATGCACCTATGTGTAATGATGGAATAGAGCACTCACGATGCATACACTCTACACAACTAGGCTTGAAGAGTGGTGTGTTATGTGTTGAGAATGGTGTGGTGTAGTGTGATCATGTGATGATTTACAAGGGAGAGAAGGGCTCTATTTATAGGTTTTAGAAGCCCCGATTAAGATTAGGCCTAATCAAGTTTATTTGAAGGAATAAAAGATTATGCATATTTTTTTTAATTTTTTTTTAATGAGGGTGGGTCTCTCTTGTCCTTTGAGTCACATGGATGTGGACTCAAGGGAAGAGAATTATTGAGGATGATAGGAGAGAGGATTGAGTGAATAATTTGGGAGTGCCTACTCTAGTAGAGGGTGCATTTTACAATAAGGTTAGTGGTTAGTAGTTAGTAATTATGACTAAAAAATATTTACAAAATCATTCACCAAATGCCAAATGGTGAGATATATGATGAGAAAAGTTAGAGAAGGGATGAGCTTGTAAAGAGAGGTTGAAGCTTTGGAGAAGTTAACATTCACCTCTTTACAGCACCGGAAGAAGAAGCAGTCAGCATGGCGAAGCAGCGCGTGCCGATGAAGCTATGTTATTTAAAACCTTGGAAAATTCATGATAAAAGCCTTCATTTGCAGATGTTATCCTTGGATTTTTGCTGATTTTTTGAAGTTCTTTACAAAGCTGAAGAGAGTATGGTAATATGGACATATATGTAGAGAGAAAGGGGGACACATAGGGTGTAGAAATGGAGGATGAAGGCTTGGAGGTGTGAGAGATGTGGCAATGGTGAAGAGGGTGAATTAGGACATGGGAGTTGCAGGTTTGGGAGTGGGAAGGAGAGGGAGGAGTGTGTGTGAAAGAGGAAAATGATAAAATGGAAGAGGGAGTGTGGCTGCATAGCATGGGCAAACTGGGGTCCACCAATCAAATCATAGCTCACAGCTCGTAGCTCAAAAAAAATATGAAAAAATTTGAGGTGAAATTTCAGCTCACGAGCTACAACTTTTGTTTGTATCACCTTTTCAAATTCGGGGAGCATGTGATCTTTAAAAATTCAGCAAAACCGACTAATTTTTCCACTGCACAAGGTCCTTGTGAGGTCCTTCTTTGGATGATTCTTTTGAGTACCTCCAAGAGTGAGCTCCCCATGGTGCATGCATGTATGCCACATACCCTTGACCTTATTTGGTAGGTCTATAATTGAAGATATTGTTGAGATCATGATATAAGTGAATAGTACAACTAAGAAAATCAAATATTGAGGGGTCTAAAAAAATATGTACATGTCAAATATAAATAATATAGGTGGAAAAAATATAAAGGGGTCAAAATAAATCTCTCTCATTATAAGTCTACCATAAAAAGATGAATATTTTTGGTGTTCTAATTTATGAGAGTAAAAGAGAATAGATGTAGAAAGGAAAAATCACAATAGTGAAAAAATATACACATAAATAAAACTAGTTTTTTTGGATTTTTGTTGGGATGGAGTTACACCAAAAATAAGAGAAGCTTGTATGAAATTATTTTTATATGGAATAAAGAGTATGCAAAATGGTAAGAAAAAATATGGTAATGGTGAGTCAATGTACATAGCATAAATAACACACCATAGGTAGAAATATTTAAATAAATACCAAAATAATTATGAAAAATCCTTTTATTTAGGCTCTATATACAATGAAATATTTACACACAAATGGGCCATAATATACTTATATTTTTTATATTTTTTTGGCTCAACTAGCCCAGTGACTAGCTAATTAAGGGTTTTTAAGAAGATATGGAAAAAGTCCCCTAACTCACACACGCCTATGTACAGTGAAATGGTAGGGATAACCAAAATGTTTGAGTGATTTCATGAGGTGAGGTAGCTTAGTATGGAAATTATGGAAAGCCGAAAAATGGCTATCATTAGCCCTACCCCGGGATGATGGTATATTCATGTACCATCATAGAGCATCTTTTCCAAAGAGAGTGCTTCAGTGTCCTTGACGAGGTCTTCATTGTTTGGCCCCTCAGAATTTTGGTTTGAGTTACACTCATGCTTCACGGAACAATACCTACATGAGATAGATGCCTTTTGACAGATCTTTGGTAGATCCTTTGGTAGAAGGCGACTCAAATAAGGCTTCAAGCGATACCCGTTTACCTTCCTGGAGTGCTCTTTGCCATTCAAGTCCATAAGTTGATAGTAGCTTGAATTGAAATACTTCTTAACTATGTATGGCCCTTGCCATCTAGTTTCAAATTTGGCATCAAAACGATTGTCGAGTCGATTGTCATACCTTAGCACAAGATCTCCTTCATTGATGCCTTTGTCCTTTAGTTTCTTGTCAAGCTTCTCCTTCGCCTGCGTAGCTTTCCTCTTGTAGCACTCGTATGCTGCTTCTCTTTTCCACCCAAGCTCAGCTAAGGTAAGAAGTCGATCCATCCATGCTTCTTGATCATCTTGTGTTGCTTTGCCATGAAGTCGCATTGTTGGAATGTTGAGCTCAATTGGTTGTAAAGCCTCTTGACCATAGACCAAGTGAAATGGTGTGAACTCCGTGGCTTCCCTATATGTAGTTCGATACGCCCACAAGGCACCATCCAAGAAATCCCACAACTTTGTCTTGTTTCTCACCATCTTTCTAATGATGCTTGCAATGACACCATTAGCTTTTTCTACCAGACCATTGGATTGGGGATAGTAGGGTGTACTATGACGATGTAGAATGTGAAGTTCATCACAGACTTCTGTAAGCAAGCCCTTTCTAAACCCTGGACCATTATCAGAAACAATCTCCAAAGGTGTGCCAAATCTACAACAAATGTGAGTGTAGACAAATTTGCTCACTGTCCTCTCATTTACCTTTGCCACACTTTGTGCTTCTACCCATCTCGTCATGTAGTCTATGGCCACCAAGATATACGATTTCCCATTTTTAGTCCTAGGCAATGGACCCATAGCATCAATGCCCCATTTTTTAAATGGACCATTTGTAAGGACTGACTAACGTGGACCATGTAATAGACACTTGTGTCCATTAATCTAACAATTGTGACAGCTTTTACACCAATGTTGAACATCAATGTGCAAGCTTGGCCAAACATATCCGGCAAGCAAAATCTTTTTTGCAGTGAGTTCCTGTGCAAAATGACCAACACACGCTTCCTCATGCAAACCTTTTAGAATGGCTGGGATTTCCTCAATAGTTGGTATTGTTCTGCACACTTGATCCTTCCCTCTTTGGTAGAGGGATCCTTCTAGGAAGAGATACGTGCTTGCCTTCTTCATGAGTCTCCTCTTCTGAGCCTTCGTGAAGTCTTGTGGAAACTCACCCTCCAAAATGTAGCTAATAATGGGAGTCAATGACTCCAATCCCCGGTATCTCGGTTGCTTGACAGTTGCTGCCACCATGATGACCTGCACTTCTTTCTCAACACATGTAACTACTTGCTGTGCAAGTAAATCGGCATCTTCATTCTATTTCTTAGGAATATGATATAGTTGCACTTCTTCAAATTAATTAAACAATCTACGAATGGCATCAACTTTTGTCCTTAGGCTTTCATTCTTGCATGCCCAAATGCCTAAAATTTGCTTCACGATGAGAATTGCATCCCCTTTTACCATGAGACGTTGTATACCTTGGCCAATGCATATCTTTAAACCATGAAGTAGTGTGTCATATTCTGCTTCATTGTTGCTAGTTGAACCTGGTAGATTGACCTTCTCTTTCATGACCACCTCTCCAGTTGGGTTGAGCAATACTAGCCCTCCCCCTGCTTTTTCTGTAACTCGTCGAAAAGCTCCATCAAAGAACAAGGTAAAAGCATTAGGAATACTTTTAGGTGGTGGCAATGGTAGGGTATTTACTTTAGGCACCTTAATCTCCTTCTCATGTACCCTATAAGTAAGGATCCCTGCCAATTGTGCACGCACACTATCTTCTACCTTGAAAGAGTATTGGAACTCTTGCAATTTCATAATCCACTTTGAGATCCTAGTGCTAAGATTCATTTGAGATGACACCCAAGGAAACAAATTTTCTGCAGTGAGAATTACAAAAGGTTTTGGTAGCAAGTAGGATCTAAACTTTCTCACCGCAAACATGAGAGAAAGCATCATGAGTTCTACCTCCGTGTAGCCTCTCTCTAAAGCATTCATGACCCTACTAGCAAAGTAGATGGGTCGCATTCTGGTACTGTGGGGATCTTTTTGTAGCAAAACCGCACCAATTGTTTCTTTCCCAACATTAGAGCTAACAAAGAATGTGTACTCCCAACAAGGAGGCATGAGTGTTGGTAGCTCTGACAAAATGACTTTAATGTTACAAAAGTACTCTTCAAGCTCATCAGACCATGCAAATTCTACTTGTTGTGTCAACTTTTGCAAAGGATGAAGCAACTCCGAAGCTAAGTGAATAAAGCGTGACATATAATTCACATTTTGAATGAATGAGATTACCTCTTTGAGATTCTTGGGTGATGGGAGCTCAATAAGAGCCTTTGCCTTTGAAGGATCCACCTCAATGCCTTTATAGGAAACCTTGTGACCAAGCAAGATCACTTCATCCTCACCCATGTGACATTTGTCGAGGTTGAGTTGACCTCCCATGTCATAGAGCTTCTTTAAACCTTCTTCTACCCTTTGTAGATGCAATGATTTTGAGCTATAAATGCAGAAATCATCAATGAACACCCTAATTGACTTTCCAAAGAATGCTTGAAACACCATGTTCATGAAACGTTGGAATGTTGCAAGAGCATTTGTCAGACCAAATGGCATGACTCTAAAAGCATAACAACCCCAAGGAGTGATGAAGGTTGTTTTCAACTGATCTTCTAATGCGATACCTATTTGAAAGTAACCCGAGTAGCCATCACACACAGTGTACTTTTTATGACCAGCTACCTCATTTAGTATCTCATCCTGAAATGGGAGGGGAAAGTGATCTCTTTTTGTTGCCTCATTGAGTGGACGGTAATCCACACACACCCTCCACTTGCTGTTCTTCTTGGGAGTGACAACAACAGGAGAGACCCACTCTGAATTCTCCACTAGATAAATGAAACCTGCTGCTAGAAGATTTCTTACCTCCTTGAGTAAAGCCTACTCCTTCATGACTCCTAGCCTTCGTACCTTCTGAGGCTTAGGTATGGTGTTAAGGCGGTTACGCCGCTAGCGGAAGCTAAATAGCGAGAAATCAACCAACAACAAAATTTGTCAGACGAGGACGGAGCTTGACCCGCAGGCGCATGGAAACAACTAGGTGGGTGTCAAATCACCTACTCGACCATCTAATGACAATCACTAGTAAGGAAATCAAATCTAAGTTCTAAAATACGCAAGTGACTGAAATCCGTACTACGAACGAATGCTATACGAAACAGCATCTAGAATCATTAAATCGATCTCAAACTCAAGGGGAAGTCTATACACTAGGTAAGAACAACACCCTAAAGACTTGAACTGCAAAATCAACCTATAACCACTCCGTGCGGTAAACGCGTATGAAGACAGGCCGAAATATACAGGTGACCGAAACTTGACCCCGATGGTACTAATGCGTAGCTCTACTCGTTGTGGTTCTATAGATATGCTGCACGCTCCATTCCGACACACGAGTTGGAAGAAAACTCACACCGAAGCTCGTAGGAACTTACCACACATAGAAGCCGATAGCGCGCACTCTTGGTATCTGTGCGTAGCTCTCGCCGTTGCTAACACAATGGCGGTGTCGCTTCCCCAATGGCGGCTCCGTAGATCCCATAGCAAGTAGATAAGACTCTCTCGCTCTCTCTCTCTCTCTCTCTCTCTCAGACACAGTCACGGCGCTCAAAAACTCCCTTTGATTAATAATCTCCTCCCCCCTTAGGTTACAAAAACTTTGGCTTATATACCTCAGCCTTGGAGGTGAGAACATCTCTAACTAATTACATCAGCAAGTGAAATTACTTCGGGATTACAAGCTGGAAACTCAATTGAGTCCCGTTACTTAATGAATGGCTCAAATCAAAATTAATGTCGGAAAGACATTTATTACAATCAATGGTTACAAAATGATGAGTGTGAGCAAAAATGTGGGTGTGATCCTCTGCTGGCTCAACACTCCCCCCCTTCCGCATTCATGTCATCCCTGACATGAATTTTATGCTTGGTCAATAAAGTCCTGTCGTCTTGAGCATCTGCAAATGTGATTCGTATCGTAGGTTGCCGATGGTCAAGGTTGGGCCGAATATTTTGCTTTCGTGGGTGAAAAAGCCGGTGTAGAAAGCTTCTTCGAATGTTTGCATGTGGAAGCTAGGCAAAAACATAATCCTTTGGTATAGGAGGTGTAGCACTTTTGGAGAAGGCTGCAATGAAAGATCGTACATCATATCAGTCACCGTGTCGGCCGTCGATAGTAGACTCGAGGTCGTGGCTTTATCTGGCGCGAACACTTCAATGCAAGCTAAGAGAGTCCTGCAGATTTTCTTGAGCATCTGACATGAAAGGTCAGGAGAGCCAGTAAAGAGCTTGATGGTGCCCGTTAGGGTTTTCACCATGTAGGCTTTACCTATTCTCTCTCCTGCCTTTGGTCCTGGCATCCTGGGATAATTAATCCAATTTGGCTTCTTTTCTGCAATCCTGCCATGCTCTTTCTAGTTTCTGACTCTTGGCACCGAGCAGAAGGTTGCATCCTCCCGAATCTCCTTTGGTGCCTCCACCAAGTAGATGAGGTAGGCTGGGTATTTGTTCAGCCAACCTTTCCTCCATCTAGGTTGTCAATCTATTATCTTCTTTGATTGTTCCTCCTTTGTGATGTCGCCTTCGTAAAGAGCAACATACTTCTCCTCCTCTATTCTCTTTTTCATCTTTAGCACTTCAAATTTCATCAAAGGGAAAGGCAGGCTGGGTTGCATCCACTGTTCATGGAGCACTTTTGTGTCTAGTCCCTGAAGTCTAATGGAGATTAGGAGTCTCCTCGCCCATTCCATTTCCGCCTTGGCACTCTCCTCTACTGACTTTTCTATTTGGTCATGGAGCCTTTGTTCTTCTTCTTCAGAGATTCTTGAAGTCGAGGCCACCTCTTGAGCTGGGGTTGGATCTTCAATTGTGGTTGCCTCTCCAGTTTCTGGTAGCTCTATGGCTGCTCCACCTAATTCTTCGTGTAGTGTCTCTGTCTCTCTTCTTTGTTGCTCTTGTAGATCTTGGAGCTGTTTGCAGAGGGTCTCATTCTCTGTCCGTAGTGTTTGATTTTCTAATGTGAGCCTCTCCTCTGCAGTCAATGATCCCTCCGCAATGTGCAACCTTTGCACTTGCTCTAATCTTAGCTCTCTTTGTAAGCTTCAGACCTGGTCTTCCAAAACTGGTACGATAGCTCCCTCTTGTTCGGTTCCTCCTCTGCTAGCTCTAGGGGTAGACCTGAGTCTAGTGATTGTTCTTTCTTGGAGCTCGACTCTTTCCCTTAGCTCAATGAGCTCATCCTTAGCCGCCTCCAACTCATCCTCTATCCGCTCCCTTGCTTCCTGTGCACTTGTTACTTCTCTTGAAGCCTCGGCTAGTTGGAGTATCAAGCCGTCTCTCTCGTTTTCCGCGTCATAGAGTGATGCTTTATGAATTTCAGATTCAGTCATAGCATTCTCTAAATTTCTCTGCAACTCCGCTTCCCTTTGTTTGGCTGCTCAATCTCTACTTTCTTTGCCTTGGACCTTTCTTTTATCTTGCTGAGCAGTTCATGCACCATGTGCATGTCTTTTTCATCATCATCTGTCAACTCTAAAGCTCTTTCCGCCACCACCTCCACTTGCTTTGGCTCTTCTAGTATTCTCGATTCATCCAGTTTCTCTTCACTTTCTTTTTTACTCTTTGTCTTTTTCTCCGTCCCTCTCCGTTCATCTTGTTTTTGTAGGGTGATCCCATAAACTGCCTCAAGGGCCTCTTCTTCGGTGTATCCTATCTCTACCAGATCCTCATAATCATTTCTCTTTTGCTGAACTAGATCTATCTTCTTTTCTTTGGTCTCGGCTTCTAGCTTTTCCAAAACATCTGTGTCCACCTCTACTGTGGTCTCTTCCACAACTTTTTCCGTCTTCTTCGGGCTTGGTACATCAGTCATAGAGGGATGTTTGTCCTCATCTTCCTTGGCTTTCCCCTTGTCGGCTTGCCCATCTTTCTCTTGAGGCTTAGTAGAGTCATCTACTTTCCTTTTCCCCTTGTCGTCTTTTTTCAGCTCAGCTTTTAATTGCTGTACCTCCTCTTCAGTGTATGGCTCGACAGGTTGCTGCTCCAAAATAGCCTCTGACTCCTCATAAGCTTTAATATATTGATCGTATTGATCAATATGTGGCCTAGCCGAGCTAGTTCCGACTGTAGTGGGGTCTGGCACCCACTTTTCTTCAAAGTCACCCTTTAGAGCTCTTTCCGCTCTAAACTGCTCCACTAATCTTTCCATCCTTGCCACTTTCTTACTTTTGGTTTGCTTGGGAGCAACCTTCTTCTTTACTTTCTTCTTAAGTGGCTCGTCCACATCCTCTTCAGGTTCTGAAACTACTTCTAGTTTCCGGCGTGCTCTTTTTGATGCCCTCTTGGGTACTTCGGGCTGTTCTTCCTCCTCGTCGGCTTCTCTAAGCCACTCATTCTGGGAGGGAGCCTTTGGCCACTGATCTCTAGCTCCAATAGCTTCATAAGCTATTCTTGTCAGAATTTCCGCTCCTCCTATGTATTTTGGCTTCTCGTTGTGCATGGCAATTACTTGCTCGTGGATGTGTTGAGCGTAATTCACCTCTTTTGGCATATTTCTCTTTAATGCCCATGCGATGGTGGTCGCAATGGCATGGGGTGGTGTCGTATACTTTTGCGGTCTTTTACTGCAAACATGAAGAAATTGGTTGTACAGTCGGCAAAGGGTTGCCGCTCTTGGGTCCGCCATATCTCCATAGGTCGCATTCTGTTTCTTGGGCCCATAGACCTCTATGGCCTCTCTTCTTTCCCTGACCGATCTCCCTTTGTTGTGCAGCTTCAATGCTTCTGCAATTAGCTATGGAGTGATCTGTACTTCTACCTTCTCTCCATCCATGGCTGTCAATGTGGCTTTTCCATCCTTCTGAATGGATGTTGCCAACTCGTACACTCTTCTTGTATCCACACCTGATGGTCTCGAGGTGAAGAAACTGTGCAAGTCTGCCCTTTCCAGGTACCTGCTGATGTCTTCTGACCTGCTATAATCTACCAATTCCTGTGGGATCATCGGTACATCCACCGCATGCCCTTGAGGATCTCTGAAAGTCCCCTGGTAGATCTTTATTCCCTCTTTCTCCAATACTGCTTCCTCCACCCAAGTTTTGGTTGGCTTGAGGGTTTCTGCTGGAATGTCAAATGGTTCCGCTTCTGCAATAGCATCTTTGATTGTCGGTCTTTTTCTCTTCGTTGTCGATGACTTGGTGGAATCCATGGATCCTGTAACTCCAATTTCAGAAGTTAGCGTCTTTTTAGTACTGAAAGCCGAAATGAAGCTTTTAACTATCCAAATGACTTGAAAATTGAAACATGAGCTATTCAGGGCCTAAGGACGCAAGGTAGGTGAAACAATATGCAAAATGGGCTCAAAATCATGCTTGAGACATCATACGCGTATGATGTCTTTTGTGTCAAAATGACTTCATATTGGTTGTGCTTGTAGCTGATAGTGTATACATGATTATCATATGCTTGGATTTGAGTTTGGATCCCATTTGGTCAAGTTTTGGCCAATTTAGTCCAGTTCCGGCTCTTGGCAAAATTTTGAAAGGGAATTGGATTTTATGATCCAAATTGGATAAAACTTGGTGGTTCACTTTCAAATGGCATGTATATCACTTCTGTTTGGTGGTTGAAGCCCTGAGGTGCCAAAATCACATAGTGAGACATCATACGCGTATGATGTCTTTTAGTGTATTTTTGGACCAAATTTCTCTATAAGCTTGGATTTGGCTTTAGATAGGCTTATTCAGTGGATTTATGAAGTTTGGATAGATTTTGGGCTAAAAATGGCTCTGGAGACATCATGCGCGTATGATGTCTTTTTCATCAATTTTGCATGGGATTGGTTCTGTGGACTCCCCATGTACTAGTGAAGGACTATTCCTACTCAAATCTTGGTTTGGACTTGAGTATGTTGGATTTGGGCCAAAAATAGGCTTTAGGTGAAGGATTTTCCTCAATTGGGCTAATGGGGTGATTCTCTTGACCAAATGGTTCCAAATTTCATATGTAGCATGTATTAGATATATATAATGGATGTATGATGACAAATGAGCAGTTTTGGCCCTGTAAGTGCAAATAGACATCATACGCGTATGATGTCTTTTGTGTCAAAATGGTGCTTTTTGGTTCCAGATAGCTTGTAGATGTGTTTAACAACAATCCTACAAAGTTTCAATGAGTTTGGAGTTATTTTGACAAAATTAGGACCAAAAATCAATTTTATGGCCTAATTTGCGTCTTTTTGGTTTTCCTGGGGTTTTCTAACTCCAATTCTCATGATACTTGGTTCATAGGATGTGATTAACATGTGGAATGAGGCTATGCACTCAAATGTTGAAATGGATGTGAAATTCATGCTGTGAGACATCATACGCGTATGATGTTTTTTCTTGAAATGTTGGTCTTTTTGTGCAAAGAATGCTTTGTGCTAGTGCCCTAAGCCCTGCTAACTAGTTTTCAACTTACAAAGTCATCAGTTTAGCTAAAAAGCCCCCTTATAGGCATTTCAGTCTCCGAAGTCGTCTTTTTGCCTTGGAGTTGAATTTCTTCAACTTTTCTTCTCAAGAGTTGCATTTCCAGCTCATTGGATATGTTGTGAAGCCATCTATTTGGTTGAACTTGACTTTGGCTCCCCGTTCTCCATCTTTCTCCCTTTGGTTGCCCGAAAGCGTCTTTTTCACCATCGGTAAGTGAATCATCTTTCTTTGGGGTTTTGCTTGCAAACATAAGTCATCGATAGTTACTTGAAGCTGCTTGTGAAGTTTCATTTCATTCGGTCGTCAATTTCAGTCGTTATGCCAAAATGACGCTTTGTGTGTCCGCAGCCAAATCGGTTGTTCCGACCTACTTTTTGTGATTCAAACTTGGAGATATTCTATGGTTGCATTGTCCCTGATGTGGTTGAACTTCTTGTGAAGTTTCGTGTTGTTTCGGCAACTTTTTCCTGTTTGCCTCTTGCAGGCTCTATTGACCTAGGGTTTTTCCAGTCGTTCTTTCTCGAGCTTTGAGTGTTAGAAACCCATCTTCTATACTAGGGTAACCCACCTATAAGTTCTTGCAAGGTTTGGTTAGGCGGTTGTGCCACTACCTAGCATTCTATCGCATTCCCCGTCTGCTCTTGTTTCTTGGTTTTGCTCAGTTTTCGCGACAAAAGTTAATGATAAGCATCAAAATCTTATGGCAACGAGTCTACCTCTCATGTCTGGTGTCCTCTGAGCTCTCGTAGCAGTCGTAGAAGGCTGTAGAAGGTTGGATGCTCCTGTGTGCTCTTTGCTCTCTCCAAGTGGGTAATAGTGCAAATGAGCCTGTAAGTGAAGTCAAAAATACTTAACTTTGGACTTCCTGGATCACTTGTTACCAAATTTGACATGTGCTCCTATCTCGTCGTGAAATGCACTTTAGGATTTGAAATTTCTCAATTTGGACTCCGTTTGACCTTTTTCTGAGAAATCTGTCCACTTTGCCAAAATTTTGTCATTTCGGGCTTTCCGCAACTTTTCTCGAATCGTACTCAATTTTTACCATGGGTTGCCCTTGTCATTAGGACCATCACCGTCTATTCTTTTCTTTTTCCCGATCTCATTTCACCTACTTTTTTTTTATTTTTCTTTTACTTTTATCAAGAAAATCATAAAAAATAAAGGAAAATAGCAAATTGAAGCCAAAAAATTCCAAACATACACAATAAATAGCTGGTAACCCTGTGTATATGAATATACACTTATTTGTGATTTCTAGACTTGGATTATCACTTTTTTCTACTTTTTAGCTCCAAAAACACTCTTATTTAGTGATATTTATACGTCTAGAGACCCAAATTCATCATTTGATCTCTTCTTGTTGCAAAACAAGGTATATAAGGGCATAAATATTATCAATATCCGCAATCAAACATAAAAATTGTGAAATCATGTAAGACACTGCCCTTGTAATATAATATTTTTTTTGTTTTTTGTTTTTTTTTGTCGCTTGTAGCTGCTTTGTAGCTCCTGTATACCTGTATACCTCCCCCCCTCCTAGTCTGAGTCCTCCTGGACGACTATGAAGTGTCTGTGGACGAAGCGTAATCTCTAGCTTCTGTCTCTACATATTTCTGACGAGCTTTTGACGTTCCTTCTAGGAAAGTTCTATTTGTGAGATATTCAACAATATATTGACTCCATTCTGGAGCGATCATTATCTGATATAATGTCGAATACTCTGCTGGCGGTTTTGATGAACATACAGTACATACAGTGACATATTCATGTACGCTTTCTTTCATTCCTGGCCAATAGACTCCCAATTGTAACAAATTCCTATATGTGTTCCTTCTTGAACAATGAAATGCACATTCCTGAACATGTGCTTCGCGCAGATATATATTATATTCCTCAGGATTGATGAATAGTCGTAAAACATGATCATTTCCCAATTGATACAACCGTCTTGCAACCAATTGAAGATTCTTGGATTGCTGAATAGCAATATGTTTCTGGTTGTATTCTCTTCTATCAAACTCTCCTCCATAGGTTAATAGGCTAACGACATTTTGAGACCACTTCGGTATCATTTCTATGTTGAACAAGTACGCGTCTGGCATGTCGTCATCCACTCCTATAGGGTCTTCTCCATTCGTCAATCGCGAAATATGATCAGCTCTAAGATGTGTTTTTCCTTTCTTTACTACTACCGTGAAGTCGAATTCCAGTAAGATAATGAATTCCAGTATTGCATGGTTTATTCACTAGGTAGAGCAAGGCTTGGTGATCCGTAAAAAACACAAACTTGTTGGCTAGAAGATAATGCCGAAATTTCTTCACAGCATATATCATTCCTAATCCCTCTCGCTCTGTTGTGGTGTAATTCTTCTCTGCATTGTTGAGCTGTCGACTGGCGTAACAGATAGGAAAATCCATGTTTCCTTCTTCTGGCTGAGCCAGAATGCATCCTATTGCATATGCCGAAGCATCTATATGCACATGGAATATCTTCTCCCAATCTGGTGATTTCAAGACTGGAGCAGTAATGAGTGCCTCTTTCAATTTCTTGAATGATTCCTCACACTCCTCTGTCCATTCAAAGTTCACTATTAGCCTATAAAGTGGTTGGCCTATTATAGCGTACATGTAAATGAATCGTCTATAATATCCGCAATGTCCCATAAAGCTCTGTACTTGTTTCGCATTGGTTGGTCTAGGCATATCCACTATAACTTTTATCTTCTCTAGATCCGTGGTTATTCCGTTTTGTGAGACAATATGTCCCAGAATTCTGCCATGTCAGACCATAAACACACATTTCTCAGGATTGAGACAAATGCGATATGTCCTACATTTCTCAAATACTTTTCTTAGGTGTTCTAGATGCTTATCTCTCAGAAGAGAATGTACACATAAGTCATCCATGTATATTTCTAGAAACAACCTTAAGTATTCTTTGAAAGCATGCGTCATCAGCCTCTGGAAGGTTGCGCGAGCATTGGTTAGACTAAAAGGCATAACCCAATAAGCATAAATTTCCCACTCCGTTGCAAAAGCTGTTTTATGTTGATCTTCCGGTGCTATGGCTAGCTGGTTATATCCTGAAAAACCATCAAGAAAGGAGTATAGTGTTTTCCCTGATACACGCTCTAGAACATGATCAGTTATCGGCAGGGGATAATTGTCCCTGATTGTTGCAGCATTCACTTTCTTTAAGTTGACACACACTTGGAGTTTTCCGTTCTTCTTGGGTACCACCACAATTGGAGATACCCAATCGGTGTGTTCAATTTCGTATATGAATTCAACTTCCATTAGCTTATCTATCTCTTCTTTGATTCGCTTAGCAAACGTATCATTATATGTGTATGGTCTCTGTCTGCTAGGCTTTGCATCTTGTTTTAGTGGGATTGTGTGTTGGCATATTGATGGGTCAACTCCCTTTAAGTCCTTATAAGACCATGCAAACACATCCCTATACTCTCTGAGAAGACTCAAAAGTCTCTCTTCCTCGCTTGGAGACAAATCTGTGGCTATGTACACTGGTCTAGGTGTCTCACCTGGAGCTGCTAAATCAACTTTTTTTGCATCCTCCGATCCGTCATAAGATTCGTTCTCCCTTCTCTCTCGAATAGGTTGGGTTAATACCACCTTCCTATCCTCTATTGTGAATTTCTTGTAGTGAGAGGGAACATCCATGTTTTCCTTGATTTTGGCGTTTTCGTCCTCTCCGCTCTCAATTTCTGTCGTCCAAACTTCTTTCAGAGTTTTCTTGAGCTCTCTGTACTTGTTTCTACGTTCTAACTTGGACTCCGTGTGTTCTCTGTTGCGCTTGTTCTTTTCTGATTTTTCTGTTTCAGTTTTCGTTTCATTCCTTTGAACTTGATTTCTTGAGCTTCTTTTGTCTTTTCGTAAGCTCTTTTGATCATTGCCTCTCATTCTTCCAGAAATCTTGTCCTTAACACAATCTTCCGCCTTTACTAGCATTAGGAATTGATTTTTTCCTCTTATTCTAGGCATCGGATTGGTTCTAACCCCCTTTGTTTTTCTCTTTGCTCTATAGCGTTTCTGGCGTTGTTTAGTTTGGTTCGGAAAATCATAAAATCTGACATCCGTTATAGTTTCTTCGTTTCCGCTTGAATTGTCCGTTGACTCGTTGTCTGCTTCATTTCCCCACTCTGGATGATCGGGAATGTCGTGAAACACCTCTTCTTCATCTTCCTTTTCCAGTGTATCGTTCTTTTCAGTTTCTTTTTCGAGTACAGTTCTCAACATGAAGTACAGAACCACGTCATACCCGTCCTTGTCGCAAAATTTTGTTGTGGGACCATCCGGAATTACACAAACATCTAGGGTTGCTAGAATGTGTGTCCATTCTAATGGTTCAAGCGTGTCCTCTGGAAAGGGTTCTCCTATATAAGTTTCGTCTTCGATAGCCCTTTCTAAAACATATTCTTCTCGCCTCAGACTTCCACATTTCGAGGCTCCACACATCCATAACTCCTTGGGCTTACCTAACCAAGCTGGAAATTCGGATCCCGCCAAAGTAGTTGAATCAAACTCCTCTGCCGGTGTTCGGTTCACATCTTTGTAGCTATGGTCTTTCAGGTTCACACGTGTAGTGGTTTCCATATTTCTCAGGTATATGTGATCGTAGCCCCAATCCTGGACCATTTTCAACTGTCTCATGAATGGTCTTCCCAGTATGATATCATAGTTATTCTCCTTGCCAAAATCGTTAATAGCAAAAGTATGTTCGTATTCAATGCCGCAAGAAGTCACTACGACTTTCTCTAATAACCCCATAGGTTTCTCCATGTGTCCATCTGCTAATTGGAGTTTCAACCTAGTCTTCCTTATTGCTGGTTTCCCCCATTTTTTCCAGATTTCTTTTGTAGCAATGGCTACCCCAGCTCCGCTGTCTAGTATTGCCATCGTGTTCACGCCTTGGAATTCAACTGGTAAGGTTGTATTCCCCTCTTCACCTTCGCAATACTCTCCGACCTTGTTTAAGGGTACAGGCTTAGCGTTCTTTTGTGGTTTGCTCAGCTCTTGTATACCCTCTTGCAGTCTCGATGTTGGGTCTTTTATCCCAAATTTCTCCAAGCATTTTCCTACAGTGGTCCACATATGTGGTCTTAGCCTCAAAAGCTCAGCTAGAGTGATAGTGCATGTCACTGGTGTTGACAAGATCTCTATCAATCCTTGCGAGTCCATGACTTTTTCTGATGAAATTCTTCGTGAGGGAAGTGCTCTAATCTCAGATTTTGCTTCATACTCTCCTAAGTATGAAGGTAAGGTATTCAGTGAATGAGGTTTGCTCTCCATTGTTCTAACAGAGCCCCCATCTCCCCAGTAAGATTGCAGATCCAAGTCCACTTGAGATCCTGCCTCAAATTCCACTATGGGAGGATTCCTGATGTCCTTTTCCCAATTTGTCTGATTAGCTTGGCAACTTAGCTCGTTTGCAAAGTTTGCCTCTCTCACTTGTTTCCAAAATTCATTGTAATCCTCATCTCTTCCGTAAGACCTTTGTACGACTGGATGAAAACTCTCTATCTCCTGATCGGTTGTGTTCAATACTATGCGGTCATCCTTGTGTGTATTTTCAGGCTTTTGTGCACTGGGAGTCTTTTCAGCTACCCATGAAATGATAGTCTCTTGCTGAATTGGGTTTTCCGTTCCACAATTCATTGTTTCTCTTGGTGGTTCTAATAAGGCTTGTGTAGTCTCGATCATTCTCTGGCACATTTCAAGTCTCTACTTTTCCAATTCCACGTTTGGGTATGTCATCCACCTCTGTTCTTGTGTTTGGTTGTTCTTTAACCTAGCTTCGTAAGCTCTCATCAGTGCGTCCAATGGTTCGTGTACTTTGTCGACTAGCACTGATCCCCCTAAGCTTAAGCTCATTGTTTCTTTGATACTCTTTTGTTTCGTTCTTTCCGGGCTCATCTCTCGTTTCCCGTTTTGACTCTCAAGTTTTTCTAATCTATCTTTAGTTTGCTTTAGTTCCTCAGCTAGAATAGCGTCTTCACGTTCTTTTCTCAACTTCATGCGTGCTTTTCTAGCTTTCCATGTGTTTCTCTGACTCCGCGGTCCTTGACTAACCACTTCACTCGCTAACTTTCCATTCTCAGGTTCTCTAGTGGTTTTCTTAGCTTGAGCTCTAGTAACAACTTGCTTTGGTATCAGAGTTTCATTTTCAGACCCACTGCTGGTAGGAATAGTTTCTAGCATATTCAATGTCATCTTTTGCACTTTTTTTGGATTCTTTGAACAATCCTCAATGAAGTGAGTAACCCCACACTCAGTGCAATAAGCGTTAATTCTAATGATTTCCGTATGTGGACAAACATTCATCAGATGGTCACCTCCACACTTGTAACAGGGTCCTAGTGCTGGTCTTTGTCCCACTTGATTCGTCCTTTGTGGATAGGATGGTCTTTGTCCTGTTAACCCTCCATGAGCTATGAACATCAATGTTCTTGCGTCCAAATTGTATCTCTTTTCATTAGAAGCACTTGTAACTGTTGGTGTTCCAACATTCCCAATCATGCCCCATGGTTCTGGTTGTTTGGGTTCTTCTGGTGGGTAATACACAGTTGGAGACATGTGTGCACCAGATTCTTCATAATAGGCTTGAACAGGCACTAAGGCTTGTTCTTCCTGATTCTCTAAGGTTGGTGCATATCTAATGCCCACTGGTCTTGCTCCTGGTAAAGGTGGTTGTTGTCCCAATACCGGTTGGGGTCTTTCTATCCCCATAGGTCCTGGTACATTTCCCGTTGGGTATCGAGGTACTGGATGTACCTGAGGTGGTGCTAATTGAGCAGGAGGTGCATACTGACGCTCCCTTACATACCCTTTGTTGTAATAGCACTCCTCTGTTGGATGGTTTGTCCATTTTTGTTCAATAGCACACCATTTCAGTGGTTTTGGCAATGGTTTTTGGTATGGTGCCATCCTTTTTAGAGCATCTTCTATCATTTGCTCTACATTTGGCATGGTTGTTGTTTGAACATTCTTTTTAGTGGTAGTCTCGCTCGCTATGGAGGAAGAGCTACTGGATGCAAAATCTGTATCCGCTGACACCTCTCCATAAACCGTACAGTTATCCACTAAGTACAATGCTTCTCTCGTTACTTGCTCGAAACTTGTACAAGCTTTCAAGTGCAAGTCCTTCTTGAGAGTGTCGTTTCTCAATCCTTCAATAAAGAGAACAGATAGTCTGTCATCTTGTGGTCGTTCATGTACTGGACATCTCTCAATGTATTGTTTGAAGCGAAGTGAAGCTTCCTTCACTTTTTCGTGTTCTCTCTGTTTAAAGGCATATATTTGTGAGACCGTATTGTGCTTAATCCCTCGTTTTGATAATTCCTCAGCAAACTCTCTTAGCAAATGGTCAATGTCATGGAATCCCCCTCTGTTCAGTGGTTGAAACCATGTCAATGCCGTACCTTCTAGAGTAAGACCAAATCCCTCGTATTGTGTATGGAAATCTGTTATCTGCTCAGCTCTTAAGACTTGCTTAAAGAGTGACACATGTGCATACGGATCTCCTGAACCACCATACTTCTTTAGCATACACTTGGCTACTTGAGATGGTCTCATACGTCTATGGTCTGCTACCAATCTCATTGCTCCTGTGTCCCGGCTAAAGCTTTCTCTAGCATCATGGACTTCATGGGTTACCCTTGTCGGTTCCCCTGCCCTGAGTCTACTACTAGGAGGTAAAGGTGATGGTTCCACTTCGAACCTTGGACCTGGAGTGGTATACGTGGGGATTGGAACTGCACTACCTCGATTCGTATCCATTGACTCTCTGAAATGTAATGATCTCATTGGTCCGGGCTTCGAGTACTGAGTTTGACTGAAAGAGTCAGCAGCCTGAGTTCTTTGTCCTCCTGTTGTCATTGGGTTTTGCACTCCATTTGTTGGTGCTGGTCTTTGTGAGCTAGAAGTAACATAATACTGATGTAGTGGTCCCCCAAAGTATGTATATCCTTCTAATTCTTTCTTGCCCATTGTTGAGTATTGCCTCCCATACTTGTCGTAAGCGGCAATTTTCACTTCCGATCCCTCTGTGTAGGTAAAGACATAAAGTCTTTTTTGGTCTGTCAACTCTCCGGTGTAGGGTTCTTCACATCTATAATAGAGATCTTGCTCCCCATTATTATATTTGTATAGCCCCACATAGATGTTATCAGTGTTGATCCTTGTAGTTTCATTCTCTCTTCTTAACCTCGCATCAGGGAAGTTCATTATTGGTGCTTTCTCCTCAAGTTCTTCATCTACTTTGGCTTTGGTGCCCATCAATCCCCACTTGTCCACAATGTTAGGGTTTAGGACTACCAAGTACATGGTACCCTCGTCATCTAGATATCTATCTCCGCTATAGCTCACAGGCACTAAGTCCTTGAACTCACTAGGTCTCTCCTCTATCTTTACACAATAGCGGTCCATTCCATCTTTGTAGATCTTGGCACCTTGCTCATTGTCGTACTAGTATTTTATGAACAATAGCTTCATTGTGGCGGAAGGGTTTGATGATCCTGCTGCCATATTTTCTTTGTTGTTCGGGTTCAAGTGTTCCAAGTGTTCGGTGAAAATCTCGTAAGATCTCTCCGAAGAAGTATCAGAAACACTTCCTTCAAAGATCGGCTCTAATGGTTGCACCCAACTTTGGTTTACACTTCCCTCGGTTAATATGACACTTGCTTGTTCCCCTTGTTTTTGTTGGTTATTCTGGAGATTCCTGCCCAATCTCAAATTCATCAATTCCCCTAAAGGACTTTAACTTTTCCGTCTCGGTAATTTGTTTTCCCAAGTTTTTGTGGTCAGAATTGATCCAAACTGATTGATACTTGGTCAATTGTTTAATCTTGTCAGTTGGACAACTTCTGTTTCATCAAGTGAGAATTTTGTTGCAGTTATGCTGAAAAAGACCTTATACGCGTATGATGTCTTTTTTCACAGATTTGGACTATTTTGGTTATGCTCACTCTCAGTAGCCCCCTTATGCTCTGTCCACTCACAAAATTCAGTTTGAACTCTGTTGGAGCAAGTTATGGCTAATTTAGGCTTTTCTTGGCAATTTTCCGCTTTTGACTTGTTTTGGGTCAATTGTGATCCAAATGGGATGAAACTTGAAATATAACCTCTAGACAGCTATTACAATGGATCTGTGTTGGCAAAGTATCAAAATATGTCCAAAATTAGGTCAAAGACATCATACGCGTATGATGTCTTTTTCATCAATTTGGGTCAAGACTTGATATTTATGCTTTCTACAGTGTTTGTAACAATCTTGTCAGGTCAGATATAAAAAATAAGCAGTGGATGTGCTAAAAGACATTATACGCGTATGATGTCTTTTTTCCAGATTTTGACTATTTTTGGTTTTAAGCCTTCTCCAATGTTTATAATTGAGTTTCAAGTGTTTTTGTCAGGTTTGAATGTAAAAACAAGATCTGAATCCAAAATTTCCTATTCTTTGCGTTTCTTGGACTCCGGCTTGTCTTTTTGGGTTTCTTTGAGTGTTAATGCTCTTGTTTTCAGTTGAAATTAGGATATAACCCCCCTTTTGAACACTCTGGTACAGTCAAAATTTCTGTTTTGGTCTCTGTTTGGTCATTTAGACATCATACGCGTATGATGTCTAAAGTTGTAGATTTCCAGTTTTTTGGCACAGAATCCTTCCTAAAGCTTTCTCAAGTGCTCAGCAACTCCCAGATACACAGAAAATTTCTCTGACTTTTGTTTATTGCAAGTTTCACTACTAACTCGACGGTTTAGTGATCTAACATGCAATCAACCATATCAAGCAAATACTCCAATGATTACTAGCTCTAGATTAGGATCAAATGAAGTCCTACCTAAGCTATTCCTAATCATAAAATGGGTTTGGTAATTGTGATTTTAAAGAGATCCACTGCCACTCACGGACTAGCAAATTCTTCTTCTATCAACAACTACTCAACACCAACAAAACAACCAACAAATCTAAGCTAAACTAAAAATACTGTCAACACGGAAGACCCAGGAATACCCTACTTCCTAGTATCTCTCGAGATCTTCGGAGTCCACCACTACTAGATCTTTTCTAACTAAAGTATACAAAGTAGTTTATACGACTCACCTCGTAGGATTAGTCTAAGGTCACCTACTTAGGGCTCTCGTCCCCGGCAGCAGCGCCAAATGTTAAGGCGGTTACGTCGCTAGCGGAAGCTAAATAGCGAGAACTCAACCAACAACAGAATTTGTCAGACGAGGACGGAGCTTGACCCGCAGGCGCATGGAAACAACTAGGTGGGTGTCAAATCACCTACTCGACCTTCTAATGACAATCACTACTAAGGAAATCAAATCTAAGTTCTATAATACGCAAGTGACTGAAATCCGTACTACGAACGAATGCTATACGAAATAGGATCTAGAATCATTGAATCGATCTCAAACTCAAGGGGAAGTCTATACACTAGGTAAGAACAACACCCTAAAGACTTGAACTGCAAAATCAACCTATAACCACTCCGTGCGGTAAACGCGTATGAAGACAGGCCGAAATATACAGGTGATCGAAACTTGACCCCGATGGTACTAATGTGTAGCTCTACTCATTGTGGTTCTATAGATATGCTGCACGCTCCATTCCGACACACGAGTTGGAAGAAAACTCACACCGAAGCTCGTAGGAACTTACCACACATAGAAGCCAATAGCGCGCACTCTTGGTATCTGTGTGTAGCTCTCACTGTTGCTAACACTATGGCGGTGTCGCTTCTCCAATGGCGGCTCCGTAGCTCGCGTAGCAAGTAGATAAGACTCTCCTCTCTCTTAGACACAGTCACGGCGCTCAAAAACTCCCTTTGATTAATAATCTCCTCCCCCCTTAGGTTACAAAAACTTTGGCTTATATACCTCAGCCTTGGAGGTGAGAACATCTCTAACTAATTACATCAGCAAGTGAAATTACTTCGGGATTACAAGCTGGAAACTCAATTGAGTCCCGTTACTTAATGAATGGCTCAAATCAAAATTAATGTCGGAAAGACATTTATTACAATCAATGGTTACAAAATGATGAGTGTGAGCAAAAATGTGGGTGTGATCCTCTGCTGGCTCAACATATGGCCTCTGGCTTCAACTCAATTTTGTGTTGAACAACATCTACTCCACGCACTTCAGTGTAGTCTTTAGCCAAAAGCCTAGGAAATTTCCTTAACACACGTTTGAGATCCTCTCTTTCATCCTTTGTAAGTGTTGTAGATAACATACCTTCTAGCATTCTTTCATCTTCCACTTTTTGGTTTTCTTGGGAACCTACCTCTTCCAAACCTGGGCAAGAGGTCTCTTGGTTGTTTGGCTTAAACCTTACCCCCATGACTTCGATGGAAGACTCCTCTTCAGTAATGCTACCGCTACTTTCTCCTTCTGAAGTGCTATCGGTCCAACCGTCCTCCGTCTCACTTTGAGATGATTCTTCATGGAGCTCCTCTTGGCGTTGCTCCTTCATGTCAAAGACAACCTTCTTATGATTTTCATTCCTGCAAATTAGCTTTCCACTCTCCCAATCCTGCAAAGCTCGCATTTTCATTAGCCATGGTCTCCCTAGGATAAATGGGTAACCATTTCCTTTGGTAGACATGACATAGAAATCCACTGCCTTCTTAATGCCAAAGGCCTCCACAGAGACATTTTTACAAATGCCTACACACCTAGCTTTGCTATTGTTTGCCATCTTGACTTTAATTTCAGGTGTCTCATGGATGTGCATGCCTAGTCTTTGCATGAGTCCTTCTGTCATGATGCAAATTTGTGCACCCCCATCCACTAGACCTTTCCTAACCAATCTTCCTTTGATGTAACAATCTAGCACATGTGTAATATCCTCATTCATGTCAGCATGTGCAATTTTTACAACAGGCACACTCTCTTTTACCTTTCTCCTAGTGCTAACTGACTTTGTTAAATCCCTCCTAACTTGTGGGCATAATGCAAGAAACCGAGGCCATGAGATATCAGGACCCTTACCTCTCATGTCTTCCAATAGGTTGTATGGAGCCATACCATGTCCAAGAGGGAAGTCTTGGAAGTTGATACGACGTCGAGTCATCTTAGCTTCCTTGGTCTCCTTTGCCTTCTTTTCTCGTCCATTGTCACTTTGTGATGTGACACCTTCTTTCTCTTTACCTTTTCCTCGGCCACGCTTAATGCCATTTTCTTCCATGTCAACCTCATTTGAGTTTGTCACCTCTACTACATGCACATTTGGGTCTGGCAAAGGTGGAACTCCTTCCACTCCTTGTGGAGGTGGTCTTGCTCCATTTGGCCTTTGTAGAAGCCGTGGTTGCTGACTAGTTCCTTCTCCTGCATTCATCACTGGGTAATTCAAGTTAGGTCTCCCTGGCTCCCCACGGGGCCAAGGACAATTATACATCCCATGTCTAGATTCATCGCAATTCCAACATTGCAAGACTCTCCTAGGTCGTGAATCTCGCTCTTCAGACTTCTTTGCTTGTCCCTTTGGACCTACAGCTTGTGCAAGGTGAATTGACAAGCTGCTTAAAGATTCATTTAACTTCTCAATCACTTCCGCCGTTACCTCAGGAAGCTCCCTAGATGTTGATGCTTGTGACTTACCTTTGGGTCTAAGACCTTCTATTGGAACCTCTCCCCTTAGGCACTTGAGTTTTCTATATTTCTCAGCAGCCCTAGTTTCAGCTGTATCAAAGGTAGCAGGTGCACCCGCCTCAGCTTTTATCTTAAGGTCAAGAAAGAGTCCGGCTATGAACCTCTTCTTCTTTAGGAACTCTGCACCATCACCAGGGTTAGCAACATTTCTCACCCATACAGCCCAAAGACGTAGAAACTCTTGCTTGTACAAGTAGTAGTCATCTAAGTCTTTTTGCTTATGAGAAACAATGTCTTGCCATAATTTCTGAGTGTTTTGGGGATCAAAGAAGTATTTCTTGAAATGATTCAACACTTCCGTGTAATTCCCCTTAACTTCCTCAGGCAAAGAGTCAAACCAAGTGCTAGCATCTTTCCTAAGGACTACCTCAAACATTTCTACACGTTCCTGATCAGTTATTATCCTCTTGATACGACAAGACATCTTGAAATTCGCTAAAAATAATTCTGCATCCTCTCCAGGCTCTCCAAAGAAAAAAGGATATCCGGACATTTGGCGTTGGGCCTCCATTGAATCGGTTTCAAAGTGACAACACGTTTTTGTTTTTCTTTCTTAAAAATTTTACACAATAATGTTTTCTAAATTGCAATCTATTCTACAACAAAATAAAAATATTCACATCAAATGACCTAGGATAATCAATAAGAGGCAGGATGACAGGGTTTGGTGATGCGAGAATTTCTCCTACTCTTTGGGCACCAAACATGAACACCATACGTTGTTGAAAATGGATTTTTCTACTAATTGCAATGTTTATTCTAATGTGTGGAGTGAAATGAAAGGGGAAAACCTCTATTCTTGGGCCATTATCCATGGTCTATGCATGACCTAATTCTTAAAACAAAACAAAAATATAGACGTCCAAACTAAGGTCGTACCTAATGAGAGGCAAAATAAAAGGATTTACTGATACGTTTATCTGTGCCAACCTAAGAGGACCTAAAATTCTACGAATTACACGTTGAAATTGCAACTTAGTACTAACAATTATGTGTACCTTTTGCCTTGCAATGGGAATGAAGGGATCATACAAATTCTCGTGATTCATGCAACCTACTTGATTATGCTAAAGGTTGAGCCTTCACAAAAATACACAAGCCGTTCCTCCGTGGGGGCACCAATTTGAGGCGGTCTGGGGCGGGCAACAAGAAGAGCGGCCTCTAAACACCCTTCGAGGCTCCCGTGCTGCTCAATTGGGGTTGGGGCAAGCACAATCAGAGACAACAACAACCCACAGCCCGAAACCAAACAAGAAAAGGGACACCACCTAATTGTAGATGCGAACTAGGACGCATGTGATATCTCCTTGTACTCAAATGCACAAAGAGAGGGGAATGCAAGATAGCCACACACACCAAACACAAACATTCACCACGCCAGAGAGAGGTAAAGAGCACAAATCAACTTGAGCAACTCAGTCTTAGCCTTAAAGACTAGATGCACACAAAGCTTGATGAGAAATAGAGAGACAACACAAAACTTGACCTTGTTGCCAATACAAAAATTGTCTTAGGGTCACGGGAGCCCTCTCACCGAGCACCCTCTTACAATTGACCTTTTAGGCAAACAATTCAACAAGCCCTCAAACCACCAAGCATGAAATGGCACAACAAACTTCAAGGACAATATACCTTCAACCACCTGATGAGCCAACTTATCAAGTCAATTTGGAGAGAAGAGTCGTAGTTGTAGTATACAATTGCACCCAAAACTATAAATCTTATTTATGCACAAGAGTAGGCTACAAGTGTGGTGAAGAGTATGGCATACACTCCACTCCTCTAGATGGCATAACTAACTTCAAGCTTCTCCATGCACCTATGTGTAATGATGGAATAGAGCACTCACGATGCACACACTCTACACAACTAGGCTTGAAGAGTGGTGTATTATGTGTTGAGAATGGTGTGGTGTAGTGTGATCATGTGATGATTTACAAGGGAGAGAAGGGCTCTATTTATAGGTTTTAGAAGCCCCGATTAGGATTAGGCCTAATCAAGTTTATTTGAAGGAATAAAAGATTATGCATATTTATTTTAATTTTTTTTTAATGAGGGTGGGTCTCTCTTGTCCTTTGAGTCACATGGATGTGGACTCAAGGGAAGAGAATTATTGAGGATGATAGGAGAGAGGATTGAGTGAATAATTTGGGAGTGCCTACTCTAGTAGAGGGTGCATTTTACAATAAGGTTAGTGGTTAGTAGTTAGTAATTATGACTAACAAATATTTACAAAATCATTCACCAAATGGTGAGATATATGATGAGAAAATTTAGAGAAGGGATGAGCTTGTAAAGAGAGGTTGAAGCTTTGGAGAAGTTGACATTCACCTCTTTACAGCACCGGAAGAAGAAGTAGTCAGCATGGCGAAGCAGCGCGTGTCGATGAAGCTATGTTATTTAAAACCTTGGAAAATTCATGATAAAAGCCTTCATTTGCAGAGGTTATCCTTGGATTTTTGTTGATTTTTTGAAGTTCTTTACAAGGCCGAAGAGAGTATGGTAATATGGACATATATGTAGAGAGAAAGGGGGACACATAGGGTGTAGAAATGAAGGATGAAGGCTATGGAGGTGTGAGAGATGTGGCAATGGTGAAGAGGGTGAATTAGGACATGGGAGTTGCAGGTTTGGGAGTGGGAAGGAGAGGGAGGAGTGTGTGTGAAAGAGGAAAATGATAAAGTGGAAGAGAGAGTGTGGCTGCATAGCATGGGCAAACTGGGGTCCACCAATCAAATCATAGCTCAAAAAAATATGAAAAAATTTGAGGTGAAAGTTCAGCTCACGAGCTACAACTTTTGTTTGTATCACCTTTTCAAATTCGGGGAGCATGTGATCTTTAAAAATTCAGCAAAACCGACTGTTTTTTCCACTGCACAAGGTCCTTTTGAGGTCCTTCTTTGGATGATTCTTTTGAATACCTCCAAGAGTGAGCTCCCCATGGTGCATGCATGTGTGCCACATACCCTTGACCTTATTTGGTAGGTCTATAATTGAAGATATTGTTGAGATCATGATATAAGTGAATAGTACAACTAAGAAAATCAAATATTGAGGGGTCTAAAAAAATATGTACATGTCAAATATAAATAATATAGGTGGAAAAAATATAAAGAGGTCAAAATAAATCTCTCTCATTATAAGTCTACCATAAAAAGATGAATATTTTTGGTGTTCTAATTTATGAGAGTAAAAGAGAATAGATGTAGGAAGGAAAAATCACAATAGTGAAAAAATATACACATAAATAAAACTAATTTTTTTGGATTTTTGTTGGGATGGAGCTACACCAAAAATAAGAGAAGCTTGCATGAAATTATTTTTATATGGAATAAAGAGTATGCAAAACGGTAAGAAAAAATATGGTAATGGTGAGTCAATGTACATAGCATAAATAACACACCATAGGTAGAAATATTTAAATAAATACCAAAATAATTATGAAAAATCCTTTTATTTAGGCTCTATATACAATGAAATATTTACACACAAATGGGCCATAATATACTTAAATTTTTTTGGCTCAACTAGCCCAATGACTAGCTAATTAAGGGTTTTTAAGAAGATATGGGAAAAGTCCCCTAACTCACACACGCCTATGTACAGTGAAATGGTAGGGATAACCAAAATGTTTGAGTGATTTCATAGGGTGAGGTAGCTTACTATGGCAATTATGGAAAGCCGAAAAACGGCTATCACCGTCATGAGTGCTTATGCGGCAATTGCTTCTGCTTACCATCTGCTAGTGATCGCTCAAGAAGAAGTCCATTTTGTTACATGGAGCAATCGTATAAACAAGCTCCTCCCCGGTATCCATGCCATCATATTCTCATGAAGAGATAATGCTTGACGAAACGAGAACTTTGTACTTGCTTTCTCTTATTATTAGATACTCGGTACCCCCTTGAATAGGCCCATGCATACTAACACATCATATTTCCATTCGAAAGTAAAACTGATCACCAACTTCTACACATGGAACAAAGCCAACAAATTTCTTTTGCTACGATTTACCGTAAGGCCGTTAATCTGAATGATGTTGCTAGCCTGCAAGTCTAGTCTACCACCTTTGCTGGCATCGTACAATCTGAGTGTCTAGATTACCTCTTCACGAGGAGAGACAAAAATTGGTGCTCCTATAGCTCTAGCCTTTATGGCCCGTCGGTTCGGAGATTTTGATTCTCTATTCCTTCTTTTCTGGTTAGATTGCTCAAATGTGGGGGCTTTTGTGCCTATGGGTAAACTTGAACTTTCTTACAGTGGGATGACGTCCTGGTCTTGTGTAGCTAAGATGACGGTAGCAATGGGTGATGCGGTTGCAGCCTCTGGTGTATGGGTTTGCCAGTCCGGAATCGCGGCAGCTATAGTAGGATGCCCCGTCTGCGAACAAGGGACACAGTCCCACAAAAGGGCACCATAGCTGATGTAATGGGTGCCTAGACCGGCTACCATCACGATGTCACAGTAGCCATCCGTGCTTGCAGCAGCGGCTGGCCTACCGCTTGCACGGGAAACTGCTGCTATGGCTAGCAGCAACAGGAGAGAGAGTCGAGACCCACTGCTTGCTCCCCATCATCCCCATAGCCTGCTCTCTCTCTCTCTCTTCTCTCTCTCTCTCTCTCTCTCTCTCTCTCTCTCTCTCTCTCTCTCTCTCTCTCTCTCTCTCTCTCTCTCTCTCAAAGAGCGCGCGCTCTCTCTCTAAAAACTCGACTCTCTCAAAGAGCGCGCCGGCGCGCTTTGAGAGAGAGAGAGAGAGAGAGAGAGAGAGAGAGAGAGAGAGAGAGAGAGAGAGAGAGAGAGAGAGAGAGAGAGAGAGTTTTGAGAGAGAGAGAGAGAGATAGATAGATAGATAGATTTTATTATCGTCCTCGGAGGTCAAATATGACCTATGGGACCAAAGTTACATGTGATGTAGTATGTGTATGGCTGATGAGTGACTCTCGATGCTCCAAAATTGTAGTGATGAGAGTCGCAATGGAGAGCCCACACTTTGGATGGGAGAGGAAAGTGTGTAGGTCTAAGTTATGGCTGAAAATGTGAGAGAAGCAAGTTCGGATGTGATCAAAAGCTGAGCACTCTAGTAGTGTGTGGTACTCAGACTCTCGAACTTGCTGTGAGCATAATGTGCACAATCGATTTGACTCTTCTCCATTGCCCCAACGCCCTATCTCGCATCGAAGGAAATGGGAGCTAAGCCGAATTGCTGCGATAGTGCGTATCGCGGACAAGGGAATAGGCTCAAGCATGTAAGTGTGAGTACGGTTTCCTCTCTCAGCGAAGAACATGGTTTTGTAGTTGGGGGCAATATAGGTGGTGTAATGTATGAAGCGTGACCCACCGGATTTCTCCCAAGCCGTAATACATTGGCGTTGTAGAAAAGCTTCATTCACTTGAGAGTCAATTGAAGCATCATGTAGCAAGTGTAATGCATCACATCTCCCAAACCACTTCTTTATGTCTTGCATCCATCCCGTGCTCAAGATCTTGCTTTTATGCGTCTTTTGAACTTTTTTGCTTGCTTCCCATGCAATTGTAGGAAGTCGATGTGAGGGGTTTTGACGCATCTTTATCATGTACTCCACAACCCTTTCCATGCCCATAACCTCAATTGGAAGAGATCCCGACTCAAGAAGTAGGAGCATATATGGTGTTTGTGTCTTAACTTGGAGAAAGTTTGTAAGAAAACGCTTTTGGACATTCTCAAACTCTTTCCAAGTAGACTTTGAGATGCTCCCGCCCCACACTTCAACTCCATAAAGAAGAACCGGTGTCACCAATGCATCAAAAAGATACTTCTTGAGAACCCAACACTTGATGTTTCCCGCATTACACATGTTCTCAAATGCATAATATGCTCTCTTTCCCGCTTCCAAACGACGCATAGCACATTCATGCCACTTGTGATTGGATGGAACCTCAAGGCCAAGGTACTTAAAGCTCTCAACAACTTCAAGTGTCTCGTTGTTGTACACAATGCATGGCTTCTCCTTATGGTTGGTTTTCACAAGCATAACCTTTGTTTTGGATTCATTTACAATCAGCCCACTATGCAAGCAAAAGTTCTCAAGGACAACCATAAGCTTTTGTGCATCTTCTAAAGTGTGTGCTAGAAGCACTACATCATCCGCATACAACAAAAGCATGATTATCGCATTGCAAATAGTGACCTCTTCAATGCCTTCTTCTTGCATAAAGTCAAGTACCATTTGTTCCAATTGATCGATGCATAGACCAAAGAGAGTTGGTGACAATGGACATCCTTGTTTAACCCCAATAGTGCTTACAAAAATTTCTGAAATTTCTCTTCCCATGCGCAATTGACAAATCACCTTCTCATAGATTCGAGAAACCGCAAGCATAAACTCACTTGGTACTTGGAGTTCTTCCATCCTTCTCCACAAATTGTTACGTGGAATCATATCAAAGGCTTTCTTAAAGTCCACAAAACAACAATACAATCGCTTGCCTTTCAACCGACTTTCCTCCATGAGAACACGAAGAGTGACAAGATGATCAATGGTGCTATGGCATCGACGAAAACCCGCTTGTCCCTTTGCACGCTTGTCATTCTCTTCAGCCCAATCACTCAATTTCATCTCCATTATGCACCCAAATAACTTTGCCATAAGAGACCCAATCATTATAGTCCGGTAGTTGCTTACATTCTTTACATCCCCTCCTTTATGCAAAGGCTTAACCCAATTAGTACTCCAATCATAAGGCATACCATGTTGAAGTGCAAGGTTGAACATATCACACATCCACTCATGGGTAAAATCTCCCGTCCATTTGATCATCTCCGGCTTGATACCTTGAAGATCTCCCGCTTTGCGAGTGGCCAACTTTTCAAGCCCACCGCATACATCCTCAATAGTAAGAAAAGACGGCATACATGGGAGTGAACCATAAAATGGCATTTTTTCAGTATTTTCTTGCTCATATAATTGCCTACAATGTGTGTACATATCCACTAGACTCAAGTTACCAAAATTCTCAACCCGCTTGCCTCTCAAGTTTCTCCAAAATCTTCCACATGCATGTGCCTTTTCGTGGACTTGAAATTCTTGTTGCTTTACTTCCCATCTTCTTCTCTTCTTTTGAATCAATGCCTTGTATGTATGCAAATGACTTTGATAGTTGTCTTTGTCCATAGTTGCATCAAGCTTTATCAAGGACTTTCGAGCATCTTGACATTCTTTATCAAACCACCTTTTGCGTGATCTATCTTTGTTGATACCATGGAGATGCTTTATGGCAAAGCATTCTTCCGCACAAGAACAAATAGCCTTCTTGAAAGCTTCCCATTTAGTTTGCAATGGTGAATCACATTGAAGCTTTGTCATCCATAATTTTTCCTCAACCATTTCAATGTACATTGGTGCCCGTTTGAAATCCATACATAGTGATAACTTCTCTTTCCTTTGGCTGAGATTATCATGCTTAGTTGCTTCTCCACATGAAAGGTCAATACATAAGGTGCGATGGTCGGATTCCGGGGTCCATTGACCAAACATAAAACTCTTTATGCGATACATGATGGCTTCAGAGAGTAGCATATAGTCAATCACACTATCCCCATTATGTCTTCTACATGTAAATCCATTGGTTCCACTCCACAAAGATACACCATTAGCAATGAGCATACCCGTGCTATTACACATGTGTAAAAGTAACTTTCCATAGTGATCCGGCTCTTTCTCATCCATTGAAGTACGATCATACAAGTGAACTTCCTCCAACTCCCTTGAAATGTATGGCATATCAAATTGTTGAGTATCATGTTGCAATGTTTTTGTGCGAGCATTCATATCCCCAAATACAATAACATCACCTTCACCTTTGAAATAAGCAATGTCCTCTTCCAAATCAGAAAATGGTTGATCTCTATCCATGCAAGCATAAAAGGGAGAATCATGATGAGGAATGTAGCAACCGGCTACAAAAATGGGTGCTCTTTTTGGTGTCATAATTTTCAGCCATACATAACGTTTGTACTTGTCATCTTTCACAATTGATACAAAATCTTCCAATCCTTTCTTAACCATACATGCTAACCCTCCTTGTCCTCTTCGTTGCTTGAGATTCTTTGACCACATCAATGAATGTACATTGTAATCCTCCAAGCCGTTAATCCTTTGTGTATCATGCTCCCAAGTTTCAACAAGAAGTACAACATCGGCTTTGCTTGTTAGTTCATCAATGCCAACCCCCGCATTCCATGGGTATCCATTACAATTCCAAAAGCATATTTTCAATTGTAACTCGGTCTCATAGGTCACGCATCCCTATTTGCTTGAGAGACTTGCCTCCTCCTTGGGCACATTTTCTTCATGAGAGATTTCCTTGTTTTTATTATTCTTTTCCTCATATGCCTTGCGACGCATATTTTGTTGCTTAATAGTGCGATCTTCACATACAAAACATTTTGTATTCCTCAAATAGATCCAACTATTATCAAGGATAATCTTTCGCTTGGTCTCATCCGGCATGGTGCATACAATTGGCCGTTCTCCCGAGCGAGGAGCTCCTTGCTTCCCCACTCTATGTGCTCCATAGACCATAACTTCGGACATGCCAAAGTGGGTTTTGAAGAAATCTTCAATAACAATGGCAAGAGAAGGAGGTGTCTCTAACTTCTCTTCGGGAATTCCACGAATAACAATGTTCTTGGAACGTCGCTCCCGTTCCTTCAACTCCTCCACATCCACATTCTCAACATTCTTTGTTTGAACCATAGCTTGCATGAGTAAGGAATTAGAAACCACATTGCTACCGCATACATCAGCCCAAGACTTGTTTGTGCATACATTTTTCATGTCGCATACATCCCGGCTCATAGTGTCAAATTTCTCCTCTTTCAATACATGGTCATGCTCTACTTTGCTCATCCGCTCCTTCAAAGCATTCAAGTCCACAAGAGAGCGTTTACATTCCTTGACTTCCTCTTCAAGTTGCATCAAACGTGTTGTTTGCATCTCAAGTGTCCTCTTGAGATTCTCATTCTCAACCACAAGTACCCTTAGTGTGCCATTCTCCATTGCAAGTGCTCGTAAGTCTTCGCCTTGTTTGTTTACGGTCTCTTGCAATGATACCAAGTACGCCATGATCATGGTTTTCGATGTCGTTGGTTGGGTGGTTGTGTTGCTATCTCCACACTTAGGAGATTTTGGATCATTTTCCACAATGGTTGTGGACCTTGTTGAAGAAGAAGAACCCTTGCGAGTGCCGGAAGACATTGTATGTAAAATAGGAGATGAGAATCAATTTTGTTGAACCTGTTCACTTCGGAAATGCTGCTAGAGAAACGCCTTCCATAACTCTGAAAATTTCTGTCTTTACATCAATGCGTAGAGGACTTCGTGCTCTTCGATTGAGGCTATAGATCACCCAAATCGGAGTTCGGATGAAGAAGTTATGATCAAAAGAGTGGACGGCTGTCTACTAGGTCAAAAAACGGCTGCACTGAGAGAGAGAGAGAGAGAGAGAGAGAGAGAGAGAGGGTGTGCTTATGAAAAGCAGAGATGGCTAAGGTGGTGCTCACTGCATTCTCACCGGGTGGCTTGTTTCCCAGTAGAGAGGGCGAATGCAAGGACGTTACCACCCAAGCAGCTCTCCCGCTCCCACGTTTTGCCGGCACCTCCGTCTCAACTTCTATCGCCACGTAACCTTGCGATGTTCTTCTGTCTCTCTGGTATTCTCTAGGCTAGGTTCAAGGTCTGCGCTTTATGGAGATTGCGAGGACTATGTGCTTATTGAGCCCGGAAAGATGAGTTGTTTGTGAATTTTGAGGAACTTCGAGCAAGTGGCTTGGGAATTGGCCCGGCAGGTCACTTCCAACTGATTTGGCAAGCTTTAATAACCTAGATGACGTTGTGACATATCTAGTCGAGAACGCATGTGAACTGGATGGGTCGGGCACTGTGCAGTGGTTTGGCGTTCGGCTATAATTTACTGATTATTTTTTAGCTGTGCAGCTTATTAGTTTATACATATTGCGCATTTGGGGTTAGTGATCATGGATTTGGTGCAGAGTACAAGGTTATTTCTACTTACAAGGAGCCCCTTGTTTTAGAAGAAGTTGTATGCTGCTGCGCAGTGTTATGTATCAGTAGAAATATATTTTCTCTATGTAAAATTAATGACCAGTAAATCAATAAGGAATTAGGATTTGTTGTTCAAAAAGAGAGAGAGAGAGAGAGAGAGAGAGAGAGAGAGAGAGAGAGAGAGAGAGTTCGTCTTCTAGCGCGAGCATGTCGAACTCGATCGTGCGATCAACAACCATGGAAGACGTAAAAACGGTGAAGGAGGTATCCAGTTTGTGCGTGCATATGCGGCCCACTTGAAGCGCTCTAGCAACATTGAGGTGCCTCCACGCATGGGCTGACATTGAGGATCTTGCCCCCTATGACCCAAATTGGTACTGTATCAGAGCAGCTTCAATGTCTAGGAAGATCTATCTACGTGGAGGAGTTGGTGTGGGTGCTTTCCAGAAAATATACAGAGGAAGGAAAAGTAACGGCAGTTGCCCTTCACATTTTGGAAAAAGCAGTGGCTCCATTGCTTTTGATGTTCTAAAGAAACTTGAGAAAATTGACATTGTTGACAAAGGATCTAGATCAAGTAGCAGGACGGATTGCTGTCCCGACAGCTTAGTATATTTTGACTTGTAGCCTAGAGTTTTTCCAAGCTGGAGAGGTTTTAGTTGAGACAAGATGAGGCTTTTTTCTTTTGCCTTGGGCTTGATGTAAAAATTTTACTCCGTGTTTCAATCTTGTGAAGGCATAAGGGGTCAATTTTTTTTTAACGACTGATTCGGTCATCTCAATATGCCAATTCTCTCAAAGAGAGAGAGAGAGAGAGAGAGAGAGAGAGAGAGAGAGAGAGAGAGAGAGAGAGAGAGAGAGAGAGAGAGAGAGAGAGAGAGAGAGAGAGAGAGATTGTTGAGTGAGTGAGGGCAACGTAGGGTTGCGGGAACAGAAGCAGAAGCAGAAGCAGCAGAAAGAAAGGAGAGGTAACCGAGAGAGATGCCGCCCAAATTGGATCCATCGTAGACAGTGGAAGGGACGACAACGACATTGGCTTGACGATTCTGGACAGTGAGCTTGACAATAACGCGCAGGCCCTTCCAGTCCTTGGCAATCTCCTTGGCGATGTCCTCTCCTACCTTCTTGGGCGACAGACCCAGAGGCCAGATCTTGGGTGCCAATGAAGAGGCATCTTCAATCTCCCCCCCTGTTAAATGAACAACAACCACCTCCTCATATTCTTGCTACCCTTTCTGTATCTGCATTGCATCTTGATCGTGGGTGCAAAACATGCATCACACTGAACTCGGCTTCATGTCTACCATCTACTGGAGTTTATAGGTGGCTCCACTTCCTCAATGGTGAGGTCAAACTGGATCAAGACTAGAAGTAGGGGTGCAATTAGCGTTGTTTCCCTTGTGATCAAAGCCTTCAAGGAGCCCGAGCACAATAGGAAGAAGATGAGTGCATTGTTGCAGCTGTCGTTCCTCGGGGGACTGAAATAGTAGCTAAACACGCTATAATCCTTGCTCAAGAACGAGTATTGCTGTGGTGGGTGCCTCTGCTCTTTTGTGAACACGGCCTCTGAAGACAGCTGGAGTTGCTCATGATTAGTGCGCTAAGGGCCTTGTTAATCCGCTCTGAGTTTCATGTAACAATGTCTCTCTTCCTAATCTCGAAGAGGGAGAGCTCTGACAGTCAGATTCCTATCTATTTAATGCATAATTAATACCACAATGATGAAGCCAACTGATAGAAACAACAGATATGCCATCATTTGCATTCATGAGATTATTATACTACAGGTGCTTCTCATAATTGCTAGCTACTCTCATAATTGCATTGTCAGAATTCCTCCTATTAATGTGACCATGCAAGCCACTGCAGCACTCAATTGACTTTTTCTTCTTCTTCTGCTTGCCCCTGAGTCCTAGCATTGGTGACAGGGTTTTGCTCCATGGTAGTGTGCCCCATGAGCTCTTAGCTGGTTTTTGACCTGCAGATTCCTCTTCCTTCTCCTTATACATTTAAGAACATCAAGCACAATCGCAACATTTCTCTCGATGATGTGATCGATATTGCCCTTGTGATGCGTCCTCGTTCAATGGAAAAGGAGCTTGCTAGCACAGTAAAGGAAATTCTTCGTACTACGTTTCTATGGATGGAAAGGATCCCAAGGATTTTCAAACAAAGATTGACGATGGGGATGTTGAGATTCTAGAGAATTAGCTTAATTAATCTTAGGTAGGTGCCTCTCTAGAATGTAGCACTGCTAAAGTAAGTATTACTTTGTGGTACTGCTACTGGGTTTTTACCGCGAATCATTTTTGGAAAAATGTCAAATGATCCAAAATGGAAAGGAGTCGCATCTTCCATCTTTGTGAACTTAGTTATTAAATTGATATATATTTAAGTTTCCGAGAAAACATATTTTTGCTAGCAATAGTGACATGTATAAGGATGACTAGATTTGTATAATCATGATTGGGGAGCAATGGTACTGACATTTATTGTTTGGGTTTAGAGAAAGCTCTCTCTCTCTGTCTCTCTCTCTCTCTCTCTCTCTCTCTCTGAAAGGCGTCCAAAGGATGGATTGGCATGTGGTTCACCTCCCAACCTCCCTACTTATAGCCCTTGGCCCTTGCAAGTAGGACCCCTTAACGCATGCCTAGCCCTCGGCTCCTAGCTGTACTGAGCCATTCAATCCCTAGCCCTTGGCCTGCTACCCGGTCCTACCATTGGCCTAACATTACTCCCCCCTTGGAGAAGTGTTTTCGTCCTCACAAACACAAGTGATGGTATCTTCATAAGAACACTCTATTTTTCCACCGTGGCATTCCTCATGGATCCAATGGTTTGTTAGAGAGGAATGCGGTTCAGTAGGAGGTTCAATGAAGTCAAGATTAACATCTTGATTTTCCACATTGTTGTCCCTGTGCAACCGTCTTGGTTAACCGACTCATAACCAACATAGCATGAAGACTCCATGTAGAACTCACTTGAGAATGCTAAACGAGTTATCACAATTGAGAGGTGTCTAAATACAAACCCAGGTTTCAAGCTTTTTGGAGGTACTAGAACGTGCAATAAAACCTCTGCTCAACTTTCCATAAAAGTAATATGCTGACATACTCATCAACGGCAACCAAGTCCTTGACTTGCTGTTGTTTCTTGCCAGTAGCCAACCTCATCAAAACTAATGATGAAGGTTGAGAACTTGAGAATAACAGGCAAAGACTAAAACTAGTCGCAACATGCCTTTCATCATATGAAGCAAACTCCAAACCAGAAAGGTAACCGATCCAGTTGTGTCGCTTCTTGCTAACTTATGCACTTAGCATATCCTTTAGCGTGGTTTACTAACATACACGCTTAGCATATCCTTTAGTACTAAATAGAATGCTTGTAATCTTTCCATCCAACACGGGATGAATAGCAGAGAATAATAATGAGGTGCTTTTCCCAATCAATTAAAGACAGTCTTCCGTGACTGACGATAACCTACGACTAACCAAGTGAGGTTCCAATCAAATACTTGATGTGAATTTTAGCGAAGTAAACTCATAGAGTTTAGATCATCCAATCACAAACACCCATACTAAACCATTATCGTATATGGCCGGGTGTGAACTCATACTAAATCTGCTAGAGAGGTTGCACTTGAAGTGCAAACACTTGCAGAAATAATAAAGTCCATGAATTTGCATGCCTCTTCAAACAAATCTGTGTTAACAAAGAATCATGATTGGGTACATGCAGTTAACACAAACAAATTCGAACCGCAATTTCATGACGAGACTTTCCACGGTACCTACGTGATAGCTTTGCAACATAAGTTGGGCCATAATAGAATGTAAAAATGCAGTCACACCTAGGTACCAACCGTGAGACATTCTCATTCTCCTAGTCGTACTGATCCATTCAATCTTTGGCCCTTGGCCTGCTTCACGGTCCTACCATTGGCCTGACTCTCTCTCTCTCTCTCTCTCTCTCTCTCTCTCTCTCTCTCTCTCTCTCTCTCTCTCTCTCTCTCTCTCTCTATATATATATATATATATATATATATATATATATATATATATATATATATATATATACTCGGGGGGTTCACCGTTCAATTACCCCCTATATAACATGTGTTCACGGGGTATTAAAAAAACCCCTCTTTTAACATGTCTGAATGAATAAAATGACCCCTTATTTTAGGATTTTTTTCCAAAATTGACTATAAACACCCCTTATTTTAATGTATCACTATTAAATTTCCTAAATTGTTTTCATTTTAAAACCCCTCCTTTCGAACTCACGTTATGCATTAACATGATTACATAGTGCACGCCCCGAGAGTATATATATATATACGTGAGAAACTCACTTAATAACCTTGCTCGGATAAGTTCGCTCGATGTTTGGTAGAACTCTAGATTAGGATGTGTCATAGAAAATCAGTGTTATAATCAAGAAATGAAGAGTAGAGTGTCTATTGAGGAGAGCGTAAACCAAGGGGAACCATCAGAGACTACAATGGAAGAAGTTTTTGACACTTACTCTGACTCAAGTTTTGAGATTCTTCCTTTTCTAATCAATCAAGGATGGGAACCTCCCTAAGGTTCAAACACATATTCACCTTCTATAAGACCAACACACATGGGGCTCAGACTTATCTTGATCCTATGAAGAGTATGTGGTGAGAATCAATGACCACACAGTCAAATTTGAGGAGGAAGTTAGAGCCAACAAGCAGGATACCTTCTATATGGACCAAAAAGGAGTGAATACCTAAAAATTGGCAATCCCAACACTATGGACCGATGGTCTTTGGAGGTCAACACATTGATATCAAACATGACCACTAAAGAGGGACCGTCAGTGATAGAGCTAGAAGGGTATGACTAGGTAGATGTTAAACCTTTGAAATGGATACCTATTCATAACCCATGACTCGGAGTCTATTGTTGGGAGGACAATAATGTTACAAATTTGATATGGACATCCCATGCTAAACCAGCTCAGCTAACACCCTTGAAAATCATGTATATTTTCAAAATTAGTGAGAAGGGTCTATCAAACCTTCCCGTATACCTCTTTAGAGATTGTTATAAACAATATTTTTGTTATGATGACTCCAAGGGAGGTGGAAAAAACCAAGTATCACGGTGTGAGCGGGATGAAAACACACAGAACGCCTCTATAACGACCCGACACACACTCTTGGGAAGATACACACACACACTATGGGGCACCACTCGGCTTACACAACCACCTGGCTGAGACAAGAAACACACCTATGGAGTGAGAGGAGAGAAACTATCCACTTGCCCACTCCACACAGAGACACACACATACACACACACACCCAAAAATTCAGCTCAAAAGAGGAGAATTTCTGATGTTTAGATACAAATGAGCTTGGGCCAACACCAATGGGGCAAACAGCTCACACAATATGGGTAAAAGATACCAGATACAATCACAAATTGGAGCGGAAGCTTCGCTCATAGGGGAAACTTACACAACAAAAACAACAGAAAAAGAGTGAGAAATTTGGCAAAATGGACAGCGCCATCGCGTCCGAAACAGCCCAAAATCCCAGTCTACAATGTCAAAGTGCTCAAATCCGACCTCGAATGAGCAGTTTACGGCCAAAACAGGCTCCAAAATGAGCAAAAACACACCTGCGGTTGTTCCTCCTCTCTTCTCCACGTTTCTTCTAGTCTTCTCTCAGTTTTTTCAGTTCCCACACTTAGCTTTATTACTTGGGCACCCTTGGCCTTTAAGATGACCTCAAACGGACCCCGAACAGGCCAAAAACTGACCTCGCAGTGCATAGTTGTCACCTTTTTGCATCATCCGCACACCTGGCACTCAGCTTTTTCCAATAATGCGTCTCGCCACAACATGAAGTGGCCCCAAAATATGGTCCTCATGATGACCTTTCTGCATAATTATCACAACAAAACATCCACGTCGTGTCTGTACTCATCCACGTGCAAATATTGACCCCATTCGACGTCCTGACACCACTAGATGCCATCTGACGCACCTGCTTACCTCATGTCGTCGGCCCGCGGATAGCTTCCTCGAGAAGTTTTACGCGCTACCAACTCCTCATTATTGTAGAAAAAACACACTGGTATTGATAACGATGAAAATTGATGCACTATGTACATGTTGTCCAACCTGTACACATGTGGGCCCACACGTAACCACCTAGCTCTGGAAAATGGGCAATACTTTATTCGATGCACCATGCATGGATATGTACATATGCGCAATTCTTTGCTCCAAAAAACTCCTGACTTAATTTGCCAGCAAAAAGAGATATTCATTCCACCTGGATCAAAAGGCCAAAGGCATATTGCCTGATTCACAAGAAGCATCATAACACCACACCTACATTTGTCAACAATCAACCAAAATGCACCATAGGCATATCCAACTAACACATCCGCCCTGTCTGGAGTTCCAAAAGCATAAATATTGCATGCCACATTCAACCCAACCTGGCATCTTGGCTTCACCAGCCATAGCAACAACTTGCAAATCATGCACCAAAGTAGCTAAAAGCATTGTGTGAAGGTAGAGTTGTTGATATCCAAAGCACAAAAGTATCCCTGCAGCACACTTATCCCTAGCATAGGCATCCACATAGCTGAGATTGGACTCATATATGCCAAACCCCTTGTCATGATCATAAGCATACTCATCATCACACATAACTTCATCCACATCATAATCATGGCTAGCACCTCTATCCATAGCTTCTAGCATGGGTTCATCAGTCTCCAAGAATATAGATCCCTACTCTAAACCACAATCATGCTCACAAATCGGTTCAATCACTGCACATACATCAAAATATGGCTTCAAAACAGGCTCCACATCCCACAAATCCACAAAATGGCTCTCAACCTTGCCCTCTTCCCTAATTCCCAAGGAACTAGTATCCAAAGATACATGCTCATCATCAATAACCTCAACCTCACACTCACACCCAGAATCACAAGGTACACAAGTAGCCAATGAATCCTCTTCAAGACTTTTCAATCCTGTATCCAAAGCGTTACTCACCTCTTTAGGCTCTTCCAGAAACCTGTCAACCTGCAAGACCTCTTTACGCTTCACAATAGACCTTGGGAAGAAACGAGAAACATCATAGGATAGGCTACTTTTCACCTGCTTAGGCTTAACTTCATCTTCCATGTCAAATCCATCTTGCACATGCATTTCGTACTGATACCATGTTCCTCAAGACGCTTAAACTTCCATTCCTTGTGCTTTGCAATGCATACCGCATCTTCAAAAGACTCGGGCCTCTTCAACTCAACCTCGAACCGCAACCAAGGTGACAAACCATCAACAAAAGAACTTTTCTTCAATGAACAAGGGGGGGTCTCATCCTTAAGAGCAACACACCAACGAGTCCATAAATCTGTAAAACCTTGTACATAGGCATCAACACCTTGACAAGAACCTTGCTTAAGAGCATTGAGCTCATTCCATACTGCATTTGCATCTTCAAAAACCTGGAAATGCTCTAAAAAAGATTCTATAAACTTGTCAAGACTTAAACCAGAAGAAGAAGCCACTACTTCTTTAGCTTCCAAATCCATGAACCAAACACGGGCCTCGTCTTTCAAAAGCAATCCAAATAGCCCCAAAATCTTCTCCTCATCACACATATTGTTGCTTATGCATGCCACCTTGACTTGCTCCAGAAAGTCTTCCGCATCTTCACCACTTCTTCCATGAAATTCCGGATAAGAGAAAGCCATGGCTACCCAAGCTACTATGCTTTGAGAACCCCTTCAAACACACGTGTAAGAACCCAAAACTTCACTACCCAATCCCCAGAAACTTCAATGGAGCTTAGTTTTAGATAAGGACAAACACATGCACATCAAATGAGTTTTCATAGTTGATCATCGGAATTACAACAGGCAAAGGATATTCCAGGATCTCTCTTAATCTTCTTGGCCCGAACATAAAGACTATACGCTGCTGGAAAAAAATCTTCCTGGACAGGTGAACATTTATCTGGATTCTTTGAGTTAAATGAAAAGGCGTGAATTGAGGTCCATTTTGATCATCCATTAAAGCCAACCATGAAGATCCTAAGAAAGCACACCTGTCTTATCCTCTGATTTGTCAAAATTTCAGCATCATAACATCATAAATGGCTCAAAAGACCAAAAAACAAGCCATCATAACTCGGAAAAATTTTGGCAGAGTTTCCCCAGAAGTAGAGCAGTGTGAACCCAAAATATAGACTGTATATGTATGCATAAACTGTAAACAATAGAACCCGAGCATCAAGTAGGAATCACTAGTATATAGCCTATGGCGAGGTCACGAAAAGGGTGCTCCAGCTACCTGTATCACCGAAAGGATCTCCACATTTGAGAATCCCCCAGCTCAATAAAACCTCACGCTATCGACCCTCACACGAAAGCTAATGCAAATCGCATATAGTCAAGTCTCAGAAATGACTATCTTCCAGACCAAGTCTCAGAAATGGCTGGGACTGCCAAATGAAACCATATATGGCTCCACAAAGGCGTACAATGGCAGTTTCCACAAGTAACGTACAATACCAACAGACAATGTGCTCAAGCAGGCGCTAAATGATGCATACCCATGGCAACTGCAAGTGACTCCCACTTGCCAATGTATCACTGAACTCCATCTACCTGTACCTGTGTGAATGACCTGTACTTGTATCTGTCACTGTAACCTGTAACCTGTAACCTGTAACCTGTAATCTGCAACCTGCAACTTGTACTCCTGAATCTCGAAGCTCGAAGCTCGAAGCTCGAAGTAGAAGGTACTCGAAGAAGATCCTCCGTGGGGGAACCAAAAGAATGTGAGCGGGATGAAAACACACAGAACGCCTCTATAACGACCCGACACACACTCTTGGGAAGATACACACACACACTATGGGGCACCACTCGGCTTACACAACCACCTGGCTGAGACAAGAAACACACCTATGGAGTGAGAGGAGAGAAACTATCCACTTGCCCACTCCACACAGAGACACACACATACACACACACACCCAAAAATTCAGCTCAAAAGAGGAGAATTTCTGATGTTTAGATACAAATGAGCTTGGGCCAACACCAATGGGGCAAACAGCTCACACAATATGGGTAAAAGATACCAGATACAATCACAAATTGGAGCGGAAGCTTCGCTCATAGGGGAAACTTACACAACAAAAACAACAGAAAAAGAGTGAGAAATTTGGCAAAATGGACAGCGCCATCGCGTCCGAAACAGCCCAAAATCCCAGTCTACAATGTCAAAGTGCTCAAATCCGACCTCGAATGAGCAGTTTACGGCCAAAACAGGCTCCAAAATGAGCAAAAACACACCTGCGGTTGTTCCTCCTCTCTTCTCCACGTTTCTTCTAGTCTTCTCTCAGTTTTTTCAGTTCCCACACTTAGCTTTATTACTTGGGCACCCTTGGCCTTTAAGATGACCTCAAACGGACCCCGAACAGGCCAAAAACTGACCTCGCAGTGCATAGTTGTCACCTTTTTGCATCATCCGCACACCTGGCACTCAGCTTTTTCCAATAATGCGTCTCGCCACAACATGAAGTGGCCCCAAAATATGGTCCTCATGATGACCTTTCTGCATAATTATCACAACAAAACATCCACGTCGTGTCTGTACTCATCCACGTGCAAATATTGACCCCATTCGACGTCCTGACACCACTAGATGCCATCTGACGCACCTGCTTACCTCATGTCGTTGGCCTACGGATAGCTTCCTCGAGAAGTTTTATCCACTACCAACTCCTCATTATTGTAGAAAAAACACACTGGTATTGATAACGATGAAAATCGATGCACTATGTACATGATGTCCTACCTGTACACATGTGGGCCCCACGTAACCACCTCGCTCTGGAAAATGGGCAATACTTTATTCGATGCACCATGCATGGATATGTACATATGCGCAATTCCTTGCTCCAAAAAACTCCTGACAACGGCTACTCAATCTGAGAAATGATCATGGGTATGAGATGGAACAAGAAATTGGAAAAGAAAGATCATTTGGTAATATGGACAACCAATGGGGTAGTGTAGCCCAAGAAAGCCACCTCAATGATGAGAATTGGGAGAGAAGGAGGAAAATACCACAAATCAAGGAAGAATAGGTGGCACTAGGAGTGGAAGGGGTCCACACGAGTCACATTTAAAGGCTTAGTTGGAGAGCCACCAACCAAAAGAGCGAGTGCAGAGCATAATCGTAGAGTCAGACCAGTTGATTTCAAAAAATGGATTAAAAGATATAGTGGATCTAGGGATCCATATAACCACATATCAAGCTTCAGGCAAGTACTCAGAGTAGAGAGTAACAAACTTCCATACTCAGTTTGAAGGGTTTGAAATGACTCTGGAAGGTTAGACTTTAACATGGTTTTTGACCATACCTCATAAAGCTATTACAAATTTTCCAACATGGGCAATGAGATTTGTTGTTGTTTGGTCAAATATCGGAATCAAGCACAAATTGATAGCACAATTCTACAACTTCAAAGAAAAACAGGGAGAGTCTATAAGAGACTATGTGAGTCAAATGAGCAGATGATTATCCAGTCCCTTGAAGTTGTGTCACGGATGACCCAGGCTAGGAGGGGGGGAAATGTTAGCGACATTGCTAACATCGGAGCCTATGTAATAGAATATGTTGTAATTTTTCATTTTTTGAGCAATCTCGACGTCTCTAGCCTAAAGGCTTTTGTAATTTATTGATTCCTAGACTTAAAATGTAAAAGATCATGTGATTTTATGAGCGAGTTGAAGTGGGGCTAAATGCTTCTAGATTGTATTAATGAGTCCCTAGGCTATAAAAGAGTTAGAATTTTATCCGTTTTTGACTTAAAATCTTACGGCTAAGGTATAAAAGCCAAATTTTGTAAAACCTAAGAAGTATTTTTGATAATAAGCATACGACGTTTCCTCATAGCACTATGCACTCTCCTTCTTCTTTCTTGAGATCATAACTCCCTCATGAAGTAAGCTCTTCGTGACATTGTAAATCTCTCACAGTAAAGTTGTGTTTTTGTTGTGGCTAACCTCCTTCTAAACTTTCCCATAATGTAAGATCTACATAAAAAAACTACATTTTATGCATAGGAGGGGTGTTGGGGCATCATTGCTAAGCTCTAGGGTGCATTCGGGGTCGAAAATACTTAGGTCAAATATGCCTTCTAGATAATAAGCACAATATAGCTATGTGTCTTTGGGCATTTCTTATCCAACCTATAATTTTGGTTACATTTGGACTTCGTTTGCTTTGTAAATTGATCAGATTTGCTTGCAGTCGTTGTAGTTAGAGGTTGTTGCCTGGCATGTAGTTGAGTGTAGCTTTGAGTAGATAGGGATTGAGTGTGTTTTCAAGAGCTTGACAACCTCTTGTAGCCTCCATACACTGGTCAAGTTAACTCCTCCCATGGTATGACATTTATGTACGTGGTTCTCATTGTCTCTACAATAAGATATTGAGGCTTGGCAACCAGTGAGCTCATAGACATGTAAGGGTAGAGACCCTATACAATTTGACTGCTTTGAAAGGATTTTTTGTGCATATGAAAAATTCTATTTTGATTGAACTCATCTGTTCTCTTTCTCATGACAACTTTATTACAAGATTAAAATCACCTACATCGCTTAGCCTTAGATGAAGGGTTTATGCCAGTGGCTTTGCTGATCAGGGGTGTTGCCTAGATCTTCTACATGGCTAACATGTCAGGGATCCTTCCTTGATTTTCTTAAATACTCAATGTGTCACGAGTGATTATATGGGTTAGGATCCTCATTAAAGTGTATCTATGAGCATAATAGTTTGATGGTTCAATCCAATGGTGTGCACATGCTACTATTCGGGGGGAAAGGATGTGCCTTCCTCACCATCATAAACATCTCTCATTCTATTGGTGAATAAAAAGGAGGGTAGTCTAAGTATGTGTGTGGACTATCATGGTCTAAATACTATTACTATTAAGAATAAGTATCTACTACCCTAAGTGGATGAGTTATTTGATAAACTCACCCATGCTTGTATTTAAAAAATAAATAAATTTGCAATCAGGATATCATCAAGTATGCATTAGGGTTGCTGATACACCTAAAATTGATTTTCAAACAAGGTTTGGACACTACAAGTTTTTGGTTGTCCCTGCGGTTGACCAATGCAGCAGCTACTTTTATGATTCTTATAAATAGTTTCTTGATACCATGTTTGGGAAAATTTATTATTGCCTTTCTTGATGATATCTTAGTGTGCAGTGCCTCTGAGGAAGAGCACTTACATCATCTAAAGCAGGTGTTTGAATTACTATGGTAAAACAACTTATATGCAAAAGACTTCAAGTGTAACTTTTGGAAAGATAAGATTCACTATTTGGGGCATGTAATTTTGGTTGTTGGCCTTCATATGGATAAATCCAAAGTGGATGCCATTTGTAAATGGCCTTTTCCCAAATATCTGAAAGAGCTTTAGATTTTCTTGGGATTTGTAGGATTTTACCGACGGTTTGTTAAAAACTATGCTCAAATTATTTTCCTATGATGGGCCAACTAAAAGCCAAGGAAAAACCTTTCAATGGGAGAAGCTCAATAGAAAAATTTTGATGCACTCAAGGTCGCACTAGCTATGGCACCTATTTTAGCTATTGTGGACCCTATGCAACCTTCTATGCTCAAAACGGATGCTAGTAATCATGCTATTGAAGGAGTCCTTTTGTGAGAAGGAAGGCCAGTTACATTTGAAAGCAAGAGACTTGATTCTGCACAACTAAATTATTCCTCTTATAAAAGAGAACTATATGCAATAATGTCTACTTTGAAAGCATGGAGACGTTTTTTTAATGGGGCTCAATTTTAATTGTGTTTGACCACGAGACTATAAAAAGGTTTACGCAACAAACTGGTTTGAAGTGTTGAAAGGCCATGTGGACTGAGATTCTTCAAGAGTATGACACAAAGCTTTGATCATAAGGGATGATACAACATGGTAGCTGGTGCTCTTAGTCATATACTTGAGATCAACTCTCTTCTCTTTACAGAGCTTTGAAGTGAGTTTTTTAGAATCTTTAAAGGGAAAATATGAGCATGATGATGCATACTCCAAGGTGTGGAGCCATGTCAAAATGAGGAATCCTTCTCACTCCAATGTTGGCAGTCTGTCTATTCCCTTCACACCTAGGTCTTCTCTTTTGAGGTATGAGCTACAAAGATAGAAGAATTATTCCATAGATGATGGGTACCTACTCCAAAAAGGGAGAGTTTGTGTACCAACGAATGCAAACATTTGACACCAAAATTCTTTATGAATGTCATGACAGTCCTAGTACAAGGCACACGGGCATAAAGAAAACTTTTGCATTTGTACAACAATAGTTTTACTAGCCATGTTTAAATGGGTATATTCAAGATTAAGTTTTTCATTGCCAAAAATGTAAAGTTGATAAAGCAGAGAGCCTAAAGATGGGAGGTCTCTTACATCCTTGGATATTCCCAATGGTAAATGGAAGAGTATCTCTAAGGACTTTATTGTAGGTTTACCAACCACTATATGAGGTCATGACTCAGTACGGGTGGTGGTAGATCGATTGGCTAATTTTTGCAAATTTATTTCAACCAAGTCTACAATTAAGACTCCATAGTTAGCAATATTATTTGTTAAAAATCTATATAGACTATACAAATTTCCAAGCAATATTGTGAGTGATCCTGATCCCAAGTTTAAGAGTCATTTCTAGAGGGCTGTGTTTAAATGATTGGGCAGACAACTCAACATCAATACTACAGATCATCCAAAAATGGATGGTCAAATTAAAAGTGTTGATTAGGTGTTAGAGGATATGCTAAGAACATACATTAGCAAAAAGAAATCTAATTGGGAAGATTATATCCCTATTTTAGCATTTTCTTACAATAATGTAAAGCATGTTACGAGTGGATTTAGCCCTTTCATATTTATGTAGGGTTTTCAACTTAGATCACCAGTTATGGTGGGGTTTGCAATTGAAAAACTTCAACAAGTCAAGGACTTTCTCCAAGATCATATGGATATGCTAAAACTAGCTCATCAAAATGTTTGACAAGCAAATGATAGATACAAAAAGTATGCTAATGAGAAACATCGGCAAGTAGCCTTCATGGAAGGAGAAGAGGTATTTTTAAGTGTGCCAAAATGTTTAGAAAGTCCAAAAATGGGGCCAACACGTAAATTATCTCCTAGATATTATGGGCCTTTTGCCAGATACTCAATCAAGTTGGAGATATGGCTTACGGACTCTCTTTATCTACGCATTCTTGTATTCATCCGGTTTTTCATCATTTGTTTATATAAATGCTTGGATGGGGACAACAATATAATTGACTAGCACATTTCGGTTGATTTCATTGAGCCTCCAATCTAGCCGCATGAAGTTGAGTGCATTTTAGACTATCATGATTTACGTACTCATCAGCATGTGTGTTGTCAAGCACTAGTCAAGTGGAAAGACCGATTTGAAGAAGGTGCCACTTGGAAAACATCAGTGCTCTTTAGAAAAAATTTCCCACTTCTATTTTTGAGGACAAAAACACTTCTCCAAGTGGAAAGTAATGTAAGACCATGGACCACTGTGAAGCTAGATCGGGGGTTGCCTATACATGGCATATGGCTAGGTGGAGAGCTAGGCTTCAGTATCCTACGCCTTAAAATTAATCAAATGGATATTATTTCTTTTGGAATTTGATTTTAGGATCTTCCATAAGTTTAGCAAGACTGTTACCATATACATGTGGTAGTGATGTGTGTGAACACACTTAGGACCGTCGGGGCATTTTTTCCCTCACTAGGAGGTTTTCCTCCCCGTGCATTGTATATGCGCCCATCACTCTAGGGCTATCTTATATTTCCATTGCACACTACGTAATACGCTCTCTATTGTGTGACTTGAGCTTCCTTCATCTTCTCCAAGCTGTGTGTGTTTTCCTAGAACCCTAATTCCAACCATTGGTATCACAGCAAGTTGCATCCTTTCGTTGGCTTAGTCACCAACAGCTCCAGCACACACCTGCTCACTTTCTCCAATTTTTGTGAGCTTTGATGAGCGTCAATAGGTAGACAAATACTTCGAGTGAGCTTGAAGAGTTTGATATGGTTAGATTATTGATTCGGGCTCATTTCGGACTCTGTTTCCACTACAAGTAGTGCTGTGCAGGCAATTTTGTCATTTTGTCAGTGCCATTTTTTACATAACAGGTCCGTTATAGTCTTCAACGGTTTGTGTTATATAGCACCTATTTTTTTTGCTTGATTTCTCCTATTTTTGGGTAGCTTTCACATCAGGTGCAACATTTGCCATGGCTGACAATGACACAGATGTTTTCAAGATGTTTGTTGTTGAGGAAAAATTGGATGGGGGCAATTAACCTATGTGGGCTTATATGATGCAACATGTCCTTGGGTCGAGGCCATTTGGAATATTGTGCAAGGCATTGATGTATGTCTTGGTTCTGAGGATGTAGGTGATATTAAGGATGTTGCATGTCTTGGTGGCAAGATTGCTCCTGCAAGAGCTGTTTTCCTTGCGACCGAGCAAGCTCGTTGGATGTAAAAGATGCACAAGTTCATGCTTTGATTGCTTTGTCTACGAAGCACACTATTACTTCTCATATTCATTCAGCAAAATCTACAAAATAGGCTTGGGATATTTGGATGTTCTTTATACAAGTCGCAATGAGGCTAAAATTGCATTTTTGTGTAAAGAGTTGGAGTCAAAGATTATGCATGAGGAAGATGAGATGGACACTTTCCTTGCTGGTGTCAAGAATATCAATGAGCAACTTACTTTTGCAGGTGAAGTCATTTCTGAAAGTTCCCTTGTGCAGACTATTCTTGCCAGATTCTTACCAGACTTTTGCTAGTACTTCGAGACTTATGACCCAAGGAAATATAGAAGTTGTCAAGTTTGATGCATTATGCACATTGCTGCTGCAAGAATCACTTTTGAGAAAAAAGAAGACTAGATAGCGTGCAGTTGAACATGTCTTTTTTGTTGCTCAAAGGAAAGGTGATAACAATAATGTAACCACTTCTCATGGTTCTTTAGCAAGTGTAAATCACATGTTCCTGCTTCTGCTAGCAGAAATTTGTCTGGGAATTCTGGTGAAAAGGCCAAAAAGAAGATGCGTTGCCATACTTGTAAAGCTAATGATTTCCAGCTAAGAAGAAAGAGGTTGGATCAACTACACGGTCCAATACAAGTGTAGCTATTGTAGAGTCTTCTGTGGAAGGAGATTGTGATGTTGATGTAGATACAAAGTGGGCTTTTCGTGCAGAGTGTACTTATGATCCTACTGTGCATGATGCATAGTAGGATCATGTAGCAATTGACATGCATGATGCATGCATGTCAATTGCTGAAAATTCACATGTGTGGTACTTGAATACTGGTGCTACAAAGCACATTACCTCACATCATGATTTTTTAACCTCTCTTGAGTCATTTGCTACCGTCACTTGTGCCAACAATGCCTCTTATCCGGAAAGACTGTGCTTACTGCTGTAAATGACGGTTCTTTCACACTTGTTGATGCATTGCATTTGTAACATTTAATGGACTTAGTAACTTGTGTGTAGCGAAAAATAACATGAACATAGTGAGCATTTCATTAGAATAGATTCCTAATGAGAATAACAAGAGTGCTTGGGTGGAGAGAGCAACAAAAAGCATAACACCTAGTTAGATAGCATGAACAATACTTCAAAAGTGAGAAAAATTAAGCTATTGACAACAATTGAGGACCGGATTTACATGGAGCCGGTCCCCCCTCCAAAAGGCTTTGTATTATGGTTTCTCCCATCAAGAGATACATTTTACAATACAATTCTTTGTGTTCCTTCAATACTAGCTAGTGCAATGAAGATGGAAACTTCAAGCCCTAAGCAAAACACTTATTAAACACAACATCAATTCCCTCATGGTCTTAGGCCCAAGACCTCACACACCTTCGAAGATGGTGAGAGCTAGCGAGGTATGAGAGTAGATTGAGAGGAAGAAGGAGTAGTCTTATGAGAAAGATATACATCTCCTCACATAATCACTCATATAAGCATAGCATAGCTTATTAATTAGCATGGTAGAGGAGATGAGCATGCATCGAAGCTTGGCTCTTGGTTGGATTTGCATCACAAAGCCAAGAGTTGTTGGTGTAGGCCTCCCTTCTCACAAGCTTGGAGTAGGTGATAAGCTTTCCATTAAATCTTGAGAAGGAGAGAGAGAGTCTTCTTGCTTTACACATGAGCTAGTGTGAGTGTGTGTGGATAATTCCTTTGAAAATTCATCCCCTTCTCTCCCTTGGTCGACCCCTCTTGCTCATGCTACCACCCCATTGGACCTCTCCACACTTAGTCAATAGGATTTCAGGAGCATAATTGATAGCCTTTTGACATGTGTCCCCCTTTCCCCTTTTGTGAGAGCTTTAGCTAATTAATTAATGCAACTAAACTCTCATTGGACCCCTTTGTCTCCTGGCCAATAGGAATCGGGCAAGCCATTGGGCTGCTGAATGCTCATTGGACCCCTTGGGAGGTTGTCCAATAGTCTTCTAGAGAGCTTAAATATTATTGGTTCTTTTATTAAGTGTTTTAAAATTGATTAAACTAGATTTAGTCTAGCGTAACTCTCATTGGTCCACCTCCATGGCCATCCAATAGTATTTGAGTACACCTTGTGGGCATCTGGGCTAGGGAGTTGACATGTGTCCCTCATTCCCTTTGTGTAAAGGAGGCTTGTGAGTGTGTGTGTGTGTGTGTGTGTGTGTGTGTGTGTGTGTGTGTGTGTGTGTGTGTGTGTGTGTGTGTGTGTGTGTGTGTGTGTGCGTGTGTGTGTGTTTCTCTCTCATCCCTACTTGCAAGGATCGCCCCCTCCTATGTACGAAGCATGAAGAAATTTTTACACACACACAAAGCATCCAATTTTCCTAAGCTTAGCCATTGGATACAACCTTGGATTTTTGGAACCTTAGCATTTTGGAAGTCTTAATGGGCTAAACCTTAGGGTCTTTAAAGCCCATTGTTGCACCTTGCTCTTTTGCAAATGGCCCCCCCTTTGGATTCCTATTTTCCCTCCTTTGGATCCCTACTGTGGCCAGTCTGCCAGCTTAACCAATATTCTAGCTTTTTCTCCCCTTGCACTTTCCCATATTAAATGATCAGTTTAACATGAGAAAATCATTTAGGAGAATTAGATATTAGTTATTATGACAATATACCCGGAATCAAGAAGAATATTTTTTCTGTATCTTCACTTGCTAGACTTGCTCTTCTAGTGAAATTTGTGGATGACAGAGGTGTACAGTACACGATCTCAATTTTGGTGATGAAATTGTTGCATCTTGCATCGTATGATGTGGATTGTATAAGCTCACTTTGTATGACAAGTGTGGGCAAAATTTTGCAAATGTTGTTGTAGATTCAAAGGTTGTTCCAAATGCAAAATTTTGGCATGCATGTTTTGGGCATCTGAATTTTGTCAGTTTGCTGTGTTTGCAGAAATCTAATATGGTTGCTTCTTCGCTACCTCTTGAATAACTTGTCAAACATGTTTGTGAAGGCTGTATTTTGGGTAAGATGTAGCGTTCAAAGTTTCCAAAGGATCATTTAGTTAGGGCCACATGCAGGTTGCAGCTTGTGCATGGTGATGCTTGCGTGCGCATGCAAACGCCATCCTTGGGCAATTACTTTTACTTTGTGACTTTCATTGATGATTACTCTAGGTATGCATGGGTGTATCCGCCGAAAGACAAGTGCAAAGTGTTTATGTGCTCCAAACAATTTTTGGCTATGGCTGAAAATGTCTCAAAATATACTATGGGCACCCTCCATTTAGATCGAGGGGGAAGTATATGTCTCATGAATTTAATGCATTTCTGACTAGTCATGGAATAAAACACCAATGTACAGTGCCTTATACGCCTCATCAAAGTAATGTTGTTAAGAGGAAAATAGGTCACTTATAAAAATGGCACGATGTATGGTGAAAAGTCAAGATTTGCCGCATTCATTTTTTCTTGAGGTCAGCATGTGTGCCACTTATGTACTTAACAAGTGTCCTACAAAATCTTTCCAGTCTACGACTCCTTATGAAGCATGGCATGAAAAAAAGCCTTCTATTGAGCACATGCATATTTTTGGATGTTTGGATTATGCTTTGGTGCCACAAATGCAACACAGATAATTGGATGATAAGGCTATCAAATGCATTTTTGTTGGTTACAGTGCTGAAATCAAAGGTTATAGGTTGTATCATCCGCAAAAAAAACGTATCTTGGTTTCATGGGATGTCATGTTTGTGGAAGATTCTGTTCATCCCTTGTTGTCATGTACTAGAGACAATAATGTAAGCTCACATAACATTTATGACACTTTGTTGCCTCTTTTCAGTGGTGGAAGTTCAAATGTAAATTTCAATGAGGCAAATGTACAGCCTATGGGGGTTTTCAAAAATGTAACAGATCAGCCTATTACTAATGCAAATGTACATGATGTACTTGATGAGGAAAGGGCTAAGAATAAGAAGACTAGAGGTATGCCAAAATGGCCGATGCATACTTTGCGTGACAGTAAATTGGATGCACCTTTGTCTAGCCGTACTCGTTTAGGTTCTCGCCATGCATCTTATGCATCAGATTGTTATGCTTTGGTTGTGTCCATCTTATGTGATGTTGAGGAACCTCTGTCTTTTGATGAAGCACAAAATTCAAAAAATTGGATGGCTATCATGCAATTAGAATATGATGCACTTATAGAAAATGAGACATGGACTTTATGTGATTTCCTCCTGGCAAAAAGGCCATTGGTATGCCGTAATATTCCTTTTTTCCAGAATATTATGGCCGGACAGCGGCCGAAAAGTGGTCGAAAAACGATCGGTCGGTTGGCCAGTGGTGGCCGATGGCCGAATTCAAAAGTAGATTTGTCTTCTCGAGGGCGGCCCACACATGGGGGAATTGGAGGTCCGATTTGGACTTATCTACACAAGGGCGGCTACACATGGCTGCCTCTCATGAGAGAGGGTAGCCCTTTTGGCCTATAAAAGGAGGCCATTTCTACACACATTTGATAGTGTGAAGTTGATAAAACAAGGTGGGTGTGAGGTGATGAGAGTGAAGCAAGGCGGGAGCTCAATTAAGGGTATAATCCCTTTGTAACCTACTTCTTGTTTGAAGTACTAAATCCATTAAGTGGCTGCTTTCCCGTGGATGTAGCCCACATTGGGTGAACCACGTATATTGTGTGTACTCTCTCTCTCTCTCTCTCTCTCTCTCTCTCTCTCTCTCTCTCTCTCTCTCTCTCTCTCTCTATACTCTATAATCTCTTGTGTGTGAAGCTACACCATATTTCCTAACAGTTTACAAGTTGAAATGGGAAATAGCCAGTCACTGCTTGATACTTCAGTCGTAATGAACCCCATCTTTAGTAGACTGTCAATTTCAGTCGTACTAGTCTTGCATCTAGTTTTAGTGGTATTCAATGTTGGTATAATTCTTGGTCTACACCTTCCAAATCCGTATGTTCCCAAGCAAATAAATCTCAATATTTTTAAAATAGTTGGTTGGATTTTTCTTTAATCTTCAATTGTAGATGCTTATTGATCTTTTTTACCTTCCATTCTTCTATTTCTTGATCATTTGGTAATAACTAGTTTGGCATTCCACCCCTTTTTCATGTGGCTAGTGATTTAGCTTCTTTTTCTAGACTCATCTTGACCATTTGATATCCTATTGTGTTTAGGTGCTTCTGTGTTTTGCTGCATGTTTCTTGTGTCCGCCTTTTTGGACCTGGTTCCTCCACCAAGTGTATAGCTTTCTACCTCTCTTGAAGGTCTTTGATTTTGACTAACTAGCCTTTCACCCTAGTTTGACTCAATAAATTTATTTAGGTAATGTTTTCTTTTTTGTTTTGCTCTCTATTGATCTAGAAGAATTGTGTTCATGTCTATTCCAACTATGGGAAACATATTCATTGATGCTAACATCCATTCTATCTTTTTGGTCCCATATTTTTTTGGATAACTCCTCTAGATGCATCGCCCTTCTCTACCTTTTGTTGTTATTGGATTTAATTTGAAGAGTCTTCTATTGGGACCTTTTATGGTCATTTTTTGGCTTGCATAATCATGTATGGATTGTGCACTACTAAGCCGTGGCCTTTTGAAGAATATATTTTTTGTGTTACGAGACTGGGCACCCTCCTGTTGTAGTGGTTAGCTGCAATTGGGATGGCTGGGTGTAATGGTTAATTGTGTGTTGTCTATTTATTTTACTAATTGAGTTAATGATGATTTTGTAGAGTGGAATGCGGGGAGTTGATGAAGAGGCGACGGCAATTACTCTTGGCCATTTTATATTTGCACAGTATCTTAGAACATCATTTCAATAAGCCACTATGGCTCTGTAAATAGTTGTAGTGGGAACTCCCCTTATGGGTCATGCAAGAACTAATGAGCTTCACTCATTTGCAAAAGTAAAGTGGTTGTAAAAAGAGGGGCCTCAATTTTTGGCACCTTAAACTCAAAATAATATATTAAATACCAACTCCACAAGAGAGGTGCCGTGGAGTTTGGGGTTAGATTTAGGCCTTTCTCTTGCAGATTCTCTTCTCTACTCTCTTAAGCTATGGTTATTTGCTGTGTACTCTCTAATCTAGTCTCCATCTCCTACACTCTCTTACAAGCATGTCTATGTCAATTCTATGTTTACTGTGTGTGTGTGTGTGTGTGTGTGTGTGTGTGTGTGTGTGTGTGTGTGTGTGTGTGTGTGTGTGTGTGTGTGTGTGTGTGTGTGTATGTGTGTGTGTGTGTGTCATAGTCTAGGTGAGTGTGTGTGCTTGGAAATTGGAAGAAGAGGTGGACAGGTTGATGGTGATTGCTTGGAAGCTTGTGTTGAATAGTTTAAGCGGTCAATCTTCCCCTCTTCTCCCAACAGTGGTATTAGAGCTTCGGGTTCGAGGATAAATTGGCACGAGATTTCAATCTCAAGACGAAATTCCTCGAATCAACAATCTCCGAATTGCAATTCATCGAATTTACAATTCAAATATTCAAGGATCCGTGGAAATTCAAAATTTCATCGGCCAAAAGTACAAAACAAATTCTGCTTGGTCGTTAATTTGCAGCAAATCGGCAATTAATTTCCAATATCGGCTTCATGACGGTTCGATACGGTATGTCGAGTCTCAACTTTCAAATTTAATGCCTAATCAGTGCGGATTGTGAAGGCAAGAAAGGGAGCAAGAGTTGAAGAAAGCAGAAAGGCTTGAAGGGTCGAAAGAGTCTTGGTTCCGAAAAGTATCTGCAATTGAGGTCAGTCTCAAAAAATGAGATCTACGACATCAACTTTGCAAGCTACAACAAATTGCGAGGGTTTGCGAAGTAGGAATTGAAAAGAGGTTGCATCTCGAGAAGTTGAATCATGTCAGTAATTTGGCTTGTTATGGGGAAATGGTATCAGGAGGCGTAAATAAAGAGAAGGAATAAGGAGAGATTCTGTGGGAACTACATCTTGCATGCGATTGTGTGGAGATGACCCTTATTGCATAATAACCACTTGTGCCGACCATCTCTTGCTTACGGGAACCAGCCCTTGCATATAAGCAAAGCCCACTGCAGGCCGTCACTAAAACACTCGGGACCGCTGCCAAATTGGTCGCCCAGGACCGTAGGGCACTTCACTGCTCTAACTCGCGGGCTGAAACTACCCCTACAAGTCGCCATCGACCTTTCCCTCTCTGCTCGTGCTGTCGGCGGTATCCTGCACGCCATGCATTGTTGGCTCCACACTTTATTAAAAAGTGTGGCCTTACTTAAAAGCTTGGCCGGCCATCCAAATTAAGAAGCCAATAACCCCCCCTTTAATAAGAACCAATACACACCCCTCTCCAATTCTCTTGGTCGATTTCCGCCAACCCACTCATTAAAAGACCTCAAGCCAGCGACTCCTTAGGCCACACAAGCACTCTCTCTTGCTGTTCAAAGGAAAATATGGGCCGTCCATTCCTCGTCGACCATATCTGACTTTCAAAGATTTTGATGGCACGAAAGATGCTAGCACGGTTCTAGCATGGGTTAGCCAACTAGATGACTATTTTCATGATGAAGACTTTCCCGAGTGTGAAATGGTAAAGTGTGCATCAAATCATCTCACTAGCAGCGCTGTATAGTGGTGGAACGCCACCAAAAAACATGGAAGAAGACCACGCACCTGGAATGCATTTAAAAAAGTGTTTTTACCCCAATTTTTGCCCACACAGTACAAAGCTAAAGCACGACGTCAATGGGATTTAATTTGACCGGGTAGAAATGAAGATGTATAGGGTTACACTAACCGTTTTTGGAATTGTCTAATTCAATTGCAAGCTATTGAACATGTTAGTCCGCAAGAAATTGAAGCGAAAGTACATATCAGGCTTAGCACTCCAAATTAGTGCTGAGGTAGATATGTTCGAACCAGATTCTCTATCAAAGGCCATTAATTTGGCTCTCAACGCAGAAAAGAAGAAAGGTGGAGATTCCTCTCACACTGATCAACCTGCTAACACTAACCGCAACAAGAGACCTCCTTTCTCTCCTAACTTTGACAGAAGCAAACACCAAAGCCGTACTTTTTTCAAAAGACGAAGATTTGACAATCCTCCTACAACTGCTCAACCTCATACGAGCAACAACAACAACAACACTCAGCAACGAGGCAACCAACATCCTTCCAACCAGCGTTCTCCTCCAAATTCTAATGGTAACAAAAAGGTGAAGTGTTTTAAATGCTTTCAGTATGGTCAGTATGCATATAAGTGCCCTAATGGTCATGCTAAGGGCAATGGTCAATCCAATGGCCTATCAAATGGAGTCAACAGGAATTCGCATCAGAAACCCTTCAACAACAACCGCCCCAACGGAGCTACTCTTAACCTCATCGAAGATGCTATACCCGACGACAATGAAGTGGAAGTTAACTACGGTGAGGGATATGATCCTGATTATGATCACGATGACAATCCATCCTCAGGTACTCCTATATCTCCTCACACTTTGTTTAAAGTGCAAGGCACTGTTAAGGGTGAAAATGTCACCATTCTGCTAGATGATGGTAGTAGCCATGATTTCATTCCACACGATTGGCACAACAACTATCACTCTCTGAAATTTCATCACCTCACAAGGTCCAAACTGTTTTTAATAATCAACATTTTAAGTGTAAAACTCAAGTCACTGTTGAAGTTTGCATTGGTAAATTCACACAAGCACGTTCATTTTTGGTAGCACTATTGCATGGTCTTGACATAATTTTGGGAATGCCATTTCGTCATGAATTTGACCCGTTGATTAATTATAAAACACGTACAATGTCTCTCACTCATAATAATAAAAATTTCTCCATCCAAGCAACACTGGCACATCAAAAATCTCCACTCCTTTATCACACTCAAGCCAAACGAGTAATTCGAAAATAGGAGAAAACATACCTAGTCTTGGTAAATCAAATTTTTGCTGAAATGGAAACTTCACATAACTCCACCCATGATGAATTTCTCTCACAATTTAAAGATTGTTTCATGCATAATCTGCCACCTGGAATTCCAGCATCACGCCCAGAAGACCACAAAATTGACATCATACCGGGTAGTGAACCTCCTTGTAGAGCACCTTATCGTGTAAATCCTACCGCACACAGGGAAATACAAACTCAAACCACTGATTTACTTGACCGAGGCCTAATCCGACCTAGTAGTTCACCATACGGAGCTCCAGTACTTCTTGTCAACAAGAAAAATGGAACCTTTCGAATGTGTATCTACTACAGGGCTTTAAACAAGATCACCATTAAGAATAGGTTTCCTATTCCTAGAGTGGATGATCTACTAGAAAAACTGAAAGGGGCAAACATCTTTAGCAAAATTGACTTTAAATCAGGGTATCACCAAGTCAAAATGTTTGAACATGTTCTACAAAACTGCTTTCAGAACGCAAACTGGACACTATGAATTTCTTGTCATGCCATTTGGTTTGACAAATGCACCAGCCACATTCACACGCATGATGAATAGAATTTTCATTGACCATCAAGATTTTGTGATTGTATTTTTTGATGAAATTTTGGTATTCAGTAAATCTGAAGAAGAGCATAAGCAACATTTAACATATGTATTTGATCTGCTTGCACAAAATCATTTGTATTTGAATCCTGAAAAGAGTTCATTTTTCCAATCTGAAACTGAATATTTGGGACACATTGTACCAGGTGAAGGAATACATGTCGATCCAAAGAAAATTGAAGCCATTCAATCATGGCCTAAACCCAAAAACTTGCATGAGCTACGATCTTTTATTGGTTTTTGTAGCTATTACAGGAAATTTGTTCGTAATTTTGCTTACAAAGCACATTATTTGACTCTCTTATTGAAGAAAAACACGCCTTATGAATGGACTGATTTGCAAGAAAGCTCATTTAATGCACTTAAACATGCTTTGACTAATGCACTTCTATTGCAATTGCCTGATTTTGAAAGACCATTCTTTGTGGTGGTCACTGATGCTAGTGGAAAAGGTATCGGTGCAGTCCTCATGCAAGATAACCATCCAATTGCTTTGAAAGTCGTAAATTCAAACCGTCTAAAACAAAGTTCAGTACTTATGATAAAGAGTTAACTGCTGTGGTACATGCATTGAAATTTTGGAAACACTTGTAATGGGTACTAACTTTATCATTAAAACTGATCAACAAAGTATCAAATATTTACTCTCTCATCCCTTAATAGATGATAGACATATTAAGTGGGCCGCTTTTATTCAAAGTTTTCAGCCCAACATTCAATACCAACCTGGTAAAGAAAACGTTGTAGCTGATGCTTTGAGTAGAAGACCCTCCCTTAATCATCTATCAACCATTATGGGAACTTCATTTGACACTATGCCTGACACTTATGACATGATGATGACTTCAAAATGACATGGTTGCACATGCTTGATAATTCTGTACACACATTTCTCAAATACACTATTCAAGAAAACTTTCTTTATTTCAAACAAAAATTAAGTGTGTGACTATACCTTTTCGTACATTGATTATTGAAGAATTACACAAACCACCTTATGCTGGACGTAGAGGATTTGCTGCAACTTTTCAAAATTTATGTCGTGATTTCTATTGGCCTACTATGAGAATGGATGTTAAACAGTATGTTTCAAAGTGTTTGATTTGTCAAAAAACCAAGCAGCTACAGGTAAAAAATTGGGACTTTTACACCCTCTCCCCATTCCTGAAAGACCTTGGGAACATATTTCAATGGATTTTGTTATTGGCTTCCTACTCACAACGCACAAACATGACATGATATGGACTATTATTGATCGTTTCTCTAAACAAGCGTACTTTGTTCCGTGTAAACAGCACATCAAGCTGCACTTTTGTTTCTTAAGACTGTTTTCCCACATCATGGTTTGCCTAAAGTGATTATTTTTTATCGAGATTCAAAATTTTGTAGTGCTTCTTGGACTACTGTGTTTGAAAATCTTGGCACTACACTTGACTTCACTTTTGCATTTCATCGTGAATCCAATGGTCAAACAAAAGTCACCAACCGCACTATTATTGACTTGTTAAAGGCTTATGTTTCTTCTCAACCTAAGAAATGGGATGATTACCTACATATTTTGCAATTTGCATACAACAACACCACTCACACTGCCACCGGTAAGTCTCCATTTGAAATTGTATATGGTCACTCTCTTCCTACTCCTTCTTCACGTCTTTCTAATGTTGTGCCTGTCCGCTGATGATTTCACTACTCACTTTCATGATATTTATGCAAGTGTGCATTCTGCCATTAAACACTCACAAGAACTTTACACCAAGCATGCTAACAAGCACCGCAAGGCACACCAATTCAAAGAAGGTGTTCATGTTTTCCTTCGCATCGAAAAACGCATGATCAAAAGCGTTGATACTAATGTATTTGTGAAGCTTGCTCCTCGTTTTTATGGGCCTTTTAAAATTTCAGCTGTGATTAATGATGTTTCTTTTCGTTTAGACCTACCTGCACATTGGCACATTCACAATGTCTTTCACATTAGTCTTTTACGCCCATTCCGAGGACCCCTACCTACCCACCACATTTATAAAGACCCACCTTCTGTCATAATAATCAATCTCTAATTCTCCTAAATGATTTTCTCATATTAAACTGATCATTTAATGTGGGGAAGTGCCAAGGGAGAAAAAGCTAGAATATTGGTTAAGTTAGCAGACCGGCCACAGTAGGGATCCAAAGGAGGGAAAATAGGGATCCAAAGGGGGGGCCATCTGCAAAAGAGCCATGTGAAACAATGGGCTAAAAAGACCCTAAGGTTCAGCCCATTAAGACTTCCAAAATGCTAAGGTTCCAAAATTCAAAGGTTGTGTCCAAAGGTCAACCTTAGGGAAAATTGGATGCTTAAGTGTGTACCCAAAAAGTCTTTCTGCATCCCTACATGGGAGGGGGCGAGCCCCAAAGCTAGGGGATGAGAGAGAAAACCACACACACACACACAGGCTCCCTTTACACAAAGGGAATGAGGGACACATGTCAGCTCCCTAGGCCAGATGCCCACAAGGTGTGCCCAATTCCTATTGGAAGACCCTTGAAGTGGACCAATGAGAATTAAGCTAGAGTAAATCTAGTTTAATTAATTTAAAAACATTTAATAAAAGAAACCAATAAGAATTAAGTGTCCTAGAAGACTATTGGGCAGTCTCCCAAGGGGTCCAATGAGCATTCAGAAGCCCCATGGCTTGCCTGATTCCTATTGGCCAGGAGGCAAAGGGGTCCAATGAGAGTTTAGTTTAATTATTTAATTATCTAAAGCTCTCACAAAAGGGGAAAGGGGGACACATGTCAGAAGGCTATCACTTATGCTGCTTAATCCCTATAGGCTTGACCTGGGGAGGTCCAATGAGGCAAAAGCCAAACTAATTTAGCAGCTAGGGCTCGCCCAAGAGAGAGAGGGGGCTGATTTTTGCTTGGCATTGACACACACACTCTCACACTTGACCATGTGTGAAGGGAAAATACTCTATCTCCTCCCAAGCTTTAATGGAGAGCTCATCACCTACTCCAAGCTTGTGAGATAGAAGCCTACATCAACACTCTCTTGGCATGTGGATGCAAATCCAACCAAGAGCCAAGCTTCAATGCATGCTCATCTTCTCTACCAAGCTAATTACTAAGCTAAGCTATGCTAATATGAGTGATTATGTGAGGAGATGTACTTCTTTCTCGTAAGATACTTCTTTTTCCTCTCAATCTACTCTCATACCCTGCTAGCTCTCACCATCTTCGAAGGTGTGTGAGGTCTTGGGTCTGAGAACGGGGATAATTCAAGTTGTGTTTGATTAAGTGTTTTGCTTGGTGTATGAAGCTTCCATCTTCATTGCACTAGCTCGTCTTGAAGGAACACAAAGAATTGTATTGTACAATGTCTCTCTTGATGGGAGAAACCATAATACAAAGCCTTTTGGAGGGGGGACCGGCTCCATGCAAATCCGGTCCTCAACTGTTGTCAATAGCTTAATTGCTCTCTCTCTTTTGAAAGTATTGTCGATGCTATCTAACTAGGTGTTATGCTTTTTGTTGCTCTCTCCACCCAAGCACTCTTGTAATTCTCATTAGGAATCTATTCTAATGAAATGCCCACTATGTTCATTCTAATTTCCGCTACAAATAAGATTTTAGGCCATTAAATGTTACACCTTCACTTGTAGACCAAGAAGAGCAACTCATCCCTGATAAAATAGTTGACCATGAGACCACCACTACACGCACTAAAATGGTTTATAACCGTTACCTTTCGACTTTCAAGGGCCGCCCTAGAGAGGATGCCAAATGGATGTCTGAAAAGTTTTTTCGCAACTTTCCTGACCTTCTCCACACTTTCCATCACTCACGGTCCAGTTGATTTCTCTATTGAGCAACTGAGGACAGTTGCTATCCCTGGTGGGAGGGATGTTACAAGACTAGGCACCCTCTTGTTGTAGTGGTTAGCTGCAATTGGGATAGCTGGGTGCAATGGTTAATTATGTGCTGTCTATTTATTTTACTAATTGAGTTGATGATGATTTTGTAGAGTGGAATGCGGAGAGTTGATGAAGAGACAACGGCAATTACTCTTGGCCATTTTATATTTGCACAGTATCTTAGAACATCATTTCAATAAGCCCCTATGGCTCTGTAAATAGTTGTAGTGGGAACTCCCCTTATGGGTCATGCAAGAATTAATGAGCTTCACTCATTTGCAAAAGTAAAGTGGTTGTAAAAAGAGGGGCCTCAATTTTTGGCACCTTAAACTCAAAATAATATATTAAATACTAACTCCACAAGAGAGGTGCCGTGGAGTTTGGGGCTAGATTTAGGCCTTTCTCTTGGAGATTCTCTTCTCTACTCTCTTAAGCTATGGTTATTTGCTGTGTACTCTCTAATCTAATCTCCATCTCTTACAAGCATATCTATGTCAATTCTATGTTTACTGTGTGTGTGTGTGTGTGTGTGTGTGTGTGTGTGTGTGTGTGTGTGTGTGTGTGTGTGTGTGTGTGTGTGTGTGTGTGTGTGTGTGTGTGTGTCATAGTCTAGGTGAGTGTGTGTGCTTGGAAATCGGAAGAAGAGGTGGACAGGTTGATGGTGATTGCTTGGAAGCTTGTGTTGAATAGTTTAAGCGGTCGATCTCCCCCTCTTCTCCCAATAGTTTGCACCTTGTACATCCAGAAGTAGAAAACAGGTTTTAAACTTTTTTGAACCAACTTTGATCTAGAAGTTCTTGATCAGACCATTAGCTTAGAGGATCCTTTGGTTTGTCATCCTACTTCTAAAAGGAGTAGGCTTCATCTCCTGAATCCCTAGCTTCTATCTGATGTTCTCCCACAAAATGTTCAATGCAATACCACTATCTAGAATGACACTTGATAGTGGTTCCCAATGCTTTCTGACCTTGTAGTAAATTTGAATGACTAGTACTTCATCATCCTTAATTTTAGATAGGTCAACCGCCAATGTGTTTGACTCTCTCTTCTTTGGCCTTCTAATGAAATCGGTAGCTTCAAGTAGCATCCTTCTAATATCATCAAGTTCAATAGTCAACTTTTGGATTCTTTCACATGCTTTGATGTATATCTCATCTGGTTCGTCACTAGAACTACTATTTGAACTGAATGAACTTTGCATAGTAATGTGCTTTGTAGCACCACTATCAAAGTACATGTGACTTTGCAACAACTAACATACATGCATCATGATTTTGACTGTTGAAATTAGGGGTGGATTCCATTATTGTTTTTGTATCCGACCACTATTTGGAGGCTTTGAGACCGTAGGATTGGATGTGCTAGTTCTCTTAGTCATCCCTACAAGTTTGGTTGCATTTGCATTCCATTTATGCAATGAAATGGTAGAGATTGACTCATGGTCATAGACTAGCCTTTGATGATTTTGGCAACATTGGACTATGGCTTGCATAAAGTGTTTTCCAAGGATTTGGCACATCCTAGTGGCCTCCATGCCCTAGTCAAATCTAGTACATATCTTGTGTTCACAATTAATGTGAATTTATCTCTAATTCTACAATAAGACTAGAATGAATTGGATGACCATATATCACACTTTTTAAAAGTATGGTACTTTAGAAGCTACAAAAGTCTCACTCATGCTAGCTACTCTCTGAGAAAGCTGGAACTAAGAGTGCAAACTTATATGCTTTTCAATGTTCATAATATTGAAAACTAAGTCTAATTAATTAACTTTAAGCATTTGTCTCCACATGTGTCTATTTGTGCATGTACTCTTATCAAGGTTGAGAAACTATCACCATTGGTTGTGTCCTCATTGTATTTGAGGTTGAGTAATGTAAGGAGGAGAAACAAGAGCATAAAAGTGCATTGTATGTCCTATTATGTGAATTTGCATAAACACTTCCAATTTAAGCCTTGGCTAAAAGAGGACAAAGGACCTACAATAAATTATCATGACGAGCTAGCTTAATTCTAATTGCGTGGCTCTTCCACTTCACGACAATGATATCACAATAGCATAAACTCTCGGCATCTACAACAACATCACCTTCTTTAGTGGTAGCCAAATTAAGTGAGCAGTCTTGGTTAGTTCTCATTGCATACAACAACAAATGAGTGATGGTTAAAAAAGTCCCATTAAGCTTGTTGCTATTGTGATGGATGCCCACAAGGAGAACTAAGAAGGTGTTGTTACCATAAGTTTCAATTGAGGAAAATAGGGAGAGTGAGATCAAATAAGCTCCTAGTAGCATCAACCGCAACCACTCAATGCCTATTAAAGCAATTGTTAGCACTTCTAGTTTACGAGCACACACATTGTGTTGTTCTCTACAAGTGGTTGGTTGTGCCTAAATGCCATTTCACGTCTTATTTCCATTCAACATTGTCCATATGTGTGGAAAATTATTGAACTCCTCACTCATAAAGTACAAGTTTCTCCTTTTATTGGCGATAAGAAGTGTCCACATATGAGTGAAAGGAAGCCTTACATTTAAGCTATAAATCAGTCTTATTTACCAATTTAAGGCTCTCTAATGTGTATGTCTAGAATTGTGGACTAAGGCACACATTCACAATACCAATGGAGAAGTGAGAAATATTGTAAAATTAATTTTGTGATGGAATTTAGACTCTGCCATTCTATTTTGAGTAGCACCATCCACAAGCAAGCAGACACTATTGTTGTAACTTGAAAGCAAAATCGGTAAGACCATTGTCACATGCCATGGATCTAAAAATGATAGATGCTACATCTAAGTTTAGTTGGGAGGGTTTTTAAACCTATAAGATGAAAACCATGTACCATTTGATGCATAAGGACCTTTGAGATTTTTGAGGAAATACAATCAAGTAGCCATGTTAATACTCTAGAGTGGAAGCAACAAAACAACAAAGCACTCATAATAATTCCTAGCCACTTACATGATGCTATTCTACACTACACTTTGAATTTTAAAAAAGAAAAATAAGCATGGAATGAACTTGAAAAATATTTTGAAGGACAAGAGAATCAAAGATTATTTGTCACAAGTCAAAGTTCCTCAACAACAAAGAAAAAAGAAATAAAAGTGGATTAAACAATCAAGTTGTTGATGTAGTTCTACAAACTACAAAATTCAAGGCAATGAATCAATTGCAATCCATTCAATCAATTTAACTATCTCATATACACAAAATAGTGGCTATGAACCAATAATCGTCACAATAGAAAATGTACCTCAGGATGTGCTTGAAATTGAAGGAGCACTACTAGAGCAAGAGAAGAAGTCGGAAAAAGTACAGCCACCTATTGTACACAAATGTGAAGAAGTCTTCTACAAAGATAGCAATTCAAAAGCTAGGATCACATGACTGAATTACACAAGGAATGGACATGACACCAATAACTACTAGAATTATGGAAAGCCAAAGGGTAGGAAGCTCAACAAAAATTTGGCAATACAAAGCAGAATGTTGAAAAGAAGAAAAAAAATTCATCCACGACAACTTCAGTCAACACAATTGATGGAGAGAAGAACCAAACCCTTCAAATGTATCTTCTACATCTTTTGAGCCAAAGTATGTAAGGTTTTTCTTCAAACTGAATACAATGGTTACCTATTCTAGTGTAAGCTTGCCTAGAGGGCACAATTGTAGCCTAGAGGGAAAAAAAGTATGTAACCTACAACCTAATGACATTGTCTAACCTAGAGGCTAGGTAAGCATTAAGGGGAGATAAACCTATGGTATTGCTAACACTATTCGAGCTAAAGGCTGAGTAGGCACCAAGGGGGATGTTGAAGCAGATGGGTAATTTCTAAAAGTTAGGTCTCTATAGGAGGCTACATTTATCCCACATGCATTGTATCCAAGCCCTTGGCCTATATAAGAGGCCCTATTCTCAATGCAAATCAAGCAAGCCTTTTCAACCAAGTTTGTTGTGCGCTTGAGGTCCGAGTACACAAGCACTCTTCAAAGACGCAATAGTATTTGAAGTTCACCTAATACAATAGTGGTGACGCAAGGTTGAGTTGGTGGGAGGTTTTCATCGCCCATTAGGGGCGCCACTGTGACTTCCATTGAAAAGATTGTTGAGGGACCCAACCCTCCATGCCCAAACCTTTCCAAAATCAAGTATGAGAGTTGGCAAGCAAGGGAGGTTTCAAAAGGTGGATATCTCTAAATGATGGGTACACAACAAATGGAGAAAATGTTATTTTGCAGAGCACCAAAGCAATTTCTTACTTGGAAGGCACACATGCTTGCTAAGAAAATGGAGAAATTGACCAACTCAAGTCATCAGGGTGGTGAATGAGGCTATAGAGAAAACCCCATGCTATCCATACCATTCATGGCTAACAAGAAAACTTTGCAAAGAAATAAACTTTGCAAATCATTGTAGAAAATGACTCTACACACCATCTAGAATAATTCCTTCCTTGAAGATTGACCCCAAGGTGCAAGGCCAAGAAAGATAAACTTTACTCATGAGTGTTATTCAAACACACCAAAAGAAAAGAAAAGAAGTAGATGGGCCCCTTTTGGTAGGAGAGTAGAGGATAATTTTTTTGGCACAAGTGACAGTATTCCCATTGGGAGCGGTACCAAAAGGAATGAACAAGTCATAATGAGATGTAATGTTCTTTGTAGCACCATTGTCAAAATTCCACACACGTCAATCAGCAACCTCAATCACACATGCATCATTGACAAAGGGTCATACTGACACTGCACACTAAAAGCCCATTCTACATCAACAATAGAATTTGCAAATTGTGCATTGGCTGCATTTGAAGAAGATTCACTTTCTTTTTTATGTGTCTCTTTAACCTTTAGCATAGTGCATTCCTTTATTAAATGATCAACAACTCTACAATAGTTGCAATGCAATTTTTTCTTTCAGGCTTTGTCAATAGATTTACCAGAGGCATTGCTGTTATGGGAGGCATTTGTCACAGATAGTTTTTACCCAAAGAAGGAACATTGGAAATAGCAGCATTGTTATTGCTACCTCTTCTTTGTGTGGCAACAAAGCCCAATCAATAGCACATTGCTTAGTCCGATTTTTTCTTGGCATAGCCTCTTGTAGAAGCAAAGTGACCAATCCATCAACCTTAACAACATTATCATTGCCTTGTGCAACAAGCTTCAAAGTAAAAGTAAAAGTGTGATATGTATTTAGTAATGCACCAAGACGATCTGCACAAGTAATGGTCAAGAATGACTTCACCTGCAGTACTAAGGTTCTCATTGATATCTTTAATTTTAGCAAGAAAAAAATCCATTTTATCCTCCTTATGTATGATCTTTAATTCTAGTTGTTTTCACATATATGCTCATTTTGCCTCATTGCAAACTGCATACAATCCAACTAGAATGTCTCATGCACATTTTTTGTTTTGGTTGAACGAATGTAAGGAGTGATAGTGCACTTGACAGACATGGCAATCAATACATGTACCTACCTATCTCTACTAGCCCAATGAGCCTATTGAGTTGTAGATAAAACAATACTAGCATTAGTAGTAAAACTGTTAGAACTTGCAACATCGTCCATAGAACTCAGAAATACATCAAAACCTTTAACAATGTTCCATACACCCTTGGAAACAAGTACATGCTACATCATGTAAGCCCATAATGGATAGTTTTTTCCATCTAGTTTTTCATCAACAAACAAAATATTGAAAACATCATTGCTCTCAGCCATAGTGAAAGACTGAACCTAATGTAGAAAATGCCCAAACTCAGAAGAAAGTGAAGAAACATTGCACGTGCTATATAGCATAAACCATAGTAGACTTTTGAAGACATGTTATGCCACATCTTGTAATGGAGGAAATTATACACAAAAGGATGAAATTTCATGTGTGGTACTTGCAATAGTGGAAACGGAGGCCAAAACAAGCCATAATTAGAATCCTAAGCTCCAAAAGATGTATAAACCTACTAATGATCATCAAAGCTCCCCCAAATTGGAGAAAGTGAGCAAGAGGGGTGTTGGAAATGCTAGCAATTATCTTGGGAGGACACAAATTTCTCTGACGCTGGTTGTTGGAGTTCGGGTTGCAAGAATGCACACACAGCTTGGAGATGGAGAAGAAGCTCAAGTCACACAACAGAGAAGGTATTACTTGGTTGAAAATACAAGATAAGATAGCCCTTCAGTGATGGGTGTATATACAAAATACAAGGGAAAAACCCTCAATGAGGGAAAAAAGTGCCACGGTGGTCCTAACTGTGTTCACACACTACATGCTAACATTTAGTTTCAATTTGATTGTAATAATATGGTTTTAAGATAATAAGACCTACAATTAGCATATGACTAGGCTTTTGTAAAGGTGGAAGGCCAAACTTGAGGTAGGATTCCATTTGGTAAACATTACTACTCGAGAGATTTTTCACCTTTGATTTTGAGGATAAAAACTCTTCCTTTGAGCTTCTTCTAGGTGAGAAAATGCCAAAGCTTAGGTCCTATGGATAGTTAGGGAATGGAGTGAATTCAATGAAGCAATTTTGGACACATTTTTTCCCCTCCACTCCTCTACCAAGTTGCCAACAACTTTCACCTCCTCCCTTAACAACAGACCAACCACTTCTTCCACCTTGTCTCTCCCCCTTCCACCCCCGCTCTCCACCTCTTCTCTCCCCTTCCTCCACCACCAAGCCACACCACCCCCCTTGCCCTATTTCCATCTCATTCCAATTTATTTTTTACAATGTCCCTTTCCCTGCCCCCCCACAACCCCCACAACCCCCCCTCTCCATCCATTGTTATCTCTCTCTCTCTCAAGGATCCTAGGTTCTCCATTTCTCTCTCTCTCTCTCTCTCTCTCTCTCTCTCTCTCTCTCTCTCTCTCTCTCTCTCTCTCTCTCTCTCTCTCCTTTTTAGCGATATGCACTATAGCCATTCGGCTTAGCTCCCTCTCCCTTCGATGAGATAGGATGTTGGGGCAATGGAAGAGAGTCTCACTACAAGTTCAAAAGTTGAAGTACCACGCACTATTAGAGTGCTCAACTTTTTTTCACACCCAAACGTACTTCCCTATATTTATAGTCATTAGTTAGACCTACATACTTTCCTCTTCTAGCCACAGTGAGCACTCTCTACATTGCAATTCTCATCACAACAATCCTTGAGCATGTAGAATCACATATCAGCCCCACACATAATAAATCACATGTATCTTTGATCCCATAGGTGTTTTACTTTTGAGGACGATAGTAAATTCTCGTTGGTATAGTGAGTGGCACCTAAAAGTGGACTTCCTCCAAGAGAAGCACATTTTTCTTCAATAACACGGTTGAATTTTGAAGGCTCCTCTCTTCCTTCAAAAAAATAGATAAATTATTTTATTGCTTTTGAACGGTAATAAGACAATAGGGATGTTGTAACAAGTCATTGGAAGATAGTGAAAATTGGTAAGATGAAGAGTTAATGAAAATGGTTAATGAAGAGTTAATAAAATTGGTAGGATCTATATGCTTTTTGTCTTATTATATGCGATGTCAACGATTTCTTTTGCATTTAATGGAATCGTTTTGCATTTGATTTTTTCATATCACATAATCCCTTTCTGGTCATGTGCATGCTACTTTTACTGTCATCTTGTTTTATATGGAAAACTTTTAGGTTATTTGATGTTCCGTTGGTATTTCATGTCAAGAGATGGGATTCGGTGATGGTTAAATTCAAAGAGAAACACTATAGATGGTAGGGTTGGTATTGTCATAATAATCAATCTCTAATTCTCCTAAATGATTTTCTCATATTAAACTGATCATTTAATGTGGGGAAGTGCCAAGGGAGAAAAAGCTAGAATATTGGTTAAGTTAGCAGACCGGCCACAGTAGGGATCCAAAGGAGGGAAAATAGGGATCCAAAGGGGGGGCCATCTGCAAAAGAGCCATGTGAAACAATGGGCTAAAAAGACCCTAAGGTTCAGCCCATTAAGACTTCCAAAATGCTAAGGTTCCAAAATTCAAAGGTTGTGTCCAAAGGTCAACCTTAGGGAAAATTGGATGCTTAAGTGTGTACCCAAAAAGTCTTTCTGCATCCCTACATGGGAGGGGGCGAGCCCCAAAGCTAGGGGATGAGAGAGAAAACCACACACACACACACACAGGCTCCCTTTACACAAAGGGAATGAGGGACACATGTCAGCTCCCTAGGCCAGATGCCCACAAGGTGTGCCCAATTCCTATTGGAAGACCCTTGAAGTGGACCAATGAGAATTAAGCTAGAGTAAATCTAGTTTAATTAATTTAAAAACATTTAATAAAAGAAACCAATAAGAATTAAGTGTCCTAGAAGACTATTGGGCAGTTTCCCAAGGGGTCCAATGAGCATTCAGAAGCCCCATGGCTTGCCTGATTCCTATTGGCCAGGAGGCAAAGGGGTCCAATGAGAGTTTAGTTTAATTATTTAATTATCTAAAGCTCTCACAAAAGGGGAAAGGGGGACACATGTCAGAAGGCTATCACTTATGCTGCTTAATCCCTATAGGCTTGACCTGGGGAGGTCCAATGAGGCAAAAGCCAGACTAATTTAGCAGCTAGGGCTCGCCCAAGAGAGAGAGGGGGCTGATTTTTGCTTGGCATTGACACACACACTCACACACTTGACCATGTGTGAAGGGAAAATACTCTATCTCCTCCCAAGCTTTAATGGAGAGCTCATCACCTACTCCAAGCTTGTGAGATAGAAGCCTACATCAACACTCTCTTGGCATGTGGATGCAAATCCAACCAAGAGCCAAGCTTCAATGCATGCTCATCTTCTCTACCAAGCTAATTACTAAGCTAAGCTATGCTAATATGAGTGATTATGTGAGGAGATGTACTTCTTTCTCGTAAGATACTTCTTTTTCCTCTCAATCTACTCTCATACCCTGCTAGCTCTCACCATCTTCGAAGGTGTGTGAGGTCTTGGGTCTGAGAACGGGGATAATTCAAGTTGTGTTTGATTAAGTGTTTTGCTTGGTGTATGAAGCTTCCATCTTCATTGCACTAGCTCGTCTTGAAGGAACACAAAGAATTGTATTGTACAATGTCTCTCTTGATGGGAGAAACCATAATACAAAGCCTTTTGGAGGGGGGACCGGCTCCATGCAAATCCGGTCCTCAACTGTTGTCAATAGCTTAATTGCTCTCTCTCTTTTGAAAGTATTGTCGATGCTATCTAACTAGGTGTTATGCTTTTTGTTGCTCTCTCCACCCAAGCACTCTTGTAATTCTCATTAGGAATCTATTCTAATGAAATGCCCACTATGTTCATGCTAATTTCCGCTACAAATAAGATTTTAGGCCATTAAATGTTACAATCTAGATCCCTCAACACAGTTAGTTGCTCTCACCCATTATGTCTTACATTCATGTTACTACTTTGGCAAGAGCATTTTATGGGATGGATAAATAAAATTTTGCAGGATTCTAAGGGTAGCCTATGATATTTTCACTCTTGCAACATATCAATAGGGTGATGTCCTAGATCTCAGACATCTTGCCAACAAGCTTGCTGCCAATATGAATCTTGAGATCCATTGATTCAAATGACTATTGGACTCTTCCTAAGAAGTGTCCTAGTTTAAATTCTCTCTTTTTTCTTGTAGGTCTTGTACCATATCCATGTTTAAGAAGATTGGTAGTTCTCAGTAGTAGTTGTTGCAGAATGTTGAATGCTTGGATGCTTACCAAGAACACGTGGATTATATTTAATGTTCTAATATAAATTTAAATTCTATTTTAGAGCATTCAACTCAGTTTGGTCTTCTCCTTGATCTAGTGCTTTTGAGTAGTGTATTCTAGCTCATAAGGCCTTGGAGAATGGTTTGAAAATTTGAAAAGGACCTATGGGGCAATTAGTGATGGATATTACACATAAAATTGTAATAGAATCAAAGTTACTCACAAGGTTTCCTCAGGTTCTTTCAAAAACTCCTTGGGTGCATGATGCAAACCCCACCTTCAATTACTTTTAAGTCTTTCGCTTGGAAGCTTTATAGTAATACTCTGAACATTAGGAAACTTCTTCTCAAGAAAAGCCTAAACTCTAAATAGGGTATCTCTAAGTCAAATTTACAAAGAACTAACATGTTCAAAGGAATGGGGTCACTTGCATCAAGAACCAAGGTGGGTTTGTTATTGTTAAAAGTTCTTCACAAGATAGTCTCCACTGATTTTAAAGCTAAAAAGGTTAGGGTTGAGCCAAGGCCTTTTCAAGAGGAAGCACTAGTCCATCTCTTTTTTCCATGAACAAATGTGTATACCCATTTGCCCTTTTCTTGGAAAGAAATAGTGCAAAATGATGTCCGCATACTCTAGGAGGACACTTTTTGTGGGATATTTTCTTATAAAGGACTTCTCAACTTTTTTGTGAGAAGTAGTTCCACATTCATAACTATTAAAGTGTGCCTTTTTTGGCTCATTCAATTCTTTTACCTTCTCCATGCAAGAGGACCCCTCTCAAAACTATGGTGACTCATCTCATAATGCAGTCCTGGTTTATTTAGCTAAAAAGTGTGGAAACTTACTTTGTTTTCTTCAAATATAAACAATTGATTTGCATGACACTTATGTAAATGAATCCACTTTGGTTCTTCCACCATGGAAGAGGGATCCCATGGGTCTACTCAATTAGACTTTTTAACACCATAGAAAGGCCTTTTTTAACTCCTTATGTGCCCAAATTATCACCCAAAAAAATCCCTGGAGAATAAAGTAATTACAAGAGGGGAGAGAGGGGAGTGTGTTCAGAGGTGAATCTGTGTGTAGATGTGTGTGAACACAAGAGAAATCAGGTAACCACCGGGTGGGGATGGGTTGTGGGCACCTTTTTCAGTGAAACTGAGTGTGTGTGAGTGTGGGGGAGGTTATTTAGCTACAAGACAAGAGACATGGCGCCCTTTAGAGAGAGGGGGGGGTATTTGGGTCATGGGATATGATAGGAGAGAGAAAGGGGGGGTGGGGTATACTATTTTGGAAGATAGGGCAAGTTGCATGTGAGTTAGGATGCATTATTGGTGAGAGGTGGGGTAGCTTGAGGGGAGAGAGAAAGGAGAAAGGACAAGGGGAAGAGAGAGGGGGTTGACCTTTTGAGTGGAGGAGAGGAAAAGGGACACCCGGCGGGGCAACAATGAAGAAAAAGGAGGCAAGGTGGGGATGGGCTACCCCGCAGGCATGAGGTGGCCTATTTTACCTTTCTTATATATTTACATAATCATACTTTATTTTTTCTTAATTTTTCCAATTCCTTTTATCACTCCCTCCCTAAGAGGGGGTTTTCATGGGGTGGGGACGAGAGAAGAGGGGTATGGGAGCTTGGCTTGTGAAAAGCCCCCATCACTGTCATGTACTAGAGACAGTAATGTAAGCTCACAGGACATTTATAACACTTTGTTGCCTCTTTTCAGTGGTGGAAATACGAGTGTAAGTTCGAATGAGGCAAATGTACAGCCTATGGGGGTTTCTGAAAATGTTTTAGATTAGCCTATTACTGATGCAGATGTACATGATGTACTTGATGAGGAAAGGGCTGAAAATGAGCAGGCTAGAGGTATGCCAAAAGAGCTGGTGAACACTTTGCGTGACAGTAAATTGGATGCACCTTTGTCTAGTTGTACTCGTTTAGGCTCTCGCCATGCATCTTATGCATCAGATTGTTATGCTTTGGCTGTGTCTAGCTTACATGATGTTGAGGAGCCTCTGTCTTTTGATGAAGCACAGAATTCAAAAAATTGGATGGCTGCCATGCAATCAAAATATGATGTACTTATAGAAAATGACACATGGACTTTATGTGATTTGCCTCCTGGCAAAAAGGCCATTGGTACGAAGTGGGTTTACAAGTTGAAACGCAAGCCGGATGGTGAGATCGATCGCCATAAGGCTCGACTTGTTGCAAAAGGTTATGCAAAGCAAAAAGGCATAGATTATGAAGAGACTTTTGCTCCCACTTGTCGTATGACTACCGTACGTTTTCTATGTGCATTGGCAGCTCATTTTGGTTGGGATGTACATCAATCAGACATGGTTACTGCTTTCTTGAATGGTGACATATTTGAGGAAGTTTATGTAGCGCAGCCTTGCGGTTTTGTCATAAAAGGACAAGAGGACAAAGTGTGCAGATGTAAGAAGGCTTTGTATGGGTTGAAGCAATCTCCTCGTGCTTGGTATGAGAAAGCTGACACTCATTTGGTTAAACGATGCTTTCGTAACAGTCCAACAGAAAGCACATTGTATGTAAAGCGTGAGGGTGATGTACTTCTCATTGTGGTTCTTTATGTTGATGATTTGCTGATCACTGGACCAAATGAGAGACATATTGCTGAATTTAAGGCTGATTTGAATGCTACTTTCAAGATGAAAGATTTGGGGCTGTTGCATCATTATTTGGGTATACAGTTTAAGCAGTGTGATGGTGGTATTGCCTTGTGTCAGAAAAGTTACATAGAGACATTGGTATGTAAGTTTGGACTTGAGGATTGCAAACCTATTGCGACTCCCATGGAAACAGGTTTGAAGTTGAGTCTACATGATGCTGGCGATCCTGCTGATGTCACTCTTTACCAAACTGCTGTTGGCTGCCTCATTTATGTATGCAACACGAGGCCGGATATTCAGTTTGCAGTCTCACAGGTCAGCAGATTTATGCATAGCCCAGGGTATAAGTATTGGCAAGCTGTCAAGAGGATTTTTTGCTACCTTAGTGGCACTTTACATCTTGGCTTGTTTTATCCCAAGGGGGGATCATTGCCGCTAGAATTACATGCTTTTTCGGACTCAGATTGGGCTGGTTGTTTTGACACAAGAGTGTCCACAAGTGGCTTTTATTTCATGCTTGGCAGTTCATGTATATCATGGTTGAGCAAGAAGCAACCTACTGAGGCCACTTCGAGTTGTGAGGCTGAGTATAGGGCAGTGTTCATAGCTACGGTTGAGTGTGTATGGATCAGACGCCTTATGGCTGATTTGGGTGTTGAACACAACACTGCCAACACTGTCTACACTGACAGTCAGAGCGCATTGGTATTTGCAAGGAACCCAGTTTTTCATTCTCGCACAAAGCACATTGAGGTGAATTACCACTATGTCAGGGAGAGGATCTCAGCAAGAGAGATGAGCTTGGCTTATGTGCCAACACAGGACAACCTTGCAGATCTTTTCACAAAGGCATTGTCTCGTGAGAAGCTTGAAGCTTTCCGCAAAGCTTTGGGCTTACTCCCCTTTGTGGATTGATCATGTCCTTAGGGCATGGAACTTCCCTTTACTCATGTGCCGGCTCTCGTTCACCGCATCACTCCAGGGGGGATTTGTTACCATATACATGTGGTAGTGATGTGTGTGAACACACTAGGATTGCTGGGGCCTTTTTTCCCTCTTTAGGAGTTTTTTTCCCCCGAGCATTGTATATACGCCCATAACTCTAGGGCTATCTATCTTTCCATTGTACACTAAGTTATACACTCTTTATTGTGTGCCTTAATCTTGCTTCATCTTCTCCAAGCTGTGTGTGTTTCTCTGCAACCCTAATTCCAAGAGGAAGCGAGCTGTGCAATTTTTGAATGTGTGTGTGAATCACGAGAGGAACCACAATAGTCTTTGTGAGTATCCTCTACCAAAAGCGAACAAAGAGTTCAAAGAGTACAGGGAGACAAGGGGTTTTGGCCATGTACCATTGTGAAACGGGATTGCAATGGTACAAGAAGAAAAAGACTCTCGTCTGACGCAAAGCAAGAAGAAGCTTTTTCTACAGGTTTCAAGGGATTAACAAAGCATGGGTCAGTATGTTTTATGAAGCTTGAGGATATGAAAAGAAGTGCACGACAATATATATATATATATAGTGTACAGAAATACATGAAAGAAAACAGTTTCATAGAGGATAGTGAATGCATTTTAGGTTTCTTTGAACAAGTTTCTCATGTAGAACCTATGCTTGAGCTTGAAGCTATAATGGATTCTAGCATGCAAGATGGAACCCACATTGTGGAAGCATGCTCTATGGAAATGTATGATGTGATTGATGCTTTTGAAGATCAGAAAGATTTCAATGCTAATGAAGGATGGGAAGTGTGTGTGGAGACCAAGTGCAAAACGGTGGCAAAGAAAGTGAGATCAATGGCCTTACCTTTATGATTAGATTGCAGGAAAAAGCTAGAGCAAGCTTCTTTGCAGCCGAGTCTCAGGGATCCAAAAAGGACTGGACAAAGTTCACAATGGAATCCCTAAAAGAGATAAGAGTTTTAAACGGAATAAGAGAAGAAGAGTTTTAAAGAAATGCTTTCAAGACATGGTAAGGCTTTTGCTTTCCAACCACATGAGATAGGGTGTGTTGATCCTAATGTTGTTGCACCTATGGTGATCTTCACTATCCCTCATGTACCTTGGAATCTATGCCTAATTTCGGTTTTGAAAGCACATTTTCCAAAGTTAATAGAACTACTCAATGAAAAGATTAGCATGGGTATCTTGGAGCCTTCTTGTGTGCCATATTCAAACAGGTGGTTCACTGTGCCTAAGAAGAATGGAGCTTTGCGATTCATACAAGATATGCAACCTGCAAACAAGGTTACCATCAGGAATGTGGGTACAAGACCTATAGTAAATGAGTTTACAGAGGCGTTTGCAGGAAGGTCAATTTACTCAATGGGGGATCTCTATTTAGGATACGATCAATTTCAGCTAAATGTTAAGAGTAGAGATATGACAACTATGAAAACACCTTTGGGACTGGTAAGGATGTGTACCTTGGAGCAACAAATTCAGTTGCACATATGATGAATAGGATGAACAAGGTTCTACGTGACTTCATACCTTAAATCACAATTCCATTTCTTGATGATGTGCCCATCAAAGGATGTGAAGACAAAGATAAAGATGAAGCTATGGATTCAAGGGGGTGGTGTAAGTTTGTTGCAGACCATATCGAAGATTGGTAGAAGATTTTGTCAAGGCTGGAAGAAGTTAATCTTACCCTGTCATGGCAAAAATCTGTATTTGGAGTTAATGAAGTGTTGGTTGTGGGGCATATCGTGCATTGAGGACAAAGAGTACACAAGATGTATGTAAATTTCTTCTTGAAGATGTGATCTGTCGCTGTGGGTGAGTGGGAAAGATAGCTGCAGATAGAGGAGAATTGGATGCTGATGAAGCAAGGGAATTCTTCTCTAGAATGGGCATCAAACTAGCTTTAACTTGTGCTTACCCAGAGGGAAATGGCAAAAGTGAAAGAGGGAATCCTCCAATAATCAAAGCTCTAGCTAAGGCTTGTGAAGGTAAGCTTGGGGAGTGGCCAAGGTTACTGCCATTTGCATTGTGGGCCGACCATACAACACATAGTTCAGTCACTGGCTATATGCCTGTTGAATTGTTGTATGGTCAAAAACCTGTGATGCCAATTGAAGATGTAGTTCTTACATGGAATGTATTTCCATGGGAAGATGGAATGAGTAGAGAAGACCTTCTTGCATTGCGCATATAGCAATCAGAAAGAAGGCCTGAAGGCCTGCAAAAGCTCAACTAAAGAATGCAAGGTTGAAAAACAAAGACATATTTGACAAGAGGCATAGGCTCAGACCAAAAGACATTGAAGAAGGTGATTGGGTATTGGTGTATGATAGTAGCCTTGAAAAACAACACTCTACAATAAGGAAGCTTGCAAAGAGATGGTTTGGTCCTTATGTTGTCAAACATGTGCATGGAAATGAAACTTACACCTTGCGTGAACTGGATGGGACAGAACTGAAAATTCCCATTGCAGGAAAAAGAATTAAATTATTCAAAAGAAGAGGGGATGCTGATACATTTGATGCACAACAAAGTGAACAGGATGATGAGGCCAACTATATGCGAACTAAGGATGAAAGTGAGAATATGGAGTCTGACGATGAGTTTTAATGCTCTACAAATGTAATTGTGGCACATACCGGAGGATTTGAAGGTTCAGAGGGGGTGGATGTCATGCTATGACACGTACATAGTGTGAAATAAAAACATTCATCTCACTCTTGACACTTCTCAATGTATGCAAATAAAAGCAATCATGTACATATTGTGATATATGTTGAAGAATCTACTGCGGTCATTATCATGTACATACCTATCCGGGGAGTCATGGCCCTGGATGTGGCACATTTGTGTGCTTTTACACTTGATAAGATGCTTAATTTGGTTTGACAATGTACATAGTCCAAGTGTTTCATGGTGGCACACTCATCTCACCTATAAAGACTGTTGTGGGCAAAAACTGTCAAAAATAGTAGCTAACAGGCGCCGTTGCAGGATTGCATGGAAAGTGATGCAAAATGGTATATTGATGAAAACTGATGCTTATCTATGATTTTTATGCTCATGCAAGTGATCCCACAAATTTAGGGATTTTTTTGACCCCATTCCGGGAATTTTCGCATCAAAAATGGCATTTTCTGGGTAAAAAATGAGCTGAAAATGACCTAGTTTTGGTCCAAAGTGGCAAAATGGCCCAAAAATTAACACATCAGCTCATATTTCCGTGGGTAAGAGAGAGAGGGCTGCTTTTTACAGAAAAAACCAGAAATTTTTCTCTACTGTGCAATAGCTTCCATGGTTGCCCAATCTATGTGTGCTGCAGTCCCGCCTCTTCGCAATCTTGTATCTGAGCTTGTGAGGGAGTGAACTAGGGTTTCCCCTTATCAAAATGGTGTGTGGGCTTCATTATAGAAGCTCTTAAATCTCTGAAAAATCAGAAAATGGTTGCCAAGAAGGTGGAAGCTCGAGTATTCCTTTCAACTGTTTGAAGTTACGACTATGTAATTGGGGGTGAGGCTACATGATACCATGAAAGAGGTTTGGGTTTTGATTGAGAATTGTGCTTGTATGAGCTTTGAGGTTTCATGGCTGAAACTTTAGTATTTTTCAATGGTATTTTAAAGTGAAATTGAATGTGATTTGACTACGAAAACAAGCAGACTCCAAGCACGATAGGAAAGAGGGTTTGTGACCTTTCTGTCACGAACGCTCTTAGATTTTTAGTCACCCTTAGAAAGAGGGTTGGTGATTCTCCACAAATGCTTTTCACAAAGTGTTTATGAATCTCATCACAAACTCTCACAGCTAGAGATTTTGCACCTTCCCATCTAGACCGCACACATTCCAACAACCATTGCAACAATTGGATGCACATCAACCCCACAAACAACACAACAAAGATATGACATGTATAAGCAACCATGAATGCATTGAGAGTTGTGTATAATGTGTTATTTGTCGAGGCACACCTCTGGAGAGAGGGAGAGAGAAAGACACCTGCTAGCCTAGAGTTGCTCACTAGACTCAATCCGGAACATATTACTGAGATTTGGGTCGATATGAATTCCACTCTTTCGGGCCCCCCTCCTCCCCTATATAAAGAGGGGTCACCATCACACTAAAGACACACACACCATCACCAAAGAGTACACTATGCACTATGTGTGCCTAGTGCACACACACACACCCCCACACCATCACCATCACCGCAATCACCATGCTCGTCTTGAGCATGACCTCTACACCCTTGCGCTATGGAAGATGAAGGGAAACTAAATGAAGGATGATGGCCATAACCCTCGTGCGAGTCTTCGCCATCAACTCCCACCTATCCGCTATGTGCTCTACCACTCTCTCCCTTCTCATTCCCCTACCCTATGCTCCCTATTTTATCGCCTTATTCTCTAAATAAAGCTTGAGGTTTTGTGAGTATGTTTTCTTGCAATGTTTTTCCCATGTGAGGTGTGCGAAATCGCCACATTATCTTGTGTTTGGAGTGAGCTTGTGTATGTGTGAAGGGTGTGCGGATTCGCCATCCTTTTGTGGTGCCTAAGTACTAAGCTGCTATACCCCCTCCCTCACTCTCTCTCTCTCTCTCTCTCTCTCTCTCTCTCTCTCTCTCTCTCTCTCTCTCTCTCTCTTGATCTCATTCCCTTTCCTCTTCATCATTACTCCCAAGCATCCATCTCTCTTGGATGAAAACTTTGTTATGGTGGTGTGTTGTTTGCGTCCTAGCCGCTGAAGCTAGGTGGTGCCCCTGTTTGCTTTACCATGACAAGCTCGAGGCGCTCCATTCGGTCCCCGGTGTTTTAGAGGCCGTCGGGGGTTCGGGGTTCGCTTTGCTCCCGTCATTTGGTGCCCCCACTGAGGATCTTTTCATGAAACCCTTCAGTTTACAAGACTGAAACCCCTAAACTATTGTGAATGGATGAATGGCTAGCAGGATTTGCTAATTGGACGACAGAAGAAGAAGAGCTCCAAGCACAACTAGACGAACTTCGCATCTCCATCGAAGCTCGAGTGCCAGGCGTAACGGTAATCGATTTGCAGTGGGAGAGTCAACCAACACGCCAAACCCAGTGGATATACATAGGCCAAGCGCCAAGAAGAAGAAGGAGAAGGTCGAAACCATGTCCGCAACCTACAACCAACCCACAACAACAAAATGAGAGGAGCTCTACACAATAGAGAATCAACACTATTCTACTTTGAGAATCGGGTAACTCAAGTCACCGAGGTAATTATCACAGTCAGTTTTCAAGTCGCACCTGATGCTGCAGCACAGATAACGGAATCATTGGCTCACACTCTCACTAGAGAAACTAGGGATCTACTGAGTTTGTTTCAGGAAAGAACACCACCCTCTCCCACAAGCTTGAACAGTGACTAAGCACCTCTAAGCTTCACATGAATCAGTACAACCTACCTCAAGACAGATCACACATACCAACACGTGTACGCTCAATCAAGGTAATACTGGATTTGAAGGCTCACTACCAGCACGTCATTGACACCATGCTGGGTGGGGAGCGATTTTTTGAGGTTCTGGCATCAGATCAACCATTTGTCTTACCTTTGGTACAAGGCAATGTACCGTTTGAAGTTTTAATCTATGTCCTGGTATAAGACGGTATACACGCCTCCTTGTAAAGAAGAAAAAACTTTTGCAAGTAAAGCAGTGTGTCTTTCTAGCTCTCTCTCAGTAATCATGGCAAGTGTAGCATTTCCAACATTTAAAGGAAAGAAGGGGGAGGATTTGGTAGCAGACTTCCAAGATGACTTTGAAGTAGCATGTGTAGTGAGCAACAAAGATACGGATGAATCCCAGGTTAGAATCTTTAAGCATCTCATGAAGCTAGAAGCTAGATCATGGTACAATGCACTTCCACAAGCAACCAAGGATGACTGGGAACCCTTAAAAACCGCTTTTAAGAGGCGCTTTGGGGGAGGTACCACTTCAGAAAAGTTGTGGTACAAGTTGAGAGACTTGAAGCAGGAGGGTCTTTTAGAATATGCCACCTATGCGTCCAAATTTGTGGATTTGTGGGAACGGTGGGTTGAGTCACTGGCAAAGGGGAAGCCGCACCCGATTTCCTAAAAAAAGATCGGTTCACGCATGGCTTATGGCCGCTTCTCAAGGAGAAGGTGAAAGGTAGATTCCCGGCTACGTACGAGTTAGCCGTTGAGATTGCTCGCCTTAAGGACAAGAAGCTGCGAATGAAAGCCAAAGAAACCGAGTCAACAGAAGCAGGAACATCGCGTCGACCAGCAACTACGACAACCACCATACCACCACCACCGGCTCTTCGGGTAAGAGATGACCAACAAGATATGTTGGCCCATATTACTGACCAACTGCAAAATGTTTCTGTCCACTTAATACAGCAAGGGAGGAGTCAAGAAAGAGATCAAGACCCTGGAAGAGCATGACGAAAAAACAAGGAGTATCATTGCTACAACTGCGGAGAAGACGGTCACGGTATGTACTACTATCCCAAACCACGACAAAACTATAATAGAGGAGGTAGGAGGAACCAATTGTCACCCCTAGAGAAAGAACACCCCCACCCCGAGCACCACCCCCACCAACACAAATCCTACGTCCACCCTAGACACCACTACAAGCATCCATCCCACCTCTTCCACCAGCCCCACCACCTGATCGCCCTGTAAACATCATAAGGCTAGAAGAGAAAGGAAAATCCGTAGTAGTGGATCCACCCAGAGCAAAGGAGAGGGACAAGGGTAAGGAGAAGGTAACCTTTTTAGAACCACTTGAGGCCATGACTGTGAAAAGAGCTAGGAGGGAGAAGGCTACACAATCAGATGATGATAGAAGCATGAGAGGAGAAACTAGCAAGAGGCCATCCAGGCCACAATGGAAATTGGGCATCACCAACTTCCAGCTAGGGGAAAGTTCTAAGCCCTATGATCTAACATTGGATGTGGCAGAGCAAGGACCGAAGATTACATGGCCACAGCTGCTACATCTTGTACCTAAAGTAAGGCAACAATGGTCTAAAATGGTAAGTTCAAGACGCTCCAAAACAAAGGTAGCCGGAGCAATTTCGGGATGCAACATGGATGACATCCTTCCAATTGTCGATGTAAACATAAAAGGAAAGAGGGTTGGAAACACCTACATTGATGGAGGTGCACAAATCTCTGTAATGAGCGAAGCTATGATGCTTCGATTAGGGCTCGAGGTTGACAGGCCTTCTCCATGCAAGGCAAAGATGGCAAACAACGCAAAAGTAAAGTGTGTGGGTGTGGTAAGTGCCGTGAAAATCAAAGCTTTCAACATTGAGGTAGAGGTAGATGTTTTTGTAATGGCTACTAAGGGGGAGGGCTATCCACTAATTTTGGGAAGGCCATGGTTGATGGCCATGAAGGCAAAATAGGACTGGGGTACTCGCCTTCTACGCATGACCGGTAAGAAAGGGGAGACAATCTACTACGACATGAGGATTGGCAAGCAGAAGCAAATGAATCTGGAAACATCGGCAGATGAAACCACTAGCGAATCTTCCAATTCTGAGGAGGAGACCACATCCACCGACGAAAGTGACAGTTCCATTGATGTGATGGGTATCATTATGAAGGATCCACAAAGGGTAAGCACAACTGGTGATCCATCACCAAAAGGGCAACCCAATGAAGAGGAGAGCAAATCACCTGGCCTAGGAGGAAGTAGGTTGAAGGGTATATTGTCTACTGAATTAACACTTGAGGAGAAAGATAGTTTTTTGCAAATGTTGATGGGATTTCCTAACCTGTTCATTGACAACTATGAAAGAATCACAGGCATTACAGTGGTGGAACATCATATTAAGCTGAAGGAAGGGGTAAAACCAGTTGTGCAAAAGCTACGACGACTGGGGGTCATACAAGAAAAGGCACTCTTGGCCGAGGTAAGGAAACTGCTGGAGGCCAGATTCATCTATCCTGTAGAAAACTCAGAATGGGTGTCACCCGTAGTGGTGACGCCTAAAAAGAATGGTAGGTGGAGGGTCTGTGTTGACTACAAACCACTAAATGCAGCTACAAAGAGAGACCACTTTCCTCTCCCTTTCTTGGATGAAATTCTGAATGAAGTAGCGGGTTTTGAATGCTATACCGTCTGTGATGGTTATTCAGGATACTTTCAAATACGCATAGCCTTGGAAGATCAGCTAAAAACCACTTTTATCACGCCATGGGGTTGTTTTGCATACAGCGTTATGCCATTTGGTCTCACAAATGCACATGCCACATTCCAAAGATATGTCACATATGTTTTTCAACCGTTCTTTGGAACATCCATAAGAGTGTTCATTGATGATTTTTGTATATATAGCTCCCGTATTTCACATTTAGAAAAGGTAACTGAAGGTTTGGCCAGGTTGCAGAGCCTAGGTGGGCAATTAAATGTGGATAAATGTCACATTGGGGAGAGTAAATTCATTCTACTAGGCCATGATGTTTCAGCAAGAGGTATCAACGCCGACCCAAGTAAGGTGTCTGCACTCATAGCCCTACCTTCACCAACGACCGCACGTCAACTAGTCTCTTTTCTACAGAAGGTGAGGTACTTAAGTAGATTCATACATCTACTATCACAACTTGTTCTACCACTGCAACAACTCACTCAAAGATCAACTTTCACTTGGGACGAGGAAAGTGAACATCACTACAACAAGGTAAAGGAGGTCTTAGCCACTCTGCCAACTATCTCACCACCTAAGTGGGATGAAAAATTCTATGTCACCTCAAGTGTTGGTGATGACTCATTGGAGGCTGTGCTACTCCAAAAGGATACGACGACATCTTTCATGAGGCCAATCTACTTCTCTAGTCGAATGATGACAGCAGGAGAGAAAGGTTTCACCCATGTGGAACACTTAGTCCTAGCTCTTAGATTTGCAACTACAAAGTTTAGGTCATATTTGTTGCCTAAGCAATTTGTGATTCTAACCACGGATGAAATATTTCCCTATGTTGTACAACACATGGATGTGTCTGCTAGAATTACTAAATGGCTAGTTCGTCTGCAAGAGTTTGACTACACGGTACAAGTAGAAAGCACGACAAGGGCAAGTTTGGGGGGACTCATGACCTACCAAGTCTTTGAAAGGAAGGAGAAGCAATCTAAGGAAGGAGAACTCCGATTACCTCCAGTACCACCGATGGTAGAAGGAGCATACTCTCTCTACTTTGATGGAGCCTACAAGCGAGCGTCCGACAAAGCAGTTGCAGGCATAGTGGTCTTTGATGACAAAGGGACAAAGGTATTTTCGTTGGGCCAATTGTTAGATTCACATTCTAACAATGAAACTGAGTATGCAGCACTAACCAAGGGTCTACAATGGTGCGTCTCACAAGGTGTACAACGCCTTAATGTATTTGGGGATGCTCTACTTCTGGTAAGGCAAGTAAATGGAGCATGGACATGCAAGAATCCTAGTTTAAGGACTCACTTAAGTGGTGTAAAAACCTTGTTGGGTAAGTTTGAAGAAGTTCAAATACACCATATCCCAAGGGCTCAAAACCAAGAAGCAGATGCCCTAGCAAGTGAAAGACTACAGGAAGTGGTGGTTGGAGCAATAAAACTAAAGCTCCCTCTATTTCAAGGAAGTGATGCCTTGCCTGACATCATGCATTTTTTGGAAACAGGGGAATGCCCATCACATTTAACAAAGGGACAGAAGCACTGGCTGACGCGGAAGGCCACAAGGTATCGACTCATCAATGATGGTTTGTACTGTAAGGGTAAGGACCAAATACTCAGGAAGGTCCCTCTCTCTCACGAAATCACGGGAGTAATTGCTAGCTGTCACGATGGGGTTTGTGATGGTCACTTTGCCCTAGACATAACAAGTAGGAAAATCTTGCAGGCAGGCTTCATATGGCCTAGCCTCAACTGTGATGTACACCATTGGTGCAAAACGTGTAAGTTGTGTCAAAAGGGCGGCACTAGGTCACTTATGCCTGAACCACAGACACCTATTCTCTCATATGGCCCATTTGAAAAATGGGGTATCGATGCCATTGGGCCATTACCTAGGGCCAACTCAGGAAAATTCTACATTATCATGGGGGTCGACTACATGACTAGATGGGCAGAGGCTACAGCCACCACTAGAATCACAGCGGTAGAGGTAGCTAAATTTATCTACGAGCACATATGCTGTAGGTTTGGCACACCTTTAGAGATCATCTCTGATAGAGGGCCAGGTTTCAGAGCAGACTTGGTAGGAGAATTAATGCAAAAACTGGGCATTACAAGGAGGCACTCTTCACCATATTACCCTCAATGTAATGGCCTAGTTGAAAAGATAAATGGAATGGTTTCTAAAATTATTACCAAGCAGGTAAACAATCATCCTGGAGACTGGGATAAGTATCTACTACCAGCTTTATGGGCCTACAGAACTTCATTTCGTACATCCTTGGGATTCACACCGTATCATCTAGTATTTGGTAAGGAAGCAATCTTGCCCATTGAAGTGCAACTACAAAGTCTCAGAGTAATGGCAAGCCAACTTCAACAACCCAACATGCATTTGAGAGATCACATCATCAACTTGGAAAGACTGCAGCTTGACAGAGAAGAAGCAATAAATTATTATGCAGCACAAGCAGAGCATAGACGGCTTAGCTTTAACGAGCATCTCCAAAAAAAAGAATTGAAGAAAGGAATGTTGGTGCTCCACTACGACAATCGCTTTAACACGCGCAAGGATAAGAAACTCCTGCTCCGATGGGAAGGCCCTTTTATCATCAGTAAAAAGTATGCCAATGGAAGCTACCAGCTTATGGAGGCTGATGGAAAACTTCATAAAACCAGCGTAAATGGTTGGCGACTTAAACCTTATTTTCTTCGATTTGACCAGGCTCCACCAATTGACATTCCAGATGAGAACACACCATCAGCCACCACCTCGGACGATAATGATCAAACAGATGAGCTAGAGACATGAATGCCTCTAGCCAAAAGGGGAGGGCTAATGATGGGGGCTTTTCACAAGCCAAGCTCCCATACCCCTCTTCTCTCGTCCCCACCCCATGAAAACCCCCTCTTAGGGAGGGAGTGATAAAAAAGCATTGGAAAAAGTAAGAAAAAAATAAAGTATGATTATGTAAATAAGAAAGGTAAAATAGGCCACCTCATGCCTGCGGGATAGCCCATCCCCACCTTGCCTCCTTTTTCTCCACTGTTTCCCCGCCGGGTGTCCCTTTTCCTCTCCTCCACTCAAAAGGTCAACCCCCTCTCTCTTCCCCTTGTCCTTTCTCCTTTCTCTCTCCCATCAAGCTACCCCACCTCTCACCAATAATGCATTATAACTCACCAATAATGTACCCTAACTCACATGCAACTTACCCTATCTTCCAAAATAGTATACCCCACCCCCTCTTTCTCTCTCCTATCATATCCCATGACCCAAATACCCCCCTCTCTCTCTAAAGGGCGCCATGTCTCTTGTCTTGTAGCTAAATAACCTCCCCCACACTTCAACACACTCAATTTCACTGAAAAAAGGTGCCCACAGACCCATCCCCACCCGGTGGTTACCTGATTTTACTTGTGTTCACACACATCTGCACACAGATTCACCTCTGAACACACTCCCATCTCTCCCCTCTTGTAATTACTTTATTCTCCATGTCACCTCTCACTTTTTTTCTTCAACCCATCTCTCTCTCTTAGTCTGTCTCTCATGAGACTGCTGTTCTGGCACATATACACACAGCCAGACAAGTGGGGCCCACAGTCACATGGCCTATGTAGATAATGATTTCTTCATTTCTAAATTCTAGAATTTCTCCCCCCTCCTCCCCTATATAAAGAGGGGTCACCATCACACAAAAACACACACCATCACCAAAGAGTACACTATGCACTGTGTGTGCCTAGTGCACACACACACACCCACACCATCACCATCACCATCACCGCAATCACCATGCTCATCTTAAGCATGACCTCTACACCCTTGGGCTATGGAAGATGAAGGGAAACTAAATGAAGGATGATGGCCAAAACCCTCCTGCGAGTCTTCGCCATCAACTCCCACCTATCCGCCATGTGCTCTACCACGCTCTCCCTTCTCATTCCCCTACCCTATGCTCCCCATTTCATCGCCTTATCCTCTAAATAAAGCTTGAGGTTTTGTGAGTATGTTTTCTTGCAATGTTTTGCCCATGTGAGGTGTGCGGAATCGCCACCTAGTCTTGTGTTTGGAGTGAGCTTGTGTATGTGTGAAGGGTGTGCGGATTCGCCATCCTTTTGTGGTGCCTAAGTACTAAGCCGCTATACCCCCTCCCTCACTCTCTCTCTCTCTCTCTCTCTCTCTCTCTCTCTCTCTCTCTCTCTCTCTCTCTTGATCTCATTTCCCTTCCTCTTCATCATTACTCCCAAGCATCCATCTCTCTTGGATGAAAAATTTGTTATGGTGGTGTGTTGTTTGCGTCCTAGCCGCTGAAGCTAGGTGGTGCCCCCTGTTTGCTTTACCATGACAGGCTCGAGACACGCCATTCGGTCCCCGGTGTTTTAGAGGCCGTCGGGGGTTCGGGGTTCGCTTTCCTCCCGTCACAATCTAAGGAAGGAGAAGTCCGATTACCTCCAGTACCACCGATGGTAGAAGGAGCATACTCTCTCTTCTTTGATGGAGCCTACAAGCGAGCATCCGACAAAGCAGCTGCAGGCATAGTGGTCTTTGATGACAAAGGGACAAAGGTATTTTCGTTGAGCCAATTGTTAGATTCACATTCTAACAATGAAGTTGAGTATGCAGCACTAACCAAGGGTCTACAATGGTGCGTCTCACAAGGTGTACAATGCCTTAACGTATTTGGGGATGCTCTACTTCTGGTAAGGCAAGTAAATGGAGCATGAACATGCAAGAATCCTAGTTTAAGGACTCACTTAAGTGGTGTAAAAACCTTGTTGGGCAAGTTTGAAGAAGTTCAAATACACCATATCCCAAGGGCTCAAAACCAAGAAGCAGATGCCCTAGCAAGTGAAAGACTACAGGAAGTGGTGGTTGGAGCAATAAAACTAAAGCTCCCTCTATTTCAAGGCAGTGATGCCTTGCCTAACATCATGCATTTTTTGGAAACAGGGGAATGCCCATCAGATTTAACAAAGGGACAGAAGCAATGGCTGACGCGGAAGGCCACAAGGTATCGACTCATCAATGATGGTTTGTACTGTAAGGGTAAGGACCAAATACTCAGGAAGGTCCCTCTCTCTCACGAAATCACGGGAGTAATTGCTAGCTGTCACGACGGGGTTTGTGGTGGTCACTTTGCCCTAGACATAACAAGTAGGAAAATCTTGCAGGCAGGCTTCATATGGCCTAGCCTCAACCGTGATGTACACCACTGGTGCAAAACGTGTAAGTTGTGTCAAAAGGCCGGCACTAGGTCACTTATGCCTGAACCACAGACACCTGTTCTCTCATATGGCCCATTTGAAAAATGGGGTATCGATGCCATTGGGCCATTACCTAGGGCCAACTCAGGAAAATTCTACATTATCATGGGGGTCGACTACATGACTAGATGGGCAGAGGCTACAGCCACCACTAGAATCACAGCGGTAGAGGTAGCTAAATTTATCTACGAGCACATATGCTGTAGGTTTGGCACACCTTTAGAGATCATCTCTGATAGAGGGCCAGGTTTCAGAGCAGACTTGGTAGGAGAATTAATGCAGAAATTGGGCATTACAAGGAGGCACTCTTCACCATATTACCCTCGATGTAATGGCCTAGTTGAAAAGGTAAATGGAATGGTTTCTAAAATTATTACCAAGCAGGTAAACAATCATCCTAGAGACTGGGATAAGTATCTACTACCAGCTTTATGGGCCTACAGAACTTCATTTCGTACATCCTTGGGATTCACACCGTATCATCTAGTATTTGGTAAGGAAGCAATCTTGCCCATTGACGTGAAACTACAAAGTCTCAAAGTAATGGCAAGCCACCTTCAACAGCCCAACATGCATTTGAGAGATCACATCATCAACTTGGAAAGACTGCAGCTGGACAAAGAAGAAGCTTTTAATTATTATGCAGCACAAGCAGAGCATAGACGGCTTAGCTTTAACGAGCATCTCCGAAAAAAAGAATTGAAGAAAGGAATGTTGGTGCTCCGCTACGACAATCGCTTCCACACGCGCAAGGATAAGAAACTCCTGCTCCGATGGGAAGGCCCTTTCATCATCAGGAAAAAGTATGCCAATGGAAGCTACCAGCTTATGGAGGCTGATGGAAAACTTCATAAAACCAGCGTAAATGGTTGGCGACTTAAACCTTATTTTCTTCGATTTGACCAGGCTCCACCAATTGACATTCCAGATGAGGACACACCATTAGCCGCCACCTCCGACGATAATGATCCAACAGATGAGCTAGAGACATGAATGCCTCTAGCCAAAAGGGGAGGGCTAATGATGGAGGCTTTTCACAAGCCAAGCTCCCATACCCCTCTTCTCTCGTCCCCACCCCATGAAAACCCCTCTTAGGGAGGGAGTGATAAAAAGCATTGGAAAAAGTAAGAAAAAATAAAGTATGATTATTTAAATATATAAGAAAGGTAAAATAGGCCACCTCATGCCTGCGGGGTAGCCCATCCCCACCTTGCCTCCTTTTTTTTCACTGTTGCTCCGCCGAGTGTCCCTTTTCCTCTCCTCCACTCAAAAGGTCAACCCCCTCTCTCTTCCCCTTGTCCTTTCTCCTTTCTCTCTCCCATCAAGCTACCCCACCTCTCACCACTAATGCATTATAACTCACCAATAATGCATCCTAACTCACATGCAACTTACCCTATCTTCCAAAATAGTATACCCCACCCCCCCTTTCTCTCTCCTATCATATCCCATGACCCAAATACCCCCCCTCCTCTCTCTAAAGGGCGCCATGTCTCTTGTCTTGTAGCTAAATAACCTCCCCCACACTCACACACACTCAGTTTCACTGAAAAAGGTGCCCACAGACCCATCCCCACCCGGTGGTTACCTGATTTTTCTTGTGTTCACACACATCTACACATAGATTCACCTCTGAACACACTCCCCTCTTGTAATTGCTTTATTCTCCATGTCACCTCTTACTTTTTTTTTCATCAACCCATCTCTCTCTCATGAGACTGCTATTCTGGCACATATACACACAGCCAGACAAGTGGGGCCCACAGTCACATGGCCTATGTAGATAATGATTTCTTCATTTCTAAATTCTAGAATTTCTCCCCCCTCCTCCCCTATATAAAGAGGGGTCACCATCACACTAAAGACACACACACCATCACCAAAGAGTACACTATGCACTGTGTGTGCCTAGTGCACACACACACACACACACACACCCACACCATCACCATCACCGCAATCACCATGCTCGTCTTGAGCATGACCTCTACACCGTTGGGCTATGGAAGATGAAGGGAAACTAAATGAAGGATGATGGCCATAACCCTCGTGCGAGTCTTCGCCATCAACTCCCACCTATCCGCTATGTGCTCTACCACTCTCTCCCTTCTCATTCCCCTACCCTATGCTCCCCATTTCATCGCCTTATTCTCTAAATAAAGCTTGAGGTTTTGTGAGTATGTTTTCTTGCAATGTTTTGCCCATGTGAGGTGTGTGGAATCGCCACCTAATCTTGTGTTTGGAGTGAGCTTGTGTATGTGTGAAGGGTGTGCGGATTCGCCATCCTTTTGTGGTGCCTAAGTACTAAGCTGCTATACCCCCTCCCTCACTCTCTCTCTCTCTCTCTCTCTCTCTCTCTCTCTCTCTCTCTCTCTCTCTCTCTCTCTCTCTCTCTCTCTCTCTCTCTCTCTCTTGATCTCATTCCCTTTCCTCTTCATCATTACTCCCAAGCATTCATCTCTCTTGGATGAAAACTTTGTTATGGTGGTGTGTTGTTTGCGTCCTAGCCGCTGAAGCTAGGTGGTGCCCCTGTTTGCTTTACCATGACAGGCTCGAGGTGCTCCATTCGGTCCCCGGTGTTTTAGAGGCCGTCGGGGGTTCGGGGTTCGCTTTGCTCCCGTCAACAGCAAGGGCTGAACAGAATCTTCCACAAACACTACATCCCGAGAAACCAGAATACGTTTTGTTTGCGGATGATACAACCTGTAACCTTTTCTTTTAGCAATATAACCAACAAAAATACATTTGGCAGCCTTATCATCCAATTTTCTGGGCTTCACTTGTGGCACCAAAGCATATGCCAAATAGCCAAAAACACTCATGTGCTCAATAGAAGGCTTTCTATCATGCCATGCTTCATATGGAGTAATAGACTGCAAAGCTTTCGTAGGACACCTGTTAAGTACATAAGTGGCACACATGATGGCCTCAAGCCAAAAAGAATGTTGCAAAGCTTGACTTTTTACCATACATTGTGCCATTTCCGTCAGTGACCTATTTTTCCTCTCAGCAACACCATTTTGCTGAGGTGTATAAGGCGCTGTACATTGTTGTTTTATCCCACGACTAGCCAGAAATGCATTAAATTCATGAGACATATACTCCCCCCCTCGATCGGAACGGAGGGTGCCCATAGTACATTTCGAGACATTTTCAGCCATAGCCAGAAATTGTTTGAAGCACATAAAAACTTCGGACTTCGCTTTAAGCGAAAATACCCATGCATGCCTGGAGTAATCATCAATGAAAGTTACGAAGTGCAGGCAATTGATATGATTTTGTTTCTTTTGGTTTTCTTTTCTACGTAGGATGCATAAACTCTGTTGTCATCCATTTTCGCTCTTCAGAGAAATGACAAGGCCCAAGGACGGAGTTTGCATGGGCCCACAAACATCACTATGCACAAGCTGCAACCTGCATGTGGCCCGAACTGAACCATCCTTTGGAAACTTAGAACGCTGCATCTTACCCAAAATACAACCTTCACAAACATGTTTGACAGGTGCTTCAAGAGGCGGCAAAGAAGCAACCATATCAGATTTCTGCAAACGCAACAAATTGGCAAAATTCAGATGACCAAAACGTGCATGCCAAAGTTTTGCATCTGAAATAGCCCTTGAATCTGCAACAGCATTTGCAAAATTTTTTCCACACTTGTCATACAAAGTAAGCTTATACAGCCCACGGCACAAAAGGCCAGATGCAACAATTTCATCACCAAAACTAAGATCATGAACTATACATCTGTCATCCACAAATTTGACTACAAGTCCAAGTCTAGCAAGTGCTGATACAATCAAGAGATTCTTCTTGATCCCAGGTACATAAAGTGCATCAACAAGTGTGAAGGAACTGCCATTAGCAGCAGTGAGCACAATCTTTCCAACTCCCTGAACTTGATAAGAGGCGTTATTGGCACAAGTGGCTGAATTCCCATGAGGGACAGACTCGAGAGACGTAAACAATTCACGATGTGAGGTAATGTGCTTTGTAGCACCACTGTCGAAATACCGCACATGTGAATCTGCAGCAAAAACTGACAAGCATGCATCATGGATAGTAGGATTGTAAGTGCACTCTGCGCTAAAAGCCCATTCTGCATCAACATCAGCAACACAGTCTCCTTTCACCGAAGACTCAACAAGGGCTGCATTTGTAGTGGAACCAGCATTTTCAGTGGAACCACCCTCTTTCTTCTTAGCCTCTTTGGCCTTCAACTTAGGACACGACTTGATCAAGTGATCATTAGCTTTACAATAATGGCAACGCATCTTCTTTTTGTCCTTGTCACCAGAATTTCCAGACGAATTGCTGCCAGCAGAAGCATTAGGAACAGATTTTTTTCCACTCGCAACAGAACCATAAGAAGTGGCTGCATTACTGTTACCACCCTTTCTTTGAGAAGCAATAAAAGCCTATTCAACTGCACGCTGCCTAGTCCTTTTTTTCTGGAAAGTGACTCTTGCAATAGCAATGTGCATAATGCATCAAACTTGACAACTTCTGGACTTCCTTGGGTCATAAGTCTCCAAGTACTAGCAAAAATCTGGTAAGAATCTGGTAAGGCATCAAGAACAGTCTGCACAAGGAAACTATCTGAAATAACTTCACCTGCAGAAATAAGTTGCTCATAGATATTCTTGACACTAGCAAGGAAAGTGTCCATATCATCTTCCTCATGCATAATCTTCGACTCCAGCTCTTTACGCAGCAAAGCAATTTTAGCCTCATCGCGGCTTGCATAAAGACCTGCTAGAATATCCCAAGCCTGTTTTGCGGATTTTGCTGAACGGATGTGAGGAACAATGGTGCGCTTCACAGACACCGCAATCAATGCATGAGCCTGCCCATCCTTAACATCCCAACGAGCTTGTTCTGTCGTAGGCAAAACAACTCTAACAGCTGCAATCCGTGCAGCAAGACCTGCAACATCCTCAACATCGCCTACATCCTCAGAACCAGGACGTACATCAATGCCGTGCACAATGTTCCAAACACCCTTTGACACAAGAACATGTTGCATCATATAAGCCCACATAGGGTAGTTATCCCCATCCAACCTGTCCTCAACAGCAAACATCTTGAACACATCTATGTTGTTGTTGTCAGCCATGGTAAATGTTGCACCTGATGTGAAACCTGTCCAAGAATAGGAGAAACGGAGCGGGAACAACCTGTGCTATATAGCACAAACCGTAGAAGACTATAAGGCACTTGTTATGCAAAAAACGGCACTGACAGAAATTCTGCACAAAATGACGAAATAGCATGTGCAGTACTTCCTGTAGTGGAACGAAGGCCGAAATGAGCCCAAATCAAAATTCTGAGCTGCCCAAAATATTTTTCGACCTGCGAATGCTTGCCAAAGCTCACTGAAATCAGAGAAAGTAATCAGGCGTGTGCTGGAGCAACTGGCGACTAAGCCCGAGAGGACGTGACCTGCTCTGATACCAATTGTTGGAATTAGGGTTGCAGAGAAACACACACAGCTTGGAGAAGACAAAGGAAGCTCAAGGCAAACAATAGAGAGTGTATAAATTAGTGTGCAATGGAAAGATAGATAGCCCTAGAGTGATGGGCTTATACACAATGCTCGGGGGAAAAACCCTCCTAAAGAGGGAACAAATGCCCCGGCGGTCCTAGTGTGTTCACACACATCACTACCACATGTATATGGTAACACTTCCCATCTCTGCTCTTTACCCTAGCATAAGCAGAACCATCATCCAAGACGTTTGTTTCCATGCAAACGGTTGTGATGTATGGTTGCCCAAGGATAAGAGGATAGGTAGAAATCTCCTGCACAAAGAAGTTTTGCTCATCCTTCACATTACCAATTGTCGCTTTCACATTTGGACAAGCCCCATACAACTCTCTTGATGAGTTATTTGCAGCTCTAATCATCCACCCATGGTCTGTGTCTATCGTCCACTTACCCTTCATGTAAAGACTCTTGGACATAAGATTGATCTGAGAGCCATGATCTATCAATGCAACATATGGCTCTTCAAGATCACCCACCTTAACTAAAGTTTCTGGTGTAGCTCTTGCCCAATGACTTTTGGAGTAGTGGCTTTTATAGGAGGCTTCATCATCATCATCATCATCATCATCTGCAAATCTAGCATGTGCATCTCTTCCAGAAGACTGGTAGCATCCTACCACACTTTCATCACAATCACTCTCTTGGACATGTATTCCATGTGCCTTAAGTGACTCCCCTTTACCCTCAGACTGTGGAGGAATAGACTCAATGAGAGTTTGCCTCTTGCTTTTTCATAATATCTATAATTTCTTCACTAAACATGCGTTTAGCAATGCCAAGAATCTCACCCAAGGTAAACTCAAGTTTGCTATTCAAAATCCTTTCCTCCAATGGCTGCTTTAAGTTTGTGGCAGCTTCAATGTCAGATTGTAGTTTGTATGAAGGGCCTTTTGCTTTGGCTTTTCCTTGTTCTTTCTTCTTCTCTATAGATGCGTCCTCCATAGGAATCTCAAGAGGAGGAGGCACATGTGGTGGAGCCTCATAAGAAGGTCGTGGATCCTTTCTTTCTCCGCCTCTTGTAACCCTCTTTGAAGTAGAAGGACTTGCATCTCCATTCTCACGTCTACGCTTCTCTTCCACAATTGCTTCATTGTTATAGCCTTTTGCAAGATAGGATGCACTGATAAAGAGTCCACATGGTCATCCCAGCCTGTTGTATTGCGTATGCAATAATCATCTTCATGTAATACCTATTTAGTTAACTTTCCTTTTTCGACTGAGGCTACTGCATATGGCCACAAGCTATCAACCTCCTCAAAGGCATCTAAAGTAGACTTTAACGCTTTCTTTGGAATGAGCTCTATCTTTGCCCCATAGGTAGCAGCCTCCACTGTAGAAATAGTATGACTTGTTGCCATATCCTCCACTAACTTTCGCATACCTCCTTTTCCAAAGTTAGTTCCTAATTACATACCTGTCTCCCACAGATGGATCTTGCCATCCTTAAACAACACAAGATCTCTTTTGAAGGCATCACTGAAGCTATCACAATCCCTTCTGCTATGGTCTGTTTCATCACACCATATGCATCTATGCACAAATCCTTCTTTGCTTTGGGCTTTTTGTCCTGCAGGTTGTCCTTTCTCTTCAAGCCTTGTTAGCTTTAAATTTATTTCTTGCATTCCCTTAACAAGCTCATCAAGCATTGAATTATCACCTTTTGGACTCACAACAGTAGGCTTTGATGGAATCTCTGACGTGCTAGGAGGAAAGATAGTACCATTCACCACCATCTTGTCCCTACGACGTTGCCTCTTAGCAAGAAACCGCATCTTCAACCTCTTTCCACTCAGCCGTAAGACCCTGTTCTGTATTCTTGTCTTCAAGGAGTGTCTCTAGCTTTTCTTGGAGCTCATAACCTGCAGCTTGAAGAAACAATTCAATCTTTTCACTATCCAAAGTGGCCTGCTCTATTCCTAACAATTGAGCATAGTGCCACCCCGGGGGATTCACCATGAAAAACTTACCACACCACGTAAGTACAGGGGAGGGGGGTTTCTTTACAAGTTACATAAGCGTATAAGTTAGGGGGAGGCCCCCAATGATTTATCTCCCTAGCTTAAAAATAAGGGAGGGGGTATCATATTTATGTTGGGGGGAGGTGACCCAGGTTGATTACTTGTAATGATTGGTCATTGGTGTGCACTAGAACTTGAATGAATGTTGGGGAAGTTTTTTTATCAAGTCACACATCAAAGTTTTCATCAAGCCGATCATAGATAAGGGCTGATTTGGAGCAAGTCAAGGGCTGATTTACACCACCTTTGGATGGGTCGGAATTGGACGAGTAGCTAGAGTGCAAGCTAATTGAGCACATAGTTCAAAAGTAAAACTAAGACACATTGAGGGTACATCTAGTTATCAACACAAGTGGTTCCTTAATACATTGTCAGTCTCACTATGTTACACACTCTTTGACTAGTTTTACTTCGTTAGATCATGTAAGACCTAAAATTTATATGTAAGATAGGGGTATTATAGTTTTCTTCATTGATTATCATATAAGCATAGAAAGGGGGATCATATTCCCTAATATGAGTCGTATATAGGGGTTTTATCAAAGTTGTGTGCTCGCAGGTGGTGTCCCCTTTTGTATATATAGCGACTCCCGCGGGACTGCTGCTCAAACTCTCTCAACTGTTCGGTGATGGAAAGTCCTTCTTTTGGCTTTGCAACCCATTCCAAGAAGGTACTTTTTGTAACCCTTTCAGAGTCCATGAAATATTCCTCCTTTAGGGCTAATTTGAATTGCTCCCCAACCTTCTCCATGCTCCTCCCTAATTCCCCTTACATGGTCTCTAATCTTGGGGACCACAACAAGCTCAAAACTACGAATCATGTCCACCTCTAGAACCCATTGTAGCTCCATCTCCTTTACATAACCACGAAGAAACTTTGTGACATCTTTCCCTTCAAATTGGTCCATTTTGTTCACAATAGCTTGAAGGGCTTTGGTTGCTGACACCTCCCTTCTTTCTGCAGCATGTTGTTGTTGCATAAACATGGCGAATGCTTGAAACATTTGCACTGTGCCTTGATCAAAACTCATGCCTTGTTGCTCTTGTTGATCCATAGATTTAATTATTTGTAATTAAACCTTTCAAAACAACTTTTTGAACCCCCACCCCAGCTGCTTCACGTCGGTTTCACCAGGAATGTCGGAATGTGTGCGGTCTAGCTGGGAAGGTGCAAAACCTCTAGCTGTGAGACTTCATGATGAGAGTCACAAACACTTTGTGAAAATCGTTTGTGGATAATCACCAACCCTCTTTCTAAGGGTGACTAAAAATCTAAGAGCGTTCGTGACAGAAAGGTCCCAAACCCTCTTTCCTATCGTGCTTGGAGTCTGCTTGTTTTCGTAGTCGAGATTATGATGAGAGGATCACCAAATCACATTCAATTTCACTTAAAAAGACCATTTAAAAACACTAAAGTTTCAGCAATGAAACCTCAATGTTCATACAAGCACAATTCTCAATCAAAACCCAAACCTCTGTCATGGTATCATGTAGCCTCTTTCATGGTATCATGTAGCCTCGCCCCCAATTACATAGTTGTAACTTCAAACAGTCGAAAGGAATACTCAAGCTTCCACCTTCTTGGCGACCATTTTCTGATTTTTTAGAGATTTAAGATCCCACACACCATTTTGATAAGGGGAAACCCTAATTCACTCCCTCACAAGCTCAAATACAAGATTGCAAAGAGGCGGGATTGCAGCACACATAGATTGGGCAACCATGAAAGCTATTGCATTATTCGTTATTTGGGAGACGGATAATACGCAAATAATGGACGTATTATTCATTTATTTAAATTATACGGCCGTATTATACGGTGCCACATCAGCATACACGGCCAAACGTATACCTTCTTAGTTTTTTGATCGAAAAACTTTTCGAACGAAATTATTTTCGATCTAAAATAATAACGGTCGGAAAAAATATCGGCCCAAAAAAAACGATCGAATATATTAGTATATAAAGCAACACGCGACAGCCAATTTTCACACCATCATTCACAAAGTTAGTGTTTTCCATGTGAGTATTCTGTCATAAAATCTAATATCTAACCAACCCAAATGATTTTATCATATTAAATTGATCACTTAATGTGGGAGAATAAACGGGAACAAGTGTTAAGATATAGATATGTGCTTATAGATCTATTTCAACACGGGGCCAATAGTAAAGGGGCCCAAATGGGAGATGGTCTATCAAGAGCAAGGCTAACCAATGGAGCATAAGACCTTAGGGTTAGCTTCACTGAAGACCTCCAATAATGTGTGTAAAAGTCCTTTGACCTTAGGTAAGCTAGGGCTGAGCTTGAGATGGGAACCCGGCCCAAGCTCGAGGTGTTTGTCCTGCTTGAGGTGCTTGTCATGCTTGAGGTGTTTGTCCTGCTTGAGGTGCTTGATTAAGGTGCTTGAGGTACTTGACTTACTCCATGCTTGAGGTGCTTGACTTGCCGCTTGATTAAGGTGCTTGAGGTGCCTTGACATGCTTGCCTGAGATGCTTGTGGGAATACCCCCTAGTCCAAGTGCTTTGTCATGCTTGATGACTAAGGTGCTTGAGATCCTAAAGTCAAAAGCATCCCTACAAGAGGGGGGGCGAGCCCTTTTCCTAGGAATTCGAGAGAGAACACTCACTCACACTCACAAGGGAAGCCCCAGCTGGAAGAGGCAGCAAGGACACTTGTCAAGTTCCTCCTCATGTTGCCCTCATGGTGTGCCTGAAGCCTATTGGTTGGCCACCCAAGGGGTCCAATGATAATTTAGGATATTTAATTAATTGATTTTGCATTTATCAAGTCCTCTCTCTCAAAGGGGAAAGGGGGACACTTGTCCCAAGGCTACCCATGTTGCTTGTAATGGCTCCTGCTTGTGATTGACTAGACCTGGAGGGGTCCAATGAGCTTCAAGCATGAGCTACAAGGGCGGGGTCGACCCAAGCAAGCTAGGGGGGTGCTTAGGGGGTATACTCACCCACACACACTCACAAACACTCTCATTGTGTACTATGCAAAGTGCAAGAACTCCCTCTCCTTCTCCAAGCAAGTAGAGGTTGAGAGCCTACACCAACACTCTTGGCTATGGAGTGCAAATCTATCCAAGAGCCATGCTTCAATGCTTGAGCTTGCCATCTATTTCTTCTTCATTACTATGCTATTATGTATGCTAGCACAAGAGTTATGATAAGTGAGGAACTAGCTCTTTCTCGTATGAAATGTTTCTTCTTCCTCTTCCCTACCCTCATTCCCTGCTAGCTCTCTCCACCTTCGAAGGTGTTTGAGGTCTTGGGACTGAGGCTTGGTATAGTTAAAGCTTTCTTCAAGTTTAGGTTATGCTATGATGGTGATGCATGAAGCTTTCCATCTTCATTGCTTCACCTAGGTCACAAGGAACACAAAGAATGTATTGTAACAAGTCTCTCTTTATGGGAGAAATCATAATACAAATGCCTATTGGAGGGGGGACCGGCTCCACATAAATCCGGTCCTCAACTGTTGTCATGTTCTCTAAATTCTCTCTCTTGCAAAACTATTGTCTATGCCAAGTTAACTAATTGCTATGATTATGTTGCTATCTTCAATTATGTCAACCCGCTATGCTCACAAAATCATTTCTTGAAAGTACTCTCATTAAATTCCGCTACTCTCAAATTGAATAGGCAAATTCCATTACATATTCTCACCAAACAAATAAAAGAATAATATGTTTTTAAAAAAATTGAATTAGATAAAAATTAAAATTCAATGGATTTTAAGTTTTGTGTTTCAAATTTATAAATTTGTTTTGAATAAATTAGTAAATAGTTGAAAGTTTGTATTTTGTGAGGAGTTTAATCTCTCACCTAATAGAAAATGTAATTATAAGAATCACTTGCCAATGTCTTCAATTAATTGACACGTGAAAGTGACTAATTAAAAAAACTAGCGTATTATCGTTGTGTGTAGAGTGTACTCTCACATGAGATAATTATTTTTAAAATATAATTACATAAAAATTAATTTTATGTAATTTAAAGTTCGCTTTTGATGTGTAGAGATTTTCTCTCACTTCAAAATGAATATAATGAAACAAAATTATTTTTTTACGTCTTGTGTAGAGCTATTCACACTGCTATGCTCTCACTAGAGTAAAAAGTTAGGAAAACCATGTCCAAAAATATTGATATTCTCTTATCTTTATTTGGAATGTAAAATCTATCGTACTGTGTGAGAGCATACACATGCTCGCATTGTAGATAGATAATCGCTTAAAAATCTATGGTAAAGTGTAAGAACTTTTTGTTCGCAACATAGATACGATAATTATCAAGTATTTTAAGTGATTATCGTTTTGATATTTAAAAATGTCACTTATAGCTCTTGTAGCTATAACAATTCATAATGATAATCATTTTAATACTTGATTTGATTGTAATTATTGATTATCGTAATGTGTTAAAGCTACAAGCTTGCACTTTAGATAAATCGATGTAATTTATATGTAATCCAATGGTATTGTTTTTTATTATTTAATTTTTGTTCAATCATTGTTTTTAATTAATTTAATTTCGTTCAATCATTGTTAGATAAATTAATTTAATGTTTAAATTGATTTTGATTATCGAAATGATCATTGAATTTGTTTTACTAGAAGATTACTTTTGTGCATCATGGTGAAAGGACAAGAGTGGAGTTATGTGCATGAGTTAAGTGCTAGGAGAAATACATCTCGATTTAAATGTAAATCTTGTGGCCACCAGTTCAATGGTAATGCAACCAGAATTAAAGAGCATTTATTTAAAGTCCCTAGCAATGTTGAAAAGTACGGGGCACCACCAAGAGATATTCATGAAAAATTTCCCATGTATTCTCGCAAAGTAAAGTTAATTCTTGCAGCTAAACATAAAGGTGATGTTTCTAAAGATATTGATGCAAATATTGAAGAATCTGTATGCAATGAGGCAACAGAACAGGTGTTTACCACTCAAGTAAACAATCAGAGTTCTCAATTGAATCCTCTTCATGGACATGCTTCTACATCAGGAGGAGTTCCTAGCACAAGCAAATCCGGCAGAGCGTCATCCAATGGACAAACGTTGCCTGAAGCATTAGATAAACAATGGTTGCTTGAGATGCATTTAAAATGGACACAAGCATTTGTTGCGTGTGGCATATCGTTCAATGCTATGCGCAATCCAATATTTCAAGATGCTTTGATGAGTACAGCCAAAAAAGGATTTGTGCTTCCTGACTATAACAAGATGCGAACTGAATATCTTGATAAAGTCAAAGACAGTACTGAAGCCATCCTCAAATGCACAGTGCTAGAGTTTGTTCCAGCATATGGATGCACCGTAGCATTGGATGGATGGACTAACTGTCAGAAAAAACCTTTAATCAATGTAATGCTTATTAACCCTAGAGGGGCTATGTTCGTGGAACCAATTGACAACTCATTGAAAGAGAAGACGATCACCTACCTAGCAGGGGTGTATTAGCGTGCAATTGCAAAGGCAGTTGGACCAAAGAATGTGACTGCTATTGTCACAGATAATGCGGCCAACTACAAAGGAGCAGGAAGAGCTATTGAAGTCAAGTATCCGGAGATTTCTTGGGTACCATGTGCAGCTCACACTCTAAATTTGCTTTTAAAAGATATTGGTAAAATGGCATGTGTGAAGCAAACTTTATTGGATGCAAATCATGTGGTGAAATTCATTAGAGAGCATCAATTTTCGTATGCTCTTTTTCGAACCAAGTCACCAAATAAAGCTTTGCAAATATTTTGCGCGACAAGGTTTGCTATGGCATACTATGTTCTTGCTGCAAGAGTTGAAGCCTGCATTGATGGAAACGTTAGCAGACAGAAGATGGGATAAATGGCTCAGCAAGTATCCAAGTTATCAGGAAGCAGCTGGTCGATGTGCGCAAATAGTAAACTCGCCAGTTTTTTGGCGTAATGTAGAAAGAATAGTAACTGTGTCAAAGCCATTTGTAGATCGTTTGAGAGCAGTTGGCACAAATTCTTTTATTTTTGGTCGGGTCTACTGGTATGTGTCAGAGGCTATACGCAAGCCAAGAGAAAATGTCAGTTTTGGTACAAAGGATAAAGCTACCATGATTACAATTGTTAACAAGCGTTGGGTGCAGTTGCATACGCCATTGCATGGTGCGGCTTTTGTAATTGATCCTAAGTTTCAAATGCATCAGTAATCTGCCAACAAAGAAGTTATGTCCGACTTCAAAACAATGTGCTCCCAAATCTTAGGGCACGAAGATGGAAAAGTAGCTTTTCATCAGCGAGTAGATTATGCCAATAAAACTGGCATGTTTCAATATCCGTGGCATATAGATGCCATTGGCAAAACAAGTGCACCTTTATGGTGGAAGCAGTACAGTGGAGAGAAAGTGGAGTTGTAACACATTGCAGTTAGAGTTTTATCAGTAGCTGCATCAAGTGGAAGTTGTGAGCGAAACTGGTCAGCATTCGACTTTGTGCACACTAAAAAGCGAAACAGAATTCATACTAAACGTGCTGCTAATTTGGTGTATGTTTTTTGCAATATGAGACTTATTCATAAGCCTCAAAACATTGCAACTAGAGCCGCTCAAAAGCAATATGGAGTCTTCCAAACGCATGAAGCTACTTCTGCAGAAGTTGATCATGATGATGATATGGAATGGAAGATAGTTTCACAATGCTCAGATATGGACGAAGTAGATGATATGGTTGCAGTTTTTGAAGATGGAGATGATTTGTGAGAGTACCATTGTAATACTTACTCAACAAGTTTTTGTATATGATGAAAGAAAGTGTTATCTCGTTGTCGTTCACATCAAAACTCTCTCTCTCTCTCTCTCTCTCTCTCTCTCTCTCTCTCTCTCTCTCTCTCTCTCTCTCTCTCTCAGACACACATATTCACTCACACTCAAATATATACACAATTAAGAGATGTGGTCTCTTCAGTTGAAAATAATAAACTGCCAATAATATCTTGTTGATAAAAATTACATAAAGTCGATGTAGGTTTGAAATTACAACAAGGTTATGGGAAATCACTCAATCAAAAAGAGTTTGATATAATTTTGAGATTACAAAAAGCTTTTGAGTGATTTATGAGTTTGATAGATCTGCTATAAGTTTGTCTATGGCAAAATCTGTAATTCCTAGCTCAGGGGATGGTTCAGCAACATCTTGATGTGAAGTGGTAGTATCATCTAGCAAAGGTCCATACAATGATTCATATCATTAAAGCTTTGCTTGTGCATCACTTATCTCTATTTCAAGCTCAAGAATCTGGCCACGAAGCATGTCCGGTGTTTCTCCTTGGATGGCAAGGTTTTGTCCTTGGCTGGCTAATTCAGTCAGTGTTTCTGACTCTTCAGGAAGTAAAACAATAGGACGCTTGCGAGGAGGCATTGGATTATTTGCATTGCGTGCTGCCACCTTTTCTGCAATGCGTCCACGCCCAATGCCAGCGGTGCCTGGACGATCTGACCAATCCACTCTCTTTAGCAAAACATATCGAACATAGCATTGCTGGATAAAATAAATTGCTACTTGGTTGTTGTTTGGTAGGCATCTCTCTTGTCGTATAAACCTTGCAGCAATACACATGCCAGTCCTTTATGTTGCAAATCAGAGAGCTTTACGGAGCTGTATCTTTTGCATTGCCACTTATTTGAAATAGTTGATGGCGTACAAAGTGATTAGGGCAAAGCTTTTTGCACTCTTTAAGGGTTAATGGTTCGCCCTGCAGCTCAGATTCATCTTCTTCAATGTTGGCAATAGTAGAAAGATCTGCTTGTCCACATCTAACTTGTTCTTCTTTAAAAATTGCATGAGCTTCAGCGTGGTTGAGTTCTTCTTCCATATCTGCATACCAGGTGAACATGTCATTACTTTTAAATACCCATTCAATTAATTTGACAGTATATCGAATGACAAACATAGAATTTTTTCTCAATTAAACATACAATTAAATCTGACACCAAAAGTAAACAATGATGAAATCATCAGACTGCGTTTTCATTAATCATCCACTAGTCGTAAGCTAGATGTCATTACAATGTTGTAACCCACTCTATGAACACCATTTAAACATAAGGAGAGATCAAAAGCATTAGGCCGGGTTTTGGGGTGAACCCGCTTGCCGCTTTCAAGATAGGCAAGTACATTACTCAAAAAATGTCTCTTGCTTTGTTCTTGGGAGTCTGGTAAGCACTTCAAAATGCGTTTACATGTATGACACATGGAATAAATATCCATAGCTTTGGTCCTGGAGGGAGGATTACTAGATATACATTCGGGGGCTGCCCATGGATAATCTCTCTCATATTGTTTTCGAGTTTCTATCTGCATATCGCGTACAGGAGGAAAACCGGCTGTCGTATTTGTTTTGGTGCATGAACCCAATCCACAATGCCTGTGTAAACACCTTTTTCGCTAAAATGCAGCATCATATTGCGAGAGTGTAGATCATTGTGGAGGTAGTTATGCGTATGTATATACTTCAGAGTTCGAAGGAGAGCATTGATGATCTGCAAAATATTCTCCTCGAATAGCTCTACTGTTCCTGCAGTGAGTACGTAATCGCGAATGGCAAGCTGGCTGCCGTCTGCAGTGCATTCTTTTATCCATTGCTCCACATGGCCGCCATTCCAAAACCGTGAAATGAGCATAGGTCGCTCCACGTGGTGCACCATGGCAAGAGGGTAGATAATACCACGATGTGAAATATCCAAAATTGTTGCTTCGTCTTTGACCTGTTTCTCCATGGTGGGCCCATGTAAGTGTACTTTGAACACTTTTGCAGCATACACTTGATCTTTGAAAGCAGGATGTGTGACACCCACACGCTTCACATGTGCCCATCTTCCCTCTCCCAGTTGTGGAGCTTGGATATTGAGGACGGTTGTGTCGGGTAAAAGGTGTAAAATAGGTGGTAGCTGACAGAGGTCTAATGCAGCAACGGATGACGTTGCAGGCTCTGTTCTAAGAAGTATTTCTGGTTCAACAGCAGCTTCGGAAGAGCTGGCTTCCACTCTTGCACGCTTTGCTGCTCTTTCTAACTTTTCCTTGCTCTTGAACTCTGTATAAAGCTGTTGCACAAGATGTATGCACTCAGCTATGTTTGTCAAGGAAGTAATTGCAGGATTTTTCAGTTCCTGAAAGGTCTTCATGTTCTGCCCAATGGTTTGTTTGACCATGTTTACTTAAGCACCTGATGTCATGAGGGCTATGTCAAAAATAGCTGGTGCAAACTCTGCCTGGAGCTGCTCAAACACAGACTTGGTCAGAGTCTCTGTTGTTGGGGTATAAAGCCCAATGTGGTCGCCGAGGTAAGTGGGTGGGCCGCCAGGTATGTACACATATTCTTTTGTAAAAACCTAATAAGAACTCACTATGCTCTACACATTACAGTAGAGCGAGTTCACCATATCATTGTGCTCTTCTTCTTGCACTCTCTCTCGCGTTGCACTTCCGCTCGTACTCCTTCAACTGGTATCAGAGCTCAGATCGAGGCTCGGGGCAACACTGCAGGAGGCTAGAGTCACTAGCTCAGATTGGAGTGAAATTCGACAGGCAAAGACACGGCCCCAAATCTTGTGGGAGAGCCCAAAGGGACTGGTGTCGTCAGAATTTCATTCTTAGGTCATCTCGGCCACCATTCGGCTTCGACAAAGGTCTGCGCAGGCCATTTTCGACTACGTGGTCTCGACGGGTGCAGATCCGACTCTGCAAATTTGGGGTTTTCGGCCTACGACTGCAGGTGCTAAGGATATCGACACTCCCAGAGTGTTGATTTGTGGTTGTCTACACATTGAAGGACAGCTCACAGTTCTTGGAGGCGTGTCACATACGACACGGGCGCATCTACACACAGACTGTAGGCGACATCCACTAGTTCATTAGGTAGCTTGTGTTTGCTGCTTGATATTCCAGATTTCATCCTGACATTGCAGGTACTTCCACATGGGATGTATTGTCAGAGATGATGTATGTCTGTTGAGGGTTTGCTGGCTGTGAGTCACGCAGCAAACAATCGTCGCAGCGGTTACAGCATATAGTGGGAAATTTGTGGATGTATGACTTTGTGGGAAGTCTATGTACTTTCAGATTTACTGCAGCCTTTGTTGAGGGTCGAGTGAGGTTTTATTGAGCTGGGGGATTCTCGAATGTTGAGATCCTTTCGGTGATACAGGTCTTGGAGCGATCCCTCGAGCACCCTTAGATAGCCAGCTAGGATGTATTGACTGTGAGTTAGACAGCTGGGATTGCATCTTTGCTTTACTGTCGTTGAGGCATTGTCGCAGTCTATGCTTACAGGACAGTCAGAGACAGTACAGGTGCAAGACAGGTTTACCCACAGCTTACAGTGTCAGAGAGACAGTGTTTTTCAGCTGTTTTTGGTCTGTTTTTGAGTACACCAGAGCCATTTTACAAAGGAGACTCTGTCGAAATTTATGTAGAATCTGAAGCTTTCTTGGTTCATTTGACAGGTTGATATTGGTTCAGAGGTCAGTTTACAGGGGAAACTCTGCCGAATTTTTCCCAGGAAAGTAAACTACTGTGAAGCGTAGCTATGGCTGGATCACAGGACACTGCTCTTTACAATATCAAGAAGCTGGATGGAACCAATTTCCCATTGTGGAAGAAGCACATTTGGCACGTGTTGGTACAAAAGAAGCAGATAAAACCTATAAAGCTCAAGGGGATAAAACCAGAAGATATGGACGAAGATGAATGGAGCGAAATGGATAAATTGGCACTTTCTACCATTATGCTGACTTTGGCAGAAAGCGTTTACTTCAATGTAGTAGACGAGATGTCGGCTTATCAAGCATGGATAAAGCTGAGTGATCTTTATGAGAAGCAGAGTGCAGCTTCACAAGTATACTGGCTTAAGAAGCTTGTTGACTTGAAGATGAAAGAAGGGACACCTATGTCCAATCATCTGAATGAATTCAACACCATCTACAGTCAGTTGTCAGCTCAAGGTGTCAAGTTTGATGAACCTGTTAGAGCTATGTTCCTGTTGATCACATTGCCGGAAAGTTGGGACACTTTTCGCACAGCTTTGAGTAATTCTGCACCTCCAGATGGTTTGAACATAGCAGGTGTAGAAGGAAGTCTGCTTACTGAAGAAACCAATAGAAAGACAATGGACAAAGGCAAAGGAACAGCCTTAGTTGTCAGGGGAAGGACCAAAGAAAAGTACAAAGGTGGAAAGAGGAATCAGTCTCGTAGCAAGTCCCGCAGTGCTAAAGGCAAGAGTGACATAGAATGCTACCATTGTGGCAAGAAGGGTCACATGAAAAGAGACTGCAGAGAATGGAAAGCAGAAAAAGGCAAAGAAAAAGCTGAAGACCATGGTGAGAAGAACATGTCCTCAGTGAAGATTCAAGATATAAATGTGACAAACACTGTTGCAGAGGATGACAGTCTAGAGTCAGGAGACATCTACTTCTTGAAGAATACAATGGACTCAGCTCTTCTTACAGCATCTGATGGAAATGCACTGAGTGACTGGATTATAGACTCAGGGGCATCACTTCATGTGTCTCCAAACAAGGAGTGGTTTACCTCTTATGTGACCACTAAAGATCATGTTCAGCTAGGCAATGGGCAGACATGTGAGATCTTAGGTGTTGGAGATGTTCAATTGAAGTTTCAGAATGGCTCTTCTTTCACGCTGAATAATGTGAGACATGTTCCCGCAATTACAAAGAGCTTGATCAGCACAGGTTTACTTGATGATGTTGGCTACGTCACCACTTTTGGACAGAACATGTGTAAGATATCCAAGGGTTCTATGACAGTAGCACATGGAGTAAAGTCTGGAGGACTTTACATGATTTATGTATCAAATGTCTCTAAAAATGTAATCAATGTAACCGAGCAGCCGAACGTTTCTTTGTGGCATAGCCGGTTAGGACATATGTCCAAGAAGGGGATGGAAATCTTGTCTCGTTCTGGTTATTTGCCTGGCTTTTCATTTAATGATTTTGAATTCTGTGAACATTGTCTGTATGGTAAGCAAACACAGCAGCCACATAAGCATAGAAGCAATAGAAGAGATACACAGTTGGCACTTGTTCATAGTGATTTGTGTGGACCTATGCCTAACCTATCTCTATGGGGAGCTTCTTACTTTATGACATTTATAGATGATTACTCGAGGAAAGTATGGGTTTACTTTCTCAAGCACAAGGATGAAGCGTTGAGTGTTTTCAAAACGTTTGTGACACTTGTGGAGAATCAGAGTGGCAAGAAGCTTAAATGCTTACGCACTGACAATGGTGGAGAGTATGTTTCAAAGGCCTTTCAGGACTTTTGTGAGTCAAAAGGTATAAAACGTGAACTTACTGCTCCTTACAATCCTCCTCAAAATGGTGTTGCTGAGAGGATGAATAGGACCATACAAGAGAAGGTCAGAAGTATGTTGTCTAATGCACAGCTGCCAAATGGGTTTTTGGCTGAAGCTGTATCAACAGTTGTTCATCTTGTAAATAGATCTCCTAGCAAGGTTTTGCAGAAGGATTCAGTGCCAGAGATGGTATGGTCAGGCAAAATGCCCTCATACAAGCATCTCAGAGTCTTTGGCTGTGAGGCATATACTCACGTTCCAAAGGAATTTAGGAACAAACTTGAGCCAAAGAGTAGAAAGTGCATCTTTCTAGGCTATGGTAATTCTGGTGAGATGGGGTACAGACTTTGGGATCCCGAATCCAGAAAGGTTGTCCGCAACAATGATGTTCACTTTAATGAATCAAAATATCATTCTAAACCAGAGAGGGTTGAGGAGATTAGAAGAGTTGTCTTCCAAGAAGATGGACCTGCACGTGCAAGACAAAATGTCGGGGCTCAAGAGGAGCAAGGACAGGATAGAGTGGAACCACAGGTTGTGGCTGAGCCTGAGCCACCTATTGTGCGTAGATCTAGACGTGTCACGCGACCTCCTGATAGGTTTGTTCCATCTATGAACTATGTCATGTTGACTGATTGCAATGAGCCTTAATGTTACAAGGAAGCAGTGCAAATGAAGGACTCCGGGAATTGGCAATTGGCCATGCAGTCAGAGATGACAGCTCTGCATAAAAACCAGACAAGGAAGCTAGTTAAATTACCACGGGGCAAAAAGGCTCTACCCTGTAAATGGGTTTACAGGTATAAGATCACCGCTCATGATAGTCAGCCAAAGTACAAAGCAAGGCTTGGTGCCAAGGGATTTAAGCAAGAACAAGGCATTGACTTTGATGAAGTCTTCTCTCCGGTGGTCAAGATGACTACATTGAGATGCTTTCTTGCATTGGTTGCCATATTAGGTTTGGTGTTGCACCAAATGGATGTCAAGACAACGTTCTTGCATGGTGATTTAGATGTGGAAATTTACATGCAGCAGCCAGAAGGGTTTGTTGAGAAAGGCAAGGAAGATTGGGTATGCCAGTTGTTAAAGAGTCTTTATGGCTTAAAACAATCACCGAGGGCATGGTACCATAAATTCCACAAGTTTATGATTTCTCAAGGCTACAAACGTAGTGAGTTCGATCACTGTCTATATACAAAGAAGGCTAAGGATGGCAGTTGGCTGATCCTTATTTTGTATGTGGATGACATGTTGATTGCTGGCAAGCACTTGGAAGAAATTTCAGCTTTGAAGTCAAAGATGGCAAAATCGTTTGACATGAAAGACATGGGTGAAGGAAGTCATATACTTGGTATGCGCATTGAGAGAGACAGACCAAAGAAGTTGATTTGGTTATCTCAAACAGAGTATATTGACAAGGTTTTGCAACGTTTCAATATGGAGAAGGGAAAGGCACTGAGTGTTCCATTGCCACCATATGTGAAACTTAGCAAACAAGATTGTCCTGTGTCTGAGGAAGAATAGGCTGAAATGGATAAGATTCCATATGCGTCTGCAGTGGGTAGTTTGATGTATGCAATGATTGCTACTCACCCAGACATTGCATTTGCAGTGGGAGTAGTAAGTCGATACATGTCAAACCCAGGCAAGAAACATTGGGAGGCAGTGAAAGGAATATTGAGATACCTGAAAGCTACAAAGAGTATGTGTATATGCTATGGGAGTCAGGAGCTAAGTGTAAAGGGTTTTACAGACTCAGATTATGCAGGTGACTTAGACAACCGAAGGTCTACGTCAGGGTATGTCTTTACATTGGCTGGTGGAGCAGTATCATGGCGTTCTAGATTACAAGATTGTGTTCTCAGTCTACTACAGAGGCTGAATATGTTGCAGCATCAAAGGCATGCAAAGAATCAATTTGGCTTAATCGACTAGTAAAAATTTTGGGAATCAAAGAAGAGATGCCTGTGTTATATTGTGATAGTCAAAGTGCTATACAATTGGCTCGCAATCCAGTTTATCACTCGAAGACAAAGCATGTGGATGTGAAGTATCATTTCATCAGGGAAATGCTCGAGGATAAGCAACTTTAGCTTGTCAAAGTTCACACCACAGAAAATCCTGCTGATCTACTTACAAAAGGACTTCCCTCAGAGAGCTTTGCGCATTTTCGCAAGCAGTTAGGTGTAGGGTAGTACATCACTTCTCTACATCTCTTGTATATTAGCTTGTATAGTAGCTTCTCTCACACTTAAAGTACCACATTGGACTTTAAGTGGGAGGTTGTTGGGGTATAAAGCCCAATGTGGTCGCCCAGGTAAGTGGGCGGGCCGCCAGGTATGTACACATATTCTTTTGTAAAAACCTAATAAGAACTCACTATGCTCTACACATTACAGTAGAGCGAGTTCACCATATCGTCGTGCTCTTCTTCTCGCACTCTCTCTCGCGTCGCACTTCCGCTCGTACTCCTTCATCTGTAAGCTGATAAAAATGCTCCGGAGCGACAGGGTTTAAACGACACCTAATCTTTGCCTCTGACATATAATGAAAGTGTGTCACAATCACTTCGGAGACGAACTTTCGTTGATGTTTCGCTAGCTTTGTGTCTGCCATATCTGTATGACAAAATTATAAATTAAGAATCTTACGATAAGATTGTACACCATAGTTATTATATAATGAGTGTTAACCCTATATATATATATATATTAAATGATGTACAAATTTATTAAACAATATGAAACTATTGTAAATTAAAGAGAAAATCTTATGATTACAAACCACATTGTGCAAATCGACCATGAAAAATAAATTAGAGCGAGAGAGAGAGAGAGAGAGAAACACGCCAGGAGTGTGAGATGCTCTCAGCACAAGAACCGGACCCTGCTATGTGCAGAAGTGTGAGATGATGAAAGAAATCACATCTAAAGGATTGGAAAATCGTACATGTGAACAACCCATCTAGTGTGAGATATTCTCAGGATAAGTTCTGGATGCTATTGTAAAATAGATTGATAGTTTTTATCAATCTAATCCCTGATAAAGTGTGTGGAACTCACAACACAACTATCAACGGATAAATTAACAATTGCAGATGTAAGTTACCTATCGTATGTGTTTACATCCAAAACAACACCAAGTCATTTAATGATGAAAAATGATGTTCCTTTGGAATATGAAACACACGAGTAACCAGTATGTCACATTAAGATGAAGAGGGCATGAAAATATGCATCTCTTCACTCTTAATATAACGAGTGGTAATGCTTGTGTTTCTATGTAACACATATGATAGAAAAACTTAATCTAAAATTGTAAATTTTATAAGCTATTTCTAATGGAGTGTGTGGAACGCACAACACAACCATTAGCAAACAGCTCAACAATCTCAAATGTAGATCAATTGTTGTATATATCTACATTCAGAGTAACACCGAGTCATCTGCTCTGTTGATGAACAATGATGTTACTACACAAATAGAAGCACAAAAATAACAAAAGTCACATTAAGATGAAGAGGGCATAAAGTATGCATCTCTGCACTCTTAAAATGACGAACGTTAATCTTTGTTCTTCTATGTAGAATAATCAACAATGACTTAATTTAAGATTGTAAATTTATAGGCCACTCTGAAGTGAGAGGTGTAGCATCATGCCTACTACACTCCACGAGTCGACCTCTAATCCTAACTCATCTCTATGGTGAGAGGTATACTACTACACCATACGAGTGAGAATCTAAATTTACCCTAAGCCTTCCCTGGAGTGAGTCATATGACTACACACCACGGAAAAGAGACTATATTCTACACACTTCTGGAGTGAGCCATATGGCTACACACCACGAAGTGGCCTACGACCTGCAAGCCAACTTTGTGGTGAGAGTCGAAACTACTGCACCACACAAGTCTGGCACAACACAAAAAAAAAGTTAGTATTTACTGAAAATAAAAAAAAATACATGAAAACCGCTATAAACTGAAGGGGCTGTCGCTATCTGCTAATATCTCAAAAGATCCAAGCTCTGCTAACTCTCAAAAGCTCCAGAATGGTTTTCGATCGAATACGGCGACAGTTGTATATATATAGGCGTTTTCGATCGAGATATTTTTCATTCGAAAAGGTTTTCGATCAAAAAATATCTCGATCGAAAACTGTTTTATATGGGTATTCGGGTATTATTCGGAAATACGGCGTATAATGACGTTTTATACGCATAATTTTTGTTATACGGGCGTATAAATGCAACGCAACCCCTTACATGGTCTCTAATCTCGGGGGCCACAACAAGCTCAAAACTACGAATCATGTCCACCTCTGGAACCCGTTGTAGCTCCATCTCCTTTACATAACCACGAAGAAACTTTGTGACATCTTTCCCTGCAAATTGGTCCATTTTGTTCACAATAGCTTGAAGGGCTTTGGTTGCTGACACCTCCCTTCTTTCTGTAGCCTGTTGTTGTTGCATAAACATGGCGAATGCTTGAAACATTTGCATTGTGCCTTGATCAAAACTCATGCCTTGTTGCTCTTGTTGATCCATAAATTTAATTATTTGTAATTAAACCTTTCAAAACAACTTTTTGAACCCCCACCTCAGCTGCTTCACGTCGGTTTCACCAAAAATGTCGGAATGTGTGCGGTCTAGCTAGGAAGGTGCAAAACCTCTGGCTGTGAGACTTCATGATGAGAGTCACAAACACTTTGTGAAAATCGTTTGTGGATAATCACCAACCCTCTTTCTAAGGGTGACTAAAAATCTAAGAGCGTTTGTGACAGAAAGGTCACAAACCCTCTTTCCTATCGTGCTTGGAGTCTGCTTGTTTTCGTAGTCGAGATTATGATGAGAGGATCACCAAATCACATTCAATTTCACTTAAAAAGACCATTGAAAAACACTAAAGTTTCAGCCATGAAACCTCAATGCTCATACAAGCACAATTCTCAATCAAAACCCAAACCTCTTTCATGGTATCATGTAGCCTCGCCCCCAATTACATAGTCGTAACTTCAAATAGTTGAAAGGAATACTCGAGCTTCCACCTTCTTGGTGACCATTTTCTGATTTTTCAGAGATTTAAGATCCCACACACCATTTTGATAAGGGAAAACCCTAATTCACTCCCTCACAAGCTCAAATACAAGACTGCAAAGAGGCGCTACTGCAGCGCACATAGATTGGGCAACCATGGAAGCTATTGCACAGTAGAGAAAAATTGCTGGTTTTTTTTGTAAAAATCAGCCCTCTCTCTATTACCCACGGAAAGATCAGCTGTTGTGTCAATTTTTGGGCCATTTTGCCACTTTGGACCAAAACTAGGTCATTTTCAGCTCATTTTTTACCTAGAAAATACCATTTTTTATGCGAAAAATCCCAAACGGAGTCAAAAATCCCTAAATTTGTGGGATCACTTGCATAAACATAAAAAGCATAGATAATCATCATTTTTCATCAATATACCATTTTGGGTCACTTTCCATGCAATTCTGCAACGGCGCCTGTTAGCTGCTATTTTTGGCAGTTTTTGCCCGCATCAGCCTTTATAGGTGAGATGAGTATGCCACCATGAAACACTTGGACTATGTACATTGTGAAACCAAATTAAGCATCTTATCAAGTGGAAAAGCATGCAAATGTGCCACATCCAGGGCCATAACTCCCCGGATAGGTATGTACATGATAATGATAATGACCGCAGTAGACGCTTCAACATATATCACAATATGTACATGATTGCTTTTATTTGCATACATTGAGAAGTGTCAAGAGTGAGGTGAATTTTTTTATTTCACACTATGTACGTGCCACGGCACGACAACGTATGGTGCAATGATTTTACAAACTTCATGATGAGAGATAAGTCATTCTTCTACTTGTAATTGTCCTCTTTACATCTACACAAAGGTGTGTGTAGATGATTGAGAAGGCATAGGAGCTTGTTTGTATTGAATGAGAACCTTGGTTCTTGTGGTAATTACACATGTAATAAAATATTACGAGAGGAATATATAATAATAAATAATTTAAATTTTCTTTTGAATCTTGCCAAATAAGAGAGACTCTCATGATTAGCCATTTGTGCATGCAACCAAGGAACATATTTAGCACGGGTGTGGATTGATTTTCTGCCTCATGAGATGTTGCTTCAACATAACATAGCACTACCTATGCAAAATTTGAACCCAATTCATGACAAGAGCCTAGAGTTTCAAACCATTAGGGGTAATCTATGCGGGAAGTCTGGTCTCTATTTTTTCCATGAAAGGAGAGAGTTCAATATCTAGTTCCACCCTGTTTGGTGTCACACACTATCCTTCTATATCCCAATAGGATCTCAATTCTAATGGCTTGTTTAATCGATACAAACCCTATAAACTGCTAAGCACTGAATTAGATGCAAGTTATGCAACGTAACCAACACCACACACACACACACACACACACACACGAGACAAATTAATAGTACAAACATAGCTCTATTTTCCACCAATGGTTATCCCTCTTCACCTTTTCGTTGTTGCTTTTTCTCAACATCCACAAGGGTCCACTAGCAAGGTCAAAGAGCTCAAGCAGATGCTTTAGCATCATCTATTTCTAATCTATGGGACATAGTACCATGCATAGCTTGTGGTATAAGCCATAAGGTGAGCACAACAAGTCATAGCACCCTATTTTTGGTGTCGCAAGATTCTGTGCAACATAAAAAATCTCTTGGTTGATCTTATTGCATACAAAATAATATCTGCAAATGTTTACAACTCAATAAGATTTTTAAGTACATGATGAAGATTTATGCAAAGACCTAAGCTATTTATCTAGATTTATAACTGCAATCTCCAAATTAATTTTCATCTTGGAAATTTAGGTTCAATGAATCCTTTGAGATTTTTATTTCCATTTCAACGGCCTTCTTTTGCAAAGCAAAGTGACACTATAAGACAATGGAGTTTTATGTTGGAACACCCTACTAATAACAGGAGCTTGAGGGTATGCATGTAGAAAAGTTCTTCCTTTTCCACAACAATATTATATTCTATGTATGAAATCCATTCTTTCAATATTGTGTAGTACAAAAAATACTTTCATCGAGTTTTAGATAGTTGTTTTACTCTAGTTTTAAACAATTTCTTTCGTTACTGTTGTGATTTGTTGCCCAAATGTGGAAAGTTAGTGTGGTGTTGTTTCTTTAGAATAGCTAAAAGGTCATTTGTTCATATGTTGGTTCTGTGGATACATATGCATAAATAATGTATATTCCACATCTTCTTAATGTAGTTCTTATGTCTACTTTGACTAACAAGCAGCGTTGGGAGCCATTTTTTGAGTAATCATCACAGATAAAGCAATACATTGCAAAAATATCTACAACACTGTCATGTCTTTTCTCACTCAAAATACTCAAATTTCAAGATCAAATTCAGTAGCAAATGTATTGTAGCTTTTGTCCTCTCTGGTCCATTGGTCTTATGTACCATTCTAATATGTTTACATTAACTCATTTAGGTAGCACAATTCTTGTGTTGATTTTCCAATTTAGGCAACACAATACAAAGGTGTATTTTGGAGCTAAAACTTGAAAGTGTTGATTTGTTGGTTTAGACAACACACCTCCCTAATGCATTAGGGGAACTTTGAGGTCTCGGCCATGTAAGAAATAGTAGAGAGAGAAAATGCTTTTCAAGGAATTTTAAAACTCAAAATTGGGAGGAAACCTTTATATTTTTATTGGGTGCATGGGATGTTACTTTTTGGGGGCCCACATTAGTGTCATTTTCAAATCTCTTGGGAATGTGTCCCTTTCCCCAAAATTATCCCACCTAATGCATTAATTTTCTCTTTTGGTCCAAATTTCAAATTTCCTTTGCTCGTTCTGTCCTTTCTCTACACCTTTCTCTGCATCTTTCACTACACCATATCCAAATCATCATCTCCCCACATCATCTCTATGAATCCTTCTAAAAGAGGTATCTATCGTCTCCTTGTTGAGTTGGAATATGAATTCCCATCTCTGGGAAAAAAAAGGCTTTGTGAAACTCCTCCTTCTTCCAACAAATCATTGAGATTATAACGAAAGAAGCACATTGATGTGATGGTAGATTGTATCCGATAGACCCCATCATTAAATGCACCCCACCATTCTTCAATTGTTCTTCATTGATGAGATTTGTAGGAGATGGTACGAAAGGGCTTGCAACAGAGAGGTGGTATTCTTAAGCTAAAAAACCATTTGCTACTATAGTTCAAGGATTCTCTTAATCATCAGCTTCAAGAAAGCAAAGAGGGCAAAGAACCTCCAATCATTTTTGAACACAGACAAAAGAAAGAGAACAGATCTTGGATCTAGACAAAGACAAAGAAAATTGAAGAATATTGAGAGTCTCAAGCAAGGAGGTGGAGGTTGCAGTACAAGAATCAAAGCAGTGAGATAATTTATTTTTCAAATTGATATCTATGTTGCAAGTTGGTATCTTTGGGTGCTATAGTCTTTCCTTGTGTTTACCCAAGTCCTTAGTTCAACAAGACTACTCACAAGGAAACATGAGAGGTGCATCACAATCATTTTGTGAAGTGATTCCACCTGTTCTTGCTGGTAAAAAATTGAATAAAAGAATATTTAGGGTTGCTAGGTAGAATGCATAAATGGAATTTTGCAAAGTTCTACTTTGAACAAAGATGAAGTTCAAGGCACTTTGGACAAACTTGGAATCAGTAGTACAAGTTATTGAAAGCTATTGAAGCTCATCAAAAAAAACCTGAAGAAGTCAAGAGTGAAGGGGTCCTTGCTTCCAAAGCTATTAGTTGTTCAACAAGCCAGTCTCAAAATTAATTCCAAGGTCATGGAGATGCTTAGAGAGCCTTTTCGTATCAATGACATATATCTTGGTAAGAAGAAATACCTCAAGTTTAACTCTTTCAACAATATGTTCCTTGACTTGAGAACTTTGTAGAGGGCCATGTTAAAATTCTATGATCTTCAACATATTGAGGTGAATGGGCAAGCCATTTTTGTCATTAAATTAGATGAGAGTGAAATTTTTAAGGGTAGAAATCTTGAGAGAGTATCAATAACTCTAGAAAAAATCCCTAAAAATTTTAGTGTGTAGTCAGAGAAGAACATTTGGTGGTTGGGTGCTTTTGAGGTTGATCGTGAAGGTTTCAATGTGTTGAATTGGGTATTCCCCCACTCTAGTATCCCTATTATAATCAAAGCTCAGCAAACTAGGGAGGAGCTAGATGTTGAGGGCTTTGATAGGTACAAGGGAGGTATAAGGTAGAATGGCACATGGGGGGGGAGGGACCTAAAGACACTAAAATGTATGTACAATGTGTCAAGGGGTGCCACTGCCAAAAGCCCCTATATCTACTACATGGGTGCAGCAAAGGAGCTGAATCCTACTAACTGGAACAAATCCCCAGATAGACACTCTAAAGATCCAAACTTTCAAGATGTTTTAGATATTCCCCTTTCAAATGTCCACCTATGCACACTGCGTGCACTTTGTAGAATCATTGAGAAGATTGTGCACCTCTACGTGCCTTGGCATGTATGCAGGAGGTTGTTGATTAAGACTTTTTGATTGAGCTCTTCCAAGATGCATACGTATGTGTAGCCCACTCTCACAAGGTCACACTTATGGACAAGGATATGATTATCTTGAGTAGATTAAGGTACAGATTCAGCAAAATTCTTGAACCAGTATCTCTGCAAGATGACATAACCTTCAACATTCTCAACATACCCCCATCAAGAAAGGCAAAAGAGCCTAAAATATTCGTTGAGGAGATAACAGAGGATGACATTTTGGAAGAGCCCAAAGTAGGGTGGAGCTGTAAACAAATGAACTCAGGGAGATTGAAGCTGAGCTCTCTTCATTGTTGAGAGGTGTTAATACCACACGCTTCTTGATGGTTGCTTTCTTAGATGATGACCTTCTTAAAAGAAAATCTTATATTAATGTGGATGCTCAGTGTATTGAAATCCTCAAAGATTGGCAAAGAGAGATCAATGACCGTATTATTCTTGCATCCTTGAGGTCCCTAACCATCAACATTATATGTGTTTTTGTAGATTATTCATAAATATATTGTGTTCTTTGAAAGTTTTTGTAGATTATTGATGCATGAATATAAGTTAAATGTCCAACAAAAAGTAGATATGCTTGACTCAACCATTTATCACTATTTGAAAACTAATTGTGACATAAGGGACTCGCTATGCAATATAGATTTTGAAACTTGTGAAGTCCTTCTATGTCCCTACCATGAGAGGTATGTTCTACTGCAACCCTAGGTCATTTTCAAATGTTCAACTTAGAAGCTTTTGACAATGTCCAATGGTCTTTCCATAGCTCTCACTGAAGTCTTATAGCAATTAATATCAGTGATAAAACATGTTTCATATTGAACTCTCTTGAGGGCCACCATGGAATGGCTAGGCTGTAATTGTAGCTATCCCATACTTTACCCAGTGCTCTCACTTTGAATTATTTTTTAACAATGCTTTGAATATTTTAAATAGGGAGTTCTCAAGGCTGATAGAGACAATTGAGAAATTTCCTCCGGTCAAAAGACTCATGGATGACATGCAAATCTTGAATGTCAAGGTATGGTATTACTAGGTTGTAAATAGTCTAAGCTAAAATTGTGTATTTATTTTGCCCCTTCTGTTTGTGTAGCCACCATTGCAGGAGGAGGCTTTCTCATGTGGATGGAGAGTGATAACAAATGCAAAGCTAGTGGTAGACTACACCTACTACAACCCAAAAAATACTAATAGGAAAAGATATTGCTATTAGGATAAGCTAACACACTAATCGTTTTTTGCTAGATCAATACGAATTGATACACCGGAAACCATGTTTGGTGGGTAAGGGAAAAGTTGATTAGATATATGGTCAATGCCCAAATAGCACTACCCACAACACCCAAACCCCCAAAGGACCAAAAAAGCCAAAGGAAGAGGCCAGGCACCACAGAGGTCAAGGAGGATCCACTCAAAAGAGAAAAGTTAGAAAAGCCAAAGGAGGAAAACAAGCCCAAAGAGGTTCCAAAGAAGGCAAAGAAGCATGTTTCCCCCAGAAAGAGCCCCAGAAAACACATGCCAAAGAGGATCAAAAGAAGTCCAAGGAGGAAGATCCTAAGGAGGACCAGAAGAAGTTCAAGGAGGATCAACATAAGCCCAAGGAGATAGAGCCTAAGGAGGGCAAGCAGACAGAAGAAGAGCCCAAAACACCAAGGAAGAGCCCAAGGAAAACAGAGGAAGTGATGGCCGGCTTTCGAAACCGTGACCGTGAGAACCACACCCTAAGGAAGGGAAGGTTTGTTACCAAAAGAAAAAAAAAACAAAAAACAACCCTTACCATTCACCATACCCCACCCCCAAGGCTAATCACTAGTGGGGCTCCGCCAATATTCTCTCTCTCTCCTACTCTGCTGCTACATCACCCAGCCCGATAGGTGCATTGGTGCCTCTGTCACACCCTCCGACGGGCTGCCACAGATATTATCCCCTCTCTCTCTCTCTTTCAAAGATTCTCCCTCTCCCTCTCTCTGCTTGTCCACACTCCAGTCACGGCGGGCCGCTATACCCCCCCCCCCCCCCCCCCCCCCCCCCTATCTTCACCTAGCTCTCTCTCTCTCTCTCTCTCTCTCTCTCTCTCTCTCTCTCTCTCTCTCTCTCTCTCTCTCTCTCTCTCTCTCTCTCAGGAGCGGCCCCGCGGGCCTTAGGGCAAGCTCTCTCTCTCTCCCTCCCTCTATCTCTCTCACCCTCTCTTCCTCTATCCTCTAAACCCCCACCTTATCCTCTCCCCCCCCCTCCTCACAACCCCCTATCTCCCTCTCTCTCCCTCTCTTTCCTTGGTGGGAACCACCCCTAAGCCACATAATTTCTCTCTCTCTCTCGTTGACTATACCTCACCCCTCCCCCCCCCCTCCTTGTCTCGCCCTCTGTTGGCTACCCCATCCCAGGCCTCGCGCTCGTCCACACCCACCCGCGCGCTCTCTGCCATACACAGCCCTCACAACCCCCCTATCCCCTCTCCCCTCCCTCACCACCTCACCCCACCCTCACTCTCCCTCTCGCGCTCTATACCAACTCGCAGGCCGATTACCCTCTCTCTCTCTCTCTCTCTCTCTCTCTCTCTCTCTCTCTCTCTCTCTCTCTCTCTCTCTCTCTCTCTCTCTCTCTCTCTACAACACGCACGCACTGCGCTTTCACTGCCAATTCACACACACACACACACACACACACCTCACCCACACACACATGCGCACCCACCCCTCTCTCACTCCATTCACCTCACCCCTTCTACCTCTGCATCGCCACAGCGTCGTTGAAAGAAAAAAACATATATATTATATATATATATGCTAATACACACACACACCCCCGTTCCCACGTACGCACACGCACACACACATATACACATACAAATACACACGCACACACACACTCACGCTCGTGCACACACATACATATACATGCTCAGCACTCACCCATACATACACACGCTACGCATATATGCACCACACATAAAATACAAAAAAAAATCGAAGGAAAAACAACATCAACATCGACATCGACAAAGAAGAAGACGGCCCAAAGCACGCGCCGTCGACAACAAAAAGAAGAAATGTGCCGAAGGCATGCCCCGGCCAAACCCGAAAAGACATACGCGCTACACCGACGCACTGGCAACACACCATTTGCCGGCATCACGCAACCACGATACCATTTTCAGTAATTCGTAGGTTATCATCATCATTTTTTCAGTTTTCACCCAAGCCTTGTAAATTCCCAATTTGTAAATTCCCTCTCTCTAGGTGATGGTCACAAAGGCCCACCTAGAGGTTTTCATTTTTTAATAACTCCCAAGACAAAGCAAGGGTCAACCACACTGGGCCCACCACCTTGCTTTGTCTCCTCGATTAGCTTACCCTAATCAAATCGGGATTACCCTAATCCAGGCAGCCAACACCTATAAAAGGACACTAAGAGATCACTATCGTGGGGGGGCCGTTCATGAAAGGTCAGCACTTGGTAGAGTTTAGTGGGAAGAATTGACACTATTGGCATCACGGGGAGTGGGCTTGTGTGATGGTTTTCTTTGGGAATTGCACCATCTAAAGGGAGCCACGTCCACCTCTCGACTCCAATGGTCGATGCACACACACATACACGCTCTTGGTAGCAAGTTTCACAATCATCGAATCGTCTTTAGACAAACGCACCAATTAGTTTCACCATCTTTTATCCCTACCTCTCTATCACCACGGTGTGCCGCCTCACTGGAAGGAAGGTCATTGTAAATACTGCGGAAATAATTCTCCCTCACACCCCCGAGGGTTTTCATCATTTGTCAATCTCTCTCTCTCTCTCTCTCTCTCTCTCTCTCTCTCTCTCTCTCTCTCTCTCTCTCTCTCTCTGTGTGTGTGTGTGTGTGTGTGTGTGTGTGTGTGTGTGTGTATGTGTGTGTGTGTGTGTGTGTGTGTGTGTGTGTGTGTGTGTGTGTGTGTGTGTGTGTGTGTGTGTGTGTGTGTGTGTGTGTAAGTGTGCGGTGTTCATATCATCGTGGTCTGCGTCTTAGCCGCTCAAAGCTAGGTGGTGCCCATTATTCGCTTTACCGTGATCGGCTCGAGGCATGCCATTGGCCCGTGGCATTTTAGAGGCCGTCGGGGTTCGGATGTCTCTTTGCTCTCGTCATTTGGTGCCCCCATGGAGGAGGGCTTCTAAGAAACCTTCAGTTTACAATGCTGAAAGTGACGCACGCCATCAATCATGGACGAATGGCTGAAGGAATTTTCTAACTGGAGGACGGAAGAGGAGGAGACTATGGAGGCACTAGCCGCCTTCATTGAAATACTACTGCCAGGCTGCAGTGTCGTCAGTATTCAAAAGGTAAATTATCCATCTCGTGTTTCTCATTCTAGCCACAAGTTGAGAGCATCAGGTGGGAGGTCTATGAAGTGCCATCACTGTTGTCAACCAAGACACACTGTCAATGAGTGCCAGCAACGAAGGTAGCGAAGGGGCTGAAATCGTCTACATCGACATTCATCGCGAAGAAGTCATTCACATCAAAGAAGGAAAGAAAACGGTGAGGCCTCTCTTCCCTAAAGAAACTGCAGTCAAAGTTATAACCTTTACTCCAAAATGGCCTAAAGGGGCTGCTCGAGCCAAAGGTAAGGAAAAGATAACCCAGTCTGGAAACACAAGACCCCGAAGGGAGAAGCATTTGTCCAAGCAAGTGCTTCAAGCTCAAAGATCCGGGTTGTACCCAGCTTGCCAAAGAGGAAGTCATCCGAAGCTAAGCGGCAGAAGGTCGCCTACCGATTCGCACGACGCATGCGAGTACTACCAATCCACTTCGACAATCCTGAAGAAGAAGTGGTAAGAAGATTCCCATGTCCTAGGGAAAAGTGGTTTGGCTACTGCTCTCGCTGTTTTGGAAGACGGGTAGAGGGTCTTCCTCCTCTCCCTGTACAACTTATCCTGAAGAAGCTCTCCACCACGGGTGAAACCCAGTGGGCTGGAGACGAGTTGCAGCTGAATGGAGTGGAATTCATGCAACACGCCGACTATGGAAATTATCTGCAATTGCTACTAGCCAAGAGGCTGGGAGTGGTCAGACGAGTCGCCATCACCCCGTACGTGCTGAGCGACGAAGGAAACGTAGAGCCCATGAAAGGCGACCACCTCTAGTGGATGTGCCGACTCATCAACACTGGCACGGTAGGAGTATAAGTAAGTACTCCACCCTCTGTGCATGATGGAAAATGGGCCGACAGCATTGCCGTTCAAATTCCTGCAGCATATGCATGTGAATATCTATGTAGATAGGAAAATCTTCTACCAACAGAAGATCGTGTACCTATTTGGTGCGGCGGTACTAGGAGAAATCCTTAAGTCCCCAAACCCTATCATTCTCCCCATATTGGATAACCATCATTCCTTTAATGTTTCTATCTTTATCCTGTTTTAACTTATCCAGCCAACCCTGTAAAAGCCGCTATGAGCCGCTACTGTCATTAATCTTTTTCTTTTTAAAAGGTTTGTAATTTCCCAAGTCACTACCATGGCAAGTGTTTCTTTCCCCACGTACAGTGGAAAGAAGGGAGAAGATCTCACCATCGACTTTTTGTGTCATAAAATCTAATATCTAACCAACCCAAATGATTTTCTCATATTAAATTGATCACTTAATGTGGGAGAATAAACGGGAACAAGTGTTAAGATATAGATATGTGCTTATAGATCCATCTCAACACGGGCCCAATAGTAAAGGGGCCCAAATGGGACATGGTCTATCAATATCAAGGCTAACCAATGGAGCATAAGACCTTAGGGTTAGCTTCATTGAAGACCTCCAATAATGTGTGTAAAAGTCCTTTGACCTTAGGTAAGCTAGGGCTGAGCTTGAGGTGGGAACCCGGCCCAAGCTCGAGGTGTTTGTCCTGCTTGAGGTGCTTGTCGTGCTTGAGGTGTTTGTCCTGCTTGAGGTGCTTGATTAAGGTGCTTGAGGTGCTTGACTTACTCCATGCTTGAGGTGCTTGACTTGCCGCTTGATTAAGGTGCTTGAGGTGCCTTGACATGCTTGCCTGAGATGCTTGTGGGAATACCCCCTAGTCCAAGTGCTTTGTCATGCTTGATGACTAAGGTGCTTGAGCTCCTAAAGTCAAAAGCATCCCTACAAGAGGGGGGGCGAGCCCTTTTCCTAGGAATTCGAGAGAGAACACTCACTCACACTCACAAGGGAAGCCCCAGCTTGAAGAGGCAGCAAGGACACTTGTCAAGTTCCTCCTCATGTTGCCCTCATGGTGTGCCTGAAGCCTATTGGTTGGCCACCCAAGGGGTCCAATGATAATTTAGGATATTTAATTAATTGATTTTGCATTTATCAAGTCCTCTCTCTCAAAGGGGAAAGGGGGACACTTGTCCCAAGGCTACCCATGTTGCTTGTAATGGCTCCTGCTTGTGATTGACTAGACCTGGAGGGGTCCAATGAGCTTCAAGCATGAGCTACAAGGGGGGGTCGACCCAAGCAAGCTAGGGGGGTGCTTAGGGGGTATACTCACCCACACACACTCACAAACACTCTCATTGTGTACTATGCAAAGTGCAAGAACTCCCTCTCCTTCTCCAAGCAAGTAGAGGTTGAGAGCCTACACCAACACTCTTGGCTATGGAGTGCAAATCCATCCAAGAGCCATGCTTCAATGCTTGAGCTTGCCATCTATTTCTTCTTCATTACTATGCTATTATGTATGCTAGCACAAGAGTTATGATAAGTGAGGAACTAGCTCTTTCTCGTATGAAATGTTTCTTCTTCCTCTTCCCTACCCTCATTCCCTGCTAGCTCTCTCCACCTTCGAAGGTGTTTGAGGTCTTGGGACTGAGGCTTGGTATAGTTAAATCTTTCTTCAAGTTTAGGTTATGCTATGATGGTGATGCATGAAGCTTTCCATCTTCATTGCTTCACCTAGGTCACAAGGAACACAAAGAATGTATTGTAACAAGTCTCTCTTTATGGGAGAAATCATAATACAAATGCCTATTGGAGGGGGGACCGGCTCCACATAAATCCGGTCCTCAACTGTTGTCATGTTCTCTAAATTCTCTCTCTTGCAAAACTATTGTCTATGCCAAGTTAACTAATTGCTATGATTATGTTGCTATCTTCAATTATGTCAACCCGCTATGCTCACAAAATCATTTCTTGAAAGTACTCTCATTAAATTCCGCTACTCTCAAATTGAATAGGCAAATTCCATTACATTGGTATCAGAGCATTTGGTTTCTCTTTTCTTGCTTAAGAAGAGAGGTCCTTAAGTAGCCTATAAATGGTTGATGTTGTTAATTATAATAGAGTAAGTGGAACTGGGATCTAATATCGGTTTTGTTAAGCCCACTATGTGGGGGATGGTGCACACCTCGGGAGCTTTGGACTTAATAATGGAGTATTTTTAGACTTGCCTACGGCTTTACCATTATTGAGCCATAAGAAGTCCGAAAGGAGCTAGCCCTTGGCAACTCTGCTATGTTAGACCTACTCCTCTACTCTCTATAATTAACCACTTTGAGCCGTGGGTGTAGATACTTAAGAGCCGATTTTCAAAGGCTAAGAGGAGTGGTAACTAAGGTTTTGTATTGCCAAAGCATACACTAAGTATAAACATAAATTTTGTTAACATGGCTGACAATAATCAAGAGATTAGAATGAACATTGATAGCTTTGATTTTGCACATGAAGGTGCTAATGATGATGCTCCCATGTTTGTGAATTATCTCGTCACTAGGTTGCAGCAAGCTATGGGCAACCCTGCTTTGCAAGCCGAAGTTACTCAACAACTTCGTGCTTATGGAATTTCCGTTCCTCTCCCAGAGGAGAGAGAGCTTAGGAGGCCTCTTGAAGAGACCCCCAAAAGAAGACTCTCTCCCATTCGAGAGGAGGAATCCAAAGAGAAATAAATCAATGACAGTCTAAGTTCTTCTGAAGATGTGGCTCCACGAAGATGGCGGTCTAGACGATCGCCTACTCCTCCCAAGAGGAAAAGAGCAACCTATAGTCCTTCTCCTCATCACTCTGAAAGGCAAGAGAGAAAACAAAGGAAGAAAAGGGCTAGGAAGAGGTCACCCTCTTCTCCTTCTTCTTCACCTTCCTCCTCTTCCGATGAAAGTTATGGCTATTCTCCTAGAGAATACAAGAGGGGAGGACATCGCAAATCATTTCCTGCATGGCGAAGGTCACAAAAGCTAAAGAAGTTCAAGGAGGGAGGAAAGAGTATCTCTTTTCTCACCTACGATGGCACCTTTGGTGCTACCGATAAAGTGTTGGCCTTCATCCAGCAATTTGATGCGGCCTTTGGGGACGAGGGCTTCACAGAGTCCTCCAAGCTACGCCATGTAGCTATGCACTTCCAAAAATCAGCTCGTCAATGGTGGGCTAGCCTTCGTGGCAATGGAGAAGCCCCAAAGACATGGAAAACTCTACAAGTTTCCATCATGAAGCAATTTCTTCCAAGCGATACTAAAGATAAAGTTCTTACCGAATGGCGCGGCTTGAAGCTTCTCTCTCATGAATCTATCAACAAGTATGTAGACAAGTTTTGGGATTTACATCTCAAAGCTACTGTCTTTCAAAAGATAGACTTTGCCGAGCAAAGACAGCAATTCTATGTGGGATTACCTGAAGAGATGGCCGAATACATCAACTCTCAACGGCCTGGTACTATTACCGAAGTAATCCATCACACCATGGTTGCTTCACGCATTAATTTCCATCAAGGGGCTAGACGTAATGTCAAGCCCATGGAAAACAAAGATAAAAATGATGCAAAGGGGAAATCCAATGCTCAAAATAATTCCCAAGGCACTTCCAACAACAACAATCGGTCCAAGGAGAAGGGAGTTTACAAAGGTAAAAACAAACTCTCTCCTGAAGAGCTTGAAGCTTTTCGCAAGGACCATAACTGTTTCAAGTGTGGGGAGCAAGTACATGGCTATCGTTCTTGCCCCAAGAAGAATACTCGCAATGAGACTCCTAGGGCTTCCACCATCGAAGCTCCAAAAGAGGATGCTCATTGCAAAGGATCATCACTCTCCTGTGCTTGGGGAAAGGTAAGAGAGCATGATGCCTTCATCTTGTTTGACCCTGGCTCTACTCTCAACTTCATATCAATAGAGTTGGCCACCAAGTTGGGCATTCAAGCTTTTGAGATGGGAGATATAGTAACAGCTGATGCAGCTTTCAAGGGACAACAAGCCTCCGTTACTCCCTTGATTGGGAAGTTGAGGCTTTATGTCCAAAGCTATGTCGACAAAGAAGACTTCTTCATCTCTCCTCTCCAACATCAGGATGTTATCCTAGGGGCACCATGGTTTGATCGCATGGCTGCCAACATGAAGTTCCCTAAAAGGAGAATTTACTTCACCTACAGGGGAAAGAACATGTATATAGATGCTAGTGAGCGTGGTCGCACTATTCCACTTGTAAATCCTCTTTCTTTTGATAAATCAATGAAGAGCTCAGTTTCTGCGTACATGATTTATGTCAAAGAGTCTCTAAAAGCTAATAATGTTTCATCAAATGAAAATGATAGGAATCAAGAAGAGTTAGACTTGTCTACTTTTCTAAAAGGATTCCAAGATGTGTTCATCGATGATATCCCTATGGACCTACCTCCAAAACAAGGGGATGATGACCATCGTATTGAGGTCCTTCCAGGAAGCTCACCGCCTAACAAACCTCCTTATCGAGTCTCACAAGCTCAACAAGAGGATATTATGAGGCAAGTACAGGAATTGGTAGACAAAGGGATGGTGAGGCCTAGTTTCTCTCCCTTTTGTTCTCCAGTCCTTTTAGTGCAAAAGAAAGATGGTACATACCGTATGTGTGTGGACTATCAAGCACTAAACCATTCCCGTGCCTCGGGTAGAAGATCTGTTTGATAAGCTACAAGGCTCTACCTACTTCAGTAGGATTGACCTTAAGAGTGGCTATCATCAAATAAGGATAGTGGATGAAGATATCCTAAAGACCGCGTTTCGCACAACATTTGGTCTTTATGAATATCTAGTCATGCCTTTTGGCTTGACTAATGCACCAGCTACTTTCAATCGTCTCATGGAGAAAAATTTTAGACCATATCGTAAATTCACTGGAGTGTTCTTTGATGATATCATCATCTACTCCAAGTCTTTGGAGGAACATAAGCAACATCTCCAAGTGATTTTTCAAGCCTTGAGGTAGAACAAACTTTTTCTCAACCAAAAGAAAAGTGAATTCTTCCTTCAAGAGATTCAATATCTAGGTCATATTATCTCTCACGATGGTATTCGTATGGATCCATCAAAGTTAGAGGTAATAAAATCATGGCCTAACCCAAGGAATCTACATGAGCTAAGAAGCTTTATTGGTATGTGTGCATACTATCGACGCTTCATAGCAAAATTCTCTCAAGTAGCAGGACCACTACACGACTTAACAAAGAAGAACGTTAAGTTTGTATGGACTGCTAAGGAGCACAATGCTTTTGAAAAACTCAAAGAGAAGCTTACTTCCCAACCAGTCCTCGTGCTTCCCGATCTCTCAAAACCATTTGAGGTCCAATGTGATGCTTGTGGTGATTGCCTTGGAGCGGTTTTGCTTCAAGAAGGGCATGCCATAGCATATGAAAGCCGAAGGCTCAATAGTGATGAACGAGTCTTGGGCATTTATGAGAAAGAGCTTTTAGATGTTCTACATGCCCTAGACACATGTAAGCACTACCTATTAGGGACTCCATTTATCCTACGAACCGACCACCAAAGTCTCAAGTATTTCATGACGCAAACCAAGCTTTCCGACAAACAAATGAGGTGGGCAAATTTTCTTTCGCAATTTAATTTCCATATTGCTCACATAGCTGGTAAGCACAATCAAGTTTCCGATGCACTTTCACAACGACCAAAAGTTAATGTGGTGTCTATAGCTACTCACAATGATCTATCCTCTATGATAGATGAGTATGCTACTGACCCTGACTTTAGAGACATAATGTCAGCCCTTGCTTTGGGGAAGAAAGAGGAACCATTCACCTTGCAGGATGGTTATCTTCTCCACGGCAATAGGCTATGTGTTACCCATTCCCTTCGTGAGAAGGTTATGTATGAATCCCATGCTCCTCCATATGCAGGGCATAGAGGTATTCAACCTACTCTCCGAGGAGTAGAGACGTATTTCTATTGGCCTACCATGAAAGTGGACATACAAGAGTATGTTTCAAAATGTGTAGTATGCCAAAAGACCAAGTATGATAGAGGGAAGCAACCTGGATTACTCCAGCCATTGCCTATTCCAAATTCACCATGGGAGAGTATATTCATGGATTTCATCTTTGGATTACCCAAGTCTATCCATGGGAATACAGGAATATGGACAATAGTCGATAGGTTTAGCAAGCAAGCACATTTTATTCCTGTCAAAAAGACTATTAAGGCACATCAAATGGCAACTCTCTTCATATCACAGATTTTCAAGCACCATGGATTACCCACATCCATCGTGTCAAATAGAGATCCTAGAATGACCAGTAATTTCTGGAAAGGTCTCTTTGAAAATCTAGGAACAAGATTGAATTTCTCTTCGGCCTATCACCCACAAAAGGATGGCCAAAGTGAGATAGCCAATCTTACGATACTCGATCTACTCAAGACTTATGTTACCGAAGTAGATCAACGCTCACAATGGGAAAAGTATTTACCTCTAGTAGAGTATGCCTACAATAATATTGTACATACTTCTACGGGGAAAGCACCTTTCGAGATCATAGAGGGAAGACCTAAAAGTCCCTTGCTACTCAAAGTACATGGGAAGATCTTCGCCGCCGATGAGTATAGCCGTGACCTACAAGAATCTTTTCAAAAGATTAGGGAGGCTATAGCCATCTCTCAACAAAGGCAAAAAGCTACTGCTGATAAGCACAGAAGATCCTTAATGTTCAAAGAAAATGATTGGGTCTTACTCAAGTTTCCTAAGGATCGATTACGGCAATCGACGGGCAAAAATCCTACGGGCCATCAAAAGTATTATGCTAAACTAGCAAAAAGATACTATGGTCCTTTCCAAATCTTGAAGCCCATCAATGAGACGGCTTATCAACTCAAGTTGCCCAACCATTGGCTTATACACAATGCCTTTCATGTAAGCCTACTTAAGCCCTACAAAGGAGAGCCACCAACTGAACCAATTATTGAAGACCCTCCCGAAGTTGAAGACCAAGAAGAGGTACTACAACCCGAAGCTGTCCTTCGGCATGAAGACAAGGTATACGACATGGTAAGATAATCCGACGGTATCTTATTAAGTTCAAAAATTATCCTTTTGAAGATGCTAAATGGATGCAAGGAGTACAACTTAAGGATAGTATGAACCTTGTCAATGCTTACAACGCTACATTAGAGTAAGCAAATGTACAACTCTCTTTTAAATGACTCATGTTTTTGCCTTATAAGACTAATCCTCTTTTTAATTGTGCACAAATTTAACTAGTATGCATGTTTAGAATCATGTTTGTGATGAGGACGTCTCTCAAACACCAAGTAGAATTTGTCACTCTACTTTGGGAGAATGAAATGGACTAAAGAGCAGACATGCTTGCGGCAGCTATGTCTCCCAAGCACCAAATGGATTAGTCATCCATCTTGGAAAGATGTCGTAGGGTAAAAAAGGGATCCTCTACCCGCTAAGTACGATTGACTAATGACTAAGCCTTTATGTCTTCTACCTCATAGTCGAGGACGACTATGATTTCAAGAGAGAGGTAATGTCATAAAATCTAATATCTAACCAATCCAAATGATTTTCTCATATTAAATTGATCACTTAATGTGGGAGAATAAACGGGAACAAGTGTTAAGATATAGATATGTGCTTATAGATCTATCTCAACACGGGGCCAATAGTAAAGGGGCCCAAATGGGAGATGGTCTATCAAGAGCAAGGCTAACCAATGGAGCATAAGACCTTAGGGTTAGCTTCATTGAAGACCTCCAATAATGTGTGTAAAAGTCCTTTGACCTTAGGTAAGCTAGGGCTGAGCTTGAGGTGGGAACCTGGCCCAAGCTCGAGGTGTTTGTCCTGCTTGAGGTGCTTGTCGTGCTTGAGGTGTTTGTCCTGCTTGAGGTGCTTGATTAAGGTGCTTGAGGTGCTTGACTTACTCCATGCTTGAGGTGCTTGACTTGCCGCTTGATTAAGGTGCTTGAGGTGCCTTGACATGCTTGCCTGAGATGCTTGTGGGAATACCCCCTAGTCCAAGTGCTTTGTCATGCTTGATGACTAAGGTGCTTGAGCTCCTAAATTCAAAAGCATCCCTACAAGAGGGGGGGCGAGCCCTTTTCCTACGGATTAGAGAGAGAACACACACTCACACTCACAAGGGAAGCCCCATCTTGAAGAGGCAGCAAGGACACTTGTCAAGTTCCTCCTCATGTTGCCCTCATGGTGTGCCTGAAGCCTATTGGTTGGCCACCCAAGGGGTCCAATGATAATTTAGGATATTTAATTAATTGATTTTTCATTTATCAAGTCCTCTCTCTCAAAGGGGAAAGGGGGACACTTGTCCCAAGGCTACCCATGTTGCTTGTAATGGCTCCTGCTTGTGATTGACTAGACCTGGAGGGGTCCAATGAGCTTCAAGCATGAGCTACAAGGGGGGGTCGACCCAAGCAAGCTAGGGGGGTGCTTAGGGGGTATAATCACCCACACACACTCACAAACACTCTCATTGATTACTATGCAAAGTGCAAGAACTCCCTCTCCTTCTCCAAGCAAGTAGAGGTTGAGAGCCTACACCAACACTCTTGGCTATGGAGTGCAAATCCATCCAAGAGCAATGCTTCAATGCTTGAGCTTGCCATCTATTTCTTCTTCATTACTATGCTATTATGTATGCTAGCACAAGAGTTATGATAAGTGAGGAACTAGCTCTTTCTCGTATGAAATGTTTCTTCTTCCTCTTCCCTACCCTCATTCCCTGCTAGCTCTCTCCACCTTCGAAGGTGTTTGAGGTCTTGGGACTGAGGCTCGGTATAGTTAAATCTTTCTTCAAGTTTAGGTTATGCTATGATGGTGATGCATGAAGCTTTCCATCTTCATTGCTTCACCTAGGTCACAAGGAACACAAAGAATGTATTGTAACAAGTCTCTCTTTATGGGAGAAATCATAACACAAATGCCTATTGGAGGGGGGACCGGCTCCACATAAATCCGGTCCTCAACTGTTGTCATGTTCTCTAAATTCTCTCTCTTGCAAAACTATTGTCTATGCCAAGTTAACTAATTGCTATGATTATGTTGCTATCTTCAATTATGTCAACCCGCTATGCTCACAAAATCATTTCTTGAAAGTACTCTCATTAAATTCCGCTACTCTCAAATTGAATAGGCAAATTCCATTACATTTTGGATGATTTCGACATTGCTTGTGTCGTTTCTGAAAGTAGAGGCCAAGTCCTGGTATAATTCATTGCCCCAGGCTACAAAGAATGCATGGGATGTGTTACAGGCTGCCTTTATTAAGAGGTTTGGTGGAGGCACAACCTCGGAGAAGCTATGGCAGCTACTGACGGAATTGAAGCAGGGGGGGTCTTCTAGAGTATGCCACCTACCAGTCCAAATTTGTGGATTTATGGGAGAGATGGGTTGCCTAACTAGAGGAAGGCTAAGGAGCACCTAATTTCCTAAAGAAGGACCGTTTCATTGCTGGTCTGTGGTCGTCGCTTAGAGAGAAGGTGAAGGGAAGGTTTCCTGCAACATATGAGCTGGTAGTAGAAGTAGCCCGCCTTAAAGACAAGAAGCTGCACATACAAGCAAGATTAAACGAGTCAGAGGAAACAAGCTCGGCCCGACCAACCCTAGTGACTACAACAGTCAGTCATAGAGCCCAACCGCAAGAGGCATCATAGGAGCAGCAAGACCTGCTAAATCACATCACCACCCAACTAGAGAGTTTATCCGTGCATCTCGTGCAGCATGGACATGCACCTGTCAGGAATCCAGAACAAGGAAGGGGACAACAAAGGCAGAACCAAGAGTACCACTGCTACAATTGCAGGGAAGACGGCCATGGTATGTACTAATGCCCACATCCAAGGAGGCAGAATTTCAATAGAGGGGGGAGACAGAATCAGATCTCTCCACCAAGAGCAAGACCACCACCACCTAGGCAACCAGGGCCGATCCCACCGGTCCAGATCCTTCGACCACCTGTACAACAACAACCACCACCACAACCCCTCATTCCACCACTACCCCCACCACCTGCTGTGAACCAAGCGGTGAGTGTTATTAGCTTGGAGGCTAAAGGGAAGGCAAAGGTAGAAGAATCAGTTCGAGAGAAGCACAAAGGGAAAGCAAAGGTAGAAGAAGTGGATGCTATGGGAGTGAAGCGTGTCAGGCACGAGGAAGCCTCTCAAAGAGAAGAGAAAATGAAAGGGAAGGTCGAGTCTAGCAAGCAAGCAGCTAAACCGCGACGGAAGATAGACATCGTGGACTTCTCACTAGGTGAGTATGCAAAACCCTATGACTTAGTTCAGGATGTATTAATGCAGGGCCCAAAGATAACTTGGCCCCGATTACTCCACCTTGCACCAAGAATGAGGAGACAATGGACAAAAATGGTGAGTACCAGGAAATCAAGACCCAGGATAGCTGGGGCTATCTCTAGAAGGGATCTCGACGACATCCTACCAACCATGGATGCTCACATCAAGGGGCAACGAATCTCAAACGTCTACATAGATGGTGGCGCACAAATATGTGTCATGAGTGAAAAGATGATGCACCATCTAGGTCTAGAGGTGAGTAGGCCGGCACCCTACAGAGCCAAAATGGCAAACAATGTAAGAGTGAAATGTGTGGGCATTGTGAATGCGGTCAAAGTAAAAGCATTCAATACAGAAGTGGAGGTAGACATCTTTGTCATACCACACAAAGGAGAGGGCTACCCCATCATTCTTGGGAGGCCTTGGCTTACGGCTATGGAAGCTAAACAAGACTGGAGCACCGAAATGATTCAGATGAAGGACGCTAAAGGGAAGTCCATATTCTACGACATGAGGACAGGGAAGCAACGCAACATGATCTTGGTGGCTTCAGAAGATGAGTCCACTAGCGACTATTCATCTACCTCACGAGAAGAGACAACCACCACCGACGGAAGTGACAGTCGCATCGAAGTGATGGGGGTCATTCTTAAAGACCCAAAAAGATTGACACAATCTGAAATACCCCCGAAAAACTAAGAGGAACCATCAGGTATGCAGTCCTTAGAGGCTTAACCAGGCTATGATGGCTTAACCAGGCTGCAAACCTTGGGTGGCCAGCTCAACGTAGATAAGTGTCACATTGGTGAAAGCAAAGTCACTCTCCTTGGCCATGTATTTTCAGCAAAAGAGATTGAGGCTGACCCTAGCAAGATTCAAGTCCTGGTATCTTTGTCGTCACCCACCACCACTAAGCAATTGGTTTCTTTCCTTCAGAAGGTAAGATACTTAAGCAGGTTCATTCACTTGTTATCTCAAGTGGTCCTCCCCCTACAACAAATCACCCAGAGGGATGTCTTCTCATAGAGTGAAGAAAATGAGCATCAATTTACTGAGGTAAAGCAAATCCTAGCTAAGCTTCCCACCATTTCACCCCCTAAGTGGGACGAGCCATTTTATTTGAACCCTAGTGTAAGAAGTGATACACTCGGAGCCGTGCTAATGCAGAAGGACCCCAAACTTCTTTCATGCATCCTATTTACTTCTTTAGTCGTGTCATGACCCCGTCGGAGAAGGGATTTATCGAAGTAGAACACATGGTTCTGGCACTAATGTTTGCTACCACAAAGTTCCGCTCCTATCTCCTGTCTAGACCCTTTGTAATCCCAACAATGGAAGAGATTTTCCCATATGTAATGCGACACATGGATGTCTCATCTAGGATCTCTAAGTGGTTAATTTGATTACAAGAGTTTGACTACACCATGCAAGTAGAAAACTGCACCAGGGCTAGTTTAGCGGGAATTCTCACTCATCGCCACTATGAGAAGAATCTAAAGGTCAACACGGAAGCAAAGGAAGAAACACCAATGGTAGAGAGTCCTAGGCTAGAAAGAGCTCACTCACTTTTCTTTTACGGAGCATACAAGAGAACAATGGACCAGTCTGCAGCTGGCATAGTCATTTTCAATGAGCAATAAGAAAGAGTATTCTCCATCGGGCAGTTATTACACACTCCCACTCCAACAATGAAGCAGAATATGCAGCCATAATTCTTGGGTTGGAACAATGTATTTCACAAGGAATTCAGTGCCTAAATGTGTTTGGCAATGCTTTGCTTTTGATAAAGCAGATAAATGGCACTTGGGTTTGTAAAAATCAAGTTTTACTTGGTCAACTACGCCAAGTTAAGGATCTTCTAAGGAAATTTGAAGCAGTGAAACTATTTCATGTCCCCATAGCAGAAAACCAGGAGGCAGATGCTCTAGCCAAAGAAAGAATACAAGACGTTCCCGTAGGAGCAATCAAACTAAAGCTACCCCTCTTTCAAGGTAGTGATGCTATGTCTGATATCGTCAGCTTTCTAGATACAGGAGAATGTCCGGAAGGGTACACCAAAGGCCAGAAGCAGTGGCTGGTAAGGAAGGCTACTAGATACCGCCTTGTAAACGACCACTTGTATTGTAAGGGCAAGGATCAGATTCTCAGGCGGGTGCCAATCTCTAGTGAGATCACAGAGGTAATTTCAAGTTTCCATGATGGCATCTGCGGCGGTCATTTTGCTCTAGATATCAGCAGTAGGAATATTCTACAAGCAGGATACTCTTGGCCTAGCTTGAAGAGGGATGTACACCATTGGTGTAAAACATGCAAGGCTTTTCAAGTGGCCAGTGATCGCATTAACCTACGAGCCACAAACTCCTATCATCTCATATGGTCCATTTGAGAAATGGGAAATAGATGCAATCGGTCCTTTACCAAGGGCCCAATCAGGTAAACTGTACATCATAGTGGGTGTAGGCTACATGACTCGATGGGCAAAAGCAACAGCCACCACCCACATTACAGCCCAAGAGGTAGCAAAGTTCATTTTTCAGCATATCTATTGCCGTTTTGGCACTCCTCTAAAGATAATATCAGATAGGGGGCCAAGTTTCAGAGGTGATCTGGTGGGAGAACTGATGAAGAAGTTAGGCATCACACGCCGACATTCCACACCATACTATCCACAATGCAATGGTCTGGTAGAGAAGGTAAATGGAATGATCTGCAAAATCATCCCAAAGCAGGTGAACAATCACACAGGAGACTGGGATAAACATCTCATGGAAGCTCTTTGGGCCTACCGAACGACGTTCCGAACATCACTAGGTTTCACCCCTTTCCATCTAGTTTATGGGAAGCAGGCAGTTCTACCCATTGAGGTACAGATAGCCAGCTTACGAGTCTTGGCTAGCCAGATACAACGCCCAATTATAAATCTCTGAAACCACATCTTGGATCCGGAGAGGCTCCAACTAGATAGGGAAGAAGCAATCAACCACTATGCAGTGCAGGCAGAACGACGCCGACTCACTTTCAATCAAGGGCTTAAAGAGAAGGGCCTAGAAAAGATATGTTAGTGCTGAGATACGACAACAAATTTGACACCAGGAAGGACAAGAAATTTCAACCCAGATGGGAAGGACCGTTCATTGTTAAGAAACGCTATGACAACGGCAGCTATAAGCTGATGGAAGTAGATGGGAGAATTCACAAGACTAGAGTCAATGGATGGAGGCTGAAAAGGTATTTTCTTAGGTTTGATCCAGAATTCATGCTAGACATTCCAGAAGAGAGAGAACCCTCTAACTCCACAACTAAAGATGCAAAGGAAGGGCTAGAAGCATGAATGCCTCTAGCCGGATGGGAGGGCTAATGATGGCCGGCTTTCGAAACCATGAGCCTGAGAACCACACCCTAAGGAAGGGAAGGTTTGTTACCAAAAGAAAAAAAAAGAAAAAAAAGCCCTTACCATTCACCATACCCCCCCCCCCCCCCCCCGCCCCCCAAGGTTAACCACTAGTGGGGCGCCGCCAATTTGGCCACACCCCTCCATTATCGCCAAAAGAAAACCCCTCTCTCTCTTACTTCCCGGCTCCGCCAATATTCTCTCTCTCTCCTACTCTGCCGTTGCATCACCCGGCCTAGTAGGTGCATTGGTGCCTCTGTCACACCCTCCGGTGGGCCGCCACAGATATTATCCCCTCTCTCTCTCTCTTTCAAAGATTCTCCCTCTCTCTCTCTGCTTGTCCACACTCCAGCCACGGCGGGCCACTATACCCGCCCCCCCCCCCCCCCCCCCCCCCATCTTCACCTAGCTCTCTCTCTCTCTCTCTCTCTCTCTCTCTCTCTCTCTCTCTCTCTCTCTCTCTCTCTCTCTCTATGGAGCGGCCCCGCGGGCCTTAGGGCAAGCTCTCTCTCTCCCTCCCTCTATCTCTCTCACCCTCTCTTCCTCTATCCTCTAAACCCCCACCTTATCCTCTCCCCCCCCCCCCCCCCCCCCCCCCCCCCCCTCACAACCCCCTATCTCCCTCTCTCTCCCTCTCTTTCCTTGGTGGGAACCACCCCTAAGCCACATAATTTCTCTCTCTCTCTCCCTCCCTCTATCTCTCTCGCCCTCTCTTCCTCTATCCTCTAAACCCCCACCTTATCCCCCCCCCCCCCCCCCCCCCCCCCCCCCTCACAACCCCCTATCTCCCTCTCTCTCCCTCTCTTTACTTGGTGGGAACCACCCCTAAGCCACAAAATTTCTCTCTCTCTCATTGACCATACCTCACCCCCCCCCCCCCCCTGTCTCGCCCTCTGTCGGCTACCCCATCCCCAGCCTCGCACTCGCACGCTCTCTGCCATACACAGCCCTCACAACCCCCCTATCCCCTCTCCCCTCCCTCACCATCTCACCCCACCCTCACTCTCCCTCTCACGCTCTGTACCAGCCCGCAGGCGGCCGATTACCCTCGCTCTCTCTCTCTCTGTACAGCCCACAGGCGCTGTGCTTTCACCGCCAATTCACACACACACACACACACACACCCCTCACCCACCCACACATGCGCACCCACCCCCTCTCTCACTCCATTCACCTCACCCCTTCCGCCTCTGCATCGCCACAGCGTCGCCGAAAGAATATATATATATATATATATATATACATACTAATATACACACACACACCCGTTCCCACATACGCACACGCACACACACATATGCACATACAAATACACACACACACACACACACACACACTCACACTCGTGCACACACATACATATACATGCTCACGCACTCACCCATACATACACATGACACGCATATACGCACCACACATAAAATACAAAAAAAACCGAAGGAAAAACGACATCGACATCGACAAAGAAGAAGACGGCCCAAAGCATGCGCCACCGACAACAAAAAGAAGAAATGCGCCGAAGGCATGCACCGGCCAACCCCATAAAGAAGTACACGCTACACCGACGCACCGACAACACACTATTTGCCGGCATCACGCAACCACGACACCATTTTCAATAATTCGTAGGTTATCATCATCATTTTTTCAGTTTTCACCCAAGCCTTATAAATTCCCAATTTGTAAATTCCCTCTCTCTAGGTGATGGTCACAAAGGCCCACCTAGAGGTTTTCATTTTTCAATAACTCCCAAGACAAAGCAAGGGTCAACCACACCGGGCCCACCGCCTTGCTTTGTCTCCTCGATTAGCTTACCCTAATCAAACAGGGATTACCCTAATCCAAGCAGCCAACACCTATAAAAGGACACTAAGAGGTCACTATCGTGGGGGGGAGCAGTTCATGAGAGGTCAACACTTGGTAGAGTTTAGTGGGAAGAATTGACACTATTGGCATCACGGGGAGGGGGCTTGTGTGATGGTTTGCTTTGGGAATTGCACCATGTGAAGGGAGCCACGTCCACCTCTCGACTCCAATGGTCGATGCACACACACATACACGCTCTTGGTAGCAAGTTTCACAATCATCGAGTCGTCTTTAGAGAACGCACCAAGTAGTTTCACCATCTTTTATCCTTACCTCTCTATCACCAGGGTGTGGCACCTCGCTGGAAGGAAGGTCATTGTAAATACTGCAGAAATAATTCTCCCTCACACCCCCGAGGGTTTTCATCATTTGTCAATCTCTCTCTCTCTCTCTCTCTCTCTCTCTCTCTCTCTCTCTCTCTCTCTCTCTCTCTCTCTCTATGTGTGTGTGTGTGTGTGTGTGTGTGTGTGTGTGTGTGTGTGTGTGTGTGTAAGTTTGCGGTGTTCATATCATCGTGGTCTGCGTCCTAGCCGCTCAAAGCTAGGTGGTGCCCATTGTTCGCTTTACCGTGACCGGCTCAAGGCGTGCCATCGGCCCACGGCATTTTAGAGGCCGTTGGGGTTCAGGTGTCGCTTTGCTCCTGTCAGAAGATAGCACAAGAAAGATTCCTAGGACTCCCAAAAGCCCCAAAAGTGTTTTGTGAAGCAGAGTTTTGTAAATAGCAAAACAGTACATATTCTACTTGACATATTCTCTACATACTATCTACTTGAGAACATTTTGTAAAGAGAAAACATTGCATACTCTTTGAGCATTTTGTAAAGATAAAAAATTACATACTCAAAGTTTTTTTATAAACATTACAAATTCTCTCCTTGAGAGTATGATGTAAATTTTACAACTTTCACTGGCTCCATTTCTCCTGTAGCTCCCAATAAAGTCTTTCAGTTTCTGTTGCAATTCTAGCAGCCCTTGCATTTGTCTCTGCATGTTTTTCATAGTCCAACTGTGTTGATAGCCACATATCAAGGCCCAATCCATAATCCATGTCATCCTGCAACCCCACTCCAGAAGGGCCTAGGAAATATGCCAACCATGGTGGGAGTTCTTTCAAGTAAGTGGAGATAGTGAAAACTGGCTCAGGGTCTTCCTTCTCTTCCACCTCTTCCTCATATTCATTCTCTTCCTTATCATGGGCTTTTCTCTTCCCCTTCTTGCTCACAAGAAATGAGGAAGAGAAGCTAGAATCCTTACCCATATCTCTTAACCTATTGCTCACAGAAAGAGGAAGAGGAGAAAGGGTGACAACCTAAACCAGGTTTGCCTATTTATAGTGTTATGAAGGCATACAATATTGATGACATTGACATCAAACAAGACATCTGAACAATAAAAAACAAATAATATATAAAACAAAACATATGAACAATAAATCAAACAAGATAAGACATCTAAACCAAAATGTCATTTGTCATTGATATGGAAATGTACAAAATGTCAATCTGCTACATTTGTACTAAATGTCAATTTGATACAATTTGCATAGGCTTTAAGGGCTTTAGCAGGCTTTAACTTGGAAGAAGATGTACTATTCCTTATGGCACTTCTTGGCATAAAACTTTCTTCTCAATCCTCCTCGGGACCTGCAATCCATATTGAAAAATAGGAAAAGTAAGAATAGGTCACATTAAAATTTCTCCATCAGAAAATAAACTATTTCCTACATACCTTCTTTCCAGCTATTTGAAAAGCAAAAATTGAAGGTAGATATATCTCCTCATTGTGTAAGTCGTGTCTCACTTGATACAATGAGCACTTGGTCCTTATCTTCAATGTTGTCAAGTGTTCATTGTGCATACATCAATGTCCTGAATGGGTTTCTCATTGAAATCATCCATGTTTTGATCTAAAGGAACCAAGTCCCTCTCCACATGATGCCATCGACTATAAAAGAATAAAATCATGAAGTTTTGGGTATGGATCATGTATTTACAAGTAATGGAGCCAGATTGCACTTTGCAAAGTACTCCATTCACTATTTTTTCATTCCAACCCTCATCCACAAATTTCTAACACATCTTCATTGTCTAAGCACTTACCCGACATCATTTTTCTAGAGACTTTCACATCAATCTTTGCAAAGAAATCCACAAAGACAATGATAGGCATAAACATTGAAACTCTGCTCAGCTTGCTTGCAATGTTGGCCTTTAGACATTTTTGGATCTCATAAAAGATCTTACACCTATAGCTTTCACTTGTTATTGAGCTTGGCAATGGCCACTCTCCACTTCTAAAACTAGACAGTGTAACCTTGGTGACAGTGCCCCAATCCTTCATAGATTTTGGTGGGACATAAAAATGATCATAAAAGAATATCCCTTTATTTGGCAGAGAACTATGTGTTCTCCCTTTGTAAATCTCTTCACCAATGGATCCATGCCAAACATCTAAAATATCTATGACGCACTCCACTGGTTGCCACTCCTCTATGCTTGAGGGATATGGGTCTGTAATGAGCATAGTAGAGAACCAAAAACCAAAATTATAACAATCTATTGTGTACATCTGAACAACAATAAGAGAAGTGTGAAACACTTACAGTTAGCTCTATACAGAGGAAGATTTGAGCTTTCAGATTGTAGGTGAAGCAACTTGTGCATGTTAACATGATGCACCAAAACCTCTTCATTATCTTCTTGGCTCCAACAAGTCAGAAGTCTTTCACTCTCCCTTTCTAGCATGACAAGAATGGATTCTTGGATGAGGCTTTTCTCCTCCTGCTCTGTTACATAATAATCCAACTACCCTTGGTTATAGATATTCGAATCCATTGGTTGTGCTCATCTAATGTGGCATAAGTGGTGATAGATTCAATGGATGTGCTAGGGCGTTTGGATTTGGGTGGACTCCATTGTTTAAGGATAATAGGATGCATAGTAGTTGAGGGTGAGGAGAGGACAGTAGGAAGAGGAGGGAAGAGGAGGTGAGACAAAGAGGGATGGGAAAAGGAGGGAAAAAAAGACCGTGAGAAGATTCAAAAAATCTTTGGGGTTGGTGAAAGAGACCTCTTTGAGGTAAAAGACACATGTACTTAAGAGTTGCCTCAGATTGTGGCTCAAAGAAAATTCATTTAAGAAAAGCAAATGTAATTTCCAAAAAGAAGATTCTGTAACGGAAGCCCTCCCCTCATTGGCTTAGAGCACTCTCTCTCTCTAAACGTTAAAAGGAAAAAAAAGACCTCAAACTTTCCCTAATGTAGTTTCCCCTCTAGCATATAGGGATGGTTTTTAGCAGTGTTGATTTTCCAATTTAGCAAGCATGTCTCCTTGATGTCGATTTTCAATTTAGGCAATAGCACCTTATACATATGGGTTTTGCAGGAAGCAAACCCCCTTGCAGATTATAGTCTTGTTTAATGCAATCCTTACTCTATTGTTTGAAATGCTTTTATTGCCCTTTATTTTCTCTCTACTTTGCAACTAAGAATAAATGCTTTCTCAATGAGGAAGTATGTTTTGGTAATTTTGATATATTAACTAATATATATCTTTACTACGGTCGGATCATCAGACAAATTGGATGGTCATAGTGGATGCATAATCAAATAAGGTGATAACTTGAATGTCAATGTCAAGTTTTAAAATTTCAAGTTAAATGTATTCACAGGTACAAGACACTCTACAAATTTTTTTGGGATTAAAACAACCTCAAAAAAGGAGCAAGCTCCAACATCAAGGAAATTTTAGGAAAAAGGTTAAGTGGGGGCACCCCAAGAGACGAGCTAGCCAAAAAGGGGCTATATATAAGGAAACACCTTATATGTGCAAGATGTTTGGTGATTTGCCAGTCTCAGCTCTACTATGTAGGAGTGCAATGTAAGGGAGCTCGTGTCTATGTACGAGCAACTAGGGCTATCAACAATGTTATACTTGTATCAAAGCCAGTTCATTGGACAATGACACCAAGAGGAGTCTTTTTTTCCCTCATAAATGTTTTGTCTTGGGTATGCAATTTGAAGGATTACTTAATTGAATTACAAAAATTGCACACAAAAGGATCAACAACAAGACAAGCATTGATCCTTGTTTGCATGTGACATACTTGTCATTTTGCATTAGCGCTCTCTTAACACTGGACATTTATATGTTGTGAGGCGTTTTCATGTTATGTTTAGTGACCAATTATCTTGACTTATTTGAGGAGTTTAAAAATGAAATCTCTAGTTTTGTATATCCACAAAGTTGGGTTATCAATCATGTTTAACCTTATTCTTGTAAATCATTTCTCAACCTAAACTCGGCCAAAACTCTATCAAAAAATATATCATGTTTTTTTTAAATTTGCAATTACACACTATAAAACTTATCTTTGTGAGGTTTAGAAGGCTAGAGGATTAGTCTTAGTAGTTCTCAACATGTTTTCATGCTTCTAAGGAGAATTAAATTGGAAGTTTTCACCAAATATAAGAACTTATCAACCTTTATTTTTGTCAAATTTTGCACTTCTTTTATTTTTTGGTGGCTTTTGTAAGCTACGGTGGAAAAAACATTGTGGCATTCACCATAGCAATAGAGAATAGGTAGATTATAGTGTAAGCTCAATACACAATGGAGTGGAAACTTGCTTGATTATTGAGAGAATTAGGAGAGAGAAATGCAAGCTTTTCATAGTGTCTTTATAGGCTTAAGAAAGGTGAAAATAAAGGTGAGGGATATGCATCACATATGGTAGAGGGCAAGTAGCATGTGGGTTACAATGTGTAGCATGTGTGCATATCATGAATAGCATGTGTTAGGGAGTTCTATGTAAACGTTTATCCATGCACATAGAGGTGTATGGATATATGCTTGAATAGGATGTGTGCATAGCATGATAGCATGTGTTTGGGAGTTCTATGTAAACGGTCGTATCCATGCACATAGAGGTGTATGCATATATGTTTGGTTTTAGGGATTCATCACATAGAGTGTAAGCTAAAATCTTCCCCCAACAACCACCCTCGTAAGTTGAAGCTTATATGAGAAGCATGGATTCTAATAATGGAATTTAATATGGGTTACATTAGATAACTACATATGGTGCATAAAGATGAATCTAATGCAAGAGGGTAGGTCTTACCACCAAAACTTAGGTTTCAAGCATTGTTTAAACCCATGAAAGTGTTGTGGATCTTGCGATCCATATCAGCCCTCCTCTCAACCATGATTTGAGAAAAGGTCTATCTCCTAGATGGTATGGATGATGTGAATCCTAGAGGTGATCCAAGTTGTGTTGGTTGTGCAGGTGGTATGTTCATCGAGTCTACTATAGGCTCAGCAGCACTACTCCAAAAAGGAAAATAGAGTAGTCCACACAACAATGTATAGGTAGCGTCATCGTAAACGCTCTTATTAGTACCTCGTAAGAAACCTAGTAGGATAGCACTACTGTGTTGTAAGGAGGTTACTCTCCATGTCTAGTTGTCTCTCTCATGTACATCCTCCGATCCTCATTAGTAAACAAGGGTCTAGTGTCAAACAAGTGCAAAGATATAGTTTTGTTAGGAGATAAGACGTAGCTAAATAGATATTTGAGTAGATTACTTAATGGAGAGAGATAGATTTCACACACAAGAGATTATAGAGTAGAGAGAGAGAGAGAGATAGAGAGAGTACACACGATATACGTGGTTCACCCAATGTGGGTTACGTCCACGGGAAAGCAGCCACTCAATGGCTATAGCACTTCAAAAGAAGAAGTAGTTTACAAAGGGATTAAACCCTTAATAGAGCTCCCGCCTTGCTTCACTCTCACCACCTCACACTCACCTTGTTGCATCAACTTCACACTATGAAATGTGTGTAGAAATGGCCTCCTTTTATAGGCCAAAAGGGTTGCCCTCTCTTATGAGAGGTAGCCATGTGTAGCCGCCCTTGTGCGAATAAGTCCAAATCGGACCCTCCAATCCACCCATGTGTAGCCGCTCTTGAGAAGACAAGTCCGCTTTTGAATTCGGCCACCGGCCATTGACTACCGGCCACTGGCCAACCAACGGTTGTTTTCCGACCACTTTCCGGCCGCCGTCCGGCCATAATATTCCGGCGAAAAGGGATATTTCGGCGAGGGGAAAAAAAAGTCTCGGGGGCTTCCGGCCCCGAGGCCCCTAAAGTTGCCCCTAATTCTTGACTCTGAAAATTTTGGTTTCCGGTGAGTGATTTTCCTTCACGCACGATGGCTTCTCCTCATAATGGGGGCCTTACAAATGTGCGCTTTTACCACAGAAAATTACAATGGTAAATCAGGCTCCATACTTAACAATCTCCCACTTGGAGACTGACCTTGAAACCAAACCTGTGACTGCTTTCCATTCTGGCTTCTTATCCTTGAATGCCGATTGAAGATGAGCAAAAGCTCAAATTCTCCTTTGACCACCTTTGTAAACATGTCTGCAGGATTTTCACTTGTATGCACCTTTCCTAGCTTTAGTTGTCTCTCTTCCAAAAGAGTGCGTATCCAACCATGAACACATAGCCAGTAGTGCTCCTTCGAGTATCTTTGTCACCTGCCATATCTGCATCAGCATAACCTTCTAGAAAAATATTAGTTCCTCCAAAATACAAAGCATTTGTTGTTGTCCCTTTTAGATACCTAAGTATCCACTTCACAACTTGCCAATGCTCTTTACCTGGGTTGTCCATGAACCTACTTTGCTGACAATCTCACAAGCTTCATCATCTCCCAAGTATACATACCCAAAATTACCTTTGGTGTAGTCTTGGAAGTGTTGCTTGTGTGGTGTCGCATGGAATGAAGCCCCGTAATCTACTATCCAGGAATTAGACACATTGTCTAATGAGAGAATTAGAGCATCTTGCTCTACTTTACCTGCCACATTGGCCTCCGATGTTGGCTTGTTGTCTTGAGACTCTGTCTCCTTCTTCTTCTTGGACCAGCAATCCTTCTTGACGTAGCCCTTCTTGCCGCAGTTCCAACATTCAAGAACTGACTTTGTGCGTGACTTGCTCCGCCTTGAGCGATCACGACCCTTTTGGTTTTTGAACCTCTCCTTAGGCCTTCCTCTTGTTTTCACTGATAGTGCAGCACTTGATGATTCCCCTGTGCTCCTCCTTCGTATTTCCTCGCTTAGGAGAACACCCACAACATCATCAAACTTAAGAGTATTTGTGCCAGAAATAGAATTACTTACAGCCATCACAAGGCTGTCCCAACTATCCGGTAGAGATGATAGTATAAGGAGAGCTCGCACTTCGTCATCGAAATTGATTTTCACCGATCGAAGTTGACTTATGTTTGTGTTAAAGTCATTTAGGTATTCTGAAACTGAACCATTCTCTGCCATCTTTAGATTGAACAAGCACTTCATAAGAAATACCTTATTGGATGCCGATGGTTTCTCGTAGAAGTCGTCAAGTGACTTCATTAAGTCCTCCGTGGTCTTCATGTCCGAAACATTGAAGGCCACTGTTGACGCCAAGCGTAACCGGATTGTTCCCAGTGCCTTTCGATCAAGGACAATCCATGCTTCATCTGCCATTGTTGCGGGCTTCTTTGCAAGACCGCCTAGTGGCAAATAGAGGTCCTTCTGGTAGAGATAGTCTTCAATCTGCATCTTTCAATGTTGGTAGTTTTTGCCGTTGAACTTCTCAATCTTGAGCTTCCCTTCCTCCGCCATAACTCCACTCAATTCAAGGAATCCTTTCCTTGAGATAATTTAGCTACGAGCAAACCTTGCTCTGATACCAGTTGTTAGGAAATAAGACGTAGCTAAATAGATATTTGAGTAGATTACTTAATGGAGAGAGACAGATTTCACACACAAGAGGTTATAGAGTAGAGAGAGAAATATAGAGAGAGTACACACGATATACGTGGTTCACCCAATGTGGGTTACGTCCACGGGAAAGCAGTCACTCAATGGCTATAGCACTTCAAAAGAAGAAGTACTTTACAAAGGGATTAAACCCTTAATAGAGCTCCCGCCTTGATTCACTCTCACCACCTCACACTCACCTTGTTGCATCAACTTCACACTATGAAATGTGTGTAGAAATGGCCTCCTTTTATAGGCCAAAAGGGTTGCCCTCTCTTATGAGAGGCAGCCATGTGTAGCCGCCCTTGTGCGAATAAGTCCAAATCGGACCCTCTAATCCGCCCATGTGTGGCCGCCCTTGAGAAGACAAGTCCGCTTTTGAATTCGGCCACCCGCCATTGACTTCCGACCACCGGCCACCGGCCATTGACTACCGGCCACCGGTCACCGGCCAACCAACGCTTGTTTTCCGACCGCCGTCTGGCCATAATATTCCGGCGAGGGAAAAAAAAGTCTCGGGGGCTTCCGTCCCCGAGGCCCCTAAAGTTGCCCCTGATTCTTGACTCTGAAAATTTTGGTTTCCAGTGAGTGATTTTCCTTCACGCACGATGGCTTCTCCTCATAATGGGGGCCTTACAAATGTGCGCTTTTACCACAGAAAATTACAAGGGTAAATCAGGCTCCATACTTAACAAGTTTGTGGTATCTCAAGGGTGTTTGGGCGATCCTCACAAAGGGCTACCATGACTCTTTGGACTATCCTCTGTCATGTGTGTATATGATCTACCAGGACCATCAAGAAGGTGATCTGAAAACATCGTGTGTGCTTGGGCTCTAAGCATCTGGAATGTAGGTGCTTGACAGTCTAAGGGTTAAAGCTAGATATACCTCTACTGGGTGTCTACATGTATGTGTATATATAATCCGTCTAACTCACCATGAACCCACAATAGCCTGTCAAATAGGGCCGTAGGATCCATGATTGCCAAACTCCTATCAATCTAGGTCAAACTTGGCATCAAGGAGGTCTATATGTAAGCACACTATTTAGGGTGCATAATCTAACAATCTAAGAGCTAGTCAGGGCTCACTACGTGTGAAATGGCTCTAAAATCATCTCTAGGTCCAAGTCGTGGTTAAATCTCAGTCAACATACCAAATCGGGCTCTAATCGTGTGCTCAAGCATGAGATCAACATTTAGAATCAAGCCAACCGTAGTCAAATGTCAGTCAACGTACCAAATCGGGCTTTAATCGTATGCTCAAGCGTATGATCAACAGCTAGAATCAAACCAAGTCAAAATATTGCATGTGAATGTGCTCGAAAGCTTGTCAATACTACTACATGTGCCTTGAATTTGTAATCCTAGGATTCTTCAAGTGAATTGATTACATCTTCAAGTGTAGGGATGGAATCCATCTCCTTTAACATAGTTACATTGTTATCAAAGCTCCTTGGTAAGTCTCTAAGAAGGATGGCTATTTTATCATCATCTGGAACTTGTACCTTGGGATTAATGAGTTGGGCTCAGATACACTTAAGTTTGTTGACAAAACTAGCAACATCATCTTGATCTTGCATAGTGAGACCATAAAGTTGAATTATAAAGTGGAGTGCTTACCTTTAGCATCAAATAAAACGATCTAGGGTTTGCCAAGCAAAAAGAACGGATGTAGCGTCATTAATGTGCTGGATGAAGTCATCTTCTCAAACCGTGATGATAATTCCAAGTATTTATTGGTCTTTGGCTTGTTGTTGAGCATTCAAAGTTTTTGTTGCAGCTTCCCCTGAACCAAATGGAGGTTTTACATTGCTCCAAAGGCACCTCCTTCACTTTGGATTGCCTAGTGTGTAACCTAGCGTCATTGATTTGTTTTATATTCGTGGTGGACATTGTGCATGTAGGGCAATCTTATCAAATAAATTTGGCAGTGTCTTCCCTTTAAAATTTGTAGAGAGCAATAGGGTAGAGCCTATCACTCAAACATAGCATGAACATTGATTTTTTTTTCACAAAGAGACAAATGCATCACCAATGCAAGCAAGGAAGATTGGAACTTTGATGGAGGAAGGTTGTTCACCCTCTGAATTGAATTGGGAGGTATTGAAAACTTGCCAAGTTTAATGCTTGATATATCTTCTTTGGAATACTGCTTCTTTGTTGTGTGAACAAGGCCTTAGCGTCGAAAAATAAGTAGCATCTATGTCTATGAGGTCAAGGGGGGTGGGAACTTGAGCTTGGCCACCAAAGGGAGGTAGTAAGGTCAAGTGTTAGTGGATGCACTATAGGAAAGATACCTTGTTTGACCTTATGGTGCAATCACCAACCCACTAAACTTGGTGGAAAAAGCTGTCTCATGATTGAGGAAAAATATCTAGCCTTATTAGTATGCAAATGGACACTTTTATGTCCTCTTAAGCTACCAACCTAGTGTTAATCATAGAGGATTAATGCTACTACTTATCTAATTTCCATAGTTTAGTAATGGCAAGTGGAAATTCAAGCTACAAGTTGAATATGTTTTGTCACAGTTTTTTTCTAGCCACTATTTGTGTGTGCATGGCCCTTATATGTTTATTTTTGTGTGAATATGTGCATAACTTTTGGATAATTGTAGACCATGGAACTCAACAAGAGATTACTACAATATACTTGCATGATGGAGGCTAGAATGGGGTGTAGCTTTTGGAGCAGCTCATGCAAAGCCATCATGTAGGCCCCTGGTTGCACTCAAAAAGACGTGTCTATGGATTGGGCGCTAAAAGACGTGGCTATTCGGCGGCCAAACTGTCTCCTTGGAACCTTGTATACTGATATGGCCTCCCTTTAGCCTCATTATAATAAGAATAGATGACCGCCCCCTTTTACTCAGAAGATGAGCACTATGGAAATCCATAGAGAGAGGCACTGCTACTCTGAGAGAAGGAAAGAGGAATTAATCTTTATAGGCCTAGCAAAAGGAGTCCCAAATTTAGATGCAAATTGTTAAAGTGCAATGGACCATCTGCCTTTAAAGACTGGGGGTGGGCAAGCAGGGGATGGATGAGCACTAGCAAAAAGAAATGGGCCCCCAATGCAAACAAATGTCCTCGCCACCCTATGGCATGGGATCGGGGATCTATGGCTAGAACGAGGCATCATGATCAGGTTTGATGTATGTTGTTAGATCCAATGAAATAGGGTGGAACTAGGTGGTGAACTACACAATGGACTCCAGGTGAACTAGGGGTGAAGTTGAGGTGAAGTGACGTGAAACGTAGCATGAGTCAACTACAAGGGTGAGTCGAAAATTGTTAGGACCTTGAAAAATTCGAGGGCCGAAGCTTGGTGTAAAAGGGGGATTCGAACTCAGAACAATCCAAGTAAATGTCAACGCCTATCGATTATGTTGAACTTTCGACATACTACATATGCGCTGCGTGGAATGATGAGAAGACAAAACACCTAGCAACACCAATGCCATTTGACACTCAATAGCCATATTTCATGGGAGGGTTGGTCTAAATGGTTAGGATGTGCGAGTGAGTTTGCGTCGGTGAGGTGATGGGTCATATTTTTTATTTTAAATCTTGATAGGTAGGTAGGAAAGTGTTTTCTTAGTTCATTCCTAGTTCACAAATCCCTAATCCCCCCCTAGTTCACTTTGGATTTGATGGTGTAGATCAAACCTGATCATGGCACCTCTTTCGAGATATGGTTCCCTTGCCAAAACCCTGTTCCCATCAGATGAGCAGGTTGAAGCTCAAGGACTCCATAGCCATGGCCACAAACATGCTCAACTCTCACAAGCTTAAGTTTCACACAATGAGGTCTTTACTTTTATGATTACCTTCTATACCTAGGGCTTCACTTATGCATTGCGCGGCGGGAGCCAATGCATAAGTGAAGTCTTAAAAGCCTTGGGCGGCGGGGGCCAAAGGCCTTAAAGACTCCACTCTAACCATATATTCTGATTGACATCTTTAATACAACTTCAAAGTGAGCTCAAATCAGAACATAGAACTTTACAAGGGCATAAAATGATTACGATTCAAAGTTTAACGGGCAAGGCTACACAGGTGCTAGAGGTCCAATCCTTCTTGTATTTGTGCACCATCCATTTGCTGTTGCATTATGCTTGTATCCCTAGCTCCACCTCTTGTTGGGTGCATTAAGAGCCTCTTGGCACTCAAATGACACCCTTCTAATGACTCCAAGGGCCATCACTATCTTAATGGGGTGGAACTACTATGCTTCAAACCCCATAGAGGGTCAGAGTAGAAACAACATTGGCAAAAATAGAGTCAAGGACTGTGTGTGTGTGTGTGTGTGTGTGTGTGTGTGTGTGTGTGTGTGTGTGTGAGAGAGAGAGAGAGAGAGAGAGAGAGAGAGAGAGAGAGAGAAGAAGAAGAAGAAATGGTTGCGCTTGCAAGGAGGATGGCAGAAAACAATGTATTTCTGCTCAAATTTGACATGTGACTAGCTATGTCTCACCTTCCATGCAGAAAATCTAATATATAGATCCCTAAGAGACAAACCAGTCAGCTAAAGAGAGGCCTAACTTGCAATGCAAATAAGATTTGCATTCAGTAAGTGCAGTCCACTCACCCAATTTGTCATGTCACCACGAAATCGCTTATAGTATTCGCGATGCTGAACAGGGTATGGAACCTGCAATGCTCACCAAAACGATACACACACTATATCCACAATGGTGGAGAGGACTCGAATTTGTCATAATTCCTCCTGATACTGCTGAAGAGGACATGTAAGTCTGCAGTTATCCATGCTTTCCCATTGACTTGGATAAAGCCCGAGGGTCATTTTCCGAGAAATCAGACAAGACTACAAGTCTAAGAAGCGAGAATTCGAGAAATGGAGAGTTGCTCCCACGATGAATGCCAGTCCAGCAACAGCACTGCCCACCAACCATTGTTCCTGAATAAATCTCTTTGCTATTCTCCAGTTGCCATTGAGTGGCAACTTGACCAGGAATGCAACAAAGAGACTGACACTGCCTATCGAAACACTGATGAGCCATTGCTCCTTCGTGAGATGCACTGTATTTGCCAACTTTCCAAGACCCTCCACCATAACAATTTGAAAGGCCACAGTGCTGATCATAACCACAACAAACACTTTGTTGTTGAGGGTATTTTTGAAAACATTTAGCTTTTCCATTTGCCGTGAATTCAACTCATTGAACACCTGCTTGCATACAAATTGGTGACTCTCTCTCTCTCTCTCTCTCTCTCTCTCTCTCTCTCTCTCTCTCTCTCTCTCTCTCTCTCTCTCACACACACACACACACACACACAAAATAAACTTCCTAGGAGCAGTCTCCAAAATAAATATACAAAACATGCCGACCACCAGAGAGGAGTGATCCCAAAATCTGAAATCTATAATGAAATTCCAAGACACAGCTAATTTGCAAAACACCACCGAAGCAAGACAAGATACAACCATAGGTGGAAAAACCGTCAAGAATACAAAATGCAAACCATAGGAGAAAAAACCCCTCAAGATCTTCAAGGGAAACAAAGCTGAAGGGAAAACGTAAGGCTCGGGACAAGAGAAGGATACATAACACAAAGAGTAGAAGATCCACAATAAATCTGCCTAAAAACCTCCCAAAGCAATGGTGGCACGCACTTTGATAACCCTCCTCCCCCATCTCTCTCTCTCTCTCTCTCTCTCTCTCTCTCTCTCTCTCTCTCTCTCACAGACAACTAATTTCTTCACACCAAACACTGGACAAATAGAGGAGCAGCCACCATTGCAAAGCTCAGCTCATACTCACACACACAGTACTCTCATTGACCGAGCATTGGAGCTAGGGAGATCAAGACACCCACGAATGAGGAGAGCACAGCATCGACGGAGACTACAGCAAAGGATTCAAGCCATACTATCTCGACATCCAGAGTACAAATGAGGATGGATTTATCTTTCATTATATCACCCTATTGTATTATCCACCTCACAAGGGATAGGTTTGTGATTCGACCTAGCTATATGGACACACGTCTTTCTCATGGTTTGCGTTGTGCCATTGGCCAGATACGCACATCCTCACATCAGCTCGAGATTGAGACTTACAGATTTAGAGGGATACCAGCAGATAGCAGGATATGCCCCTTATGTCAACTAGAGACAGAGTTACATTACATATGTCATTGCACAGTGTACTATGAGATACGAGGCCGTTTTCATTGTCTTTACTTATGAGGATCAAAGATGTCTTGAACTGTATCTACTTGAGTTACACAAGCATAGAGACACTTTACTGAGGAGAGCTGGAGAGAGACAGTCCCAAAGACAAATTACAGATTTCTTTACACTAGATATTGGACACCCAGAGGAGCAACCAGAGGAGCAGCCACCATTGCAGAGCTCTGCCCGCACTCATACTACCACTACTCGCATTCTCATTGACCGAGCATTGGAGCTAGGGAGATCTAGAGGACCGCAATTGAGGAGAGGAGCTACACAATATCAACGGAGACTACAACAGAGGATCCGAGCAATACTTTCTCGACGTCCAGAGTGAATATGAGGATGGATCTCTACCATATCCCCCCCCCGCCCCCACCCTCCCTCATTGCTCTACACATTGTATTGGGCACCTTTTGTATTAGCTGGCACATTCACACAGTCCCAACTCGTAGTAGTTGTATTTTTTGTTTCAGTTCTTTTTTATTCCGGACATGGTATCAGATTCACTATGTTGTAACAGCGTGATCTCATAGGTCATTGTGGCCTTTTGAAGACGTTAATATATCATTTCATCTCTCTCTCTCTCTCTCTCTCTCTCTCTCTCTCTCTCTCTCTCTCTCTCTCTCTCTCTCTCTCTAACACTATAACTAAGCTGCAAGGACTCTTCACTCCCTATCCACCTATGCATGCCATACTATAACCTGGTGCCAAATAAAGCTAGCTAGTAATTTACCCATAGTTACCCGGAACTAAAAAATCGGAATGGGGAATAGAAAACAACAACACACATGAAATGTGAAACATTTATGTATGTTAAGCACAGAAGGTGAATCACAATAGCAAACACTTCTACTTGAAATATATATATATATAGATAGATAGATAGATAGATAGATAGATAGATAGATAGATAGAGAGAGAGAGAGAGAGAGAGAGAGAGAGAGAGAGAGAGCAAACATGAGACATAGAAAGGCAAACTTCCTTTCCTAGAAGCGTTGGCCCTCAAAACGAGCACCCCCAAAGGGTATTCTTTAATATTGCAAAAGATGGCCAATACAAGTTGTTGTCACAAGTCCTCAAAGCCTTCTTGATCTTCACAAGACTCGAGCCTTTGTCGTCTTCAAGAAATGCTCAAAGAGAGATCGCCCAAAAACTGATGATCCCCACAAATGCCCTCAAGAGGTCTATATATAGGTGAAAGCTTAGCCTTTTGGGTGCCCTTGACTCTTGGCTTTTCATTTGTCCAACCTTTGGCTTTTCATTTGTCTGACCTTTGGCTTTTCATTTGTCCAATCCCTTGGCTTATAAAAAGAAGGGCACCCCACTTTCTAGGGTTGATTTGTGTTATGCGACTCACTTTTAGGGCTAATTTGTGATATAACCCCCCCAAACCCCCTCTTGAAAAAATAGTAATCCTCCTCAATTACATTTGCAAAACAGAACAAGGATAACACAATAATATTTATCAATTAGTCAATCAATCGTGTACATGCATGAATGGTACAAACCACATGGCATGCATCACATGTATCTAGGCATAAGTATCTAGTTCAATGTCGAACTCTCAGATACTCCATATGCACTAAAATCAATCAGACTAGTCATCACATCCAGTTCTTATCTTGGATGTCTTTGATGCACTAGAATTAATCGATCTCATCCTCATTAGAACTTTTGATATATATACCTTCATAAGTTCAGAATAGTCTGAACTCACGAATTATAAGAGGGAATAAAGCACTCATAAAACTATAAAAGCAAGAGACACAAGAAAAGAAAAGAAAAAACAAAAACAAATAGACTAACTAACTAAATCACTTTGTTTGCTACGAAACAAAACTAGATAAAACAAAGTATTATTAACTTATAAATGTTTTTAGAAAAGGCATGCGTAAAATAAGTTGACAACTTACTTGGCTTAAAACAAGTACTCAACTTTAAGCAAAAAAGGATAAGACATCTTAAAAACTTGATCCTAGAAATCAAACTTCACACAACAACTTCTAAAGGAACACATTCTTAAGTCCTCAGGTAAGCTAAATACGAAATCAAAAAATGAATACTACTACAAACCTACAAAGAGTAAAGATCCAAACTTGACAATATGTAACCTCAACTTCGCTGCTTGTCCAAACAGGAAGAATCAGATTATCACCTTTATCATGTCTTGGAGTAGCAAAATTAGCCATCACATCCAGATCTCACCGATCTTTGACAGATGTCTTGATGCACTAAAACCACTTACCCAATTTACTTCATCCAAATTGGAACTTTTGATGCACTACATTTATCCATACTGATCATCACATCCAATTCTAACTCGCACTTTACGAATGTCTTTGATGAATTAGTACATCATCAAGATAAAATGCTGCAGACATTCCATCCAATCATACTCAATCAAATAATAAGACATTAGTCAAAATGAGAGTAAATCATTCTCGTTACAACTTTCATCGAAATGCATAGTGATGGCAAAGTGTTGTTTGCTCAACACCTCTGAAAGGATAACAACTAGTCAGCAAAAACCACTATCAATCATTTGTGTTGATCTGTGACACGAGAGTGAAACAGCTCTCCTCTATGCAGCAGGTCCTGCACAAGACTCAACCGTTGAATCATCATGAACTCTTGGTGGCAAAGTAGGAGCCAATCCAAAAGCCTCAAGGTAAAGCTCTAATAATTGAGGAGTATCTGCCAAGTCCTCCTCCTCCATCCATTTGGCATCCAAGGCTAGATAATTCCAAAACTTGACCAAATATTTCTGGATTAGCTTTCCTTTAATCTTTCTTTCCTTGTGTGCCAGTACAGGTTGAAGGATTTCCTTTGTTTCCTGAACTTCAGGTTGCTCGTCAGCAATCGCAACATCATTGATTTGCTCACTTATTTGGAAAGGACCATAGTATCGCATACTCAGCTTGGGATAAAGCCTCTCTTTGCCCTTTTTCTTTCTGAGTGCTTTCTCAAAGATTTAGTAGCACCCAATCGTTCTCTTTAAGCTGCATGTCTATGCGATGCTTATCGGCTACCTTTTTGTGTTTTTCTTGAGACTTCTGCAAAGCCTCCTTTACCTTGAAAAATGAGGTATCAAGATTCTCCACAAACAGATCGGCCTCAAAAATCTTATATTTGGTGCACAAGATAGGCGGAACTTTCTTGCCACCTTCAACAATCTCAAATGGGGCCTTCCCTGTCGATGTATGGACCGTGTTGTTATAGGCGAACTCCACGAATGGCAGATATCTGTCCCACAACGATTTGTGGTCTGAAACATAACACTTTAACAAATCCGGCACAACAGAATTTGTAATCTCTGACTACCCATCTGTTTGTGGATAAAAAGAAGAGAATTTCAATGTAGTTCCCAAATTCTCACATAAAGCTCGCCAAAAGAGACTGGCCATCCTAGAATCTTTGTCTGAAACAATAGAAGAAGGCATCCCATGGTATCTAAAGATATGAGTAATGAACAACTTTGCCATATGATCCGCTTTAATTGTCTTCTTTACAGGGATAAAATGAGCTTGCTTACTGAACCTGTCTACAACAGTCCATACGCCATCATGCTCACCCTATGTCTTTGGAAGATCAAACATAAAGTCCATAGCAATACTCTCCCATGGTCGATCTCGAATCAGCAAGGTAGCAGAAGCCCTGGTGTTTTATGTATGTCATACTCACTACCTTTAGTTGAGGCTTAGAGAAGTAAGTATCTACTGCTTTTAAAGTAGCCTCAACCCCACGATGCCCTGAAAAAGATGGATTATGACATTCAATCAACACTTCCTGTCTAAGTTGTCGTGTGACACACACCTTAATTATCTTCATAAAGAATCCTTTCTTTAAGAGCATAACCTAGATTAGCCTGGCCATCCTGTAAGCTGTCATAAATGCTCTAAAATCGGGATCTGTAGTATATTGTTGTCGTATGTCATCCAACTCATGATGAAAAATAGTAGTGACTACTGAAATTTGTGGTTTGCGAGATAAGGCATCTGCAACCATATTCTTCTTCTCCTCTACATAAACAATTTGAAAATGAAAGAGAAAAAATTTGCCCATCTCATTTGTTTGCCTGATAGCTTCGATTGTGACAAGAAGTATCTCAAATTCTGATGATCAATATGAACTTTGAAATCAGCTCCAAGAAGGTAATGTTTCCAAGTAGATAAATTTGAATTACATTCATCTTGAGACCTGTCTCGAACAAAAATCAAGCAGAAATATGAGATTTCATAAACTTAGAAACTGCAGCAGCAGATACAACTGTGATAGACTCGCCCTTGATTTTTTACATCCAACGTGAGATCCTTTTCTTTGATGTCGTACCCAAGCTCTACTTCTTCATTGTTGTTCTCCTCTTCACTTTTGTAAGAGGTAGGCCATGAAACATCGTGCTCTACTACTGTGGGAAGGATCAGATTGTCGTAGAAGAACAATCAACTGGGCTCTGATACCACTGAAACCTTTATGTACGTAATTGATACCACTGAAACCTTTATGTACGTAATCATAGAAGGTGAATCACAATAGCAAATATTTCTACTTGAAGAGAGAGAGAGAGAGAGAGAGAGAGAGAGAGAGAGAGAGAGAGAGAGAGAGACCAAACATGAGCCACAGGAAGACAGAATTCCTTCCCTAGAAACGTTGGCCCTCAAGACGAGCGCCCCCAAAGGGTATTTCTTTTATATCGCAAAAGATGGCTAATACAAGTTGTTGTCACATGTGCTCAAAGCCTTCTTGATCTTCACAAGACTCAAGCCTCTGTCGTCTTCAAGAAATGCTCAAAGAGAGAGATCACCCAAAACCTGATGATCCCCACAAATGCCCTCAAGAGGTCCTTATATAGGTGAAAGCCTAGCCTTTTGGGTGCCCTTGACCTTTGGCTTTTCATTTGTCCGATCTTTGGCTTTTCATTTGTCTGACTTTTGGCTTTTCATTTATTTGACCTTTGGCTTTTCATTTGTCCGACCTTTGGCTTTTCATTTGTTCAATCCCTTGGCTTATAAAAAGAAGGGCACCCCACTTTCTAGGGTTGATTTGAGTTATGCAACTCACTTTTAGGGCTGATTTGTGGATACTCGCATCTAAAACATGGAACGGGGATTTGGAACGGGAAGGTGGAATGGGAACAGTGAACGGAGACCTACAAATGGCCATTCCCTGTAACTACGATTTTACCTACCATGACCATACTCCCTTGCATATGTAGTCTCACATCCATTAGTAAAAGTCCCCCCTACCAACATCTCTCACACATGTATACGCACCCCCACGCCAGTCTATTTTCATTTGTAAAACACATGTTTCTTTTCAACACTTTTCTCATTTTTCGGATACCAGAGAACACATACATGACACATGTCCACTATTCTGTCTCAAAGGCCAGCTTCGACCTCTAGAAGACATTAATGAATCTCTCTCTCTCTCTCTCTCTCTCTCTCTCTCTCTCTCTCTCTCTCTCTCTCTCTCTCTCTCTCTCTCTCTCTCTCTCTCTCTCTCTCTCTCTCTCTCTCTATATATATATATATATATATATATATATATATATATATATACACATATGTCACTGCCCAGTATACTATGAGATACGAGGCCGCTTTCACTGTCTATTCAGTGAGGGTTTTGGGCCACTTTCTATAGTCATGGGATACTAGGATCAGAGATGCCTCGGATTATACTTACTGGAGATTCGCAAACACAGAGAGGACCTCTTGAAGAGGGGCACAATGAGAGAGATTCAGTGACAGCGGGAAGATCACAGATTTCTTTCAGTCACAGACAGAGGAGTTTGAGCAGCCCCCATAACAACACCAGAGATACCAGAGGCATACTGCTTGATCGGGCGATAGAGTTGGGGCGGTCCCGTCGCCCACGGATGAGAGGGCCCTCTCGATATCTACGTAGACTGCGACAGAGGATTCACACCATACTGGTGCGACATAGGAGCCGTCTCGGATACTGATGTATATGTATATGATGCCTCGACTGTCAGAGAGCTCCATTGTATCAGCTCACCCTTTGTTTTCCCTTTGTATCAGCTTTCACCCCACCCCTAGTCACTATTTTCTTTTCAGTTCTTTGTACTTTTTGTACCCAGACCTGGTATTAGATTCACCACATGTAACCTTTAGGTCATTTTGGCCTTTTGAAGACGTTAATATTAGGTCATTTTGGCCTTTTGAAGACGTTAATATTAATTTCATTTCTCGAGCTATGCAGACACAGAGAGAGCCTGATGAGAGGAGAGGCTAGCCAATCTCAGAGACAGATCACAGACTTCTTTAGAGCTGCCACTGGACACCCGAAGGAGTTACTACCATAGCAGAGCTCGTCGCCTCACACCAGAGGCACACTGATCGACCGAGCAACTGAGCTGGGGAGATCCAGACGCCCACGACTGCGGAGGACTACACAACATCGACGGAGGCTGCATCAGAGGATTCGGATCACTTTGGCCCGACATGCACGACGCCCGGTCAGACTACTGACCATGGAGGAGATTGATGAGATCCGCCAACGACCGATGCTGGATCTCTGATCTAGCTCTCCCAGCTAACTGCTTAGTTCACACCTAGCACTTTAGGATTCCATAGTATTTTATATTGTCATTCTGTCATTTCATTTTTGTCATCTTGTTACTCTGACTTTGTATCAGATCCACCACATTGTAACTTTTTGGTCTCATAGGTCACTTTGACCTTTTGAAGACGTTAATATAACATAACATTTCATTTCATCTCTCTCTCTCTCTCTCTCTCTCTCTCTCTCTCTCTCTCTCTCTCTCTCTCTCTCTCTCTCTCTCTCTCTCTCTCTCTCTCTCTCTCTGTGGCCGGCTGCGCGTATACCCTCCCTCTCTGCGGGTGAACATCGCGGGTTGCGCTCCTTCCCCCCGCTGGTGAACATCGCGAGTGGTTGGCTGGCTGAAGGTGTACACAGCAATCAGCCTGCGCAGCAAAGGGGCTGAAGAGTGCAGAATGCGCACAACTACAGAGTAGAACAGCGCGAAGGTGAAGGGGAGGCGAGCGAGGCCTGCAAGCGAAGCAGGGAGAAGTGCAGGAAATTGATGCGCGCAACCCAGGACGCGACAGGCAAAAGCAAGCAGGGGGAAGGAGGAGTGTGAGCGGAAGAAGCAGAAGCGGGGGAAAGAGGAGCAGGCAGGGGACTACAGCTGAAGGAGCAACTTTCTCTGAGGATGGACCAACCAGATGAGTTGGATGATACAAGTAGCTTCGTCACTCCACAAAAAATGCAAGCGACTTTCAAGCGGAGGAATAGAGAAAGTATACTCTCGCCAGGTTCTTTACGGGCAGGGAAAACCATCCGAGTCAAGGATGATGTATTAATGGAAAGAATTCAAGTAATGATTAAATCAGAGCTCAGCTTTATGAGAGATGATATTAGGAAAGAGATGTAAGCAAATGTGGATAACTATAAGAATTCTATGTATGCAGATATGAGGAAAGAATTGGATGAAGCGATGCTTGGTAAACATGATGAGATGTACACATCCTTGAAAGGGGAGATGCAGAATTTAGTGCGGGCAGAAGTGAATGTTATGGAATGTATTATGCAGAAAAAATTAGATGAGGCAATTGCAAGCTTTGATGCCTGGTAAACAAATGTGGAAAAGTGCATAAAGGAAAAGGATGCAGTGATTGAAGAGCTTAAAGGGGAGCTTGCAGCTTGCAAGATTATGCCCAAAATGGAGAGGGAAAATCAGCCTTCGATGTTGAAGGAGCTTGAGGAAATTAAGGAGCAAGTGGAACTTTGCGCAAAGGGGAAGAGCAAAATTCGAAAGCGGCCTCTTCATGGGCGGAGCGCCTTTTTAAAACACAAGAGAAGGTTGACGAAGCAGAAAAATGGATTGCGGGTGCAAAGAAAGGGAAGGCCCAGATGCCAGAAGCCGTACAGACTTCTACCATCATCAATATGACCATTGAAGAGGAACAGAAGAGGAAGAATAGAGCCCTGCATGTGCGTATTACAGGTATCAAAGACACTAGAAATGTAAAGGATGAAGTGAAGGAACTCTTGCAACGCATGGGCATCCCGGAACCTACCCATACAGGTGCTTGGAGAGTAGGAAAGAAGGGAATTGATGGAAAGGGAAATGTCAAAGAGAAAGCACTTATTTTGCGATTCCCAACTATGGAATCAAGGAAGGAATTCCTAAAGAAGAGACCAGCACTTAAGAACACAGGGATATTTATGGGGGATGACCTTACTTTGGCGCAAATAACACATATGCAAGAGTTGATGCCAGAGATTAAGACAGCAAGGGAGAAAGGAAAAATTGCATTTTATAGAGGAGGGAAAGTAGTGGTTTTGGAAAAGCGCACAACCTGACGGTGCGAGACCTATGGGACCACACTCCGGATGCCGGCATGGAATTGTAATGGATCTTATAGATTGGATGTGAGTGCTTTTGAGGATAGCTTCAGAGATAGAGACATTGTTTTTTACTCAGAAACGCATTTGATGTCTGGACAATTGATGCCACGTGTGACTGGTTATTTATGGGAAACAGCTTGTAGACCAGATGCTAGATCCCAGCACGGGAGCTAGCTTCAGGAGGTGTAGCTGTCTTATTCAAGGAGGAATTGCAGCCGCTATTACAGATAGTTCGGAGAGATGACCAGGCGAGATACATGTGGGTGAGACTAAGAGCTGAGACGGGCAGATTCTTATATATTGCTATATGTTACTTTCCCCCTAGTACTTCAGTCTATGCCTCACCCAGAGGACAATCTCCTTTCTCTATACTTGATGATGACATATGGGAGTTTTCTAGAGATGGAGATATCATTCTCCTGGGAGACTTTAATGCCAGGACGGCCAACTCCCAAACGGTATTCTATGATACCTCAGAGGAGATACTCGGAGAAGTGGATATTTCGGAGATGAGGCTTGATAGACACTCAACAGATAGGGAGCATACAGAGTATGGGAGATATCTCATGGAGATGACGGCTATGCATGGTTTGGCCATACTTAATGGAATAGAGATTTTTCCTTCTTCTGGGGGATTTACATGCTTTCTCGCACAGACATGGGGCTAGTACAGTGGATTATGTCACGACTTCATCGAGCTTCATTTCTAGTATTCAGGATCTTAGTGTGGGATCTAGACCTGTTGGAATAGCAGTGGACCATGCTCTTTTGACTTTTTCAGTCTCCTTCCAGTACAGTGCTTCTCAGACACCACAAAGGATTGCACACACACGATATGCTTTTACACCAGAGACCAACTCGGTGTATGTAGAGGAGATTTACAGACGGATGTGGGCAGCCGAGCCAGTTTATACTGTGGAGGAGATTACTACTCTATTGACTGAGATCTTGCATGGGGTAGCAACAGAGGCATACCCACATACTCAACCAGATCAGAGAAGACGTTCTGGGAGCATACCTCAAAATAGTTGGTATGATGATGAGTGCAGAGAGATGAGAGCTCAGATTCAGTGCGAGCTTGTACTTGGGGTGATCACATATAAACAATCTCGGATTGCTCTTCGGCGTCTAGTACGACGGAAGAAGCGGGCCTTTTTAGCCCAATTGGAACGTGATTTGTATCAGCTCTTTTTGAGTAGAGATTCAGGGGAGGCCTGGCCTTTCTTCCATGAGCACTCCCCCCCTCCAGTGATTACTTCTCCCGAAATTTGGGGTCAGTATGCAGCATCATTATATACAATACCGGGGCAACCGCCTCTACCAAACCCCCCAGAGCCATGCCCAGACACCAGTACCTTCTTTACCACTGGGATGGTGAAGAAGGCCATTGACAGGATGAAGACTAGGAGAGCATATGATCATGATGGTTTGGTGGCAGAGCACTTGATACATGCTAGAGATTTATTGTCAGAGGTTCTTGCGCGGTTGTTTAACCAGGTCATGTGTGAGGGACTGCCCAGGTCTTGCAGTTTATCTACTATTGTACCTCTCTTTAAAATAGGGGATCCCAAGGTACCAGGGAATTACCGTACTATTATGGTAGGGCACACATTAGCACGGTTGTAAGCGTCCATCTTGAAGCAGCAACTGAGCAAATGGGCAAAAAATGAGGGCATACGAGCAGCAGGACAGGCTGGATTTAGGAGGGGTTTCTCCACCTTGGACCATATTCTTACACTCAGAACCATTATTGAGGAGGGTAGGGCACATGGGAGACGGATGTATTGTTGCTTTGTGGATTTCCGCAAAGCATTCGACACATTACCGAGAGCCAGATTGATGCGCAGGTTACAGGAGTTGAGAGTGCCCACAGAGATCATTTGGGGGATCATGGCTTTATACGACTCAGTGATTGGCCATGTACGCGCTCCTGAGGGGATTTCTGACATTGTGCATTCCACTATTGGTGTGAAGCAGGGGTGTCCTCTGTCCCATACACTATTTGGTATGTATGTAGATGAGGTTTCTGACTACATTGACAGAGAAGGCGACAGAGGTGCTCAGCTAGCAGGGACATGGATCCCTTTGTTACTATATACTGATGATATTGTGTTGATATCAGAGTCACCAAAGGGCATGCAGAGACAATTGGATGCATTACACAGCTTTGCGGAGGATAGTAGATTGTCTGTGAACCTTGGTAAAACCAAGGTTATGGTGTTTAACACTACTCCGCAGTGGGTCAGGAGACCAGCACATACACTCATATATGGTCAGGACACTGTGGAATACACAGAAGCATATACATATCTTGGGGTGGTATTCTCGCGACCGAGGTTTGCTATGAGGAGAGCAGCAGAGACTAGACTGTCTAGAGCATATGCAGCACTGGGAGGGCTAGAGAGGATGTGTTCGCAGGTTCAGTTTCAGGAACCACGAACAAAGCTATGGCTTTTTGATACTTTGGTTACTTCAGCTATGCTTTATGGGGTACAGGTGTGGGGACCATCTGTGGATCATGATAGGTGGAGGAACATGGAGAGGCCCTTGGTATCTATGATCTCTCCGATGATTAGAGCCAAGTCCTCCGTACCAAATGCGATTATTCGAGCAGAGCTAGCAGCCCCTCCTATAGAGATTGAGGCTATTACCAGATCCGTGTCCTGTTTGCACAGCCTATGGGATACACGTGGAGGCAAATACGCTAGATTGGCTCTGGAGTCTTCTAGACAGTTAGCAACGCAAGGAGACGCATCATGTTGGTATGCGCAGATGACCTCTTGGTTTCAGCGGCATGGTTTCAACCTAGATAGATTGCCTCCTTTTCAGTATTCCCTGGATGCACCTTCACTACCAGTCACACGGACGGAGATCACTAGACTTATTCGTCAGGATCTTATACAGTTGGACACCAGGAGGACATGGGTAGAGCCAGTGCAGGAGTTGGGCACGAAGATGGCTTTCTACAAGGAGCATCTTCTCCAACTCTCGGGAGATGGGTTTGTGATTGGTTCGAGCTACATGGACACTCATCTGTCTCATAGTTTGCGATGCGCTATAGGTCAGATCCGCACATCCTCGCACCATTTGGAGATTGAGACAGGCAGATTCAGAGGGATACCACCGGAGAGCAAGATATGTAAATTATGCAGTACAGAGCCAGAGACAGAGTTACATTACATATGCCACTGCACTGTGTATTATGAGATACGAGGGCGCTTCCATTGCTTATTCAGGGAGGGCTTTGGACCCCTAGATAGAGTCATGAAGTATGAGGATCAGAGATGCCTTGGCTTATATCTACTTGAGCTACAGCGGCATAGGGATAGTCTGTTGAGGAAACATGGGACACAACAGTCACACAGACCGATCACAGATTTCTTTGGATCGGGAAAGCCAAGAGAGCAGCCACCAGCGCAGAGTTGTGCCCGCGTGCATACCAGAGGCACCCTCATTGACAAGGCGATTAAGCTTGGGAGATCGAGGCGACCACGACCGAGACACAGGAGCACACTCCATCGACGGAGACTTCAGCAGAGGATCAGGGACATCCTAGCACGACATCCGGAGTGTCATTGAGAACTTACTCTACACTTCATTTTCACTGTCACTACTCACTTCTCATTTTTATTTTTTGCATTCAGTACCTTTGTACTTTTGTATTCAGACATTGTACTAGTTTCACCACTTTGTATCAGCTGGTCTCATAGGTCATTTTGGCCTTTTGAAGACGTTAATATATCATATCATATATATCATATCTCTATCTATCTATCTGTCTATCTATCTATCTATCTGTCTATCTATCTATCTATCTATCTGTCTATCTATCTATATACACATATATACATACAAGGAAACAGAGTTGCATTTCCTAATGCTGAAAATCCCTAGAGATGTCCAAAACAGGTCTCTCTCCAAGGCAGCACAAAAAGGGATACAACTGAGCCCACACGCAATGAGTAGGCAAGATGTCAAAGAACTATAAACTGTATAATGTACAATGGCCAAAGCCCAAAAACTGACAATTAAATAACTTCAAGGGGGCGAAACCCTCCTAAAGAAAGTACAAAGTGCCCTCGCAACCTACTAAACTGAAAGAGGGGGCTCAGCTGAGCAAAAGGTCCAATGTCAAATGCACCAACCAAGGAGAGCCACACCAAATAGCTGAGGATGAGGATGGCGTAGAAGACGCTACCAGGAGCTAACCAGAAATCTGTGTAAGACATCCTAAGGAGAAGTAAAACCAAGTAGCAAGGACTCTATGCAGCGTCTCTATGACTGCACTCTTTGACATCTCTCCAACTGAAAGCTGCAACATAAAAAGGACATCTGAGGGAGAGGAGAAGCTTCATATTCCCATATGGGCGGGTTGTACAATGACATACTTTAGGGTGGTCTATAACTAATGTTTTGATTGTTTTTCAGCTGAAATTGGGATTGTTTTGGACATAGTTTTCACTTCGCCTGCTCCAAACGCCCGTGAAGTATTTGATAGGATACAAAAGACTATTCAAAGTCTTTTGGATGCAAAGAAACCCGCAATTTCATGAAAATTTGTGCAGAGATTGACAGAGCCTCCCCCCCCTCTGCATTACAAGAAGCTGAAGCCGTCTATGCAGAGGAGCCATCGTTGATCAGCATCGAGAGCCCACAGTAAAAGAATAATGCAAGCCTTAATTCGCATTGGCCTGATCAAGGAGAAGGTTCACAATCTTACAGAAACTTTGATTCGGACCCGTGCACACTCTCTGTTCTGTTTATCTGCGCTGAGTTTAATGCGGCTGATAGGATCAGTATCTCCTTTGACCAAACTGTCCTATGTGGCGCTTATAGGACAATCCTTAAAAGACTGACCAACGCATTGCAACTCAAGCATTGGTTTTGCACACCTGTGTTCACAATCCTCTGACTGCAAACCACTCAAATGAAATGCCTGGAAACTCTGCGGAGGGAATAACATGGTAGGAACAGATGTTTGTAATTGTATTCATCAACCAAAGGAAGTACCATTGCTCCAGTGCACTGTACTAAAGACACTCTTAACTTTGGAATTAGAAAAGAAAAACTTCATTGAGACTATTAACTTTAGTGGAAACCCTAAAAAAGCTGAACTTTGGGTACCGGGCACATGTCCTCAAAGCAATCCACATGAAAATCTGGCTACCAAGTGACCAAAAAAAACAACTCATTAACAATGGAGAGGAGAGCGCATCCCATCTGAGAGTAAGCACATTTCTCGTAGATAAGACAAGAACAAATGTGCTCCTACCCAGAAGATAATGTCCTCAATGTGCCATCTCTGATAGACAAGAAAGCCAGCAGCCAATCTCAGCTCAATTAACTGCAGGAGGGAGAGCATCCAATCATCCGACCAACATAGCTCTAATCACAGATGGGGTAAGGGAAGGGAGGCTCCAATAAGACCCCAAGGGTCAATTTAAATAGACAGTGGGTTGAGACTACCAGGAGGTGTCAATAATCAGGTCCAAGTCTTTTATTAAAAAAATCCCCCTTGAGAACATACAAAGCGACAATCTCAAACTTTAGGTCTTAGGTATGCGACTGCAGGATAAGACTCTAGTATTACTCTCCAAGATTGGATAACTCCTATTTGTACCTCTATTCACACATCAGAAGGTATAAAGCCGCTTTCCTCATCTTCAGAGCGCACATCAGCTCCCTTGAATTGGTTCTCTTCCAAGAGCCCCAAGGGGGTATACGAGTGTCATGATCTCCCCCACTCAACTGCATTTATTTTGCTACATCTCCAAAGAGTTGGATAGGGAGTGAATGCTGGTTTGTGGCTGTTCTCCACCTTGTGAGGTAGTTCTCTCATATCGAGGACATGTTTGGAGGCATGTATGTGCAGGGCTGAGATAATTTTCTTGGCTCTCCCAGCATTTTTTCTAGTGCCGAGAGGGAGGTTTTGTCCCATCTTTATGTCTTTTTCCTCGTTTTTCCTATCATAAGCCCCTACTTTCACATCATGGGCTGGTTTTGAAGAGCAGGGCATGTGGACACAAACACGAATGTATGTCCTGCCCTTGACACATTTGTAGCATCATCTAAAGCAACACAAAGCCCAGGCTTCCTCCCTCTTTCTCCTTACCTCTCTCCTTCAGCATTAACTCTTTCCCTCTCATTTGGGGCTGCCACCCCCATGTGAGGCTACCCACTTGTGTGCACCAGTTGCTGCTCACTTGTCACTCAGAGCACCTCCTGCCGCATTCTAAACAAGCAGGATGTGGCTTACCCGATCAAGCAAGCACTAGAGCTGGTTATGAGGAATGGTAATGATTAAAAGAAACCTTTGCTCACCTCACTTTGAGCAAGATGGAAAGGCATTAGTTATGGCTTTGATTTGAAACAATTCTTTTCTTCGTATCACAAACAAAGGAGGCAATTCACTGCCTGCACTTAGTTGGCCCTTAGTGAACGCTCAATACTGCAAGAACAAAAGCTGAAATCCAGATAGATATTTTCCTGTCATGGGCATTAAGTATCTTATGTAACAAATGGATTCGGCCAACTGTCTCATGGCACCGTCTTATAATGCATCACAGGAAGTTGCTTCTGCAGCCTATTATTCGGTAAGATGAATGATGTAATGTCTGTGGAAAGGTTGGACAAGAACCAATGCAGCCAAATTACAAGAACACAACCAGTTTAAGAGTTACGACAAGCAGAATCGAAAGGCCGAACCAGAACAAGAAACACTACCTGGCAAAAAACGAAAGTGTTGAAAATCATGGTGTCCAACACATCTTGCACATCATCCCCATGCAAATTCAAGAGAACTTTCCCTCGTGATTGCAGCTGCCAAAGGACAAACAGCTGATAAATGGTTTGCCCGAAGATATTCCTCCACATGACTGGCGTAATCAATGTCCCTTTCCTGCCAACGGGCACCTTATCCATCAACTCATCATATGGAGGTTCTGTAGCGAGAGCCAAAGCTCCTAACGTGTCCATGATCAAATTGACCCACAATAACTGCACAGCAGTGAGAGGAGCTCTCCCTGACGAATCAATGAAGGAAGTTAAAACCTAACAGAAAGACCAAACTGCAAATCCTACCAAAATGCTTCAAAGGCACACTCTACAAACGTAGGCACCCATAAGCACCATACCTGTTATACAAGCAGAAGAAAAGTTCAGGAGAAGAGCCACAAGATTCACTGTAAGCTGAAACTGTACAAATTTCTGAATGTTTGTGTAGATGGAACGCCCCCATTTGGCCACGGTCACAATGGTGGAAAAGTTATCATCCAAAATAACAATATCGGCACTCTCCTTAGCCACCTGAGACCATTAAAATACACAAATTTGCATCTAGATTTTGGAGGCGCATATGCCCAAGATTCAAATATAGACATCTTGGAAGTAGAGTTCCCAGTTGTTAATATGTTACCTCTGTACCAGCAATTCCCATGGCCAATCCAATATCAGCTTCATGAAGTGCAGGAGCATCATTCGTCCCATCACCAGTCACAGCAACTACATGTTGCTCTCTCTTAAGATGCTTCACTAGCAACAGCTTATCCCCAGGTGACGATCTTGCCATAACCTTGAACAATGAACAAATAATACACTTATTAGTCACAATGCTAGATCACAGAATCCACAACATGCACCTTTCAAAAGAACATGCAACCTAACACCCAAATAGCCAAGGGGTAAAACGCCAATCAATGCCAACCACCATCTGTGACAGACAGCATCCACGACTTAGCAGTTAAGCTGCTAATCCACACCGTTCACTCTGTTATAGATAGCAACGCAAGAATAATCAACCTCTATTTCGTCGAGTTCAACCAGAACACCTCCATCTGTTGGAAGCAAGTAGGTCACCAAGCATCACCACCATCACTCAAACCTCGCTTTCCCACTTATTGTTCATAGCGTCAAAGAAGGAGGTCATCTGTGTTTAGACTGCTTTGACAGATTTCAGTTGGAATATAGGCACAGTCCCGCTATTTTGAAGTGCTCAAAAGAGAGTTTGACATGCCTTGTTATTGGAAAGTTACATCCATAATACTAAAGCAAAAGACTCATAAAGGCCTTCTAAAGAAAAGGAAATGGCACATTTGTAGATAAAGCAGACTTTACAAATATAAAGCAGATACATACATACATATACATGGAAATCAATTGACAAGATTGAAGTTGATGAGAGAGAGAGAGAGAGAGAGAGAGAGAGAGAGATGAAATGAAATGAAATGTTATATTAAAGGTCTTCAAAAGGCCAAAATGACCTATGAGACCCAAAAAGTTACATCTCAAAAGAATCTGATAAAGTGTCTGGAGAAACTAAAATTGAAAGCAAAAAAGCTAAAATAGAACTATAGGGCCTAGGAGCTCTCTAGAAAAAACAAAGATACAATCTTGTGAGGAATCAAGAGGGTAAAAACATCATCATCGTCACCGGTGTCCAGGATGTCCAGCATCGATCGCTCAGTGCTGGCGAATCTCGTTGATGTCCTCAATGGTAAGTACTCTGACCTTGGCGTCTCCCATGTTGTAGTAGAGAGTCCTGGTCTTCTGCTATAATCTCCATCAATGTCGTGATGCCCCTCGTAGTCATGGGCGTCTGGATCTCCCAAGCTCAAGGGATCGGTCAATCAATGTACCTCTAGTACAGGTGGACTCTGAAATTTGTTGTGGTAGTTGCTTCTCTAGCTACTACTTAAAGGCTAGTCGGACATCTCTCTCTAGGGACGTCCCAAATACTATGTATAAAGGAGACTGATCTAGTAAGTGCCTCTACCACCGGGGGGGGGGGGGGGGGGGGGCAGCTAGCTCTGCCCGAATATTCTCATGTGATTCTGAAGCTATCCAAGAGATCATAGAAACCAACAGCCTTTCCATACATCTCCATCCCTTAGTGGTACGAGATACAGAAGGCCCCCATACATGCACTCCATAAAGCATAGATGGAGTCACCAAAGTATTAAAAAGGTTAGAGGTTCTTGGAGTTGAGCCTGCAAACTCATCCTCTCTAGTCTTCCCAAAGCTGCATACACTCTAGTCAGCTTAGTCTCTGTCGTTCTCCTCAAGGAAACACTAGGGCACGAAATACTACCCCAAGATAAGTGTGTGCATCTGTTTGATCCACCATCTCTAGACCATAGGTAAAGGTGGGTGTTGATCTCTTGACCCAATGTGGTGTGCTGTTAAACACCATGATCTTGGTCTTGCCAAGGTTCACAAACAAGCCAATATCTGATCAAAAATGTTCAAGGCATCGAAGTGATGTTGCATTCCCTTTGAAGAGTCAGAAATCAACACAATATCATTAGCATATAGCAACAATGAAATCCATGTCCCTGCCAGTTGTGCTCCTCTATCACCTTGGTCCCTCCCTCTCTATGTAATCTGAAACCTCATCCACATACATACCAAAAAGAGAAGGAGAGAGTGAGCAACCTTGTTTCACCCCTTTAGTGGAGTGAACCGACTCAGATGTCCCTCGAGAGTGCGGACCTGCCCCAGTACTATACTGTATAAAGCCATGACCCCCCAAATCGCTCTATCGGCACCAAAATCTCTTGTAGTCTGCGCATCCAATCTGGCTCTAGAAACTGTATCAAAAGCATTGCGAAAATCCACAGAGCTACAATAAATCCTCCTCCTATGTAATCTGTCCTCTTCAATAATAGCTCTGAGTGTCAATACATGGTCCAGAGTAGAAAACCCCCTCCTGAAACCCGCTTGTCTTGGTGCTCGATGCCCTTTTTGCCCATCTACTCAATTGCTGCTCAAGAATGGATGCATACAGCTTAGCCAATGTGTGTCCAATCACGATAGTTCCTAGGTTCCTTAGGATCTCCCGCCTTGAAGATAGACACAATAGTGGACCTACTCCAAGTATCAGGGAGACCCTCGCACATGGCTCACCATTGCTAAAAAATCTGCAAGCATATCTCTCGCAGGTATGAAGTGCTCTGCCACCAGGCCATCATGATCATATGCCCTCCCAGTCCTCGTTCTGTCAATAGCTTTCTTTAACATCTCAGTGATAAAGAAGTGCATGTCTGTAGGTATGGCTCTGGAGGATCTGGTAAAGGTGGTTGTCCCGAGACTGTGTAGAGAGATGTTGCATACTCACCCCAAGTCTCAGTGCAGGTAATGGCTGGGGGTGGGGAATGCTTATGAAAAAGTCTCCATGCCTCACCCGAGTCCTGACTCAAAAATAGCTGGTACAGGTCCCGCTCTAGATGGGCAAGGTAGGCCCTCTTCTTCCGCCGCACTAAACGCCGGAAGGTAGTCTGGACTGTCTGTAAGTAGTGATCGCCAAAAGTACCTCCCTCTTAAGTCTCACTCTCATCTCTCTACACTCCTCATCATACCTCGATCATGGAAAACGACCCATCACAACAAAAAACAACTAATGAAAAGATAAATGAACATTTCAACAAAGAGGAAAAGGTACAAACAAGAGAGAATGGAGGATCAGAAAAAATTGTCACTTGTGCATACAAAGTCTAACACGGACTCACCAATAGTAAGGCCTTTTTAGTAAGGCCAACAAGCAAAGAGTGCTACCACAATGGCATCCAGGGAAGCAGCATCAACAGTAAGACATGTGCTTGCATTAGAAGTTTTCTAGAGAGAAGAAATACCTGTAATTTTGAGACATTTTCCATCATTTCAGCCTCTGTCCACTTCCTAAAAACTGGACCCTCAACAGCAATTCCATCCTCAGTCAAAATATTACACTCTCGAGCAATGGCCTTTGCAGTTTCTATGTTGTCTCCAGTAACCATTCTCACTCTGATACCAGCACGTGCACAAAGGTTAACAGCATCTACAACACCAGGGCGAACCGGATCCTTGATTCCAACAATTGCTACACATGTAAATCCCATGTCTGGAATTCCACAACCTTCACCTTCCATGTCCTTGAAAGCAAGGCATAGCGTCCGTAATGCATCTTTCGCAAACATATCAATCACTGCCTCCACTTCGCTCCTCTTATCATAGTCTAAAGGGTTCACGTTTCCATTTGAATCCATGATATTGTCACACAAGCTGAGAACAATTTCTGAGGCCCCCTTGCAATGAGCACGGTATTTACCATCTCCAAATCCTAGCAGCACTGCCATCTTCTTTTTTAAAGAATTAAACGGTTCCACTGTCACTATAGTGGCTTTTGACCGAACTGCTTTAAAAGCTCCTCCTAGATTCAAACCAAACCTCAATATGGCAGTCTCAGTTGGTGAGCCAAGAAGCTCCCGCTGGTCATTGTATTCCACCACATCTCCACTAGTGTTCTGAAAAATTCCTTCAAGAAGCACCTCTAGAGCCTTCTCAGAAAGAGAAGAAGTCATCTTGTGTGGCTCCTGAATCCCCTCACCAGCCCATACCTTTACGACAGTCATCTGATTGGTCGTCAAAGTTCCAGTCTTGTCGCTACATATACAGGTCGCTGAGCCCATTGTTTCACAAGCCGAGAGGTGGCGAACAAGAGCTTTGTCTTTCATCATTTGTTTCATGGCATAGGCAAGACTCAAAGTCACAGCAAGTGGTAAACCTTCTGGAACCGCAACAACAATAATGGTCACTGCGATAGTAAAGAACTCTACAATGTCCTCCACATCCTCTCCTGACCACTGTGTTAAATCCTCTTTCTCAACACAAAAGTTGAAAAGTAGAATGGCAAAAGTCAAAATGGCGAACCCCAATCCAATCTTTCCCACAAGGGTTGCAACCCCGTTGAGCTTCACCTGCAGAGGAGTCTCCTCATTTCCAACCTCACTAAGGCTGGATAGTAGATTCCCCCACTCGGTATTCATACCAACCCCCGTTATCAACATCTTTCCCGACCCATCTTGCACCTTTGTACCTGCCAAAAGACAGGGCTTGTTCAAGCTAGGCAAGACAGGCTCACTCTCTCCTGTTAGGCTGGACTCGTCTAAAGTCAATGAGAACCCGTTGATGAAAAGACCGTCTGCAGGAATTTGATCACCTATAGACAGGTGCACTACATCACCCACTACTAAGTCATGAATGGAAACCTTCTGACGGCGTCCATGTCTTGAGACTTGAACTGAAATTTTCTTCTTTTCTTTTTCCAAATCACGAAACTGAAGAGATTGCCTGTAATCACTAGTTGCTGTGACGAGCACAACTATAAGTATGCTCATTAAAATGCCCGCACCATCATGCCATCCTTCGCTTAAACCTTCAGTGGACACACCAATGATAAGGGATAAGATTGCACATACTACAAGGATCATCAATGTCAAGTCATGCAAAGCCTCCCACACATACACCAAAAAACCCTTGGGAGGCTTCTCGGTATGAGTGTTATGCCCAAAAATTTCCCTCCTCCTACTGAGATCATCTAAAGTTCCATCAATCCCACCCTCAAGTGAAGGGACTTGAAGCTTGTCGGCAATTCCCTGCAGACGACCCAAGGCATTATAAACTCCAATTTTTTCATTCAAGCGCGTAAGTTCTTGTGCATGAGTTTTGAAACCATGCTTTTCTGCTTTGGCAACAGCTTCTTTGACATTGCTTGCAGTGTTGCTTGCAATAAGACCACCTGCAGGCAATCCACCAACATCTTCTGAGCTATAGAAATATGTACACAATATGGGTGAGGCAGAAACTTGGTGGTAAAGCTTTGCAAAATTTGCCTTCTATGAACTTCAAAGCAGCCCTTGTTGCCGTGATGCCAGTCCTGACCTTCCTCTGTGCAGACATCTGGCAACAACAAAAAACGTGAGTATGGCATGCCTATCACAAAGAATTAACCTCGTCCATGTCCCGAAAAACTTAAGAGAAGCATACATAACTCATATGAGCTTTACACAGCAGATCAACAAGAACAGAAAATGCTACACACATCTTCAGTCTCAAGTGTACATAAATGACTGACACAACAGCCAACCACCATGATGACAGAAGACCAGAACACCAGTTCACATATTGCCACCATGTACTGAATTGCGACTAGCTTCTGGTTCATTCATTAGTGCACCAAGTGTTGATGTGGCACGAGAAATCACAGGTGCGTGTTAAAAAGGGATATCAGAGCACTGTATGTGACAAACACTCTCTTTGACATACATACCGCTGTTTTGCGCTTCTCCACATTTGCTGTGTGTCGAAATCGCCGTGTTGGATTCAGTGTTAAGGTATTTTCTCTCCATTTCAATTGAGACTCGTCTGACGCGCCTTTGTTGGGGATGTTGAAGGGCTCCATGGCAGGAAGATTCTCCATTCTTGCAAGATTTGCAGAAGAGGGATGTCTGAGGGTGCCAACAAGAGCCTGGAGATGGAATTCAGTAAGATCAAGAAGCAGGAGCAGGAAGGAACCGCCGGCTGTTGCGTGCGTGGGAGTGTGTGTATTTTTGGGGGGCGGCCGGGGGGGCGGGGAGCAAATGCGCGCGCGCACGCGCTTGCAAGGCCGCAGTTACCTACTTACTCCAACACTGCGATTTAAGTTTGACTCCATTTTGCGCACAGAGAGAGAGAGAGAGAGAGAGAGAGAGAGAGAGAGAGAGGACTGTGCGTGTGAGTGAGTTATGGCTTGTGCTCCTGCGCACAAGGTGTTTCTACGAAGACGCATCGCACGACTAGACCTCTATAGCAGGAAGGCTGGAGCAGAGGACCAATGAAGATTACGAATCCGATTGTGGGCACTGGTGTGTGAGAGACATGAGTGCGGGCACTACGGGCCCCGGGGGCCACGCGACTGATTCGTCGATAATTGAACAACGAGTAGGACTGCTCCAGATTCCTGGACTTGACTCTTGAGTCTTGACCTTGTCCACCTTGGCGACATGCCCCAAAAAAGCAGTGTGTTCTAAGCTTTGGAGGTAAGGATTTCCAAAGCATGCAAGAATCCTTAGGATAGTTGGTATAAAATAAAAATCTCTTTATTATCTTGTTGCATGCAACATGGGTGCTCGTCACTTAGGTTAGATCCAAAGCAGCGATCTTTATTGCATTCCTTCCTCGCTCTCTCTTCTCTCATTGCATACAGAATGTGCGCTCGTGATTCATGTTAGATTCATAACAACAATCTCTCTTGCATCCCTTCATTGCTCCATCTGAAGTAGTTGGAAAGCCCCTATAGATCCTACACATTGGTACAGCTAAAGCTGCTCGATGTTATGAAGAGTGCAATGCAGGGTTATGTGCCATGTCAAAGTGGTAAGGCAGATATGAAGGTCAAGGGTGGGCAAAGGGTAAGCGGATATATATTCTTTATGTGGTCTTTTGGGTCAGAGTGCTCTGTCATGGCGCTTATCAAAGGTGGTTGGTCAAAGTGGGCAAAGTGCAGGAATAAAAGTGCCAGAGGAGGCCCTCAGTGTGGTTTACAAGCTTGTCCAGACAGCTTCTCAATCAGGGCAAGTTATGGCAATTTGAAGTTTGAAGTGGTTTGCAGATCCTTGCCAGATTGGGAAGTAGCAGATGGTGGACCCAATGGAAGGGAATGCATGGGCTCGAAGTGTTAGTCTTATGCTGCATAGCGGTGTTTTCGAATCGGCAATTGAAGTTCAAGCGTCTGAGATATGAGCAGTGGAAGTATCATTGGGGGCCAGTTATGTGCCAATCTGACTGCCTCGATAGGTGTGTCATCTGGAGTTTTTTTTTAGCTTTCCAAGGATTGCATGGGTATTATGCAGCATGAGAAGGCTATAGGAAGTTACGAGGCGTCAGTCAGAGTTCGGAGCGGCGAGATACTAATGGTCAAAATTTGGGACAATAGCTGACGGAGCAGTGCCATATGATTTTCTCAAATTTTGGGCTAACCGTTTGTGGTCACAGAAGACTCGAGGTGCGGTGCGATTCACATGGACCGAGACTAGCTTGGTAGGCTTTTACAGTGCATTCATCATAAAGATAACTTGAAATCCAACACAAGGGTCCAAATTAATAATACAGAGCACTATTTGCCCCTCTCAGCCACTCACAAGCCTCTCTCTGGCTTAAGCTGGTGGGCACTATGTGACTAGAAAGCGGAAATCTATGTCAATGTAGTCATCACCACACCAGCCACTCACAAGCCTCTCTCTGGCTTAAGCTGGTGGACACTATGTGACTAGAAAGCGGAAATCTGTGTCAATGTAGTCATCACCACACCAGCAGCCTCTTTGCGGTCCTTCCCTGAGTCACTATCACTGCTTTCCTCCTATTGCTTTTACCTTTGTGCTTTTTAGAATCTTTGTCTTTGCCTTTGAATCCACAATCCTTCGCCAAATGACCACACTTTCCACAATTGTAACAACGGTTCTTCGTCTTCTTTCTGGAATCCGAAGCAACAAGGGCTTCCCCATCTATCTCAGAAACCTGAATTTTGGCTTGAGTTATCAACAAGGCTTCCTCCTCAATGAGAAAAGAGCTGAGATCATCAAATTCTAGGTTTTCCTTCATGACTTGTAGCCAAAGTGTCCTAGACATTGTTTCATACTCCTTGGACAACTTTGTGAGAACCAAAGAAGCTAACTGTGTACTTGTCAATGCACTTTTTATAGCCAATAGTTGATCGTGAATAACTTTTTATAGCCAATAGTTGATCATGAATAACTTTGGCCTTCATAAGAAATGATTGCATGGAACTTCCTCATGGAAACTGGATGGCAAATAACTGTCCAAGAAGGGTGACTGCTCCCATCATAGAATCCCGATCAAACATTCCTACGAGCTTGAACCACATATCTTTGGCAGTCGTTAAAGTCTAAATAGTTGGAGAAAGGTCCTTTGTAAGAGATTGCGCAATGACTGACATTGCCTTCGCATTAGCCGCATCCCAATCGATACACGATTTGAGATATTCATCATCTTAAAGGCGGGTATACATGTTGGGGGAATCCCTCGTGGGACAGGGCTTTGAGCCATTGACAACTTTCTCATAAGCCTTTCCATGAGAACCAAAGTCGCATGATCAAATTCCATTGAGCGTAGTTATTGCCGTTCAAATTGTTGCTAGCGCTCGAGCAAGGGGGAGCCATGATGAAGTTGCAAGATCTAGAATCCTGAAAAATCCTTCTCGCACTCTAAGGGTAGAACCACAAACCAAGCCTCAAATTCTCGAGCCAATCCTCAAAATCTGCTATTGGTTGTTTGTCTCCCAAGCCGCTTCACACCCTCGATTGGTCCCAAGTGACTCTGCAATGCCTGCTCTCCCTCTTTGAAGTTCAAAACTCCAAACTTCTCCCAAAATCTACCTCTTACAGGCCACCAAGGCAATTGCCACCTTCTCCCTCTTTGCAGCCTAAGGAATGCTCCAAACTCCTGGTAGGCTCTGGCATTTCAGAACGTTGCAAGGGAATTGTTGCCAAGGAGGGGCCATCGTTTACTGACTGCATTTTAAAGTGCACAGTGGGCAACGATGTAGGGGGGAAATTGGTCAACGTTAAAGCCCTGCCTGAGGGCAACGTTTTAAAACGTTGCCAGCAGGGAGAAGGGGCACCATGGATTGTCGACTCAATGTCTCAAGAAACAAGGGTGGCGCTTTGGGGAGGGGGGGGGGGGGGGGGGGGGGGGGGGCAGGGGGTTGTACTTGTCCCACCCGCTATCGCTGTCCAATTGGCGCCAACACCCTCTCGCTAACTGCTGCAACATTTCAAAACACATGCTTCTTTGGTATTATAGATTCTCCCATCAAGAGAGACTTGATACAATATATTTTTTGTGTTCCTTGTGACCTAGGTGATGCAATGAAGATGGAAAGCTTTATGCATCACGAACATAACATAGACTTTGTAAAAAGCATTAACCATCCCCATCCTCAGTCCTAAGGCCTCAAACACCTTCAAAGGTGGAGAGAGCTAGCGGGGAATCAGGGTAGGGAAGAGGAAGAAGAAACATTCATAGGAGAAAGAAATAGTTCTTCACTTATCATCACTCTTCTTGCTTAGCATACATAATAGCATTGCAATGAAGATGGAGAAGATGGCAAGCTTAAGCATTGAAGCATGGCTCTTGGTTGGATTTGCATTCCATAGCCAAGAGTGTTGGTGTATGATCTCAACTTCTCTACAAGCTTTGAAGAAGGAGATGGAGCTCTTGCACTTTGCAACCCACACAATGAGTGTGTGTGTGTGTGTGTGTGTGTGTGTGTGTGTGTGTGTGTGTGGGTGGGGCGGGGGAGGGATATACCACCCAAGCTAGTCCCCTCCTTGCTTTGGTTGACCCCCTCTTCTAGCACTATCTTGCGCTTGATTGGACCTTCTCAAGCCTGGCCAATCACATGCTTAGTGCATAGCAAGCAAGTATGTTAGCCTTGGGACAAGTGTCCCCCTTTCCCCTTTGAGAGAGAGGACTTGATAAATGCATAAACAATTAATTGAATTAACTAAATTGTCATTGAACCCCTTGGGAGGCCAACCAATAGGCTTTAGGCACACTATGAGGGCAACATGAAGAGGATCTTGACAGGTGTCCTATTTGCTTTCTTTGTACCAAGCTTGCCTTGTGTACAAAGAGGGCTCACCCCCTCATGAGTAGGGATGTGCTTTGACTTTTGAACACCTTAACCCCTCAAGCACCTTAGTCATTAAGAACCTCAAGCACATTAGTCAGCAAGCATGACAAGCACCTCAAGCTTGGGCCGGGTTCCCACCAAGCACAGCCCTAGCTTTCCTAAGGTCAAAGGACTTTTATTAACACTAATTTGGAGGTCTTTAATGAAGCTAAACCTAAGGTCTTTAAGCTCCATTAGCCAGCCTTGCTCTTTGACATACCATTTCTTATTTTGACCCCTTTACCATTGGCCCCGTGTTCAGATAGATCTATAAGCACATGTCTATATTCTAGCCCTTGTTTTCGTTTATTCTCTTACATTAAATGATCGATTTAATATGAGAAAATCGTTTTGATATTAGATTTTATGACATTACCTCTCTCTTGAAATCATAGTTGTCCTCAATTTATGAGGTAGAAGAGATAAAGTCTTAGTCATTAGTCAATGTTTCTTAGCGGGTAGAGGATCCCTTTTTACCCTACGACATCATTCCAAGATGATGAGTAATCTATTTGGTGCTTGGGAGACGTAGCTGCCGCAAGCATGTCCACTTTCATGGTAGACCAATAGAAGTATGTCTCTACTCCTCGAAGAGTGGGTTGAATGCCTCTATGCCCCGCATAGGGAGGAACATGGGATTCATACATAACTTTCTCATGAAGGGAGTGGGTAACACATAGCCTATTGCCATGGAGAAGATAACCATCTTGTAAGGTGAATGGTTACTCTTTCCTCCCCAAAGCAAGGACTGACATATATCTTTAAAGTCAGGGTCAGTAGCATACTCATCTATCATAGAAGATAGATCATTGTGAGTTGCTATAGACACATCATTAACTTTTGGTTGTCGTGAAAGTGCATCGGCCACTTGATTGTGCTTACCAGCAATGTGAACAATATGAAAATAAAATTACAAAAGAAAATTTGCCCACCTCATTTGTTTGTCGGAAAGCTTGGTTTGCGTCATGAAGTACTTGAGACTTTGGTGGTCTGCTCATAAAATAAATGGAGTCCCCAATAGATAGTGCTTCCATGTGTCTAGGGCATGTAGAACAACTAAAAACTCTTTTTCGTTTATGCCCAAGACTCGCTCATCGGCATTGAGCCTTCGGCTCTCATATGCTATGGCATGCCCTTTTTGAAGAAAGACTGCTCCAAGGCAATCACCACAAGCATCACATTGGACCTCAAATGGTTTTGAGAGATTTGGAAGCATAAGAACTGGTTGGGAGGTAAGCTTCTCTTTGAGCTTGTCAAAAGCATTTTGCTCCTTAGCAATCCATGAGTACTTAACGTTCTTCTTTGTTAAGTCATGTAATGGTCCTGCTATTTGAGAGAATTTTGTTATAAGCGTCTATAATATGCACACATACCAATAAAGCTTCTTAGCTCATGTAGATTCATTAGGTTAGGCCATGCTTTTATTACCTCCAACTTTGATGGATCCATATGGATATCATCTTGAGAGATAATATGATGTAAGTACTGAATCTCTTGAAGGAAAAATTTGCTTTCCTTTTGATTGATTAAAAGCTTGTTTTCCCTCAATGCTTGAAACATCACATGGAGATGTTGCTTGTATTCCTCCAAGGACTTGGAGTAGATGATGATATCATCAAAGAACAGTTCAATGAATTTGCGATAGGGTCTAAAGATTTTCTCCATTAAACTATTGAACATGGCTGGTGCATTAGTCAGGCCAAAAGGCATGACTAGATATTCACGAAGACCAAACGTTGTACAAAACGCGGTCTTTAGGATATCTTCATTCACTATCCTTATTTGATGATAGCCACTTTTAAGGTCAATCCTACTGAAGTAGGTAGAGCCTTGTAGCTTATCCGAAAGATCTTCTACTCGAGCTACAAGAAATCTGTTTTTGATAGTGATATGGTTTAGTGCTTGATAGTTCACACACATGCGGTATGTACCATCTTTCTTTTCACTAAAAGGACTGGAGAAAAAAAGGGAGAGGAGCTAGGCCTCACCATCCCTTTGTCTACCAATTCTTGCACTTGCCTCATGATCTCCTCTTGTTGAGCTTAAGAAACTCGATAAGGAGGCTTGTTATAGGTGGTGAGCTTCCTGGTAGGAGCTCAATTTGATGGTCATCATCCCCTCGTTTTGGAGGTAAGTCCATAGGGATATCATCGATGAACACATCTTGGAATCCTTTTAGACAAAAATATTACATAGTAAAGGAAAATTTATGAAACTAAACAACATTGCTTATGCATGCTGTCATCCACATACTACCTATTCGGGTGTCTCATACCATCAGAATAAGTAGTATATGTCATACCTTGATGAATCAGGATATCATCGGTCACGCTCATCATTCAATAATCAATTCTCATCAATCTCAAGTCCAATTCCATAAATACCTTCGCGACAAAAAATCATCAAATATCAATTCCAAATCCAAATCCAAATATCTACCACCATATACCCGGGTTGAAAAATCATATTAAGGACAGTGGTGGCCAACCACCAATGTAGCATGATTGTGTGATCGGTGTTGCCTAAATCGGTGAATCTACACCAAACATGCTGCCTAAATTGGCGAGTCGGCACTTGTGCTCCCTAAAGCGGAGGATCTGCACTTAATATTGTTGGAAACAATAAATGTCTTATTTATCAGTGTGCTGCCTAAATTGGCAGATCTGCATGGACAAATGGTGCTGCCTAAATCAACAAATCTACACCAAGATGAGCATTTACACACTGCCTAAAACGGGGAAGCTGTGTGCATGTGACCAATGAACTAGACAAGACATAAAAGAGGAAAATATTTACTATCTGTTTGACACCATTTTGGAGTATAGCAAAGCACTTACAAACTATTGTGCATGAATTCAGAATATCGTAGCTAATGTGAGTAGCTAGATTGGTTAGTGTCAAAGGATTTTGAGAACAACTCCATTTAGTACAAAGGTCAAGCCAGAATATGAGAGATGGATGCCTTCATAACTCATAACATAACATGAGAAAAGGAGGGATTAGGTATTTGATGTATGTACCAACATTTGAAAATATATCTACCAATGTCGGAGAGATGTACAAGTAGGAGAGAGCTGCAACTAACAAACTGACATCAAAGTATAGTTAATAAATCCAAAATGGGTTAATTTTGTGTTAATTATTGATCATGAATTAAAACTATATTTTATTAGTTTATAGGATAGGATGGTCACTTAATATCTAGAATTTGATTCAATATAAGTGTTTGATTGCACATTTAGAAGGTAAAGTCTTGGCACCTTGACTCGACAATCGCAAAGTTAAAAATAAATTAAGCTGGAACACAACTAAAAAGTTATCCATAACCTTGCACGAAAACGTAAATGTGAGACAACTTAGCAAGAAGGAAAAATTTGCAATTCTAATTGAATAGCACAGATAAACTAAAGTCACAAACAAATAGAAAATGTAGGAACCCAGATCCGATTTGATTGTATAGCGCAATTTAAGAGACAAAATTACACTAATTACTTACAGACGTCTACGATGATTAGCCTTGGAATGAGTAGAAAGGGAGATGGAATTATTGGTCCAACAGATTATGAACATCACAAAATTAATTCGATCTAGATGCTTTTTCTAAGAAGTTTCCATTTATGACAGGGATTGCCAGTTAGACATAAAATTATGTAAGAGAATGGAGGTTATGCACAGAAAATGCCTTGCAAAACCACATACTTAAACTTCTTGATTAAACTTGTAGTAGGTAGTTTGGGAGTCTGCAGCTTGTACAAATTACGTAAACTAGGCTAAATAATGCTTTGAAAGTCAGATAACGCAAACCACACGGGGTAGATCCTTGTTATTCAAAATTAAGCAAAGTAAATGTCTAATTAGTTGGAATAGAAGAATAAGGATCCCTCAAGTAGGGATGCCAGTTTGCATATTCACGAGACACTCATACAGTATGTGTGTTTGTGTGGTTACACAAGTAATGGCCATGGATAGTGTGCCAAATGCAATCATGATAGATGGGTCGCACCATCTGCTTACTCAAAATAGCATATTTGGATATCACATTAATAAGCACATTTTACTACCTATATAATAAACAACTACATAATTTAAATCATTAATAAACAAAAAACATAGATTTAAATCATTAATTCATAATATATATACATTACATCTTATTTGTATCTTTAAATGTAAATAATACATAGAATGTATCAACTAAAGGCAATATAAATGCTAATAAACTCTAATATGACAAAAAATATATTTTACATATAAGTCCTCAAGAAGAAAATTACGAAAATGAACTACAATTACCGACGATAGTAGTAGAATACACACATTTGGATTTGTATTATATTGTATATATTCTTTAGTTAGTACATTCATTCTCGATATACTTTATTTTAATGTACTTTTAATGCAATTATTGGAGTATTATATAAAAATAATTTATTATCGTAAAATATATAACATTATTGATCTCAACTACCAAAACATAAAGGGGGGGGGGGGGGGGGGGGGTCAAATGCAGTAGACAAGGGGGAGAGCGAGAAATGAAATGAAATGTTATATGAACCATCTTCAAAAGGCCAAAATGACCGATGAAAGTAAAGTGATACAATCTCGGTGGATCTAATGCAATGTCTGAGTACAAAATAAAATAAAGTAAGGTGAAAGACTACATTAAAGAGAACTAAAACTAAATCCTAACAAAACGTCAGACGAAAATTGTCATCATCATCGTCGATGCACGTGGATGCCCGATATCAGACGTTGTCAGAGAAAGTATTGCATTGGAGTCGTAGTGGGAGGGGGAAGGAGAGAGAGAGGAGAAATGAAATGTTATATTAACCGTCTTCCAAATGTGTATGGGAACAAACCCATACAATCCTTAATGGATCTAATACAATTCTTAGGTACAAAACTAAAATGAAGTAAAGTGAAATACTAAACAGACTAGAATTAAAAGCCTTAAATTGTCAGATGAAAAACAACATCATCATCGTCAATGCCCGAGGATGCCCATCGTCATGCATTGTCAGAGAAAGTATTGCATCGAGCACCGAAGAGCTTTGTTGATGTCCGCTCTCAGAAATGTTCGCCTCTGTAAGTATTATAGCCTATTAAATAAAGGGTCCCGGGGAGTTACAAAGAGGGCGAGCCGCTGCATGGTGATTGGTAGGAGGGGTCGTTGGCAAGTGAGGGAGAGATAGAGATCCACTGCGGTAAATAGAGGGAATGGTCGGCTCCATCAAACACACACACACACACACACACACACACACACAGATTCTCTCACACAACCAGGCTGATACACACCTGCTGTTTGCCCTGCATGTGCTCTAGGATATATACCTCCAAGAAGAAATCCGTGGCCACTGCTCCAGGTCAATGGTCCTAGAGGTCGAGAGTGAGGTAGAGGAAAGCGGTAGGGAAAGCATGGTGCACTAGAAGTACTGTGAACATGCTAAAAGCATTGGATGTGTGTGTGTGGATGCTAGGTGTGAGAGCATGTGGCCGCCAGCCGCGAAGGAGAGAGTGAGTCATTGGGTGGTCGTTGTAGAGAGAGAGAGAGAGAGAGAGAGAGAGAGAGAGAGAGAGAGAGAGAGAGAGAGAGAGAGAGAGTTGGAGATTGGTGATGCCCATTGCATGGCAGGTAGGTGATGGGCCTACAAATGAGAGAGAGGGAGAGTGTGTAAGTTTGCAATTGGGTGGTTACGAGTCACTTGTTCCTAGCCAGTAGAAAATTGGCACCCCATGCATGGCAAGGTAGGGAAGACCTAGTCATAAACTATCAAACTCACGAGGTTCACTCCTTTATGGGTGTGCGTCGACTGGTGCGAAGGAGAGAGCAAAGGCAAGAGAGAGATGTGTTGCATGCAAGAGCGAGTTAGAGCTGTTGCCAGTGCAGAGTAGTCGTAGCCCTCGGATGCCAAGCCAGAGTCAAGTCAACCCTGCAGGGTGAGCGACACACCATCCGATCCATAGTGTGTTGGAGGCGGTTGAGCCCAAGTGAGAGTGATGACGTTGTTCACGCTACAGTTGTTGCTATTGTGCATTGTCACAAGGGTGTGGTTTACGTTTTTGTAAACTAGCAATGAGAGTTATGTGATGGCTTGTAACGAGATTGTTATCTATGGGGTCGTTCCTACGATAACAAGATTTTCAAACTTATTTTTCCAAGCTTTCAGCAATGGCGTGGCCAATCCCTGATTTTCCCTATGGTGTTGCACAACGGGAAGAACCACGAAGGACACTTGGAACTCTTCGAGACAAATGCCCAAGCAAAACTCACTTGGACAATCAACGACTATCAAGATTATTTTTGTGAAGTTGAAAGAAAACCCGTCGTGCTCCAGTGTATTTTCCTTTTTCCTCAATTACTACCTGCATATACTCATAGTTATTCTACAACTCTTATACCTATCGCTTCTTCTCTAATATACATGTGTTTCTTTCATATAATCATAAATGCAATCTATTATACATGTATTGCTTTCATATAACCATAAATGCAATCGAATGCTCGTTATCGGGCCAACTCAAATATAACTTGTTTTTCACCCATCAAAAGTGAATTTTTTTTCTTTGCTATTTAGTTCACTTAGCCTAGCTATGAATTTCTCAAGCACAAACACCTTGCCTCTGCATGAAGAAGAAAAATCAAAGTAAAAGGGAAAAAAATTTACCAATATAATGATAAAACACACTTAGCTTTGATGGTTGATTGTGAAGTTCTCTGTATCCATGCCTGCATACCAAGCTAGGACCATATCCAATGCTCTGATACCACTTCTACAAACGAGAGCGTGGAGATCCTTCCAAAATACCAAAAATAGCACAACATAGCTCATGAACGACAAACCTGCATACCTGCTAATTGTACTCACACATAACCCAAACTATGTGCAAGAGGAGAGAGACAGAGAGCGACAGAGAGTAGGAAAACACGTGCAAGTACACCTCCTAGACCGGAGTTCTATGATGGCATGGCAAGAGGGAAGGGAAGAGAGGAGAGAAGAAAGACACAAGCACTAGGTGCAATCTCCCCCTGTGCCAGAGTGAGCATTTTCCTCTTGCACGTATTTACTTATAGATTTCTTGAATGCTCAAAATGAGTACAAACTGATCGATCGGTCATAAATGGCCAGAGCCCATGAAGAGCAAGTGAATAATAAAAATATACATAGAATATATATCTTGTTCCATAGTCAATAGCTCGGTTAGCTTTTTCCACCTGTGAGCCGCATTAAATAATAAAATATCATTTCCATTACACACAAAGCAGGACGGGGTGTGATCATACAGGACCCAAAAGGTAAGGTAATTTTCTCCAAAGTCGATGATTTGGAAGGTGTTCACATGACAATGAAGAGGAGTACTTGAAACTCCATTTGGGGCTAAAGCAATGTGTGGAGTTTGGCATCTCTAGACTGGTGATTAAAGGTGATGCTCTCTTAGTTATTAAGCAGCTTTTGGGTCAATGGCAGGTAAAAAGGGATTCTCTCAAAAACTTTTTTTTTTCATAAAAAGGCTATTGAAGTTTTTTGAAGTGGTGCAGTTTAAGCATGCTAGGAGAGAGCAGAACCAAGAAGCTGATCAATTGGCTAGTAGTCAAGTGCAACTCCAAATACCAAGTTTATATGTGGTACCCGCCATGTATGCACGTAGAGAGACCTTAAAAGAAATTGATGATTTTTTGAGCACGAGTCAATTTCGAAAGGGCTGTCAAAGATGCAAAAGAGGAAAAGGCTCGCAAGTTCACTTTGGTTGGCAAAGATCTAGTGACATATGGTCGAGATGGAGTGCTACGTAGAGTCCTCTACAAGGAGGAAACCGATATGGTTTTTGAGCAGTGTCATGAAGAGAGTGGACATGGCAAAGATCAAATACTTTTTTGTGTTCTTAGAGCTGGTTTTTTGGGGGCCTTCTATCGTACAAGATGTGCAAGACATGCCATGAGTGTCAAACCATGGGTGAAAGACGACTGGTAGCTGAGCCATAAGGGGCTATCATAGCTCAAGATGCATTTGAAAAGTGGGTTTTGGATGCTATTGGCCCACTACCCAAGTCGGCAAGCGGCAAGAAATTCATACTGGTGGCCATTGATATCTAACTAGGTGGGTTGAAGCAAAAATAGTAAAAGAGATAAATGCTCAAACAGTTGCTTAGTTTGTTTTTTATTGCATATGTTGCCGGTTTGGAGTTCCTTGGGTGCTCATTTATGATCGTGGTCAAGCATTTCGAAGTAAGCTAGTGAGTGCATTAGTGGAGAAGTTGGGTATCCAACCCCAATTTTCTTCTCTTTATCATCCACAGTGCAATGGGTTGGTCGAGAGTGAAAATGGGAATATTGTCAAAATGCTCACCAAGTGTGTGTACAAGCAGATTGAAGAATCAGAAGCTAATCTTGACAAGTGTTTGTGGGTATACATGACTTCTTATAAAGTTGCCACCAACTTTACCCTTATAAGCTGGTTTATGGAAAAGAGGTAGTGCTGCTAGTGCAGGTTCAGCTAGGTGCATTGAAAGGTATGTGGTGGATTGATAAACTCACGAAGATGTTTTGCAAGACAAAATTAGAAGTCTAGAAGCTTTGAAGATGGAGTGAGAAGCAGCAGTGGATTTCTATGTGAAGTAGCGAGAGAAAAGAGTGGCAAAGTTCAGCCAGTACTTGCCGAGAAGAAGCAGATAGTGAAAAGGATTCGATGATGACGTATGAGAGCTATCTTGATTTCACTTTCTAGAAGAAATCCAAGAATAAGTGGACAAGGCTATACAAGGTCCATCATGTTTTTCCCATTGGCAACTATCAATCAATGAGGATGAACGATCAGTTTCTCAAACACAGGGTGAATGGTTTGCATCTCAAGCTATATTTTGAAAGGGAGTTGGTACCTACAGAGGTGCATCAAGTGTTGATAGAAGGGGTTGGGTAACCAACCTAATCAGGAGTCGTCTACACCACGAATAATACTATGTACATACAATAATATTTTTTGCCTAGCTCACATGTTTGCTAGTTTTGCAGTTTCCAAATTCCAATAGTTATGTTTTTGGTTGAATATAAATGTTCAACAAGGGGGTTGGGCAATGATGGTGTAGCTAAAATTGTTTGATGCTATGAAGAGTGCAATGCAAGGTTATGTACGCTCTCTAGGGCATGTCAAAGTGGTAAGGCAGATCTGAAAGTCAAGGGTAGCGGATATGTATGCTTTATGTGGTTTTTAGGCCAGAGTGTTCTGCCATGGTGCCTATCAAAGGTGGTTGTTCTAAGTGTGAAAAGTGAAGGAATAATAGTGCCAGAGGAGGTTCTTAGTGTGGTCTACAAAAGATGGTCTAGACAAGTCCTTGATCAGAGCTATAGAGGGTAAGTTATGGTGGTTTGAAGTTTGAAGTGGTTTGCAGATCCTTGCCGGACTGGGCAACAACATATGGTGGAACCCCATGGAAGCAAATGCATGGGCCTGCAGTGCTAGTCTTCCAGTGTAAGTCGGTATTTTTGGATTGGCAATTGAAGTTCAAGCGTTCGAGATATGAGCAGTTGAAGCATCATTAGGGGCCAATTATGTGTCAATTTGAATGCCTTGATAAGTGTGCCATCTAAAGTTTTCTGAGCTAAAAAGGGTTTGCATGGGTACTATGTGGCATGAAAAGGCTATAGCAAGTTACTGGGCATCAATCTTTGTCCAAAGCGGTGAGATACTGACAGTCAAAATTTGGGACAATAGCTGGCAGAGCATGCCATATGATTTTCTCGGTTTTTGGGCTAACAGGTTGTGGTCACAGAAGACTCAGGGTGCGAATGCAATCCACGTGGACCCAGATCCACTTGGTGTCTGATAAAGATAGAGATTTCCAAAAAAGAAGAGGACGCCCTATAAGGGGCCATATTTTTATATTTTTAGACAAAGGTCTTGGAAGGAGGTTCTTTGGCGAGTAGCCACAGAGAAGAAGAGAAGGGAGAGGAAGCGTTTTTGGCGAAGACGACCTGCAAGGGTGGTCAAGAGACATTGAGAAGTGATTACGAAAGTGCAATCCCCCCATCCCCCTTCTAATCTCTACTATGTACTCTTTCGTCGTTGGTGTCGATGTGTGTGGGTAGTCCCTCGGGTCGTTCTTTTGTGTGGTGCAGAGAGTGAGCAAGAGAGAAGTGTTGTGTGGTGTTGGCATGCGTGATTGAAGCCATGTCGGTGTTGTGTGGTTTGGAATTCACCAAGGTGCGGATAAGCTTGCTGGTTTGGTGGTTTAGAAGCTGTGTAAGGAAAATTGTGTCATTTTGTTGTGATTTGGAGCGGACTAGGGTATTGTGATCAACTTGGACTATAACAAGACAACCTATGAGTGTTTTTGGGTGTGCATTCCCCCTTTCCAACGTGTAGGGTGACTACATGGTTGTGTATTGAAGCCTTGCTGTAGGGAGCAATTAGTGTTAGGCAATGCAGAATGAGAAAATTTTCAAAGAATTAATGACATCTTTTAGAAGTAGAGCTAGTAGGAGTAGGCCATAAAACTGTGAAGCCAAAGCCATCACAAATTGTCATGTAGATTGTGGTAGACTAAAGTGCCCTCCCATAGGTAGGATATAGGCAATCTCAGATAGTGCGGCATCAAAAGAGTGGATAGGTTGAATCCTACATGCACACCAAGAAAATGCAATTCATATTATAAAATCTCAATGTACACCAAGGGAAGATATCCTCTATTTGACCAACCACCAAAAAACAAAGAAAATCATAGTCCACGACACTTTTAGTTGCCTCTAAAGTCCACTCAATCAAAGCATCCAAGATAGAAGAGGTTGTCTGCTGACTCTAATCGTATAGTGTCTCTATAATGTAGCATAGACAACCCTCTAGGCCAAAGGAATATAGGATTGTGGCTCTTTGAGTACTGTATAAAGAACACACATAAATGTGTAACGGTGTCGTGCTGTGACATGTACATAGTGGGAACGCATGCTACAAGATCTATCTTGTAATTTTTTAGATACATAATTATCTTTCCTATAATGTACATATGCATCTTTAAGTATAATAATAAGCCTTCTATCTCATCCTATTATTTTTCTCAAGGGTAACCTATTCTTACTTTACCATCAGAAAATACTATGGGAAAAGCATCAATAGCTCCGCCTCTTTAACTTGGGGCAAAAAGCATTGATTCTTTATTTCTACTATCTCATTATCATCTCACACCCTAGCTAGATCCTATATCTAAGGTAAACTCCAATATATATATATTCTATGTATTTTTCATATTTTTCTTATATTTCTTTTTAAATAGCTACTAGGAGGGAATCAAATCCTAGTGGGACACTAGGTGGCATGATTTCAAAGATACACTTATTTTAATGCATTATTGCAAGCATGATTACAAAACTTTGTCAAGGACCAATTTCATGCTTTCATATGGCATGAGGTGTCCTTTGGAATCAAATGAAAGTCAAGGCTAAGGGGACCACAGGAAGACTTTTGCTGCCATAAATGGACCCTATTTTGATGAATTTTTTACACAAGGTTCCAATCCGAATTGGAAAACGATTTTAAAATGAAAATCGTAGCTAATGAGCTGAATTTTCTGCCCATATTTTTATTTTTTTATTTGGAGCCACGGTTGAGGAGATATGATCAAAATATTGGACCCTAGTTTGCCCACATCATGCAGGGACAACTCATTTCCAACTTTTCCAATTTCTGTTCACACTGGCTCCTCTCTTCTTGTGTAAACCCTTGGGGGTTCCCTTCACCTATAAAAGGGGACCTTTTCTTCCTTGAAAAGAACTCAAGCATTCAAGCCATTGATGAGAGGAATTCATGAGGGAGTGTGTAGTAATGCTTAATTGTACTTAGCCATTAACATAAGCCTAAGCCTACACTTTCTCCTAGAAGGAGACTAGCCATTCTTGCAACAAGCTAACCTTGGAAGATCAACTCTAATCAAAGAAGGTCTTGCATTTGGCGTATCAAGCAAAGTGGAATTCTCCACTCTTCTTCTCTCTCCATCAATAATGGTGCCGAAGGATTTGTCAAGTAAGATGTGTTCTACATTGATGTTTTCTTGATTTCTTGTTGTTTTCTTTTTCATCTCTAATCCAACATATATATATATGTATCTAATCTCATATTCTTAACCAAACCTATCTCTCTCATTCTCAGTAATTCATCCTCTCTACAAATTCTAGGTTCTCTCTGCTACAGGTACATCTCTCCCCGCAGTATCCTTATTGCCTACGGGCAAGAATAGGGCTTGGGAGGGAAACTTCTCATCTCTTCACTTCTCTCATATCTACATTTCTCACATACTATCCTAGATGAATAATCCACATGATGATAATTTCTATCGCTTTCACTCGGTACAATCTATTAGAATTAACATATGGATTATCCGTAAAATACACTTTCAACAACGTATAGTGTTTCTCTTTGGCCCAGAAAGGCTCAATGAAATACTTCTATCACCGGATCCCATTATACTACCTCTTATAGACTATAACTTTTCTTTTGACGTAAGCGTAGTTATCTTGCTATGAACCAAGAAGATTTGTATACACAATTAATCCCAATCACTAGAGAAAATATATATATTATGGTAAGCACAAAACTACAATTCCAAAGAACAATTCGTAGCCTATTTGGTCAGCCAAGATTGAATGCCATTAACTCATCTATTAACCTTTTCATACTACCCATGATACAATATGACCATAGCCTTGATGTTTTCATTTTTGTGTTATTTTGACATTCTCTTTTGTGTTCTTTCTTTGTGTGTGTGAGTGCAAGAGAGAAAGAGTGGGTCTTCTTTGATTGCACTTCTTTCCAAACCCTAGTCTTCATGGCATCTATGGTTTAACCCCTTCATATAGTTTTTTTTGAGTTCTCTCACAAACTCTCCTAGCCATAAGCCCGGTGCTTTCCTGTCAAGACCGCAAATTTCTCGACAACGGTCCATCCCTCACACAACACCTGAGGAGACCTCCACGAACTTGAAATAAATATACCTATGCAATTGTCTCCAAAGTAATATTGTGGTAAAGCTAAAAAACCTCTAAAAGCAACAAATATCATTTCGATCACTATAGAGTGATCAAAATGAAAGCATAGGGCTTGATGAATATTTTTCTCTCTCTAGGTTACAAGAAGAAGAAGAAGAAGAAGAAAATAGATTTTGACATCTAGGCTAGAGAGAAAAAACATTCTTTCCTAAAGTAGGCAATGATGTAATGGAAATTGATATATAGTTATTTACTCCAGCTGATAGGTGTAAAAAAGCATGACCGATCTAAGGGCTATACAAAGAGACATCACATTTACGTACATTTTATATTCAAGTGCTCTTTATGAGCTATGGCCATTTATTTCTGGCCGACCAACGTGTATTCATTTTTAGCATTCAAGAAATCTATAAGTGAATACGCGCAAGAGAAAAATGCCAGATTTGCTATTTTACGCCGTGAAATTTGTTGTTTTGAGTATTTTGCAAGGCCGTCTATGCTCTCGCCTTGCAGTAGTGGTATCAAAGCTATGACTATGCTCCTCGGCATAGAACAATCGTGGCTATGGAAACTTTTACATACAACGATGGGAGATACAAAGAAGAAGGAGAATGACAATTTTTTTTTCTTGCAACCTGGATACAACAAACACGAGGATCTTGGAAACTTAGCAATCCAAATTTGAACTAAGGCATCCAAACCATATATGTTTATGGTGGCGGTGCAACTAAAGAGTGCATGTGCACGAACGCGTGCATGCATGGTGCGATGTGCGTGTGGGAGGAGAGAAGGAGAGAGTACACAGTGTCTGGGTGGAGCAAGACTCTACTATGAGCTGCCCCTTATTCTTTGTATATATACACAAGAATAAGGTATCAGTGGGGGCGGGAGCCCGTAGCCTGGGCGGCCAGGCAAGACACAAACACCTATACCCCAACAATCTCCCACTTAAAGGTGAATGTGCTGATAAGTGGGTCCTACTAGCTAAACTAATAGTATGTACAAGAAAACATGCGAGAGACTCTCTCAACCTACACCCATTGGCACGCTCAATTGATCTACATTCAATCATATCGGCTCTCGTGGTAGGCGAGCGTATGTATCCATGCTAGAGCCTGCATGTAAATCTTGTAGACTACTATGTATGGTCTACAAAACTCCACTATGCATCATGCTAGTGTCAGTCATTGCACGATTGACAATCCCTACTACAAATGCTTCCACTACAGCTGCTAGGTCGGGCCTCAACACTAACATGTCGTACATGAGACGCCCAAACATTGACAAAATCTGTGCAAACCTAGTTGTACTTGCCTCCCCTGTGCTATGTGCATACTCTGCATTATTAGGACTAGTTGTCACAAATGGACGTGTCGACTTTGTCTCTTGGAGGACCACCTCCGCCTCATCCATACGGACTTGATGCACGTGTCTTGATATCACCTCATCAACCTCTAGCATGAGCATATAAAAAAACTCCATATCTATCATCTTTGTATGTGTCTCTAGGGAGTAGAACTGCTCTACCTCTACCTGCACAAACTCTAACAACACCTGTTGTGTCTCACTAGAGCACTGCTGCTCTATCTCTGTCTCTAGAGAGTCTGCTAGCACATCCTGCATAGCTAAATGATCTGTATCCGTATCATGAGCCTGGTGGAGATCACCCGTGAAGGAGACATGTCTCGTATCTTGCTCAAAGCATGTGAGCAACAAAATCAAGACTATGTCATCTCGTACCTCAAACACATGCATAGGATATACCAAGCCGCTATGGGCTCCTTCGGCAATCACTAATGAACCGCAATGCATCTGGAAAGACTGCTCTCTAAGCAATATCTGAAAACCAAAGTCTGCTAATTGTCTCATTGAGATCAAGCTGTGTCTCAGCTAAGGAACATAGCGAGCATGTCGTAGCATGTATGATGCACCACTGGGCAAAGACAAATAAACATCTCCTACACCCTCTATGTCAAACGCCAAACCGTCGGCCAAGTGCAAACAGCCAAGTATCCCACTAGAAAATGTGCTAAACCATTCACCACATGGTGTGACCTGGAAAGCAGCATTGCTACCTAGTAACCATTGTGGAGAAAGTGTGCTATCCATAGACATATCTGCAAGAGGTACACTTGAGGCAAACATGACATCATCATCACTGGCATAGACTGCCACTGGAACTGCCTCTCTAACATGTGTCAAAGCCATATCCACATCTCACATACATGTCCGATGATGTCTCATACGTCTGAAACAACGACGTAAATGTGCCATATCTGGCCACAATGCCAACAATGTACATATCGGCAAGAACAAGACCGTCGTCTCTCATTGTCACACATATCTGCTGCCATAAGTGAACGCGAAAATGGCAACAAAAGTGGGAGATCACTCAACAACTACACAATCATGAAACCATGACCAATCGCATAAAAAATGATGCTCGCATATGCATAAAACAACTCCACAATATGCTATCTGCAAGCATATAATCTCGGACAAATTGCTCAACCGAGCGTAAAGCGCATAACCATATATGCAAGTAGAGAGTGTTGGGGTTAAGGCCTATGTGCCTTGACCGGTCGCCCAGATCATGGACGCCCGCCCACTGTTACCCTATACTTATAGTGAGTATACTGTATAGGGGGAGCTGCCACTTCACAGTCTCCTCACCCACATCGTATGTGTGTCTCCTTCTCTCTCTCTCACTCTCCGTCTGTGGTGCTCCCCGATCCCCTTCAATTGGTATCAGAGCGTAGGTGCGGAGGGAGCGCGTGTGTGCACAGTCACGACGACAGTGGAGAGCCAGTTTCATTCCCGAAATCGTGTCCGCGCGTGCGCACTTTCAAGAGTGCAAATAGGGTTTCGACTTCGGCATCGGCAAATTCAGCTTTCCGAGAGCTTTTTCCCAAGGCATCCTGACGTTTTACCCCCCTTTTGAAGCCATTCGAGCCATCAAAAACTTCATTCGAGCTACGGTTGAGGAGCTGCATTTTCAGCCCTCTTTTGGCAGTTTATGCTGCGTTTTTGGGTCGAAACGAAGGTTTTTGGCATAGCTTTCACACCCGGACTCGGATACATGTGATCCAGGAGTCTACCTTGGGGTTTGGCACGCTCCGGACGCGCTCGTCATATCAAAATTTTAAAATTCTGAACGCTGAATTTTCTGCAGCAGCAGTTGTTTATTGTGTGTCGAGGATTCCACACATGGTTTGCTCTCAGATGTGAGAGTGATATTTGCTGCAGGTTTCCTCACAGGTGGGAGGATACGATGTATGCCTTATGTGGTTTGATGCTCAGGGAGACTAATGTGATTGCATTTTGAGCTCGGCAATGTATGCCTCGAGCATGTTTTTTGGCAGTCACAGGTAGAGCAGATATTTGTGTACTAGATTTGCAGGTGTTTGCAATGATGTATGCAAAGTGTGGAGATTGGTGCATGCATTTGGAGTGCGGTTTGATGCGCTTTGGTTGCTCATGGTTTTGAGTGTGCAGTTAGTTTGGTTACTTGTTTTGTGGCCGTTTTACTGACGAAACTCTGGTGAAATTTTCCCATGAGTTTTATGCGCATCATTTATGCGATCTAGGTACAGATTGCGGGTTGCACTCAGCATTTGCGTGCGGTGTTCTCTGCAGGTGGGAGATTTGTGCATGTGTATGCATCGATACCGTACATTGTGGGCTTGGTGATTAGCTCACAGGTTTGACAGGCGTACAATTATCTTGGCACACTCACAGGAGTGAGTATTGTGATGTATGCTTGTGTGGCTACGAGCTAGGTAGCCGGATTCGAGCACTTATGGCTTGAGGTTTTTCAGCAGGTTTCAGCTACAGGTTTACAAGTTTACAGGCAGGTTTGAGGGCTTATTTGGGCGTTGAATTTTCAGCCATTGTTTCCTCTTTGCAGGTGTCCATGTATGGCTCAGTTGTAGGCTGATTTGGGACACATTTGTGACTTGTTTATGCAGTTGTTTTAGAGCTGAATTTTGGGGCTGATTTGCAGCCATATCTTACAGCCATATTTGCAGACTTTTGTTGATGCGATTCGAGCCAGTTTAGGGCTGATTTGGTTGACATTTGCTACTCATTGTTGGTTGCTCTTTTGCGAGCATTATGGCTAATTTTTCATTTGACTTCCAGCGTTATGGTCTGACACAGTTTGATGGTGTAGATTTTGTTGCTTGGAAGGAACATATGCTTGTTGCACTGGCGGATTTGGGGCAGAATAAACCCTTGCGTGGTTTATCGGCGAAGCCCAATTCTATGTGTGATGATGATTGGCAGGATCTTGATGAGTTAGCCATGTCTACGATTTGTTTGCATCTGGTTGAGTCTGTTTACTGGCAGGTCTCGAGGGAGACTACAACTCATGCTTTATGGCAGAGTTTACATGCTATGTACGCGACATCCATGTCTACAGGGAAGTCTAGTCCCACTTCTATGTCCATGGGAGAGATTGGTCCCACACGCAAGTCTCGACGGCATAGAGATTTGACATGTTGGCATTGTGGACATAGAGGGCACATTAGGCGTCGATGTTTCATGCGTTTGAGACAACGGAGGCGACAGATGCGTGATGCAAATTTGGGCATGACATATGCTAGTGAGATCAGTACGGTGGTTACTGAGTATGCTTGTGACGGCGATGTCACATTTACATCTAGCTTGTCTTCAGACGATCTTATGTCTACGGATTACATATCGGATTGCACATTGTCTTCACATTGGTTACTAGATTCAGATGCTACTTTCCATGTCACGTCGCATCGTGAGTGGTTTAGCACGTTTTCTAGTGGGAGACTTGGTTGTGTGCACATGGCTGATGGTGTTGTGTATGACATTGAGGGTGCAGGAGACGTATGTTTGTCCTTGCCCAGTGGTATGAGATTTACCCTGCGTCATGTGCATTATGTGCCAGATATGAGACGGGATTTGATCTCGATTGGTCAGCTTAGAGATTGTGGATGTCAGATTTTGCTACGAGAGCGAGATTTTGTGATGCATTTGGGTTCGCTAGTGATTGCGAGAGGTGCCAGGAGTGGTACAGGTTACCCATTGCATGTGGATCACGTGAGAGACAGTGTTGTCTCTGTGATCATGCAGCCAGGTAGAGAGCGAGAGAGCAGGCGAGTCTCTTTTGCTTGTGGGTTGTAGGATTCTTTGCATGGAGTGCAGAGCAGTGACTTTGTTGTGCAGGTTGCGTCTACGGATGCACAGGTAGAGCGGGACAGCTCTAGTGAGTCACAGCAGGATGAGTCATCAGAGGTGATGACAGAGATGACTCGCATGGATGCTGAGATGTCGACTATTGTGGAGTCATTTCTTGATATGCTTATGCCAGAGCTTGATGCAGATTCAGGACAGATGGATACTCTTGGTACACATGTGATATGTGGTGGGCACGAGGAGTCACTCCAGAGCTCGGAGTCAGAGTGCCATGGTCTCTATGATAGGGGACAGGATTGCCATGAGTTGAGTTCTGAGTTGGAGGTGGCAGAGGTTGCCAGGGTTGCATCAACGTTCGGTGTCCTCATGTACGAGATGCTGATCTCGAGGCCCGACATAGCAGCTGCAGTGGGAGCATTTGTAGCAGGGTTGATTAGTTGTTCGATGACTAATCTTGGCATAGAGCATAGGGGAGGTTTGCAGGTATTAGACCGATACTTGCAGGAGTGCATGAGCTCTTATAGACTATTTGCAGAGCTTGGAACTAGCTCTGTGTGGCTTCCGCAGCGAGATGTTTGTCTATCATTAGAGCAGGATGCACTAGCTCATCGAGAGTCAGTGGGCATAGGTTAAGAGAATATCTCACCTTCTATTAGTTGTACACTAGTAGATCTTGCTTAAAGGAACATTGGCCTTTAAGTGGGAGGTTGTTGGGGTTAAGGCCTATGTGCCTTGACCGGTCGCCCAGATCATGGACGCCCGCCCACTGTTACCCTATACTTATAGTGAGTATACTGTATAGGGGGAGCTGCCACTTCACAGTCTCCCCACCCACATCGTATGTGTGTCTCCTTCTCTCTCTCTCTCACTCTCCGTCTGTGGTGCTCCCCGATCCCCTTCAGAGAGCAGACTCGCTCAAGACACATTCCACAAGAGAAACCACTTGCAAAATTCTGAAAAAAATATGTGAAACCCGTGATTGGAAAAATCTATAGCCACACAAGCATACACTAATCCTCACTCCTGCGAGAGTGGGTACAAGAACACCAACCTGTGTTCACACTGACAAAACCTGTCAAAGTGAGAGTAAACACTTGATCACTGTCAAAGTGAGAATATATCCACCACTGTACAAGATGGCATAACACTGCAAACTTTTATGGCGAGAAGACGGGGAAAAACAAACAGAATTTCCTTTCCAGAGTGAGTCAAAATTCAACGCAAATCGCAAGCCAAAAAACTGCAGATAACTACCAGAGTGAGAGTCAACTTGACCACTAAACCATCAGAGAGTAAACTGCAAATACGTGCAAACCATGGCAAGAATCTGAGAAAAATCATCCGTCAGGGTTTTCCCTAAAAATCGAGCAAAAACTCAAGTACAATCTCTACCATAAACCATAACACTACTCAATGCCAATGAGTAGAAATGCCAAAATGGCTCCACATTTTCACATACAATGGCAATCCGCACTCAATGTATATCAACGGAGTGACGCGCATAAGCAAGCACCAAAAGAGTTGCAATCCGGAAACTTGATTAATTCCAAAACAATGCTCTCAAGACAGCTCACCAACACTTGAAAGTGCTCGCCAAAATGCATGTACAATGGGCATCAACCGTGTGCCATCACCATATGAAAACCATTTGCAAAGACCATGAATCCAAGCATAAAACTATTGCCAAAGTATTATGTGAAAACTTGTGAAAGAAGCTCCACCTGCGTGCTTCAAAAATCGTGTCTCTCAAGAGACCGCTTCGATGGTGTGTAAACGCCTCCATGACTCTTTGCCCAAATCTACCAAAAAACTGTCAAACCACAAGCTCTACACAAGCTCGAATTTCATCTTTAGCTCACAATTTATGCACCCACTTGGAGCATCTGCCATGTTGCCAAAAGTGCATCAAACTTGCACACTATGCAAAAACATAAAACCTGTAATTTCTGTATATAGTCAATTTGAGTTGAATATCAACAAAACGGTGAGAAATCTGCAAAAACTTTCTTTTGCAAAGTTGTAGACCACGTCAAAACGCATAGCTATAACGGACGGAATTCTCAAATCCGCATTCTACAAGGAGAAAAATGAATATGAAAACAGTGATGCTGAGCACACAATTTTGAGGGCAGCACCTTCACTTACACACAATCTTCCACACTCCTTTTTTAGCTTCCACAAGAGCATACATCTCTCTCAACTGATCTCACAAGCTCCCATTGCATTCTCACAAAGCTTCCAAGATTTCTTGATCTCTCCACTATCAAGAGCAAGCGAGCTATCGCCTCAAAGCTCTTAAATCCGTCATGCTCTCCGCAATCACCATGCGCTCTGATACCAAATGAAGAGTGCATGTATACGAATGTGTGCGTGTGGGAGGGAGAGAAGGAGAGAGTACACAGTGTGTGGGTGGAGCAAGACTCTACTATGAGCTGCCCCTTATTCTTTGTATATGTACACAAGAATAAGGTATCAGTGGGTGGATGGCCGGCAAGGCACAGACGCCTATACCCCAATTGCAACTCAAGGTAGCTATCCAAATTGAAACACTCACAACTCTTTGGTTTGCTTTAAGGATTTCCACGATCTTTTTGAAAATGAAAGGCCCTAAAAATGATCTCAAGACAATATCTTCCTAGATCGATCCAGCTTTGGAGATTGAACTGAGCTGAGCTTTGTACTGGCTCTGCTATTGTGGCATGCAAAGTTACTTCTCCTTTCTTGCCTCTGTTGGTTTTTCTCTTTGTTTGATGCTAAGTTCCTCTTTCTCACTTCCCCCTTAGGCGGGAGCATGTCTTTAAATGACGCATTGGTCAATGGGCTTATTTGTAGTGAGGAAAACCTAATGCTCACAATGGTCTTTTCTCATGTACAACATCACCAATGGGTGGAGCTTCTAACCCTGCTCATAACTTGGGACCAAGAGGGTCTATCCCTCCATGTAGCCTAGAGCTCAAGGGCCCCTATCATACAATCATACAATTCAAACTAGACCCATTTCAAACCCTTCTGTTGCTATGCAGTAGCACTTTCAACACAATCTGTTTAACTCTCTTTTGCCTTGCCCAACTGGTCAAGGATATAATGCAATAGTTCACCTATTTTCTTTGCAGAGACCTAACTAGGTAAATCCTAATTCCTCTCTGCTTAATGGAAAAATTGCTTTGATCTCAAATGTCTGGCAGAACATTGATAACCCTCCTCAAGCTCCGGATGTTAATCAAGGGAACCCCCATGTCCAAAATGTAAGCAATAATGTCCAGGGTAAACATAAATCTTCATCTATTGAAGTAGAGAATAAAGTTGACAATACTGATAACTTTGATGACTGTCATGATGAGATTAAATATGAAAAATCTAAGAATCAGGGTTCTAATGAAGGGGAAGTCATAGTTGGGACTGCTGAACTCAATAATTGGTTCAAGCATTTGCAGGAAAGAGTAGTCAATTTGGGCTCTGATCCATATGGAATCAGGCCTTCTATTGAAATTCTAAAACAGTGGATTTCTCAAGAGTGGGAGTTGAAAAAGTTGTTCCCAGCTCAGGTTCGATATTTGCCTAAATTACTACCTGTTCTTCTTTGATGATTCTGACAGTGCCTTACAAGTGATAAGAAAAGGTCAATGGCTTATTAGGAACACTCCCATGTTTGTCTTTAAATGGCATAAGGGATTGATCCAAAGGGCCAAAAACCTTCCAAGGTTCATGTGGGTAGACATCCAGACTACCCAATTGAGTTCTTTCCTTGGCTTAAGTAGATTGATGCTCAACTAGGGAAAGTGTTGGGACATAAATTCTCTAATGGTATCAACCCTAAGTAGGACCCTCAATTGCTTATAAAAGTTGATATTGATGCTCCTCTCAAAGAAACCATACAGCTTCAAAACCAGCTGGGACAATTTTTGCATGTTCATATAGTTATTTAAAGATACCTACCTAATGGTTATTTTCACTATCTCAGACATGGTCACTTGATTAAGGACTCCTTTGAGCTAGCTAGCAAGGTGGTGAAGGATGTAGAGAATGCTAGAGAGCCAAACAAGAGTAGTCAAGGCTTCCAACAAGTTAATAAGAGGGGTAGCAATAAAAATAGATCCCGAACAAGGAACAATGCCAATAAGTATGTCAAAAGGTTTGGGGCAGTTTTGGATGATGTTCTTGACCCTTCATATGATGATGGAGAGGCTGACCCAAAGGATAATGCTTCCACTTCTCAAACACTCATTGAAGCTCAAAAAGATGTGGTTGCACCTCAACATGACATAGTTAAGCCCCCCCTTCAAACTAGCACTCTAATCCCTCTTGAAAGCCCTATGGACAAGGCTAGGGGCATGTCTTCCCACTCTAACAGTTCACATGATGGTGAGCATGGTATTTCAACTACGCACAATCTTTCAGATTGTCAGTCCTCAAGAAGTGGACCTAACAAGTAAACGCATCAACTTAACAAGCAAATCACCACTCAATGATTAGGAGATCTGCCTATGTCCTTTCTCACCACTCTAGGTCATCACGTCATTTTGTTGAGTAAACGGACTTGGATCATCACAAAACTTTAAGGGAAGCTATATTAGGACTAAGGAGACATGTCTACCAAGTCTCGTTGTATTCTAACAAGGTACATGGATCACGATGCATCATGACCCAAGTCACAAAATTGCAACGCAACAGCCCAAACAGGTAGTCCTAAGGTCTAATAACACTCTCCTATGAGCAAAACCTTTAAAAAAAAATGATTTAAGCACTCAAATCTGAAGATTAAGCTCATAGATGTATAGTCGCAAACCACAACAAAATTTGCAATGCTTACACTTAATTGAAAGAGCAAAGAAAGAGGAACTTGAGTTGAGAAGCCGCTTGAGCGTACGTACAACAGAGCTCCTTCTTCTCCCAAAGACAAGCCTCCTTTTCACATTAATGCTATTATCTTTTATACCTAGGGCTTTCTAAATGGCCAATGGTCGGCTCACATGGGCCTTTCCACATATCCTGACAGAATGACAACTCATGGAATTGACGTGTTACTCTAGGATAGACTTACACATAGTGTAGCTACACTAGCTCAAAAAAATAATAAAGTACAAATTCATAAAAAATGCGGTGTCTGGCTAAGTGGGCGCTCGTACATTGTATCCACATAGGTGGCCGGCTAGGTGAGCGCTCGTACACTATATCTGCCTAACATAGTGTCAGCCTGACATTGGTTCCTATTAAGAAGCTCATAGCTCAATAATGGTTAAGCCATAGACAAGTCTAAAAGCCTCCATTATTAAGATCATAGTTTTCGATGGTGTCCCCTCTACCCTAAAAACAAGCATGCCAGCATGTGGTAGTGATGTGTGTGAACACACTAGGACCGCTGGGGCCCATCACTATAGGGCTATCTATCTTTCCATTGCACACTAAGTAATACACTCTCAGTTGTGTGCCTTGAGCTTCCTTCGTCTTCTCCAAGCTGTGGGCGTTTCTTTGCAACCCTAATTCCAACAATTGGTATCAAAGTAGGTTGCGTCCTCTCGGGCTTAGTCGCTAGTAGCTCCAGCACACGCTTGCTCACTTTTTCCAATTTTAGTGAGCTTTGGCGAGCGTTTGCAGGTCGACAAAAATTTCGGGAAAGCACGTAGAGCTTAGTCTGCTCAGATTTTTGATTCGGGCTCATTTCGGCCTCCGTTTCCACTACAGGGCAGGTCTACATATGCAATTTTGTCATTTAGTGCAAATTTTTTGTTAGTGCCGTTTTTTGCATAACAAGTCCTATATAGTCTACTGCGGGTTGTGCTATATAGCACGAGCTGGTCTCACTCAATTTCTCCTCATTTTGGGCAGTTTTCACATCAGGTGCATACAATTTCCATGGCTGACAACAACATAGATGTGTTCAAGATGTTTGCTGCCGAGGACAGGTTGGATGGGGACAATTACCCTATGTGGGCTTACATGATGCAACATGTTCTTGTGTCAAAGGGCATCTGGAATATTGTGCAGGGCATTGATGCACATCTTGGTTCTGAGGATGTAGGCGATGTTGAGGATGTTGCAGGTCTTGCTGCTATTAGAGTTGTTTTGCCTACGGTAGAACAAGCTCGTTGGGTTGTAAAGTATGCGCATGCTCATGTGTTGATTGTGTTTTTTGTGAAACGCACCATTACTCCTCACATTCGTTCAACAAAATCAGCTAAACAGGCTTGGGATATTTTGGCTGGTCTTGGTCTTTATGCAAGCCATAATGAGGCAAAAATTGCTTTGCTGCGTAAAGAGCTGGAATCAAAGATTATGCATGAGGAAGATGATATGGACACTTTTCTTGCTGATGTCAAGGATATCAATGAGCAATTATTTTGACAGGTGAAATCATTTCTGACAGTTCCCTTGTGCATACTCTTCTTGATGCCTCACCAGATTCCTACAAGACTTTTGCTAGTACTTGGAGACTTATGACCCAAGGAAATCTTGAAGTTGTCAAGTTTGATGCATTATGCACATTGCTATTGCAAGAGTCACTTTCCAAAACAAACAGGACTAGACAACGTGCATTTGAACAGGCTTTTATTGCTTCTCAAAGAAAGGGTGGTAACAACAATGCAACCACTCCTTATGGTTCTTCTGCTAGTGGAAAATCACCTGTTTCTAATGCTTTTGCTGGCAGCAATTCGTCTGGAAATTGTGGTGATAAGGGCAAAAAGAAGATGCGTTGCCATTATTGTAAATCTAATGATCACTTGATCAAGCAGTGTCCTAAGTTGAAGGCCAAAGAGGCTAAGAAGAAAGAGGGTGGTTCGACTGCAAATGCTGGTTCCACTACAAATGCAGCCATTGTTGAGTATTTGTGAAAGGAGACTGTGATGTTGATATTGATGCACAATAGGCTTTTAGTGCAGAGTGCACTTACAATCCTGTTGTCCATCATGCATGCATGTCATTTGTTGTAGATTCACATGTGTGGTATTTTGATAATGGTGCTACAAAGCACATTACCTCACATTGTGAATTGTTCACCTCTCTCGAGTCTGTCCCTCATGGGAATTTAGTCACTTGTTCCAACAATGCCTCTTATCCAGTTCAGGGAGTTGGAAAGATTATTCTTACTACTACAAATGGCAGTTCTTTCACACTTGTTGATGCACTTTATGTACCTGGGATCAAGAAGAATCTTTTGTCTGTATCTGTACTTGCTAGACTTGGACTTGTAATCAAATTTGTGGATGACAGATGTAGAGTTCACGACCTCAATTTTGGTGATGAAATTGTTGCATCCGGCCTTTTGTGCCGTGGGTTGTATAAGCTCACTTTGTATGACAAGTGTGGACAAAATTTTGCAAATGCAGTTCCTGATTCAAGGGCTATCTCAGATGCAAAACTATGGCATGTACGTTTTGGGCATCTGAATTTTGTCAGTTTGCTGCGTTTGCAAAAAATTGATATGGTTGCTTCTTTGCCACCTCTTGAAGCACCTGTCAAACATGTTTGTGAAGGCTGTATTTTGGGTAAAATGCAGCGTTCTACATTTCCAAAGGATGGTTCAGTTAGGGACACATGCAGGTTGCAGCTTGTGCATGGTGATGTTTGTAGGCCCATGCAAACTCCATCCTTGGGCAATTACCTATACTATGTGACTTTCATTGATGACTACTCTAGGCATGCATGGGTATTTCCGCTTAAAGGGAAGTCCGAAGTTTTTATGTGCTTCAAACAATTTCTGGCGTATGGCTGAAAATGTATCGAAATGTATCATGGGCACCCCCATTCCGGTCGACGGGGGGAGTATATGTCTCATGAATTTAATGCATTTCTGGCTAGTCGTGGGATAAAACACCAATGTACAGTGCCTTATACACCTCAGCAAAATGGTGTTGTTGAGAGGAAAAACAGGTCACTTGCGGAAATGGCACGATGTATGGTCAAAAGTCAAGCTTTGCTGCATTCTTTTTGGCTTGAGGCCATCATGTGTGCCACTTATGTACTTAACAGGTGTCCTACAAAAGCTTTGCAATGTATTACTCCATATGAAGCATGGCATGATAGAAAGCCTTCTATTGAGCACATGCGTGTTTTTGGTTGTTTGGCATATGCTTTGGTACCACAAACACAACGTAGAAAATTAGATGATAAAACTGTCAAATGTATTTTTGTTGGTTATAGTCTGAAAGCAAAGGTTACAGGTTGTATCATCCGCAAACAAAGCGTATTTTGGTTTCACAGGATGTAGTGTTTGTGGAAGATTCTATTCAGCTCTTGCTGACATGTACTAGAGACAGTAATAAAAACTCACATGACATTTTATGACACTTTGTTGCCTCTTTTTAGTGGTGGAAGTTCGAATGTGAATTCCAATGAGGCAAATGTACAGCCTATGGGGGTTTTTAAAAAATGTTATAGATCAGCCTATTACTGATGCAGATGTACATGATATACTTGATGAGGAAAGGGCTGAAAATGAGCAAGCTAGAGATATGCCAAAATGGTTGGTGCATACATTGCAAGAGAGTAGATTGGATGCACCTTTGTCTAGTTGTACTCGTTCAGGCTCTGGCCATGCATCTTATGCATCAGATTGTTATGCTTTGGCTATGTCTAGCTTACATGATGTTGAGGAACCTCTGTCTTTTGATGAAGCACAAAATTCAATAAGTTGGATGGCTGTCATGCAATCAGAATATGATGGACTTATAAATAACACATGGACTTTATGTGATTTGCCTCCTAGAAAAAATGCCATTGGTATGAAGTGGGTTTACAAGCTGAAATGCAAGCCGGATGGTGAGATCGATCGCCATAAGGCTCGACTTGTTGCAAAGGGTTATGCACAACAAAAAGGCATAGATTATGAAGAGACTTTTGCTCCCACTTGTCGTATGACTACTGTACGTTTTCTATGTGCATTGGTAGCTCATTTTGGTTGGGATGTACATCAATTAGACAATGTTACTGCTTTCTTGAATGGAGACATATTTGAGGATGTTTATGTAACACAGCCTTGCGGTTTTGTCAAGAAAGGACAAGAGGACAAAGTGTCCATATTTAAGAAGGCTTTGTATGGGTTAAAGCAATCTCCTCGTGCTTGGTATGAGAAAGCTGACACTCATTTGGTCAAACGAGGCTTTTGTAACAGTCCAACAGAAAGCACATTGTATGTAAAGCGTGAGGATGCTGTACTTCTCATTGTTGTTCTTTATGTGGATGATTTGCTGATCACTGGTCCCAATGAGGCACATATTGCTGAATTTAAGGCTGATTTGAATGCTACTTTCAAGATGAAAGATTTGGGGCTGTTGCATCATTACTTGGGTATACAATTTAAGCAGCGTGATGGTGGTATTGCCTTGTGTCAAAAAGTTACATAGAGACATTGCTATTATGTAAGTTTGGACTTGAGGATTGAAAATCTATTGCCACTCCCATGGAAACAGGTTTGAAGTTGAGTCTACATGATGCTAACGATCCTGCTGATGTCACTCTTTACCAAATTGATGTTGGTTGCCTTATTTATGTATGCAACACGAGGCCCGATATTGAGTTTGCAGTCTTACAGGTCAACAAATTTATGCATAGCCCAGGGTCTAAGCATTGGCAGGCTGTCAAGAGAATTTTCCGCTACCTTAGTGGCACTTTACATCTTGGCTTGTTTTATCCCAAGGGGGGATCATTGCCGCCAGACTTACATGCTTTTTCAGACTCAAATTGGGCTGGTTGTTTTGACACGCAAGTGTCCACAAGTGGTTTTTGTTTCATGCTTGGCAATTCACGTATATCATGGTTGAGCAAGAAGCAACCTACTGTGGCCACTTCGAGTTGTGAGGCTGAGTACATGGGAGTCTTCACAGCTACAGTTGAGTGAGTATGGCTCATATGCCTTATGGCTGATTTGGGTGTTGGATAGGACACTGCCAACACTATCTACAGTGACAATTAGAGCGCATTGGCAGTTGTTGCGAGGAATCCAGTTTTTCATGCTCAGACAAAGCACATTGAGGTGCATTACCACTATGTCAGGGAGAGGCTCTTAACAGGAGAGATCAGCTTGGCTTATGTGCCAACACAGGACAACCTTGCATATCTTTTCACAAAGGCATTGTCTCGTGAGAAGCTCAAAGCTTTCCGCAAAGCTTTAGGCTTACTCCCCTTTGTGGACTGATCATGTCTTCAGGGCATGGCACCTCCCTTTGCTCATGTGCCAACTCTCGTTCACCGCATCACTCCAGGGGGAATTTGTTACCATATACATGTGGTAGTGATGTATGTAAACACACTAGGAACACCGGGGCATTTTTTCCCTCTTTAGGAGGTTTTTCCCCCCGTGCATTCTATATATGCCCATCACTCTAGGGCTATCTATTTTTCCATTGCACACTAAGTACTACACTCTTAGTTGTGTGCCTTGAGCTTCCTTCGTCTTCTCCAAGCTGTGTGCGTTTCTCTGTAACCCTTATTCCAAGAAAGCATGCTAGCCGAGATAATAAATCCCAGTTCCACTTACCTTATTGCAATGAATAACTTTAACCTTTCATATATTACTCAATGACCTCTCTTCTTGGGCAAGAAAAGAGAAACCTTATATGATACCAATGTCAAAGAATCTAGTATTTTCTTAGAAACACATTGGAATTAAATTATGAAGGGGAGTTTTCCTATAAGAGGATTCTTAAGAATTGAACTTTAGGTTATGCCTGCATTGCATATTTTACACACTAGAACATCATTTCATGCACATAACTTGAAGAGAATCACCTAATTAATATTGATAACTTATTGAGGACCGGATTTTCTTGGAGTCAGTCCCCCCTTCAAAAGGAATTTGTATTATAATTCTCTCAATAAGAGCTTTGATTACAATACAAGCTTGTGCTCTTGTGGAGCTTTCCTCGAAACAAGAAGATGATGAACTTCATGATTCCATGGTGTAGCCCTCCTTGCCATCCCTAAACACCTCAGTGGGAGAGAAAGAATGGCGAGATAAGAGGTAGATGAGGGTGAAAAGAAGGATTTCTTAGGCAAAGAAGTAATATTTCATATATGCTTACTCCATAGAAAGATCTTAGTATAGCTAGAATAATAGAGAAGAGGAAGAAGATCTTTCATGCATTCACTTGCTTGGATTTGCATCCATAGCCAAGAGCTTGAGCATAGAAACTCACTCTTGAGCTCCCATGAGAGAGGAAGAGAGAAGCCCTTGCTTTTTCATGATGAAAACTTGAAAGGTAGTGAGATATGATTTTTTTGGTGAACCCCAGTCTGCCCACTTTTGTTCACAAGTCACCGCTAGTCTCCTCTCACCTCCCTTCCCACATTCCATGCACACACTTATCCATCCCTCTCCACCCCTCACTCAAAGCTACTCATTCCATGGCCTCTCTCACCCTATTTACCATTACCTATTCCTCTCATATTCATAGCTTTCATTTGCACCTCTACACACACATATCCTCTCTCGTTCTTTTACTATATCTTCCCAAGTTACTAATTGTTCGTGTCCATTTCAAAAAGCCTTAAAAATGGTGATTAAATCATTCTTTGCCTTTGAAAGTGGTTTTCATCCACAAAGACCCGCATGCAAATGACCATTGGCAGTGCCGTGAAGAATTAAAAGAAGAAGAAGACTGTCATTTTTTTAAAGATCTACACAAAGATGAGTTCAACCTTCTTGAACAACACCTTAGAGGGGGTCACCACAATAGAAAAAGTGCTTATCACATGGGCTCAATCTTAGGGATAATTGTTTTCTATATTTCTCACATTTTTGCATATAGAAGGGTGTTGAAAAAATGATCTTGAAAAAAATTTACAGTTTCAATAGGAAAATAGTCCCTTTTATTGGTGAAAAATTCATAGCTTAAGGGTTCTATAAATAGTCCTTGAATGCAAATGATGTATAGGTTTTACATATAGTGACCCTCCCCCCCCCCCCTTCAGAACAACACCCCAAACACACGATGGTTATTTCACCCTCTTTCTCCACTCTTTTCAATCCATTTGTACATGTAATCTTAGCAATCCATAGTGATTACTTACATTAATTACTAATCTACTAGCACAAATATCCATTGACATAACCTTAAAAGGCACCTCACCTCAAGACATGTATATAGTAAAACAACTCTCTCTCTCTCTCTCTCTCTCTCTCTCTCTCTCTCTCTCTCTCCTCTCTCTCTCTCTCTTCTGTTAACTCTCTAATTTCACCTTTATGTACCATCAATAATGCCTTTTCTTGAGCCCACATCCCTCACTCAAACAGACAAAGAAGGCCCGACATATTTTGATATTAAAAAAATCACAATCTCTATCTATTAGCTTGTAAAATAGGATTACCAATAGCCTTAATGAAGGATATCCAACCTATAAATAGGCCTCTCTCTCCTTCCTTGTAAATCATCTCTCACATAGCACCCCAACACTTTATGCTTGAGGAGAGACTTAGGTGTAGTAGTAAGACAATGTGTGTGTGTGTGTGTGATGGAAATGTAGTATTCACTAAGCATTGGTCTCGTTGTGTGAAAGCTCTGTAATAGCATTATAACAAGCAACATCACTTTGCAAGTAGCAAACCAGGTATTGCATAAGCTCTCTCTCTCTCTCTCTCTCTCTCTCTCTCTCTCCCCTCCCATGCTCTACATCTTTCTTGATCCACTTGATACGTGTATTTGCGTGAGTTTGTGTGTGCATTTTGTTGTGCCTCTTCTTGGTCGTGAACTCTTTTGCATCCTAGTTCTCATCCATAACTAGGTGATGCCCATTTTCTTGTTTGGGTTTGGCTATAGGTTTTGCTATTGTTTTTTGTGCCTGTGTGGTTGCCATAGCCCCAATTCACCAACACAAAATCTTTGAGGTTGCTTCTCTTGTTGCCCACCTCGGACCGTAGCCTCAATTTTGGTGTCCCCATTGAGGATGTTTTTGTGTATATTTCTCTTTTCTATTTGCATGAATGCTTAGAATTTATTATAATCAAGTAGGTTTTATGAATCATGAGAATTTGCATGACCCGTTCATCCCTATTGCAAGGCAAAAGGTACACATCATTGTTAGCACTATGCTACAATTTCAATGTGTAATTTTTAGAATCTTAGGTCCTTGTAAGCTAGCCAAAATAAACGCATCAGTGAATTCTTTTTATCTTGCCTCTCTTTAGGTACAACCTTAATTTGAATGTTTATATCTTTGTTATGTTTTAAGTATTAGGCTATGCATATACCATGGATAATGGACCAAAAATAGAGATTTATCCATTTCACTCTACAGTACAAATTATGATAAACATTGCAATTAGTAGGAAGATCCATTTCAACAACGTATGGTGTTTATGTTTGGCGCTCAAAGAGTAGGCAAAGTCCTTGCATCACCACAACATGTCATGGTGCCTCTTATTGGCTATCGTGAATCATTTGATGTGCATGTTTTTAATTTGTTTTGAATATATTGCAACCTAGCAAACACTGTGTGTATAAATCTTTTTAAGAAAGAAAAAAAAAGAAACATGTTTTCAATTTTAAATTGTTTCAATGGAGGCTCAATGCCAAATTTAAGGATATCCTCTCTCTTTTGGAGAGCCTGGTGAGGATGGTGAACTATTTTTAGAAAATTTTAGCATGGCTTGCCATTTGAAAAAAGATGGTAGGTGATGAGGAACGCTTAAATGTTTGAAGTAGTTCTTAGAAAAGATGCTAGTACTTGGTTGTTTAAAATATCTAAGGAAGTTAGAAGAAGCTATAAGGAAGTTTTGGATCACTTCAAGTGATACTTTTTCAACCCCCAAAATAGTCAAAAACTATGGCAACACATTATTGCCCACAAGCAAAAAAACGTAGATGACTACTATACCTACAAGTAGGAGTTTCTATGTCTTTGGGCTATATGGGTGAGGAATATTTCTAACCCTGGGGATGGTGCATAACTTTTATAGAAGGAGAGATTCATAGTGGGACTATGTCCCACACTCAAGGGAAAAGTGGAGGCCTGTGCACCTGCCACCTTTGATGTCATTGAAACGAGGGCTGCCCTCTTGAAGTATAGGAAAATGAAACGCATTCAAGGAAAGATTTTGATAGAGGGTCCTAAACGTAAAGAGACAATACAAGCATCAACTTCCAAGGAGATTCTTGAGGTAACATTTGTTGTAATTGAAAAGTTGGACGAATCCTTGAGCCACTTGTCAATTCACCTTGCATAAGTTGTAGGTTCCAAAAGACAAACAAACAAAGCTAAGGAATGAGAGCCACAACCCAGACGAGTATTGTAGTGTTGGAATTGTGGGGGGTTTGGGCATGGAATGTATAATTGTTCCTGGCCCAGCGGGAAGCTAGGAAGGCTTAACTTGAACTATCTAGTGTTGAATGTAGGAAAAGGTACGAGTCAACAACCCTGCTTTTGTAGAGGCCTAATGCAATGAGACCTCAACCATGAGGAGGAATGAAGAAGATCCACCTTTCCCGGTTCCGAATGTGAGGTGACAAATTCAAATGGTGTTGACATGATGGCCTCAACATCTTGCATTGTGTTCACAAGTTAGGAGAGAGTTAACAAAGGCATTTCGCAATAGGAGAAAGGTGAAAGAGAATGTAACTATTGTGAAGATTACACAAGCTGAAATGAATGAGGATATTACACCTGTGCTGCATTGTTACATCAAAGGAAAGTTGATTGGGAAAGGTCTAGTGGATGGGGGTTGCACAAATTTGCATCATGATAGAGGGCCTCATGCAAAGACTAGGCATGCATATCCATGAGACGCCTGAAATCAAAGTCAAAATGGGAAACAATAGCAAAGCTAGGTGTATAGGTATTTGTAAAAATGTTTTTGTGGAAGGTCACGAAATACATCTTGAATCCACAATGGCCTCATTTTATGAAGATATTTTTGTGAAAGGTACCTTGGGGGGTCTTGCCGACAGGCGTCAAGATTCAAGCACGTGGTATCGGACACGATAGATGTTCAGGGTGCAGATTGGCTAGCAAAGACCTCAACCACCTCTTCATGGATTTCTCGGCTATTAGAGGCCTTGCAAAAAAGATGTGCAAATGGATACAAAGGACGTGGAAGATAGGGTTTTTCAAAAGCGATATGTGCCCTGGTGGCAAACAATTTTGAAGTTCTGCACTATTAATTTGTATTGTTATCAAATATTATTTCTTAAGTAATATTTCGAAGGCCAAGAATTGTCGTGTCTTCGATAGAGACCTCTCTGGGGCTAGATTCTCAAAGATTGTACAAGAAAAGAAGGAAGTAATATATATGGTAAGTAAAAGGCATAGCCCAAATGATTGGCTTAGGGCAATCCTCTCCATCCGGGCGAGCGCTGCATAATAGTAAGCTACTAGGTACTAGTAACTAAGTTCAGTTTGTAACCCTCTGTCCCTCAAGGCCTGGCCCGAGCTTGAGACTGATTTGTATATCTGTTGGTGACTATATAATACAATCTCTTACAATTGTGAGTTTTGCAACTAAATAAATAAAATGTTTTTGTGGAGGCCTTTGGCATTAAGAAGGTAGTTGATTTTTTGTTATGTCTACCAAGGGGAATGGCTATCCATTTAACTTGGGAAGACCATGGCTAATTAAAATATAAGCATTACAAGATTGGGAAAGAGGAAAGTTGATTTGTAGGAATAATAGTAGGTTTTCTTTGACATGAAGGAGCAATGTCAAGAGGATCTTTATGAAGAATCATCTCAAAGTGAGACGGAGGAAGGCTCCAATGATAGCACCTCAAAAGAATGAAGTAGTGGTATATCACAGAAGAGGATTCTTCCATTGAAGTCATGGGGGTAAGGTTAGGGCCAAACAACCAAGAGACCTCTTGTCAAAGCTTGGAGGTAGGTCCCCAAGAGAAGCAAGGTGTGGAAGATGAAGGGATATTAGGAGATATTCTATCAAATACACTTACAAGGGAAGAAAGAGAAGAGTTTAAATGTGTGCCAAAGAAGTTTCCTAGACTTTTTTCTTGACACTACACAGACGTTCATGCGGTAGATTCTATTCAACACAAGATCGAGTTAAAGACTGAGGCCACACCTAAGGAACAAAAGCCACAAAGATTAGGAGTCATCAAGGAGAAGCCTCTACTTAAAGAGGTGAGGAAGCTTCTAGCTACATGATTTATCTATCCAATGGAGAATTTAGATTGGGTCTCTTCAGTTATAGTCACTCCTAAAAAGAATAGTAAGTGGAGGGTGTGTATTGACTATAGACTGTCAATGAGGCAACAAAGCGAGATCACTTTCTCCTTCCACTTCAAGATGAGATACTAAATGAGGTAGCTAGCCATGAGAAGTACATTGTATGTGATGGATACTCATGCTACTTTCAACTTGGGATGCATTGGAGGATCAATTAAAAACAACCTTCATCACTTCTTGGGATTGCTTTGCTTTTAGAGTCATGCCATTTGGGCTCACAAATGCTCCGACAACTTCTCAATGCTTCATGAACATGATGTTTCAAGCATTCTTCAAGAAGTCCAGTAAAGTATTACTCTAAATTTGTGCACCTACAGAAGGTAGAAGAAGGTTAGAAGAAACTCTACGACATGGGAGGCCGACTCAATTCCAACAAACGTCACATATGTGAGGATGAAGTGATCTTGTTTGGTCACAAAGTTTTCTAGAAAGGCATTGAAGTAAATCCTTCAAAGGCAAGGGCTCTTGTTGAGTTACCATCCCCCAAGAGGTCATATCATTCATTCAAAAGGTGAAGTATATGTCAGACTTCATTCATTTAGCCTCAAAGTTATTTCACCCCTTGCAAAATTTGACACAACAAGTAGAGTTTGCATGTTTTGATGAGCTTGAGGAATATTTTTATAACATTAAAGTCATTTTTTCAGAACTACCAACACTCATTTCTCCTTGTTGAGAGTACACATTATTTGCTAGCTCTAGTGTTAGAAAGGAAACAATTGGTTTTGCCCTTTTTTAGTAACATCCCCAGAGTACTAGGATGTGACCCATCTACTTTGCTAAAAGTGTCATGAATGATTTGGAAAGAGGTTACACAAAAGCAGAACTCATGATTCTTGCTTTCAGATTTGTGGTGAGAAACTTTAGATCCTACTTGTTACCGAAACCCTTTGTAATTCTCAATGTAAAACTTTTTTTCCTTGGGTGTTATCTCAAATGAGTCTTAGTACTAGGATCTTAACCTGGGTTATGGAATTGCAAGAGTTTCAATACTCTTTCAACGTAGAAGATAGTATGCTTGCACAATTGGCAGGATTTTCACTTATAGAGTGCATGAGAAGGAGATAAAAGTGCCCAAAGCAAGGACCCTACCATGGCCAGCACCTAAAAGTATCCCTCATGCCTTTACCTTGTTCTTTGATGGAGCTCTTTGACAAGCCACATGTAAAGTAGGGGAGAGGTCTTGTGTTGCTTTACCCAAATGTAGAAATGGTCATGGAAGAGAAGGTCAATTTTCTAGGATCTACTAGCAACAATTAAGCCGAGTATGACATATTACTTCATGGTTTGAAGATGTGTATTTGTCAAGGGATACAATGTCTCCTGATAAAGGGGGATGCACTTCTCATTGTGAAGCAAATTTTAGGCTTATAGGCATGCAAGAATGAAAGCCTAAGAACAAAATTTCATGACATTCGTAGGTTGATTAATCAATTTGAAGAGGTGCAATTGTATCATATTTTTAGGAAACAAAATGAAGATGCTGATTTACTTGCACAACAAGCGGCTACATGCTTTGAGAAAGAAGTGAAACTCATTATGTTGGTAGCCACTATCAAGCAACCAAGGTACCAAAGAATGGATTCATTGGCTCCAATTGTTGGATATATTTTGGAGGGAAATTCTCCACAAGGCTTCACAAAGGCTCAAAAGATGAGACTCATGAAGAAGGCAAGTTTGTATCTCTTCCTAGAAGGCTCTCTTTATCAAAGAGGAAAGGATCAAGTGTGGATAAAAGTACCAATAATCGAGGAAATTCTAACCATTCTAGAAGGTTTGCATGAGGAAGCATGTGGTGGTCATTTTGCCCAAGATTTAAATTGTGAAGAAGATTTTGCTTGCAAGTTATATTTGACCAAGCTTGTATGTTGATGCCCAAAATTGGTGTAGAAGTTGTCACAATTGCATTGTAAATGGAAACTGAAGGTTAGTGTATAGTCAAAGGCAATTAGTGTTAACAATGGACCCTTTGAAAAGTGGGACCTAGAATTAAAAATGACAAACTCTACATTCTAGTGGCTATGGATTACATGACTAGGTGGGTGGAGGCTCAAAGCGTGGCAAGGAAAAATGGGATAGTAGTGAGTAGGTTTGTCTACACTCATATTGGTTGTAGAGTTGGAACACCTTTGGACATTGTTTTTGATATTGGTCCAGGGTTTAGCAAGGGCTTGTTCATAGAAGTTTGTGAAGAGTTTCACATTCTACAACATCACATCACCCTACTAGCCCTTGTCAAATGATTTGGTAGAGAAGGATAATGGTGTCATTGCAGGCATCATAAAAAAGATGGTGAAAAACAAAACAAAGTTGTGGGACGACTTCTTGAATGGGGCATTCTGGGCATTTCAAACCACTTACGGGGAGGCTGCAAAGTTCATGCTATTTCACTTGGTCTATGGTCAAGAGGCTTTGCAGCCTATCGAGCTCAACATTCCAACAATGTGTCTTCACGACAAAGGGAGATCAAGATGCATGTGTAGATGCCTCCTTACCTTAGCTGCACTCAAGTGGAAGAGAGAAGCAGCTTATGAATACTACAAGAAGAAGGCCATGTAAGCAAAGGAGAAGCTTGACAAGAAAGTCAAGGACAAGGGTATTAAAGAAGGCGATCTTGTGGTAAGGTATGCTAATTGTCTTGGTAATAGGTTTGATGTCAAATTCAATATCAGATAGAGGGGTCCATACATGGTCAAAAAAGCCTTCAACTCAAGTTACTACCAGATCATGGAATTGAATGGCAAAGAGCACTCTAAGAAGGTAAATGGGTATCAGCTAAAGCCCTACTTAAGTCACATTCTATCGAAGGATTTACAAAAGAACCTTTATCTACCATCAATAATTTCTTCCTGAGCCCACATCCATGACTCAAGTAGACGAAGAATGCCCGTCATATTCTTTAATTAAAAAAAATCACAATCTTAACTTATTAGCTTGTAAAATAGGATTATCAATAACCTTAATGAGAGGTCTCCAACCTATAAATAGACCTCTCTCCCCCCTTGTAAATCATCTCTCACATAGCACCCCAACACTTTATACTTGAAGAGAGACTTAGGTATTGTAACCACTTTCGCACTTGGTGTGAGGCAAGCTCTGATGCTACACATTGCAAAGTGAGAGAGTGTGAGTGCCACATCTTAATACCACTATTGTACATGCTCTTTCATCATCAATAAAACTGAGGTTTAGTGCTTCAAAGGCATGATTTGGCTTTCAAATCCTCATCCTCTACTTGTGTAAAGTGCTTTGGTGAATTCAAGGTGATTGTATCTTACAATTATGTCAATTAAGCTTTTTGTAAAGCATTTTTAGTGTGTTTTTATGTGGTGTGTTTCATGTGTTTTCATTGCCTCATTCTTGTCCATTATAAGAGCGTATGTGGTGAGAGGTGTCCCACAACCCTAAGACAATGTGTGTGTGTGTGTGTGTGTGTGTGTGTGTGTGTGATGGAAATGTTTAACATTCACTAAGGATTGGTTTAGTTTTGTGCAAGCTTCGTGATAAAATCATAACAAACAACATCACTTTGCAAGTTGCAAACTAGGTATTTCATAAGCTCTATTGCTCTCTCTCTCTCTCTCCCCCCTATGCTCTACATCTTTTTTGCTCCACTTGTTGCGTGTGCTTGCGTGGTTTTGCTTGTGTGTGTTTTTTTGTTGCCTCTTCTTGGTCGTGACAAATACTCTTTCGCATCCTAGTTTGCATCCGTAACTAGGTGGTGCCTCTTTTTTTGTTTGGGTTTGCTGTTGTTTTTTGTGCTTGCTGTTAACCTAGCTTCAATTGAGCACCATGAGAGCTTTGAGGAGTGTTTAGAAGCTACTTCTCTTGTTGCCCGCCTTGGACAACCTTAATATGCTACAACATGTGCGTTATGTTCCTAAGATTGCATAGAGCTTGATCTTAGTGAGAGGCTTGAGAGACGGTGGATGCCAGGTACTCCTTAGAGATCAGTGCTTTCAAATGTATTGCGGTTTTCTAGTCATTGCAAGAGGAGTCTGAAGTGGCTTGGTCTACCTTATGCATGCATCTGAGGTGCGAGATGCTATAGTCTTGAATACATAATAGTCATGTCCGCAAGAGACTAGACATATATCTTTTGTTGATGAGCTCTAGTGTGCTATTACAAGATACTTGTAGGGTATACATGCTTATACACTTTTGCACACTGCTAGTGCCTATACGGACACATGCATTGATCACGAGAGAGCTAGTGTGGGTATAGGTTGAGACAATATTTCTCCCTATACCCCTTGTACATACTACTAGGTTCTATAGTAGTACCACTTTTTGGCACATTTGCGTTTTAGTGGAAGATTGTTGGGGTAAAGGCAGTGTACCTCTTACCCCGTTTGAATGCAAAAGAGGTGTCCAACCGTCTATCACTTATACACACCTTATTCTTTACTAGATGGAAGAATAGGGAACTCTCTCACAGATCGTGGTGAGTAGCTCCACCCACATCTCTCCTCTCTCTCTCTCTCTATCTGTCTCTCTGTCTCCCCCCCCCCCCCCCCGCCCCCTTTTCTCCCTCTTTGCACACACACCGCATTTTTGCACTCACAATCCAATTTTCCATAAATAGGTCATAGCTTGAAATAAAAACATGTTAGAGACTACTATTGCAAGCTATATAATAAATCAACACATCCAATTTTTCATAAATAGGCCATAGCTTGAAATATAAACATCTCCTAATCCTTAGGAGCATGCAAACATGTAAGAGACTACTATTGTAGGATATTTAGCACTCTAAACCTAACTAAGATGACTTTTAGGATGATCATTTGCCAATATTATAAAAAATGAACAAAAACATCACAATTGTTTTGCTACATTTTAGGTCAAAAACCCCTTTGCTAGAACAAGGTTAAAGGTGTTATATAGCCCAAAAGAATGCCAAGTTTTTCTCAGCTCATAAGCCAACTTTGTGAATACAAAGCATCTTAGAAATCAGTTTGTATCTCTTTGGATATTCTAGAAATTTCTTGGTTAAGAGGACATAAAAGTGTCTCATTACAAGTATAATGTAATAGGGTGAACATGTATCAAACCCCAGACAAATGTACATCTAACTCTCTTCTCCACTAAGGCCTTTCTAGCAAGCCAAAAATCAGATTCAAACATTTGTACACCTTTCTCCTTCTTCTTTAAATCATCTTTTAACATGCCAAAAAAACATTCACAAGATCTAATGCAATAGTGAAAGGTGATGGTGTAGGATATGATAAGCCTCAAGATATTCGAAAGTTGACTTTGTACTCTCTAAATAAAGATGGTTTCTAGCGTGCATGCCAATCTTACAGCCAATAGTTCGTGATGTGCAACCACCTATACATGCATCTCGAGGGCTTGTTGCCAGTTCCTCAAAGGCTTGTTGCCAATGCATCTTGAGGGCCTCTTCCAAGCGCATAATTGCCTCAATGTGAACTCTCTCTCTCTCTCTCTCTCTCTCTCTCTCTCTCTCTCTCTCTCTCTCTCTCTCTCTCTCTGCGCATATGTCGCACGTGTCAATGCAAGGAACTTGCCGATACACCGTGTGCGAGCCACAAATGGCTCCAAGCACACAACAAGCCTAAACTAGTAAGCTCAAAGAAGGTGATGGTGTGTCACTCACCGCTCTACTCTTGCTTCGTGGAGGATTCCTCGCCGCGAAGAAGAAGGAGCGGTGAGTGACACACCATCGCCTTCTTTGAGCTTACTAGTTTAGGTTTGTTGTGTGCTTGGAGCCATTTGTAGCTCGCACATGGTGTATCGGCAAGTTCCTTGCATTGACACGTGCGACATATGCACACATTTTTGGCGCCGTTGCCGGGGAATGCCGTGCATTAAGCTCGAGTAGCACTCTGTGCTTCTCCGTGGTGCAATTTCTATTGTAGGAAAGGTAGGGAAGGAGTGTGTGTGTGTTGAGAAGAGGGATTTGGTGTTATACTGTGTTTTTTTTTTGTTAATGGAATTTTCAAAAGTACTGTGTTTTTTCTCTGTGTATTAAGGTTGTTAGTTTTCTTTGTTAATGGAGTTTTCAAAGGTACTGTGTTTATTCTCTGTGTATTAAGGTAGTTAGTTTTCTGTGTACAGTAAGTAGGAAGTAGATCTGTGAGAGTTAATAGAGTGTGTTAGTGTGTAACAGTAGGTGTATTAATTAGAAGTAGGTAGATAGAGTGTGTGTGTGCTCTTGCGCAGGCCGGGACGACCTTATCCTTTAAAAAAAATAAAAATAAAAAAATAAAAAAATAAAAAAAATTTAAAGGTAGGACCGGGATCGGGTCTGGGAATATCTCCCAGACCCAAGCCCAGACCCAAGCCCAAGCTCACGCTCAGGCCTAGGCCTCAGTCGCCTTAAAAAAAAACGAATTTTAGCTTCACACGTAGCTAAAAATCGATTTTTTGAGGACCAACGGAACTTCAGATGCTCGAAAATTATTGTAGCAGGTTGGCTCTCCACTGTTAGTGACTAAAATGTGGTGTATACCCGGCTCAAACCGCTCGGGCGCATGTGATACTCTCTCAGAGCGTCTCAGTGCCTGACTGCTGGACTCTGCTCTCTCCGGAGCAATAGTGGTGTCTTGCACTTGAGGAGTGGGTGCAACACTACTGAACTGAGTTGGTTCGGAGGCTACATCCTCAAAACGAACACGTTTGTACTCAATATCTTTGATGGGCTTCTTGTGCATTTTTGATTCATTGAAAATCACATGTGAGCTACGAATGACTTTGTTTGATTCTGGGTGCCAGAGACGATAGCCCATCTCTTCGTTTGCACCATAGCCAATAAAGATGCATTTGTGTAATTTGGGATCTAACTTCCGACGACGTTCTTTGGGCACATGTGCATATGCCTCACATCCAAATACACGTAGATGCTCATAGCTTGGCCTTTTGCCAGTCCATAATTCCTCTGGAATTTTGAAATTCAAAGGAGAACTAGGTGACCTGTTGATGATGTGCACTGCTGTCAGAACAGCTTCCCCCCAAAACTCTGGAGTAAGCTTCGCCATAGACATCATAGAGACAACTCGCTCTTGAATCGTACGATTCATTCTTTCAGCTATCCCATTTTGTGCAGGTGTGTATGGAGCAGTAAACTGCCGCCGAATGCCTCTTCTATTGCAAAAATCCTTGAACTCTGTGGAGACGTATTCTCCACCATTGTCCGTGCGAAAAGCTTTGAGCTTTGTTCCTGATTAGTTCTCAACCATGGCGAGGAATTTTTGGAATGTCAAAAATACTTCTTCCTTATGCTTAAGGAGATACACCCACACCTTTTTGGTGGAATCATCTATGAACCTGAGAAAGTAGTTCGCTCCCCCTAGAGTTTTATGTGGCATTGGACCACACAAATCATTGTGCACCAAGTCTAGAGGTTTGCCTAGTTTCTTATTCAATGGCGAAGATGTCAATCTAGTCTATTTGCCATATAGACAATGCTCACACAATGGAAAGTCCATGTAATCTAACACAGGTAAGTAGCCAAAACACTGAAGTATTTTCATTCCCTTTTGGCTAATATGCCCTAGCCGGCTATGCCACAACTCAGGAGACGGCAGCTCGAAAACACAGATAGAGTGTTCGTCGACACTCGAAACAAACAAAGAGTACAGGGATCCGTTTTTATTGCCTTTCATCATGATAAGGTTGTTCTTGCGGATCATCCAAGAACGATTACCAAAAACTGTAGTGTAGCCAAGATCATCCAATTGCCCTATAGAAAGTAAGCTTTTCGTAAGCTTGGGCACATGTCTGACATTCTGCAGCACAAAAGTAGTGCCATTATACATCTAAAGTTTCACGTCACCAATGCCAATAATGTCAAGCTCATAGGAATCACCAAGCTTGACTATTCCATGCATGGATGCATAAGAGGAAAACCACTCTCTATGCGGTGTGACATGAAAACTTGCACCAGAATCAAGGATCCAATTTTGTGCATAACCCTCATCCTGTGCAACCAAAGCATCTGGGGTGAGATCTGAAGTGAAAATGAGAACATCTGAGGCATCTGTTGTCACCTCGGCATGAATCTTTGTGGGCATAATGAGCATCACTGGAGGAAGAGCATCCTCTATTGCAGTGGTAGGCATGGGAGACTCGACAATGTTGAGCTCCTCAATTTTTACTGTACTTTTGCCTTTGCCAGAATTATCCTTTTGCATGTTTTTCTGATCTCGTAGGAAACTGCGACAATCCTTTTTGTAATGACCCTTCTTGTGGCAATAGTAACACTCGACATTTCTGGTATTGCGGTCTCTACTTTGGTTCCTGTGTCTGCTAGGACTACGAGGATTCCGCTCTCTACTTTTGCTTTTGTATTTGTTCCTGTCACGGCCTCTTGCCTTCGTTGAACTGCCAATGATATATGCATCTCCATGACTAGCATTATCGAGAGATTTACAACGAATCTCTTCAGTGAGCAACGCATCTGTGACAACATTGAATTCTAACTTGCCATTCGGAGCCGAATTGCTAATGGTTGTGCAAAAGATATCCCATGAACTGGGTAGAGAGCATAATAAGAAGATAGACTTGAGTTCATCGTCAAACTCCTGAAAGCCCTGAGATGTCAGCTGACTGAACAAGGAGTTGAACTCATTTAAATGACTGGAAACTGTGCTACCTTCTTTCATGTTGAGCTTCATAAGCTTTTTCATGAGAAACACTTTGTTGGATGCACTTTTGCTCTCCCATGCTGAACATAAGCTATCCCAAAGTTCTTTGGTTGTTTTCTTCCCGATGATAGTGAAGAAGACTGACTCGGCTAGATGTAGACGTATCGTAGCCATGGCTTTTGCATCCAAAAGCTCCCATTGAGCTTGTGTATAATCATCATCCTCTGCGCGCTCTTTCAACGGTTCTGAGAGGCCTTTGTTTATCAAAACATCTTTCATGCGCTCTTTTCACATGGTGAAGTTGCTGCCATCGAACTTCCGAATGAAATACTCCTCCTTTTCTGAAGAAGATGCCATCGCTGATAAGAGGGTTTGAGAGGTGCCAAACTATGGCGAGACGCTGTAGAAATTTGGGCAGAGTAACCTTTGTATCGAGAGTAAAATCTCAACCGAAATAGACTCAAAAGTTCCAACTATGGAAGTCACGACTCGCGGGAAGTAAATCCGACAGAGTTTCCTTTGTATGAGGAGTCAAAACTCAACTCAAAATGCATATAAATGTGCCAACTGCACTAACTGGGCATCTGCTGCACAAAACAAGTGTTGTGTGAGTGCCAACTCGGTGTCAAAAGCATAAATAACCGTCCAGATACATATCCTATGGCGAGGGTACCGAAAAGGGGAACTCCAGGTACCTGTATCACCGAAAGTGTCTCAACATTCGAGCACACCCCAGCTCAAAGAAAACCTCACGCTATCGACCCTCCAAAGGTTAATGCAGACACAAATGGACTAGCCACAGTCTCAGAAAGGGCTCTTCCGGTCCGAGTCTCAGAAACGGCCGGGAAAAACTACCAAAATAGCCAAAAATGGCTCCATACGCAGTATAGTGGGCAGTGTCCGCAGCTCAACGTACATGAGTAAAACCGTGCTCAAACAGGCGCCAAGAACTGTTGCATGCAATGAAAATGATCGCTGCGGGGATATCTGCTCTCAAAAGAGCTCAGTAGCACTAGGTGTGCTCACAAAAAAATGCATCTGTCAACGCATGTGTCCGCAGAGAATCTGCTGTCAAAATGACTGCCAAATCGCCTATGAAAGCGCTGTGTCTGGTAACCTGGAGAATCTGTGAGTGAATGGGCTGAAAACCCCCCCTGTAGCCTGTAACCTACGTGTCGGTGTCGCTATGTGCCGATTTCTGCTGTCGGGCAGAAATATGCTAGTCGAATAGCCGCCAAAGGTGTCGTATCCGTAAACTGTGTCATACAGGGCGATCGGTGCGCTCGGTGCCGATGCCGGGTGTCACTCCTCTATGACAGAGGTACCTCACCCGCGCATGTCGCAAGCACGGTCGTCGATCGCGAGAACACGCTCGTGTGGGGAAACGCCCGGTGTCTGGGTCGGATGTCAGAGATCCGCCGCAATGAGTAAGTAATGCCGAGCCAATGCGCTAGAAATGGTGTCATAAAATGATGCCAATATCCGGTGCTCGAAGCCGTGGAGGAGAAATGCTAGGAAATCGTCAAATCAATGTCGAAAACTGATGCCGATGTCGCCTCCCTCCACTGGGCGAGAGTCTCTGGTATCGAGAAATGCCGAGGAAATGGGCCGATGTCGGTGCGGTCCGAGCTTAGTCGCCGCCTGTAGCCGAACACAATGTGTCCGCTCTATCTCAAGATTTCTCTCTCTCTTTTTGATTCTTACGAGCCGCGTAGATCTGCTGAACCCTAGGTACAAGCCGGGTCAAGGCTGTAATCGGGAAATGATCGGGTTGTCTAGGGCCTTGGGCGGGAATGAGGAGATCGGGTTGTCGAGGGCCTTGGGCGGGGATAGCCCCTTGCACACAAAGAAGTTGTATGGCTAAAAAAAAAAAGTAAATCGATTTTCTTATTGATTTTTTTGTTTTTACTGCTTGTGACAGCGCTGACGAGACACACAGTGAGGGTGTGTGTGTTGCACTGCTCATGGCATTGAGGAAATTGTACATATGGTACTCGGCTACACCTCCACCTCGCCCTCGTATGCTGGACCTGCTGCGGATCTCATGATCCTGCTCGATTGCCTTCGATGCCAAAATTCCCCAATGTCTGCACGATTGCACTCGGTTACAGTTGCACCCAATTCCGCTTCAATGGCTCTGTTCGCTTAGCGCTCTGCTACAACTCTACTGCATGCTCTCAAGCTTGGTGCCGGGCTTCTGCTGCTCACGACAGTCGAGGATTCTGCTGCTCGGCTTGCCTTCCAAGGCTTTGTTTTTCCTCTCGATTGCCTTCGACTGCAAGCTCTCTCAATTTCCAAGCTTCTTTGTCTGCCTACTGCCCGATGTTGCCGATTTCTCTGCACTCAACTGAGGGTACTCACTGTCGATTTCTTGCTCCTCGAGTCTACTGTAGCTTGGTCGACCCCTTTCAACCTTGTTGTGGCTCCCCAATTGAAACTGCAATCCCGCAATTGCCTACTGTTTAGCTTCGTGTCTTGCCCGATTTGTCTTCCTTCAATAGCTCTCTACACAGTGTGTGTGTGTGTTTTGCCTGCCAATGGCTTCAATTTCTTGAAAGAACTGGCTCCTACATAACTTGCTATGCTGGCCCTGCCCGATGCTTCCCCCTTGAATGCTCTGGCTGTCAAGGCTTCAAGCCTTTGAATGCTTCATGAGTAGACCTCCGAGCTACCTCGATTCACTTGCTGAATGCCCTTCAAGCCTTCGATTTGAGCTACTGTTCGGCTTTTGTTTTGCGCACGGCTTATGATAGCCTGATTATACCAAGCCGAATTCGATGCAATGCTTTGTACCTCAAGCAATGCTCGGGTGCTCGAATTCCCTCAGATCCCCTTCTCTTGCTGAGTCCTACTGCTTTGCTCCCGAGCTTCCAAAGCTTGCAATTCTTGCTCACAATTGTTGCCGATCCGATCCAATCCGATGCGGTGTTGTAACGCACCGAGCTCCATTGCTGTCACCTCGCTCAAGCTGCCATAGCCGAGCTTCGTCCTTTCGAGTCTATCGTCAGAGAGCGGTTGCACGGGTGGTTCTCCGCCGTAGCTCTGATACCAATTGATGAGTGCGCGTGTGCGTGTACGGAGTGTGTGCAAGAGAAGGGAAGAAGAGAATCGGGAAGGGGATGATCCACAGACAGCCACTGTGTGGGTTAGTGGAGAAGAAAGAGAAGAAGTCCACTCTTCCTCTTTCTCTCCCTATATTGAATAGGAGAAAGCAAGTGTATAAGGGTGGTTTCCCACAGCCACTTGGCCTACACCCCAACAACAGACACCGCTACGCAACAACAACCTCACCAAGTCCATAGACCCTTGGACATACCTAGTGTCATCCAAGAAGAAAGTTACTTAAAGTCATGGGAAAGTGGGCGTACTCACTTGTTGATGGAAAGAATGTTTACAGAGGGACTACCTGATCCTATTGAAGAAATGGAGATCCCATCTTCCCCACGTCAAGGGACTGAAGTCCAAAAGGTGCCGTTAAACATTGCCAAATTGATGGATTTCATGTCTTCAGAAGTTAGAACCACCATCATGTCCAAACTATATAAAGACCCTGAGCTAGTCTCAGCTCTTCGAGCCTTCCTCAATGGAGAACTGAAGTTTGGGCTACCACAATTTGCACAGATGGATGGAGCTGGGGAGATGCCAATAGAGGAGGAACACTTAGATCCACAACCCAACCTAGATGAGAACCTTGTTATAGAAATACCTGTTAACAAGTTGGGACAATACTTTGAGGGTGATGAATCCAATGCGACCATACCAATCACTACTAAGGGATTAACTGTGAAGGGAGTCCTTGATGGTGGCGTTGGGGTTAGCATTGTGACTAAAAATTCCTAGGAAACTATGGGAAGACCTCACCTTGCGACCACAACCATAGTAGTGAAGATGGCCAATGGGTCTATTGTTAAACCTATTGGGATGCTAGAAGATCTCAAGATCAAGGTCTTTGGACATAAAATAAGGATTACCTTTATTGTTATGGATTTCTCTAAACACACTATGGCATCGAAGATGATCTTAGGACGTTCTTTCATGAGGGAAGCAAAAATGGTGCATGACTGGTCCAAAAACCATGTCTACTTGCAGTTCCAAGATTCTGTCATTCGAGTGGATCTTGTGATGGGTCGAGCACATCCTCTAGGAAACAGGTTTATAATTGATCATAGATCTGACACCACAGTTCACTCGGCCCCATTGCAGTATTGTTACATGTGTAAAGCGGACACTGATGTTGGGGAAGATTCTCCTTATATGGATGTACTACTTGGGATGACTGAGCTGGACAATGTGGATTGGGTCCACCTAGCAGCAACCATAGACACTTGGGGAAATAGGGGGACAACCTGGGTAACACTTGAGGGGGATGAAATTCCCGTGCCCTTAAATATGCTACAAGCAATGCATATAGCTTCTGACAAGACTCATCGTAATATAACGAAGAAAACATACAAGTGGGTCCCTAAAGCTTCTTTAGCGACCATAGCTAGTGCTAAAAAACAAAAGCTTTTTAAGAAACGTTCCACTCGCTCCAAGAAATGTAACAAAACGTGGCGCTGGATTCCTAAACGACTATTGGAAGCCCAAGGCTACTATCAAGGAAATGATCAAATCTGGGTGCCAAAATGTAGATTGTGTTCTTACCTATCACCTGACCCATGTGCGCCCAATCCTGTAGCTCCAAAACGAATCAACGATCGCGGAAAGAAAAAAATCACAGAATGCTACACACCCGCTCGAGAGCTAGTTTGGGTACCAAAGAAGGAACGATTTGTTCCACGTAGCTCAGGAAGGGGGGAGTCCCATGAAGCTTCTAGCTCCTCATATAATGCATCCATAGAGGTAAAAGCTTCTCCACAGCCTCCATCTACAATAGTGTACCTCCATAAAGCTACAAAGGAATCCACACTTCCCAGAGTTCAAGAATCACCTGATGAACCACTTCAAGTCCGATCCTGGGAGAGTACCTTACCACCCTTGCAACTTGACAAGGCACCTAAGGTAAGAGAAAACTATTGGCAAAAATCCTCACCTATTACCAACTGGAACGATTGGTTTCAAAGGGTGACGAGCTCATTTCAAACGGTATGATCTACCCAAGGAAGGGGGGAGTGGTTGCTGATAGTCATCATTCACTCACTCTCCTCTCAACCTTCCTCCCTGACCTCTCAATCTCCCAATCTTAGGGAATGTATATATAAATACTTATACACAAAAAACAAAAAAATAAAGAGCGAGAGCAATTAGCAAACGAGTATGCACAATAAAAGTCAAAACATTGACTCAGACCTACACATTCGCATCCGATACACTGAAATAGAAACCTATGCCATAAAACACCTTTGATCCTCATCACTCGAGTGATGGAGGGTAGGTAAGATTAGTATGATAGGAGTGTTTCTGTTTTAGAGTTGAGTGATTAGCAAAGTTCCTTTTTCCCACTGATGTGCCTCCTAGAGGTATTCTTTGTGTTTCTTAGTGTGTACAGGAACATGTTGCTGTTGTTAGGATTTGGACCTTCATGGAATCTTTATCTTGACTCACTCTTCAAATCAAGCGCGACCATCGACACAAACAAGTGTTTCTTATCCATTAGCATTGCCCCTTATCTTTTTTGCATCTATGATTGTCTGCTTTAATTATGATTGTTAGCATAATATTCAATGCATTTTCTTAGTATCAAACATTAAATTCAATGTAATTTTTTGTCATAATCACTTGTCTAGGTTTAAAAATCAAGCAGTCCGACTAAGCTAGTTTGACCAAGCTAGGTGTTAGAGATCTTATCTTAATACCATGGGGAATGCCTTCCTAATAATCAATGGTTACTTAGGTTCTTAATCCGATTTAGGCAGCATTGTGTGAAATGTACTAGGGCTTTCTAGTGGGCTTAGTCCGTATTGACCTTTAGCTTAAGTATTATAAAGGGAGTTTACTAGTGTGATGAGCCTGGGGAGGGTAACAATGTTATATGACCCCCCAAAGTTACAAAATTAAAATGCTGAACATGAACAAACAAAAAATCAAAGTGCCACATTGTAAAATCTTAAGCCGGAAGAGAAATCTCAGCTTGATTGGGTACTTCACTCACATGTATCGCCTATGGTACTAGAGCCCTAGAGGTTCCCAGTGTGGGCGCTTTTCCTTGAAAAGCAAAAAACCCAAGGCATACAAAATAAGCACACACATCAAAATTGAATCATTGTGAAAAGACTTTGGGGGGTCAAAGAAAAGGAAATAAGTCAGGCGATGATTTCATGAGCAATTCCTTTTATCGTAGCTTAACTACAAGGTCTTCTAGGTATAGCCTCTAGTCAGTCCTCGAACATGAAATACTTGGCTCTCATGATTAAACAACTTAATTGACCAGAGAAAATTAAGAAGCTTACCCATGGTATTAATAGTCGATCTCTAGTGCCTTTTGACCGTTGAATTAGTGACCCCAGACTTGTTTAATTTTTTACCTTTACATCTGTTTATGCATTTGATTATATTGCAATATAATGTTTATTGCTGACAAATGGTTTAAAATTCTGTTACCAATCAAATTGTCTGCCTACAACTGCATATGCTTTTTAATTCTATATGAGAATGCAATTACTATGCCAATGTTGTTTGATTTTGCAGTGACTGAAGAAGGCTAAGGACATTCATCTCAAATGCTCTTCCACCTCGACGAACGAGCTTCAACTCAATAGCTTTCGAGGATGGAATCTACATCAAGAAATGTGCGCATATGTCGCACGTGTCAATGCAAGGAACTTGCCGATACACCGTGTGCGAGCCACAAATGGCTCCAAGCACACAACAAGCCTAAACTAGTAAGCTCAAAGAAGGCGATGGTGTGTCACTCACCGCTCTACGCTTGCTTCGTGGAGGATTCCTCGCCGCGAAGAAGAAGGAGCCGCCGCTTCGCTGCGCTCAACCGCTTCGCCGCCACTGTGCCGTTGTCGCAATGCTCGATCCCACACTCTCTCTCTCTCTCTCTCATGCATACACACACACACAAGGAGATGAAGAAGAAGAAGATGGAGATGGAGCAAGAGCACTCTTCTATTGCACAAATGAGAGAATGAGTGAATTTTAGGTTTAGTTGACTTTTATATGAGTTCGTCCCATTCACACTTGGGCACCCATGCTTAGCCAACTAATCCCTTGAATGTTCCAGTTAGAGTGCGCCTCTCATCGGCGATCACTCTTACCTTTTTCCTATTGGACCGACAAGCCCGATACCTGACTCTACAAAATAAATAATACAATGTCCGCCGTAGATTACAACGTTCGTCGTAGGTGATAGGGTGTCCGTGAGCCGTGAGGGTTAACACTCTCTCTCTGTGTCTCTCTCTTGTTTGGCTTTTTTTATGTAGTCCAAGGAAGCACGTCAATGCCTCAACTTTGTGCACAAACATGGCTCACCAACCCTTGATCAAATGGGTAACTACATAGAGTACATAACATATTGGGAGGTAAGCCAGAATGATGACACATTGAAGCAAGTTGTGACAGGTTTTGGAACCCTTGGAAGCTACAATAGACTGATGTCTGACATCTGTACACCAATAAACAACTACAACATACAGGAGTGCAATGTGTATGATCTTAGAGAGATAGAGAGCGAGGCAAAGCATGAGAGCACATGGAGGTGCATCTCCTAGAGCAAAGTGCTACACATACATGGAGAGAGAAGAGGTGAGAAGGGAGAAAAGGAACACAGGGCACTGGGTGCAATCTCTCGCATGCAAGAGTGAGCATTTTCCTCTTGCACGTATTTATTTATAATTTTTTAAAATTGTCCACCCGAACATAAAATGAAAATTTCTTAAAGAGCTCTTTAATAATGAAATATCTATAAACTTTCTATCTTTTGGCATAGTCTAGAAACCAAGCATGCCGTTGCCACTTGTTAGCTATAATATATAAATTTGCATTAGTTTTTATTACATACCTCTTTATTAAGAAGTAATTGTCCTAAGTTGCTACGTTATTCAATGCAAATCATACTTGTAAAAAACAATGGGTAGAGTTATGTATTAGAAATATCACGTTTCAAAACAAAAACTTAAAGTTAATATTTGTTTATGCCTTTCCTCATCCACATGCTATCTATTCTAGTGTTTTATACCACGAGAATAAGCAATTTATGGAATATCTTGATGTATTAGGATGTCATTGGTCACAGTTTATCGTGTAATAATCACATACCATTAATTCCAAATCCAAAATCATAAATACTATCAACATCATATGATTATAAATCAAATCCAAATACAAATAATTTTTTGTTTTATACCCGTGTAACAAAATCACTCCAACTAGTCATCGTGGTATCATTTTGTAATTGGTGTTGCATAAATCACAGAATTGACACCAATTGAGAGTGCTACTTAAACTAGAAAATTTGAACTTGTGCTGCTAAACTAAAAAAAATTGCATTAATGGTCGTGTTTCCTAAACCAACAAACATGCACTAATTCTGTCTAAATGGACAGATCTGCAAACCATTCGAACATTGCCTAAATCGGTGAATATGTATACATGTGACCAATGGATTAGGCAAGTCACAAGGTACACATATTTGAATTCAAAGTCTAAGAAAGTTTGAATAAAAAAATACTTACAATCGTGGTTTATGATGATTCAATTTTTTGAAACTCAGTTGTTTATCCTTATTTAATCAACGAATGTGATCTTGATTGACCTTGTAGTGTGCCTACAGTAGTCACAGTGTAACAAAGAAACTTGAAAAACTTTCAATTTCCAATAAAAGTAATCAAACAAAATGAACCATGAGTTTATCTACAAATATAAAGATGATCCTACAACTAAAGTATTACCTTAGTGTAGATCCTCATGCTTAGATGTAAAATCGAATATAAACATAAGGTGAATATTATGCTATTGAATATTGTGCTATTGAATATAAACATAAGTTTACTCTTATGAGGTGCTTCATGTCACTACTCAAAACAAGTGAAAGGGTCACGTCAGCTTTTAAAAACAATAAGAAAGTGATAAAATTGTTAGGTTGAATTAAATTGGTATCAATGTTTGGGAAAGCTTAGTCTTGAGCCGATTGAAAATCGAAACTAGCTAGCTGCAAACCATGGTAAACGGAAGAAAAACCGATGAAATATGTGTGAGTCGTCCAAAAATTTTACAAATTGCAAAATTTTTGCTAGTATTTCTAGTTTTCTTCTTTGTGAGGAGAAAACTCAACCAACAACTGCTTAATAAAAGAGACTTTCTCAAATGTTAATACTAACTGGAATCAAGCTATAGAATGCAAGAAATGTAAAGCCATGTGAAGTTGTGAAATGAAAGGTGAAATAAAAAGAACAAATTAATATGTGTGTGTGTGTGTATAGAATTTATTACAATTATGCAAGGGGAAGCTTCACTTTAGCATTCTAAAACAATAGAATGCAAAACAAAACATATGTGTGTGTGTGTGTGTGTGAGAAATTTACTAAAATTATGCAAAGTGAAGCTTCACTTTAGCATTCTAAAACAATAGAATGCAAGAAAAGTAAAGACATATCAGGATGTGAAATGAAAGGTAAGTTTCCATCATGCACTCAAAATAATGAAAGTATCCCTAACCCAACACAACACTAAGGGTTTCTTTTAGAAAGCCAAAAAGTCTATATTGAATGTATATGAAGCTTGCCATAAATGAATAGGCTTTTAAGAGAATACTTAAAAAAAAAGAAGAATACTAATATGACGAGCATCAAACAACAAATAAACTATCCTAATTATCTAAATATTTGGTGAATTATTAGCCAAACAACAACCGAGTGTAATCAAAGTATTGAAAGTATCCTTAACCTAACACAACACTAAGGGTTTCTTTTAGAAAGCCAAAAAGTCTATATTAAATGTATATGAAGTTTGCCACATACGAATAGGCTTTTAAGAGAATACTTTAAACAAAAAAAAGAGAGAATACTAACATGACGAGCATCAAACAACAAATAAAATATCCTTATTATCTAAATATTTGGTGAATTATTAGCCAAACAACAACCAAGTATAATCAAAGTATTCTTCTTACAAAGAGTTATGATCATAGACTTGTCTAAGCTAAGTCATAATATCCACTACAATAAAAGTATATTCGTTGACACATTCCAAACTAAAAACCTGTAGATGATCTGTTTCCTTATAACTTCACCTTGAAGTAGTCTACATATTTTCTGATCATGTGGATAGGGATTATGTCGATCCATTCAATTTTCACTAAGTGGTTGCATGAGTAGAGTTGACCAATTGACTAGGCATGGTTTAAGCAATTGAATGAGTTATTAGAGTTACCAAAGCAGCTAACAAACCGCTTAAAGAATGTCTTCTTGTGGTAGCTATCTTCAAAGGCCTACCCTTCTTGGGGAGAGCCCAACCTCGTGGTATTTTCATTTTATTTCCCTTTCAAATCACTTGATACACGATATATGGAGCATTTAGAGATAAAGGAATTTTGTGCTTCAGCTATGGCCTTCATTTGGACAACATTTTTATGTGTGACGTGGAAAATATATGGATATTAAATCTAAAAAATTATGGGATCAGTTGCACCATATGATGCAAAAAAACCCTGTGTTGCCACCCTAATGTGTCCAACAAAGTGAGAAACTGAAGAAGGTTTAGGGTCTATAACCACCACCACATCGTTCTTTAACACTTGATTACCTCTACAGCTCCTTGGAAGACTGTTAGCAGCAAGCTAACTTGGATACCATTTCTCGGAGCTTTCAATGTAAAAACATTTATTATTTTGATGAATTGGGAATATTGTAACTCCTACTTTCCGGATAAACTTTGTAATTGATAAGCCGGGGCTACAAGCTTCCAGATTGTATCAACCAGTCATTAGTTAGAGCTCCCAGATTATTAATTTTGACCACCAAAAACCTTGGCTAAGGTATAAAAGCCAATTTTTGTAAGATTTTGATAAGTTTTGGATAATGAAATAGAGTGTGAGCTAACAACACTCACTTATCTCCTTCTCACGCTTCCTACTCCTTCGGCGGTTGTCACATTGCAGTCGTGTCTGTTGCGTTGCAATCACAAGTAAGAGTTCTACGCATTGACGTAAACATTTCACAATATTTTGTAGCTTTTGGCGTCGCCGACCCGCGTCCTAATTTCATCATAAGTAGGAATTTACAGTTCAAAATAAAAAACTAAGTATAGGCGGGGTATTGAGGCATCATTGCTAGCATTTAGATGCATTCTGGGTCAAAAACGACTAGGTAAAAAACGACTAGGTCGAAAATCCACTGCTATTAATAATCACGATTTTTACACTTGACCTAAAATGAGATTTGAGACCATAAGAAATGTGTACTTAGGTCTTATAACATGTCCTAGAATTTTCGTTACATTTGATGTCATTTGATGCTGTAACGATGTGATTTGTTTGCCGATGAGCGATTGGCTTTTGGTGATTTCAGTCATTGAGTGTAGCTTGAGTTAGATGTGAGTTGTTTGTTGTTTTCCAAGAGGTTGACAACCTCTTGTAGCCTCTATGTACTAGTCGTGTCAGCTTCGTCCCATGGATTGACAATTTATTTGTGGTTCTCGCTATGTTTGCAATAAGATAGGAGTGAGGTTAGACACCCGTCCCACATTTGGCGCCGCTGCCGGGGAAGAGAGACCTAAACTAGGGAAAAAAACGAGCATCTTGTGAACTTATCCTTTAACTTCCTCTAGGATCACCTAGAGTCAAAACTCTCTTTTTAAAACCGCATAGCTTAAGATTGTCGTCTTTTGTTGTGTAGAGGTAGCTTGGAAGTAATCGTACTTGCTGAGTGTCTTTAGGATTGTAGGATTGTAGAATTAGATAAGGATTTTGAGAATGATTGATGGACGAGACAAGTGTTAAGATCAAGGCTTAGAAAACCATAAAAAACAAGAAAATGAGTGTTTGTGGACACTTTCCACAACTCCATTGCATTAGAACCTAGGAGTAGGGTAAGTAGAATCTGAGGTGGATTTCAGAACATTGCTCTCTCTGAAAGAATCAATTGTGAGTTGTTACGTGAAGTTGTAGAATTTCAGGTCTAAGGCTAGAGATAGCACCAAAAGACTGCCAACAACTCAATCCGACTGGAGAGTATGCTTTAAAAGTTGTATGAATCAGTGGGTAAGCTCATGGACGCATTGAGGTAAAAATTTCAAGAGTCTGCAAGAACTCAGATTATTTACTTCTTTTGATATTTTAAGCCAAATTAAGTTTTGACTTGACTCAGAGGCTTAAAATAGCTCATGAAAAGATGGTCCAGTGAAAAAGTTCAAAAAAGTGTTCATTTTAGGCCTAAAGTAAATAATCACGATTATTTACTTTCAACTCAAAATTGACCAAGGTTGATACCAGAGACTCTATGCATGTGTACAAACAACTTTTGTAAAGGCCCATAGAATTTGGATCACCAAACTGACCAAAAGCTAGGTAAAAACTAAATTCTGTACTGACTTTCGACGGAAACTTGAGTGTAAATTGGAAATTTTTTTGTTCAAATTCAATGAAACTTGAATCATAGGCTTATATTGATATGATAGACAAGTGTACATGCCCAGTTGATAAAAAAGATGCAAAATTTTATCAGAAGTAAATAATCACGATCATTTACATCTACCCCATTTTTCAACGAATTTGACCAAGTCTACATCCCACCAGCTTTACCATGTTATAATAAGCCCACAAACCAAATTTGGTAATATTTGGATCATTGGATTTGAAATTGTGACCAAATTTGCAAAGTCAGTCTCTGCGGATAGAAAACTGATGTGACTATTTGAACAAAAATTGTCCAAATTTGTTCAAACTTGGCTAGGTACCTTAAGTTAAGCTGATTAACAGATCTGTGTCAAGATTGTTGCAAAAAAGTTCACAAAATTAGCTGGAGTAGTTAATCGTGATTATTTACATCTGCTACAAGAATTGATATTCTTGCACATTTGAGTATACCACAAGGTCAAGCATATCAAATAGACCACACAATCAATTTTGGTGAAATTTGGATCAAAAATGTGAGACTTAAGCCAGATTCTTGAAAACCGGGTCTGCGGACACAAAATAGTTGATAACTTGAACAAATTTTGTTCAAACTTAGAGAAACTTGTCCAGATACCTTAGTTGTATACTTAGCAAATCAAGCCAAAAAGTGCAAAAAGCTGAGAAAAGTAATAATCACGATTATTTACTGCTGCTACATAGAGACACCATTTTTGACTTTTAAACTTGTACAATGTTAGACCGACATAATACAAGGCCACCAGGCAATTTTGGGTTCAATCGGATCCAAAGTGGTACATGTTTACTCAGTTTCCAAGTTGTAGATTAGTTAGTCCTTTGACTTTTTGCAAAAGTAGAATCTGAAAGTCTCAACTGCTAAATCACTTAGCTCGATTGAAGTAATACACATAGATCAGTCACAATAGTTAGCAAGACTTGTACAGTCTTTGTGAAAGAATAGCTAGCTTGATTAAAATTGATACAGGAATCAGGTTGCAGACAAGGAAATGAAAGCTTGACAGAAGTTGCAAACAAGTGAATTCAACGATAAGTACTCTATCCACGGCTTCATGAGTCTATATGAACCTTACATCCAGTCGTATACTAGCAAATCAAGGCATATTTGGAGAGATCGCTAGTAGAGTATCCACCGAAGAAAGTGTGAATCAAAACAATCCCTTGCACACTATCCTTGAAGAAGTCTCAAACACTTTTTCTGATTTAACATCTGAAATGTTTTCCTATTCGACTCATTCAGAAACCAAAATGATCGTGCCTTATAAGCATATACTCTCTTTTTATAAGACTAATCGCCATGGAGCTCAGGTTTACCTGGATCCTAATGAAGAGTATGCTATTCGTATTGATGACCATGGTATTGAGTTCGAAGAGGAAATCAGGACAAACAAACAAGGAAAAATATACATGGATAGAAATGAAACTTAGTATTTACAAGTTGAAAACCCTGACGTGATAGAAAAACGAGGGTTAGAGCTAAATACCATAATTCCAGATATGGCAGCAAAAGAAGGACCACCAACTTTAGAATTCGAGGGATACTATCAAGTTGACTTGAAGCCTTTGAAATAAAGAAAACCGGGTGACACTAAAGCCCATCCAGGGCTACACGAGTCACTATTTCCAACAGACTGGTTTGAAGGACTGGGAATAGGACCAACTGCCAGGAGATTGGGAGTTGAACCAAATAGACGTGTCAGACCAGCTGATTTTCAAAAATGGGTCAGAAAATACAGTGGATCTGGGGATCCATATGACCACTTAGCAAGCTTTAAGCAAGTGCTGCAAAACGCATATTTGATTTCCATACTCAATTTGAGGGGTTTGGAATGACATTAGAAGGAAAAGCATTGACATGGTTCCAAAATATTTCACCAAGGTCAATCATGGACTTAAATACATTAGCTCAAGGATTTGTAGGTGCATGTTCCAAAACGGGGATCAAACAATATGGTAGCTCAAATCTGTATCTTTAAACAGAAACAAGGTGAGTCTATTAGGGATTGTGCAACTAGAATGAAACAATACATTGCAAGATGCCCAGAGCTAGAGATACATGTAGAAGAGACTAGTATCATTGTTCTAGAGGGACTTCTAAACAAAGAACTTCATGCTATATTGTATAACAATAAGTATACAACCCTAGAAGAGTGTGTGTCAGATTTTATTGACTTAGAGGATAATTGTGATATTTTCAACAAAGAAGATATCCCTAAGGATAACCAAAGCGAGAAAACAACATCCACCAAACCAGCACAAGTGGGAACGGGTTCTGCAGCACCGCTTTCAGCCATAGAAGACATGCTCAAAAGGATGAATGACATGATGAATAACATGCAAAAACCACCTATGAGGGGACCAGGGAAAGGGATACCTCAACATGGACAACCAATTAGTCCATAAAAATGGTGCGCAATCAAATGGACCAACCATGAGACCAATGAGTGCTATTACCGACAGAAGTATGATGGGAATGTTCAATAAGTGCCTATGAGACCACAGGGACAACATATGTACATGTATCAGCCTATTATGGCCCCAAATCAAAGACCACCGATGGGTATGGAAAGACCTCAGTCTGTGTTGGATCAACAACCTCCATATCCGGGACATACTGCAGTGCATGTAAAGTACATGCAATCAGAAGGAGTACTAGAGAAACAAGCAATAGTGCCTCTTACACCCTATGCTGAGCCTGGTCCATCTACAGTAATGGTAGAAGGAGATTGGTATAATTCACATCCACCACCAATGGAAGAATTTGTGACTTATACTACACCATAGCTTGCACCAATGTACTATGTAGCAAATCAAAGTCTTAGACCTCCTATGGTAAGACCCATGATTAAGCCAAGAGCTGGAAACTCTCACAACTATGGTGCAGATGATCATTGGAAAAATGAATGCTCAACTTGACAAGAACATTAAGCCAGTTGAAACTTATTGTATACAATGTTGCAAAAAGGGAGGACACTTCCCTGAAGATTATCCAAAAAATCCTTTAAACAAGGGAAAAACAATGGTGAACGTAGTCCAAGTGATGCCTAGTAGCTCACCCGAGAGTGAACCAATCGTTTCAATCAAGGTAATCACCAGAGCCAGGCTAAGAAAAAGAAACATAACTCCTCTGATGATTCGAGGAATACTAAAATTTTCTCTCAAAAGACCAAAAGAAGCAGAAGCAGAAGGTATGAGATGAGAAAACAGAAACAAAGGGCTGAAATCGAGGAGAAAGCAAAGAAACTATTCCAGGGAAAAGTGAAAGAAACTCGAAGAGAAATCAAGGAAACCACCGTGAAATCTGGAGGATCAATTTTGGTAGACAAAATTTTTGAGCCAATTAATGTAGCCTGGGAAGCTTACCAAGCGGAACTTAAAGCAGGGTAAAACATAGAAAACAAATGGAAAAACTATCCTTCTCCAGACATGGAAGCAGCTAAGCTTGAAGCTTATCAAACTTTGGTAAGAATCACTCAAGAGATGTTGGAAAAACAAAAACCCAAGCTCAAGAGTATGGCAAAACCTTGAGGAGCTTGTGATAGGAACTAGTAAAGAAAAATCCGAAGTGGTGGTAGAACCCCACCTTGAAACAAAAGATCCAAAACTTATAGTGCCAGACAGCGAAGATGCCTTAGACAAAATTCCATTCGTAGAAGAAGACTGGCCAGGACACTTATGGAAAAAAGTTAGAGAGATTAATGATGGGAGCCTAACTTTGAAGTCAGCTCCTATAGAGGAAGTTTGGTTAGACAATCTACCTCATGATATGGATATGGATGTACAATCCTTGTATGGGGATTGTGGCTTTGAAGATTCAGGAATGTCTAAACCATTACTTTGAAAACACTACCCTCTTACTTCGGAGATAACGAAGATGAATCTATAGTATGTAAAACCACTCAAGTAAAAAGAGCGGAACAGACCCTATAAGTAGACAACATCCATTCAATCATGTCTACACCCATCCAATGCACTCTTACTTTAGGAGAACTTTTAAAAATCAGACCATATTTATGTAAGGATCTACAGAAGACTCTGGAGAAGGTGGGGATAACAGGGCTAATCGCAAAAAAATTGGGAAAATTGAAACACGAAATGGATACCAAAGAGATTAGATCTGTTCCAATGAACAAAGTCGAAGAATACTACGAGGGTGAAGAAGGAAACACAACCCTTCTAGTTAGATATAATGATATAGAAACCATAGCAATACTGGATAGTGGGGCAGGCATAGCCATAGCCACGAAAGCAGTATGGGAATCCTGGGGACAACCAGCCATTTGACAAACTCAAATGAAATTGCAATTGGCTGATGGACACATTGAAAGACCCTTAGGACAGCTTGAAAAAGTGATAGTTTATTCCTGTGGGATTGAATATCAACACACTTTTACCATAGTTGACTTTGGAAAGAAACTCAATTACGAAATCATCTTGGGAAGACCTTTCATGCGACAAGTATAACTCATCCAAGATTGGGAAAAAATTATCTGTACTTGAAGCAAGTGGGATCAATAACAAGACACTTATAGAGATGTCAAATACACCTATTTGGATGTGCGTAGCCTAAAAAAATGGGAGCTTAAAACGAGAAGAATGTATTTTCGAAAGGGATTGGTCAGACGAAGCCTATGTACCTAAACCCTTTCCAGAGCATTTGTTTGAGCCATTTGAGTGGACTCATATTTCAGCGACAATGGATGTATGTGTAAATACGTCTATGCCTACTCAATTTTGCAATGAGGACGGCTATGACATAATTCCATCCAAATGATCTCAACACTTCTCATTGAAGACGAAATTCATGAATCCAAGGACTTGATGAAAGCTCAACAAGTCTTTTCAGACCTCTACTATGATGCAACAAATGAGTTAGAAGAACATTTAGCTACTTAGATGATTCGAGATCAGAAAAAGAACATGTGAGAGCTAAGCTACTCATGAAAGGAGGGGAGGAAAAGTTTTTGGCCTTTCCTAACCAAAAACCAAGAAGACAGAAATGGTATAGATGAAAAAGAGATACAAGAAACTTGAAAGCTAGACCTATGCCATTAGTCTCAAGTAGAACGCAGTTCTTGATGCAGATAGATGCACATGAATGCGTCAAGGATAAAATCACTGGTAGATATCCTTTAAACAAAAGACAGGGAGTGTCGAAAACATTGAGAAAAACGAGAAAGGAAAATCAAGAAAAACCTAAACACCAAGACAAGGATTCGACCATGACACCAATTGAACAAAGAAAGACATATCAAGAGTTGAAAAAAGCTCTGAGGGAGATATATACAACTCAAATGGAAATCACTGAGGAGGAAGGTAAAGATGTAATGAGTGTTCAATCCATTACAAAAATTGTACTCTCCAAGACCGAAAAATCATAGTCAAACAACCTGTCAGGGAACTACAAAAACAGGGCGAATCCTACGAAGGACCTGAAAATGCAAAAAAGATAGATCTGGCCGAACCAGGGGAAGAGCCTAAACCTGCTTACATTGCAAACGATCTTACGAAAGAAGAAGAAGAGCTTTTGTTAAGAATATCGAGATATCTTTGCGTGGTCTTATAAGGATCTCAAGGGTGTTGATCCAAAAATCTGTCAACATACCATACCCATGAGAGATGATACGAAACCAAGTAGACAAAGACCATACACATATAACAAAACATTTGCCAAAAAAATCAAAGAAGAGATTAAAAAGCTAAAGGAAGCCAAATTTATTTATGAAATTAAACACACAGATTGGGTGTCTCCAATTGTGGTAGTACCCAAGAAAAATGGAAAATTAAGAGTGTGTATCAATCTCAAGAAAGTGAATGCATCTACTATTAGAGACAACTTTCCTCTTCCAATCATTGAGCATGTTTTAGAACGAGTTGCAGAAAAAGAAGCTTACATCTTTTTAGATGGATTTTCGGGATACAATCAACGTTTGGTTGACCCCAAGGATCAACATAAAACTGCCTTTGCAACTCAATGGGATATTTTTGCCTATCGGGTTATGCCTTTTGGGTTAACTAATGCTCCTGCCACCTTTCAAAGATTGATGAGCCATGCTTTTAAACAATATCTGCGAAATTTCTTGGAAGTGTATATGGATGATCTATGTGTACATTCATCAATCCGAGCAGATTATTTTGAACACCTCAAAAAGGTATTTGAAAATGTAGACTTCATAGGATTTGCTTAAATCCTGAAAAGTGCACATTTATGGATACACAAGGAAAAATTCTTGGACATATAGTGCCAAAAAATGGCATAGCCACTGATATAGATAAAATTCATGTTATTGCTGATCTGCCTAGACGGACAATAGTCAAGGGGGTTCAAGCCTTCATGGGACATTGTGGATAATACAGATGATTCATTTACATGTTGTAAGGTTTCCAGTTTCTGAAACCTTAAAGATTGTATAAATCTTAATTCAACTGATATGATTATTGAAAAAGCAATGTAGAATTGTCCGACCGTGGCAAATATTGGTATTTTTGAAATCTTAAGCACAACAAACCCCGTGCTAGAAATTTTCAGAATCAGATTCTGATAAAATCTAGAAAAGTTACGAGCCCTGAAAGGTTACACTAGGAATTCAATTAGTTAAGTAAAATTGGACGGTTTCAGTAATTATTATTAACAAATACTTTCTTATCCTAAGGTTCTAGAAATTACTGATATTTCCAATTTTCATTATTAAAAATCACTGAAAATAGTAAAAATCGATTCTGGAAGCTGAGGGGGGCTGTGTGGGGTGATGATGAGCTCTCCCAGACTAGATTTAGTAGCAGGGGGCGTTTTTTTGACCTGTAGGGCTGCTTGGGATGTAAGTTACTGCCATTTTCCAGCCCGTGAGTGCCCAAAAACCTATAAATATGACCCCTGCTTCACATTTTGGACGGACTCGGAGCCTTGACACACTCTCTCTCATCTAGAGATACCACTACGCAGAAATCACTAGAGATTAAGCTCTAGTTGATTAACTTAAACGGTAATTAGCCTAATCCTTCTTAATTAGCAAGGCTAGATTAATCTATTTTCTTAATAAATTAAAGATTAGGTCTATGTATACTCATAAATCCTCTCTTAATTAAATATTCTATGCTAATTGTTGTAATTAAAGCTTGGGAATATTAAGCTAATTAATTATCCTATCATATTAGGGATGAAATTATCCAAATTAACCATAAATTAATGGGAAATATATAATTAAGTTTAGATTAAGTTGAGGTAATTATCAGAGCTGTATTAGACAATCATTAAGCTAGGAAAATTATATTATAATTTTTTGAGTATTTTTCATAATTAAGTAGGCAGAATTACACAGTTTTTTAGAGAAAATTAAAGTGGAAAATAATCAAATTGATTCAAAATTCTTTGAGATATTTAACAAAGGTTAATTATATGTTAGGGAACCCATGATAATTATGTCAAGCTGAGATAATTAATTTATCTAATTACTTTAACATAAATACTCTATTTTTAGGACAAATTAAATAGAGAAAATTAGTAAATTGATTCAAAATGACTTTGAGTTATTTATCAAAGGTTAATTGTATGTTAGGGAACCCATGATAATTATGTCAAGCTCAGATGATTAATTCACCTAATTACTTTAAAAGAAATACTCTGTTTTTAGGACAAATTAAAAGGTAGAAATTAGTAAATTGATACTGATTTCTTTGAGTTATTTATCAGAGGTTAATTACATGTTAAGAAACTCGTGATAATTATTTCAATCTCATATAATTAATTTACCTAATTACTTTAACAGAAATACTATGTTTTAAAGACAAATTAAAAGGGGGAAATTATTAAAATGATTCTAAATGCTTTGAGTTATTTATCAAAGGTTAATTACATGTTAGAAAACCCTGATTATTATGTCAAGCTCAAAAAATTAATTTACCTAATTACTTTAACAAAATTACTCTATTTTTAAGACAAATTAAAAGGGGAAAATAAGCAAATTGATTCAAAATGATTTAAGATAATTATCAGAAGGTAATTACATCGTAGAAAATCTATGATAATTATCTTAGCCATAGATAATTATTTTAGATAATTATCATAATCGAAAACCATTATTATTGAGGGTAAATTAAAGGGGGAAATTAGTAAATCATGTGCTATGATTATACGCTATTTTCCAATTCTAGATTATAGGATAAAGAGGCCGTGATAATTATGTCAAGGTTAGAAAAGTAATATAGATATTTATCTAATTCAAATTATACTAATTCTCGCTAAAAATTAAAGGGGGAAATTAGTAAATCATGTGCTATGATTACATGTTATCTATCAAAGCTAGATTATACAATAAATAGGCCATGATAATTATGTCAAGGTTAGAACAGTAGTATATATATTTATCTAAGTCAAATTTTACTAATTTTAGCTTAAAACTAAAGGGGGAAATTAGTAAATCATGCTATATAATTACATGATGTTTTTTGGAGCTAGATTACATGATGAAAAGGCTATGATAATTATGTCAAAGTTAGAAAAGTAGTAGAACTTTTTATTTAAGTCAAATTATCCTACTTTTAGCTGAAAATTATATAATCAGGCTGGAAAATAATAAGATAATTATCAGAAGTCAAAATTATTCTTATCTACTTGTGATAATTATGCCATAAATTATTAGTAAGTTTAGAAGATTATAATTGACTAAAAGTCCTATTTTTGGCCAAAGATTAATTAAAATAAATAGATTTTGCGATCAAAAGTTTTTAGGAAAATTATAGTAAGTGTAAACCTATGATATCAAGTTGAGGAAATGAAATCTTTAAGAGAAAATAAATAGAATAAATATTAAGCCCAAAATAAGTAGATTCCAAGCTTAAAAGTCGATGGGAAAATTAAGAAAAAGATATAGAAAATTAGAAGGGAAATTAAAAGAGCTTAGAAAACTCTTAGGGAAGCGGTGGAAAAAGTTATCATGCCTATAAAGACAAATAAAAAATGACTAGGTCTAAGAATTTACCAATTAAGACTATAAATTTAACCTTGGAATCGGTTACGGTTGAATACAAAGGTTAAGTTTAGATTTTGAATTATTTACCTAATGGTTAGACGTCCTTTTTAGATGGATAAGAAGTTATGGCACCTAAAAGGACCCGAGCACATCCTACATCTGATGATGAGGACGTAGCTCCAAAACGAACTAAAGCGTCGCATGACGACGAAGCCGGGCCTAGTAGTAGGCCTACGGAAGAGTGTCTTCAGATGCCAGCGCAGCAGCAGATGGCCGATCAATACCAGGTGGGTTTTTGATTATTTAATTAAGTCTTTAAATAGTTTAAGTTCTTTTATAAGTTAGCACTGCATACATAAGGAGTGAGTAAGAATCAAAAAAAGAATAATTGACCAAAAAACGGAAAGTAGCTTCCAACGTGCATTGTTTATAATGTAGGAAAGAATTGTTTGGGTTAAAACTGGTTGAATTAGGAAAGATATGATTGATCATCCTTAAGACAGCTTGTCTCAAGACACCTCCGACTCCTTAGTATAAATTGATGACAATGATTGGCTTTCTAGCCACGGATAAGTTGGTTACCCCCATGAACGTTGAGTTTACTCCGTGTCTATTCCTTGGATTTTTTATTGTTTAGAGACTCTGATTTTTATCAGACCTAGAGACCTGTCAAGGATCCCATCCCGATCTTGGTATTGGCGGGTTGGGGATCTCACACATGTACGCTATAATTGCAAAACCCATGTACATCTTGACTACACACTTTGAATGGACTGATGAGTATGAAGAATCCTTCATGAAGCTTAAGCAAGCTCTCACTTCAGCTCCATTATTGAAAGCACCATATTGGAATAAGATATTCCACATGCATGTAGATGCTTCTAATTGCCATTGGGTGTATACTAGCTCAACCAGGAGACGGTGTTAGGAGTTTTTTGGAAGAAGTGATTGCACATATATATATACACATGCATGGTGCATCAATAAAGGATTGTCCATTTTCCAGATCCAGGTGGTTACGTGGGGCCCATATGTGTATAGGTAGGACATCATGTACATAGTGCATCGATTTTCATCATCACCAATATCAGTGTGTTTTTTTTATAATAATGAGGAGTTGGTAGCGCGTAAAACTTCTCGAGAAAGCTATCCGCGGGCCAACGACATGAGATAAGCAGGTGCGTCAAATGGCATCTAGTGGCGTCAGGAGGTCGAATGGGGTCAATATTTGCACGTGGATAAGTACGGACACAACGTGGGTGTTTTCTTGTGATAATTATGCAAAAAGGTCATCATGAGAACTGTATTTGGGGGCCACTTCATGTGGTTGCGGGATGCATTATTGGAAAAAGTTGAGTGCCAGGTGTGCGGATGGTCGCAGCAGGGTGACAACTATGCACTATGAGGCCATTTTTTGGCATGTTCGGGGTCCGTTTGAGATCAACTAAAAGGCCAAAGGTGCCCAAGTGTTAAATGCTAAGTGTGGGAACTGAAAAACCTGAGAGAAGACCATAAAAAATGTGGAGAGAAGAGGTGGAACAGTCGCAACTGAGTTTTTTCTTTTTTTCGATCCTGTTTTGGCCATAAACTGCTCATCCGAGGTCGGTGGATTTGAGCACTTTGACATTGTAGACTGAGGTTTTGAGCCATTCCGAACGCGATGACTCTGTCCATTTTGCCAAATTTCTCACTATTTTTCTACTATTTTGGTTGTGTAAGTTTCTCCTATGAGCGAAGCTTCTGCTCCAATTTGTGATTGTATCTGGCATATTTTACCCAGATTGTGTGAGCTATTTGCCCCATTGGTGGTGGCCCAAGCTCAATTGTATCTAAACATAAAAAATTCTCCTCTTTTGAGCTAAGTTTTTGGGTGTGTGTGTGTGTGTCTCTCTGTCTGGAGTGGGCAAATGGATAGTCTCTCTCCTCTCACTCCATCGGTGTGTTTCCTGTCTCGGCCAGGTGGGTTGTGTAAGCCGAGTGGTGCCCCATACCGTGTGTGTATCATTCCAAGAGTGTGTGTCAGGTGATTATAGAGGCGTTGTGTGTGTTTCCATCCCGCTCACATTCTTTTGGCGCCCCCATGGAGGATCTTCTTCGAGTACCTTTAGCTTCGGGATTACAGGTTTCAGATTGCAGACTACAGGTTACAAGGTATAGGTACAGGTACATGTGATTCACACAGGTACATGTGATTCACACAGGTACATGTAGCTGGAGTAGAGTGATACACTGGCAAGTGGGAGTCTCTTGCAGATTCCGTGGGTATGCATCATTTGGCACCTGTTTGAGCGCATTGTCTGCTAGTATTGTACGTTACTTGTGGAAACTGCCATTGTACATCTTTGTGGAGCCATAGTTGGTTTTATTTGGCAGTCCCAGCCATTTCTGAGACTTGGTCTAGAAGATAGTCATTTATGAGACTTGACTATACAAGATTTGCATAAGCTTTCGTTAGAGAGGGTTGATAGCATGAGGTTTTATTAAGGTGGGGGATTCTCAAATGTGAGATCCTTTCGATGATACAGATGGCTGGAGCACCCTTTTCGTGACCTCGCCATAGGCTATGTACTAGTGATTCCTACTTGATGCTCGGGTTCTATTGTTGGCAGGTTATGCATACATATACAGTCAATATTTTGGGTTCTTACTGCTCTACTTCTGCGGAAACTCTGCCAAAATTTTCCCAAGTTGTGATGGTTGGTTTTTTGGTCTTTTGAGCCATTTATGCTGTTATGCTACTGAAATTCTGGCAAAATTAGAGGATAAGTCAGGTGTGCCTTCTTGGGAGCTGCATGGTTGGCTTTAATGGATGATCAAAATGGACCTCAATTCACTCCTTTTCATTTAACACAAAGAATCCAAATAAATGTTCATGTGTCTAGGAAGATTTTTTTCGAGCCGCACATAGTCTTTATGTTCGGGCTAAGAAAATTAAGAGAGATACTGGAATGTCCTTTGCCTGTTGTAATTCGGATGATGATTAACTATGAAAACTCATTTGATGTGCATGTGTTTGTCCTTATCTAAAGACAAGCTCCAGTGAATTTCTAGGGATTGAATCAGTCAAAAGTTTTGGGTTCTTGCACGTGTGTTCGAAGGGGTTCTCAAAGCATTGTAGCTTGGGTAGTCATGGCTTTCTCTTATCCGGAGTTTCATGGAAGAAGTGATGAAGATGTGGAAGAATTTTTGGAAAAGATGGAGGTTGCCTGCATCAGTAACCAGATTCATGACCAGGCGTAGATGTTATGTCTTCTCCAGATTTGTTTGAAGAGTGATGCACGAGTTTGGTCCAAAGCATTTGAAGAGGAGTTACGTGTGACTGATCCACCTATAAAATTGAGTTGGGACAGTCTAAGGCATGGATTGAAAGTAGAGTTTGTGAAGATAGAAGAGCCTGACAAAGTGTGGCAAGAAGTACAAGGTTTGGTGCAAAAGGAAGGTGGGCCAGCAGATGCGTACATACGTAAGTTTTCATTGGCATGGGAGCGGATGTGCAAGGCCTTAGCACCATAGGTACCCCCACCTGACATGATGAAGAAGGACAGATTCTTGGCTGGTCTTTGGGAGAATATACGTTGGACTGGAGCTAAAGAAGCCTAGAACATATAAACATATGAAGATGCATTGGAGGTGGCAAGGAACAAACAATGGAAGCTGAGGAAAATGAGCCAGCTAGGGGTGGAGTCTTTGCCCAGGAGGATTGAGTTTCAGCCTATGGATTCTTTACAAGGTTGCATGCCAGGGGTTCATCATGAACCAGTGGTTTCTGTTACTCCTCAGGTTATGCCCGCAGTGGTCACTACAGCAATGCAAGATGATGGGCTAAGGCAAGACATGAGGCAAGTGGTAGCTTTAATGAAGAATCTTAGCCTAAACATGCTAGGTCAAGTGGGAAATAATCGAGGTTGAGGGAGGTTTGCAAATCAGCAAGGAGGTGAAGAAATACCTAGGAATGGTGTTGGAAAAAGCAATGGTAGGTTTTGGAGGCAGACACCCACGTGTTATAACCGTGGAGAGTTGGGCCACATCAGCCCGCAATGTGATAAGCTACCAAGGATGGGGGAGACATGTATCCATTGCCAAGACAGGTGCTAACTAGGTCAAATGATTATGGCATTGAAATTAAGGGAGAAGAAGGCACCAGTGGATTAACCCAAGAGGAAAAGGAAAAGACAAAAGTGATAAGTGTGGTCACCTTGGAGAAGGCATCAAAGCTAGAGGATACATTAGTGATGACTATTGGGAAGAGGACCATAGGGGACAAGGAAGGAAGAAGTGCCCCAGGTCCTAGTAAGAAGAAGTGAAAGAGCTATGAAAGCGAGGATGTCAAGGCCAAGAGGAAAAGGAGGGCTCGTCGCAAGTTTCAAGTTTCAGATTTTCCACTAGGGGATGGGCAATTAAGCTATGACTTGAAGGAGGATCTGACGAGCAGGAAAGCCGATGTTACTTTTGGGCAGCTTATAGAGATGGTGCCTAAGATAAAGAGACAATGGAAGAGGATGGTTAACCTAATGGAGAAAGAGCCAGAGAAATGTTCAATAAAGGTGTTGGCAATGGACGAGCTACCAGACATCTACCCAATAGTAGATGTGTGGCACAAAAGAAGAAATCTGGGACAAGGTTTGTGGATGGCGGAGCCCAAATATGTGTCATAACACTCTCATGCATTGAGAAGATGGGTCTTACAGTGACTGGGGTGTCAGTCTTTCAGATCAGATTGGCAAACCATCAGGAAGTAAAATGTTTTGGGGTGTTGTAAAGAACTTAGAAGTGGAGGCATATGATGCAAAGGCAGTGGTTGATTTTCATGTGATGCTAGTGGGGTTGGGATCATATCCTATTATACTGGGCAGACCATGGTTACGTGCAGTGGGAGCTGTTCAAGATTGGCGACATGGTACGATTAGCCTCTATGGAAAGACATGTGCCAAGAAGCTATATAATATGGACATAAGGAAATTATTGGAAGAGCTTTATGAAGATGAGGATGAGTTTAGTGATGAAGACTATTCCACAGTGATTGATGAGGACAGTGATAGTACTAACAACAATGATGAGGATGTTGATGTTGCATTTCTTTTGATGGACAAAGAAATCCATGAGTCTGGTTTAGTCGCATTTGCAAATGAGGTTGAAGATGAAAGTGAAGGGCCTTATGAAGTGATTGAGGGGCTGATGCAAACCAAGGTTGAATTATCAAAGAAGCAGGAATTGATGACATAAATGATCAGTGGACACCTCTTAGCTATGGAGAAGGAGATATATTTGCACATGTTGGCTAGTTTCCCTGATTTGTTCATTACTTCATATGAAGAGATCAGAGGGTTCAAGGGAGAAGAGATGCATATAGATCTGAAAGAAGGTGCTAAGCCTGTGCAGCAAAGGCTAAGAAGGATGGGTCAAGAGCAGATGGAAGCCTTGCGAGAAAAGGTAGACAAGTTATTGAAGGCAGGGTTCATAGTCCCATTGGAAACCACAGAATGGGTGAGTGCAGTAGTAGTCAGTCCAAAGAAGGATGGGAAGTTGAGGATTTGTGTAGATTTTAAACCCTTAAATGCAGCCACCAAGAAGAACCCATATCCTCTTCCATTCATTGATCAGATCTTGGATTTAGTGGCAGGTTATGAGAGGTACAGTGTGTGTGATGGTTTTTCAGGCTATTTTCAATCGAAGATTGCTCTTAAAGACCGAACAAAGACAACTTTCATTACGCCATGGGGCTGTTTATTGCTACACACTATTGCCATTTGGGTTGTCAAATGGACCATCTTTCTATCAAGAGAGAGCAAATTGGGTATTGGAACCATTCACTGGTAGTTGTGTTAAAGCTTTTATGGATGACTTCTGTGTCTACAACAGTAGGGCTGAACACCATGAGAAGCTGCGGATGGTATTGGCTCAATATGATGAATGTGGAGGATAACTAAATCCAAAGAAATGTCATCTTGCACAACCAAGGGTGAAGTTATTGGGCCACATGGTGTCAGAAAATGGCATTGAGGCTGATCCAGACAAGGTTAAGTCTATATTCTTCTTCCATCACCTACGAGTACAAAGCAATTGGCAACCTTTATACACAAAGTAAAGTACATGGCGTGGTTTATTCCATTGTCTTCGTAGCTCCTTTATCCATTACAACAAGTGGCAAAGCATGATCCATTGCAATGGGATGACAAGTGTGAAGAAGTGTTTCAAGAGGTGAAAGAGGTGTTAGGGGGGTTGTCAGCCATGCAGGCTCCTGATTGGGAGCAAGCGTTTTATGTAAATCCAACAGTAGGGTATGATGCCATTGGAGCCATGTTATTGCAAAAGGGAAAGGACAACCATTATATGAGGCCACTGTATTGTGCAAGCCGAGTGAAGCTGGTAGCAGAGAGAAAATTCTCAGAAGTAGAGCTAGTGATGGCCAGTGTAATATTTGCTTGTCGACGATTTCGCCATTACTTGCTACCACGACCTTTTTTTTTCTTGATGAGTTACGCCTTTTTGCCACAATTAATTAATGGCACTAACATGTCAAATGTGGTCAAGAAATGGGTAATTGAGCTGCAAGAGTTTGAGTTCTCTTTCCTAGTGGAAGACAGTACAAGGGCTACCCTAGCTGATTTGCTGACTTACAAGGAGAATCCCCTCCTTGTTAAGGAAGAGGTGGTGAGAAAGGTAGTCAAAGAAGTGCCATAGATCAGCAATGCACATGTTTTGTTCTTTGATGGCTCATACAAAAAGAGCCATGATGCGGCTCTAGGGGGTATAGCACTTTATGATCCAGAGGGGAAGCTAGTATGCAAGAGAGGGTTCAAGTTGGATGCGCATAGTAACAATGAGGTTGAATATGCTACTTTGGAAGTTGGATTATACATTTGTTTGAAGCATGGGATTAGAAGGTTGAGCATAAAAGGAGATGCCTTGTTAGTTGTGAAGCAAGTGTTGGGTGTGTGGAAGAGCAAGAACACCTCATTGAAGGAAATGTGTTTCAGAATTAAAAGCCTATTAAAAAAGTTTGAAGCATGGAGCATCAGACACATTGAACGTGATCTAAATGGAGAGGCACATGAAGCAGCTCAAAGCTGATTGGGGAGCTATTTGGGTAGAGGACCAATTTACCTCTTTATCATGGCCGAGAAAGTTTGGCCCAAGAAGAGGAGTTTTTGCTATTTGGAATCATTCTGAAGGACATTCACAAGTCTAAGAAGTATGGTTTTGTGCATAGAGCATCTGGGTACAGATTGATTGGTGATGTCTTGTACATGAAAGGGGATGATCTCGTGTTGAATGTGTACCTTGGCGGGAGGAGCTTTACAGAGTGTTGGAAGAAAATCATGAAGGCGCATGTGGCGGCCATTTTGCTTTAAAGATCACCTTGCATAAGATCTTGCAAGAGGGGTATGTATGGCCTAGTTTGCACAAGGACGTTCACCATTGGTGTAGGTCTTGCAATAGGTGTGAAGCATTTGGGAAGAGAGTGTTGAAGCCAGAGCTACGAAAAACCATTATGGCGTTTGATGTGTTTGAAAAGTGGGGGATTGATGCAATAGGCCAGTTACCTATCACAAGCAGGGGCAAAAGCTATATTTTGTCTGGAGTGGATTATCTCTCTAGATGGGTAGAAGCTATAGCAGTAAAACAAATCACTCCAAAGTGGCAAAATTTGTGTACCATTAGGAAAAGTTTGGACTCAAAAAAGGACTTTTTGGCGTTAGAGAGAGAATGCTGTTCGACCAATAGAGTTTGAGTCACCACGACGGTAGCTCCAATTTATTTGATTTTTATCTCAAATTTTTGCGTTTTCAAAAACGCAAAAATTTTTGCGTTTTCAAAAATGAGTTTTTTCTGTTAAAAAGATCTGAATAAGAAGATACGATGCAATTTGTGCAAATTATTCCCCTGCCATGGCCGACGAACGCCGAATGTGCCATAACTCACATTCAATGAGGCACACCTTTTGATGAACACTTTTCAAGCTACTACTTCTTGTGTAAACTAGTAAGCCTCTTTTCTTCTATCGTTTTTGCGTAGTGTCACTTTGCAGCTAATAGAAGTAGAGATGGAAGGAAGACGACCATGACGACCATCCGCCTCTGTTAAATTTGTGGAACTATTCAACAGCTTTGACTTAGACCATGGTCGCTGGATGTCTACCACAGTCACCATTGGTAGTTGGGTTCTGCTTCAAACAAGAAGAAGAACACGGATGTCAAATGAATTCATCAACAGCTACAAAGGACGTGTGAAAGATTTTCGCTTGTCTCAAACGGGAAAGACAGTGAAAGAGGTGCTCATTGAGCATGCATATATGCACTCCGAACTACGACTACAACAGTCACCTTTGGGGTTTCTTGCTCATAGACCAAACTGTGTGACTACTATATTGCTAAAAAGTCTTGAAAGATCCTTCAAGTTATTTTGTTTACTATTTCTTGTGACCATTCTCTTATCTTTTGTTTTTGCAGATATTTATCCTTCTAACAAAGAAGACTGGCAACCAGTTGAGTGCATAATTGGTATTTTTGATGCTTTTCATGCTTCGGTGGGAGAACTTATGTACATAACTAGTGCAAGAAGAGCTCTCGCAGAGAGGGGTTTTCTTTTACGACTACTTTTACAACGCCCCTTGCTCTGTCCATGGATTTGGCACTTTGAAACCTTTCCCTCTTCCCCAACAAGATTCCCCAAAGTGGCCAGTTCCAACTTCAGAAACCTTTGAGTGTTTTAAACTCAAGCTTCATCAGGAAATTTTGAAGTGTTTGCGACCAAACATTGCAAGCAGGCAAGTACGAGTCAGTCTATTTATGCCATTGCATGTCTTTATAGATTTCTTCCACGATGAGGAGGTTAGAAAAATAGAAACCATGTTCATCTGCAAATCCCAAACTTTCCTTGATTTTTTGGATGATAATTGGGATGTCAGTGATTCTGAAGGCATTTTGTGCAAAGTTGACAAGTGCTCGGTTGTGTGCAAGTGTATGATAGCATCACATAATTTTATAGTTTCTTTCTACTACATGAGGTGGCATCGAGTGAATGGTCAGTTGGTAGCTATGGATCAAGATTTAAGTGACAATGCTTTTGATCCCTTGATGTCCATCGAGATATGGTTTTCAAATTATTTGCTTACAATTGTTGTGGTCAGATCAAATGTCACTTCAAGACAGGTTCGAGAGGATCTGTTAAATGAGTTCGATCTCAATTTGCCTTCAAAATTTGTTTTCAAGTGTAACATGCGAAAGGTACTAAGCTACATGTATTACTTTTATACGTTGATGTTTCTATCGTGCTCATGTGTCCCAATGTCTTATCGCGTACGTTCATTGCAGGTACCTCACATATAAGAAAATACGACTCTTTGTGCACAGATTACCAGTGACAGACTTGAAATAGTGAACTAACTGTACACAATGATTCAAATACTATTCTCAAAGATTACTCGACAAAGGCAGCTCTCTACATTACCAAACACCGTTGGATCCTCACTCTCCCATTTTTTTGGAAAGCTGTACAGAGCATTGAACCATAATAAAAACAAAAGTCAAATTTCGATCCACTGCTTGTAATCAGTTTGTCAAAAGTACATTTCATAATCTCTTTCTAATCTTGTGCGTGCGGTGATGTGGGGGCTGTTGGTTGAGGTTGAGGAGAGGTGGTGGCTTGGGGGCTCTGGAGCTACTTCATGAGTAGGAGAGGTGCTGGGTGGGGGGTTTGGGGGCTCTAGAGTTGCTTCATGAGAAGAAGAGGTGCTGGGTGGGGGGTTTGAGGGTTTTGGAGCTGTTTCTTGAGGACGAGAGCTGGTGGGAGCTTGGGTTGGGGAGGCATATAGGGAGATATTGATAGTGTTGGTATGGCAGACAAGGGGTATCTTGTCGGCGGAGGCCTAGGCGTGGGCCTTGGTGCTGGCGGGATAAAAGCATCACGTGCTCCGTCTGGACGCATGGTCGCGCAATTGATCAAGTTTTCAATCATTCTGTTTCTAAATGAAGGAACATCAGCCTTTGAATAATCTGCCAAATTTCTTACCTGCGTTAAGAACATCATGTTTATTAACATAGCTACTAACTTATTAAGATACAAATCTGTAAACGAGTGTCAAATGCTTACACTTCTATGACTTCAATCAAGCATGACCCCTAACAAAATTTCTGCATTGATTAAGACCCTCCATCCACAAGAGTAGGCATCGTCCTGCTTAGGGACTTTGCAACTAATAATCGTAAGATTCTCATATATCTGCTCTTGCGTTAAAGATTTAAGAGCAGACACAAGCTTCCGAATAGATCTGCGCAAAATACAATTAAATTTCATAAGCGACTTTTAAGTAAATTCTATGCGATGTCGAACAAAATACAAAACCTCTTACCTACGTACTTCACCATGAAATCCATGGGATGAATTAACAAGGTAGCACCGGTTTCGTTTAAGTTGTAAGAGAACAAAACTCCAATGAGCGCTGTTACAAATAAACATAAGCAAAACATATATCATCACAACAAATTAGAGTTCAAGATAAAATAATTTTACTATTGAAAACATTGCGTACCCTTCATGATAAGCCAGAATAGAAAGTTTTGCCGTCTCCATGTTCACTGACTAGAACCAGTCAACTACTTCCACTAAAGATGTATCCTCGGCCGTCAAAACGACCGAGAGGTTCGAGTCAAGGACGGCGACATCATCTTGCATATTCCAAGGCAAATTTGAAACTACAAAACTGTAAAGAAATTCGTGTCATAAAAAATTGAATATATTAAAAGAATTTATTGTGGAAAAAAGAATAGCACGCACCAAAGCAAGCAATTGATGATTGAGTCTGTGAGTTCCCTCGTCTGGTTCTGTAAAATTGCAATCTCGTGGGGGTGAGGGAAAATACAGAATGCGTCCCCACAGAGGAAGGCCAACATGGAAATAGGGAAACAACAATGAAAAATCATCAGCGTTGGCGTCGCTGATGGCATCTGCCATTTGTTCCTCCATCATCTCAAGGTGTAACTGCTCCAATCTTTCACTATCGTCTTCTATTGTGTCCTGCTCGGTGTTGAGACGGGTGCTATATCGATGCATTTGTGTAGACACTTCATGAACTTTGACCTTGTCAATAGGTGGTATTCTAAGAATATTGTTCATCTTTCGGTCTGAAATACCGGCAGGCGATATTGTTTTGTCATACCTGAACCTGACAAGGCGAAGTGTGTTGATGTCTCGCGGCATCAATGTTGCCCTATGGACGTGGGCCAAGAGAATGTAGCTGTCCTGGAAAAGCTCTACAAAAAAATCCTCGGCGGCCTCGTGCAAGCACCCCATTGCACTTTGAGACCATCGGAAATTCAGGTTGTGTTGCTTGCAAATCTCGCCAACAACTCTCTGGAATGGCAGTTTAGGTATTGCCAATGAAATGTGCTTTTGGAGCTTACGAAGTTCGAGCCTATTCTGCTCGTATCTTCTTCTTCGCATTGTTGCCCGTAACTGCGGCATGGTCTTGCCCGGAATCACCTGCGATGTTGACGGTTGCACTGCAGACGAGCTAGCCTGGCCCTGCGGACCAGACTGGCCAGGATAAACCTTCCTTGCTGTTTGCTTTGTGCGGGCCATGACCTGAACAAGGAGAATGCGAGGAAATATGGAAATCTGGATGTGGGTAAAAACGCAGAGTGATTAGAGATACTTCGGAAAAAACGATGAGAAAAAGGGTGGGGGGGTGTGTTTATATTAGCAGAATAAGTATAATCACATCTTAATCATGAGAAGAGGCGGCTGCATTAATCATGACATTGCGAGGTATGACGGGAAGCGTGCGAGCATAATGATTACGCGCCACGTGGCACATCGGGACTCAACACGATATTGGTGGTGCCGAAATTAGTGGCACTACCTATTTGCGGTGTGGCACCACGAGGAAAGAAGCGCCCCAACAGGTTGCCCTAGCAACAACGGTATGTCGCGGCACAACGCGAGGAGGCGGACCCTGATGGTTCCAAATTGCAGTGTTCGCGTTGTGGCAAGACAAAATGTTGTCGCGTCAAAACGCTATAAGTAAGGTCCCGGTTAGTTTGACCACAAGTATCGCGCTGTGGCACGACAAAAAGGCGTCGCGTCACAACACGATACGGGGCGTTCTTGAGTACTCTGGACTGGCCGTATCGCGTTATGATGCGACAACAAGCTGTCGCGCCAAAACGCGATAGCGGTGCTTTTGTAGAGCACCAGTTTCGCGTTGTGGCGCGACCGTTCCACGATGGCTGACACGTGGCGTAATCATCACAGCGACTGCATGATGCATGGGTGGCGCGACAAAAAGGTGTCGCATCATAGCACGATAGGGGGCGTTCCTGAGTACTTTGGATTGGCCGTATCGCATTATGACGCGACAACAAGCTGTCGCGCCAAAACGCGATAGCGGTGCTTTTGTGGAGTGGCGGCACCAATTTCGCGTTGTGGCGCGACCGTTTCAAGGGGGCTGACACGTGGCGTAATCATCACGGCGACTGCATGATACACGGCGGCCCCATGATGCACGTCAATCGATGTCATCAATGTCCTCGGGAGTCCTATAAATATGACTTTCTCCCCCATTTGCCCTTTGTTTGGATGTTGTGCTCTCTCGTCTATCTTCGCTTTTGAATTTATGTTATGGATCCCTTCAATGTTGAAGCAGAGGAGGAAGTGCCTTGGTCTCAGGATGCCCCCTAAGACAAACTATCTCATTTTCTATACCGCATTGGGCTTCAGTAGCGCGAGACAGAGATCAGGCGGATGTTCAATCCAGATTTTTCTTTGCATGAGTGGATTGTCTCCGCGCAACATTACCTATCAGGTTTTGAGCAGACCTACCAGCAGCAAACGTCCGATGGCACTGTCGAGATACAAGGAGTTCGTTTTGTTCACATGAAGGATATCAATTCGGACTCCTCCAAGAAACACATATTTTCTAGGAGTTGCCTTAAGCTGCTAGTGCACTTGCGGATAACAGAATACAAGTGTACACTTCATAACCGCAAGTGTCGAGTGGCTGAATATTATGTAGGTTTTATTTTATATTTGCATTTAATTTTGGATGAGCATGTTGATGCTGCAAAGGCCTCGCTAGAGGATCAGACTGGGGAGGGTCAAGAGCCCAAGTCTCGGGGAAGCCTTGCCTTGCAGGTTTCAGAGGGAGTCCAGCTTCAGGAGGGTGCTTTGCCTACTAGTGTTCTACCTACCATACCTATTGGTGATTTGCAGCATGTCATGCTTAACGACATTATGGAGCTTTTTGACCTTTGAGAGGACTATTGCCTTGCCATTGTGGCACAGAATCTCGAAGAGGATGATGTTGTCATTGACCTTGAGCACGACAAGTATTTTGTTATAGATGCCCATGTAAATGACGATGAGTTCGTTGACCCCGCAAGCGCACTTGTGATGATTTACAATGATGTTGCTAGGTATGAGCGCACGCTTCCAACAGAAAAGGAGTTCATGGAAGTGCAAAAAAAGCTAGGGATTGAAGAAATGGGTAAGGCAAGCACTTCTTCATCATCTTTGGCCTCAACCTCCAATGCGCCCACTAGAGGTCAGGGCGGCATCAACCTATGGAATGAGGACTTACTTGAGGAAGATGAAAACCAGAAGGTAATATTTTTTTTTTGCCTTACCTTTTTGGTTTCAACTTATCTCATTTCATAACTATAATTTGTTGCAGTTGGTGGTCTATGATGATACCTTCATTCCTCGCCCTCGTAAACGAGGCCTTTAGGGAAGAATTCCTCTCTCGCGGCCAATACTTATAGAATCTTAAGTATTCGAGTTTTTTGGTCTTCCATTCGTCCTTCTCCAATGACAACGCGGAGCTACCCTTGATGATGTTGAAGACACTTTCAAGATATTTAGGACGGGCCGTCATTAGGTGGAACGCAGATAAAATAATGCTTTTAGAAAAAAAGGCCGCATTGTATATGTTTGGCCAAGGGCCAGGAATGTATGGTTTGCGTAGTCGCTATTTTTTGACCCAAGCAACATATGGTTTGGCATGCGGAATCACTGACCCTGTGCATTTACTAGAGTATGACAAGCATGCTATGTTTCGCAATAAACAACCAATCGCGGATCTGCCTACTGAAGAAATGTCTCTTGTGGCTATGGAGGTGGAGACAAATGTACTATCGACAAACGAACCTGCAGGACTAGGTTGCAAAAGACCAAGGCAAGAAGAAGACGATAACACACAACAGGCAAAAAGGCCAAAATATTTTGTAACTTTTCCTGACGAAGATGAAGAATAGATAAGCTCCAATGTATATTGTCGATGCCAAAAAATAGTACATTTTCTATCAAAACAATGAGTACATTATGTTTCTCACTTTTGTGACTGGTTGTCTTCTCTTGGCAACAAAAATTCCATTGTGTTACAATGCGCTATCTTTAGGAAGTCTTAAACAACTTGGGTCGGACTTGTCCAAGTTTTTCCAATGCGTTCTTTTTGAAGTCGCCACTTTGCATGTCGCGATGCCGCAGAAGATGCCTCCCATATTTCCTTCTTCTGTCGTTTGCTTGCTAATGTCATTGCTTGGCCAATCTGACTGTCTTTGACACATTCCTTTCGGTGTGTTCTATGCATAAGTTTTTGACAAGTCCATTGATGTAGTTCCTCCAAACTGTTGGCTTTGTTTGCACCACCTTCGTGACTAGTGTGGCTGAAATAGCCAGTACGGGCTTGGTAGTGAGTTTTCTCCATACCTTGTGTAGACCATATAGCCAAGCTACCATACTGCCTAGCAAACCAAGGCATGTGGTTGCATATGATATGCTGCAAAAAAGACCAGCCTATTGTTTATATGTAAATATATGATCACAATTTTATCAAATAAAGTAATATACCATGTAATGAGTTATGTGTTGATTTGTCCATGCAGCTATGAAAGACCTGTGGAAGGTCTCCAGAGCGTCTTGAAACAATGTATAGTTAGTATCTCTCCAAGTATTGAGCTCACAAAACTTGAATATGGAATCCAAACTTTTCCACACGTTCGCTTTGCGAGTCCTTGCTGCACCATTGTCTGCATGGTCAACCACTGCATTGTGCAGGTTTCTCCACCGGTTGTATCTCAATGTCAACCTTTCCTGAGCACTTTGGATTTTGCGTTGTCTGCCACTTGTTGGTATCGACAAGAAGAGACGGGCTTTCACACTGCCAATAGATAACTTCTTTGGCACATCTCGACCATTCTTAGACCTCTTCTCGTCCTGCTCTATTTTCACATGTCCTCCATGCAAGCCCATATATGAGAAAACTGTTTCCAATGATAATATAGCCCTTTGTTGTGCTGATGCTGGCCGAGTGGTCCAAGCAAAACAAATGTACAGAAGCATAAGTTTCTGAATGATTTTGCAGAGTGCATGCATCGTGCAAATATGTACTCTGGATAGTGGAATATCCAACACTGGGCGAAAGTTAAGGTCCTGCAAGTGCCTGTCCGGTGCTCTCCTCCAAATTTTTTTTTCAAGACCAATGACTCCTCCCATGCAAATCAAACAAGGGCTTTTACTTGTTGCTCCTTTTGAGATGTTGTACATACGCTTTAGGGTTTTGAGATCTCTAGCCATATGCCACTCTACTGTGTACGAACCCATGCCTAATACATCGAGTGTCTTTCTATTTCTCTGTTCGCTTATGACTTCAGGAATACTTGTTTGATGGAAAACCCAGTTAAGAATATCGAAATTCTCTGTAGGAACCTGAAATGGGAAAACCAAACCAATCAAATGAAACATGTCTAACCATTTTTTAAAGCAAAAACTTGTTGATATCAAACCTTGAATGTGGCTAATAAGAAAATATTGTTTTCGGATTGCACGCTAAAGTTTCTAGGGTCGTCTGAAGCAATGATTTCATCTAATGCTCTATTCATAAATGTTATTGTGACACGCTCAACCTTTGTCTTTCACTAGCTCGCACTCATCCAGTTTAAGCACAAACTTCAAAACTCCATTGCATTCCTCTTGAGAAACCTCGAACAATTGAACAATATATGTCTGCAAAGCTACTAAATCATAAAATATATTATTGTATTTGTCATAGACCACTTCCTTTACTGATGGCGATCTATACATTGATTCAATGTGAAAAGAAGTGCCTAATGTCCGAAGCACTTCCTGGTTGACCTCCAGTCTTGTCTTTCGAATGGAGAAAGGATTTGGCAGCAACGTGTGCTTGAGATTGAACTTTTTAATTTGTTGCTGCATAGTTCTGTAAACAGAAAATTAAGTAAATGGACTATTTCCAAGTTTTCAAATGCTACACATATCCAATATACCTAAAAATTGCAGACATTTGATTTGACAGGTGAAAACAATTGATTCAAACACCAGACATACCTAAAAATTGCAGAATAACCTTTGTTGGATATTCCGGCTTCATCCAGAATTGACTAAACATCACGTGTTTGGAGTTGATTTTGTTTCAAAAGAGTGTCAAGTTGCTTAGCAACAATCTTGCAGTAGCGCTTATCGTCCAAAAGTCCGGCGACATCTTTGCGTTTTAGTATGAGACCATAAGGAATTGAAGAAGTTGGTGTGTTGCTGTCAATATTTGGCTGAGGATGTAGCAACGATCTAAGCATAAATATGAAAAGTAAGATATAAAACTACAAATGTAAAGATGAATTAAACCTGCTTGAATGATAATCTTACTTGATTGCTTTAACCCTCTTCTTCAAACCCCCAGAACCAACCTTCACCTGTTCAATGTGTAGTAAGCGTCATTCTCTTAAACGAGGACCCAAGACATTATTTTTTTCTCTGAGATCCTGCGTGAGCTGCGTGATGCTTTCATCCTTGCCTTTCAGTTGCTGAGCGCACTCTATCACAGTTTGCTTCAAGCAAAAGTTTTCTTTGTGTGCAAGGTCTCTCTCAAGCTTAAGAATATCACTTCTGGCCGCCAAATGCTTGGTGTAGCCATATGAACCAGAATAACCGTCTCCTACGTAGTTCAGCAATGACCTTATGTTTCTGAACAGTGGAGTTGAGTTGGTGATAGGATGCTCAGGATACATCTTGCCATCCACCCAAAGATCGACGCTTTTTTTACCTTGAAATCTGAAGTTCTCTTTTGAAGCTTCGGAAAGGATGCCTTGCTTATTCTTCTTCTGGAGGGGCTCGTATTCTTTGGACAGTTTGATATACATATGATACACATCGTTTTGACTCCTCGCCTGAGTTCTGTGTGAAGATGATAATGACATTGAGACGACTTGGTGAACGAGAAAGCTAAAACACAGGAGAGCGCAAGAGTGGAGCAAATGGAAGAGAGCTCAAGGGAAGAGATTGCGCGCAGGCAGAAAGCAAGAGAGACGCGAAACTGAGGAGAAGAATAACATTCACTGCACCTCGTTGAGCGCCAAATCTTAGTTTTGAAAAATCCAAAAGATTGAGATAATCGGCGTTCAATTCAGAGCCGTCGTATGTTATCATTATCTGAACACTTTTTGAGAATTTTAATAAACGTAACCCAAATCTGATATCCGAGTTTTTTTGAAAGTGAATATCAAAAATGAAATTATGGAATTTTTATTATCTCTCTCTAAGCTGACCTGGGATTTCTTACAAGGCCCATTTTTGAGTCCAAACTTTTCCTAATGCGATGAAATATGCCGCAAGTTTGGGGTGCCACTGGAGCTGCTTTCGGATAAGGGAGCTTTCGGATAAGGGACCAGGATTTATAGCTAAACTACTAGACTTCTTATGCACGAAGATGAAGATTAGGCACCAACATACCACTCCTTATTACCCGCAGTGTAATGGCTTAAATGAAAGATTTAATGGTGAGTTGGTACAAATTCTTTCAAAAGTGACAGAGCAACAAGGGAAGAATTGGGATTTGGAATTTCCTAGTGCATTATGGGCTTACCGTACTTCAGTGAAGACAGGTACACAGTTTACTCCATTTCATTTGGTATATGGACAGGAAGCACTATTGCTTGTGGAGGTAGAGTTGCCTGCAGTAAAGTTGCTTGGGCCGCCTAGTGATGCATTCAAAGAGAGGCTCTTACAGTTACAAGAGGTTCAGCTGGATAGGATGAGTGCATTGGAACATTATGGGCAGATGCAGGATAAGGCTTTGACAAAGGTCAATGAAAAGGTCAAAAGTAAGGGTATCAAGAAGCATGACTTGGTCTTACGTTACAACAGTAAGTTGAACAACACCTTCCAAAAAAAGTTTCAAATTAAGTGGGAAGGCCCTTTCAAGGTAGTGGAGTGTTTTCCAAATGGTGCATATCAGTTGGCTAACCTGGATGGGATTCTACATAAGTCAAGGGTAAATGGATTGCGTCTTAAATTATATCATGCCAGGTTGAGGATGGTGGAGCAAGATGAGATGTCTGTAGAACAAGTAATGTACGTGAGGAATGAGGAGACTTGTGATGCGGCGAGTCGGATGGGCAAATTATGTTAGGAGTTTTTTGGAAGAAGTGATTGCACATATGTATATACACATGCACGGTGCATCAAATAAAGGATTGCCCATTTTTCAGAGCCAGGTGGTTACATGGGGCCCACATGTGTACAGGTAGGACAACATGTACATAGTGCATCGATTTTCATCGTCACCAGTGTCAGTGTGTTTTTTCTATAATAATGAGGAGTTGGTAGCACGTAAAACTTCTCGAGTAAGCTATCTGCAGGCCAACGACATGAGGTAAGCAGGTGCGTCACATGACATCTAGTGGCGTCAGGAGGTCGAATGGGGTCAATACTTGCACGTGGATACGTACGGACACAACGTGGGTGTTTTCTTGTGATAATTATGCAAAAAGGTCATCATGAGAACTGTATTTGGGGGCCACTTCACATGGTTGCGGGATGCATTATTGGAAAAAGTTGACTGCCAGGTGTGCGGATGGATGCAGCAGGGTGACAACTATGCACTGTGAGGCCATTTATTGGCATGTTTGGGGTCCGTTTGAGGTCAACTAAAAGGCCAAAGATGCCCAAGTAATAAAGCTAAATGTGGGAACTGAAAAACCTAAGAGAACACCAGAAAAAACATGGAGAGAAGAGGAGGAACAACCACAATTGAGTTTTTGCTGTTTTTGAAGCCTGTTTTGGCCATAAACTGCTCATCCGAGGTCGGAATTTGAGCACTTTGACATTTTAGACTGGGGTTTTGGGCGTTCCGGATGCGATGGCATTGTCCATTTTGCCAAATTACTCACTGTTCTTTTGTTGTTTTAGCTTTGTAAGTTTCTCCTATGAGCGAAGCTTCTGCTCCAATTTGTGATTGTATCTATCATATTTTACCCATATTGTGTGAGCTATTTGCCCCATTGGTGTTGGCCCAAGATCAATTGTATCTAAACATAAGAAATTCTCCTCTTTTGAGCTGAGTTTTTTGGGTGTGTGTGTGTGTGTCTCTCTCTCTGTGTGGAGTGGGCAAATGGATAGTCTCTCTCCTCTCACTCCATCGGTGCGTTCCCTATCTCGGCTAGGTGGGTTGTGTAAGCCGAGTGGTGCCCCATAGTGTGTGTGTGTATCATCCCAAAAGTGTGTGTCCGGTGATTATAGAGGCGTTGTGTGTGTTTCCATCCCGTTCACAACGGGAAAATTAATTTTCCTATTTCTTATGCTAGCCGACAGTTGAATATGGCAGAAATGACAATACCACCACCAAAAGGGAAGGACTAGGAATGATCTATGCTGTGAAAAAGTATAAACATTACCTATTACCAAACAAAAATGTGTTCTTTGTGGACCACCAAGCCTTATTGTACTTGGTCAACAAGCCATGCAACACAGGAAGAATAGTGAGATGGTTCATCATTCTTTTGGAATTTGATTTCGCTGTAGTTATGAAAAAGGGTACCACTCATCAAAGAGCAGATCATGTGTCAAGGATTGTTTCAGGAGAACCACCTAAGGGAGTAGACGATGATCTACTAGATGCATATCTGTTCTCCGTGGAAATGTTACCTTGATGGTCGGAAAACATGGTATCCTTGATGACTATAGCTCAAGTGGATTCGCAAATACCACTTCCTATTACAATCAGATTAATTGAGAAATCGGCTATGTATCAATTACTAGCTGGAAGGTTGTACAAAAGAAATTGAGATGGAATACTGACGTTGTGCATTAATCCTGAGGAGAAAACCCAATACCTGAGTCAAGCACATATTGCCATAGTAGGACTTCACTTTGCGAAAGACCAAACTATGTGGCAGATCTTGAGACTTGGAGTATTTGGCCAACTATGAGGAGGGATGTTCATTCTTTTGTGAAAAATTGTCTCAATGTCAAAAACAAGCACCCATACCTCATGTAACATTGTTCCAAATGTCGCGTGTTTCTAAGTGGAGTAACTATCTAGTTACTTACTTATCAAGGCGAACATTTCTTGAGGATATGAGTAAATGCCGTCAAAGAGAAATTGAAATGGAAGCAAGAGACTATGCTCTTATTGGAAACCAATTGTATCGGAGAGGTAAAGATCAACATTTGCGTCTTTGTGCAAATAAAAACGAATATATTCCTATTATAGAACAAGCACATGCTGGATTAGCTGGAGATCACTTTTCTAGTGAGACCACCGAAAGAGCAATCTTAATGGTAGGCATATAATGGCCAACACTTTTTGTGGATACCAATGCCAACCCGTGTAGATAGAATGCCCTTAAGACCAATAATGGGAGCTAGAGATTTCACAAAATGGGGTATAGACTTTACTGGGCCAATACAACCACCTGCATATAGAACCCAAGCTCAATATATCATTATAGCTACGGACTATTTGACCAAGTGGACTGAGGCTAAAGCAACTCAAAAGAATGATGCCAGAACCACAGCCGCATTCTTATATGAGTATGTGTTCACAAGATATGGAATGCCAATAGAAATTTTCATTGATAGGGGAACTCATTTCCTCAATGAGGTAATGGAGTAGGTGCTTAAGGAATGGTCATCCATAACAAATCGGCTCCCTATCACCCACAAGCAAATGGACAAGGTGAGCATACGAATAAAATTCTTAGCTCAGTATTGACTAAAGTGGTTAGTTCAGGAAGGACAAATTGGAAAATGAATCTCCATGCTGCTCTATGGGCTTATAGAGTTTCATTCAAAACAATTTTAAATGCTACACCCTTTAACCTTGTTTATGGTGTTGATGCCATACTGCCAATAGAATTCCTATTACCAACACTAAGGGTAGCTAAGGATCTTGAGTGGACTGGACATGAATTGTCAGAGAGACTTGAAGGTTTAGAAAAGCTTGATGAGCAAAGGCTAACTGCTGTAGCTCACATCTATACAAAAAAGCGGAAACAAAAACAATTTTTTGATTCCCATCTAATTACAAAACTCTTCAAAAAAGGGGACTTAGTTTTACTCTATTCTCTTAAGCAACACATTCCCAAGTTTAAGAAAAAGGGAAACGGAATGAAGATGTATCTCCAAGTGGAGCAGTTAAGTTGTCCACTCTAGATGGTGAACCGATCAAACAATGGAGGGTTAAGACTCAAAAGACTCAACCACAACATTCTGACCAAGGCAAACCAAGATACCAATGGCGGGTAAAAGCTTGACAACAACCATCATTATCGATACCCACAGCTCAGGAAATTAGTATACCAAAGCATCCTGATGGGACAGTCAAGAATAGAGCACACAAGCTACAAGATTTGCTCTTTGGAAGACAGCAAAAAGAAACCTCGACATCAGATACCCTTGAGTTAATTACTCAAGACGGGAACTAAGTAATTAAGCGCAATGTTTGAAGAGGGAGGAAAAAGTTTGATGTTAACGGGTGATTTTTTGCAAAATTACCTGATAATGCCCTTACCAATTATCAATAGGGATGTTATCTAACTGATAACATCTCCCAGATGAGTGTATATAGCGTATATACTATCAGAAAATCATCAAAAAATAGTCTTTTTGGTTATTTTTTAATCATTTTCTTGATATTGGGACTTACAAATGGAGAAATCCAACAAAAAACAATAAAGCTGTGTTTTTCAGAATTTTTTAATTATTGGATTTTTACTTTTTAAAAAAAATAATATTTTTGTTATTTTCTTTGATTTTTTCAATGTCAAAAATTAATAATAAGTAGCAAATGAGCTCAGATGGAAAAATTGAAGATACATTGATGATCAGAAGGACAAGATGGACATGCACAAAAAAATTCAATCAAATCGACAGATGGAAGCGGGAAGCCTAAATTAGGCGGCCAAGACCTACTTTTGCACAATTCTTGCAGAATGAGCTACAGGAATCAGATCGAGGAAATTTTGAGTCTAACATAGATTTCACGGCCTAGTAGGACTAACAGGGGAATTTGGGAAAAATACTTCCGGAAGTTCGAGTATAGATATCCAGGGTAGTCTAAAATCACCTCGTTTCCACTTGTCGCCCTTGGAGAAAGAGCTTTCTACCTTTTTCACGTGCGATTTTCAGAGTCCATAGTCGCCCGTTTACAACGCCGTCTCACATGAGACATGAGGGGTAAGTTCTATACTTATCAATGATCCATTCTGTACGCCCAGTAGCTAGTCTAAACCCCAGTAAAAAACCCTAGAATCCGAGCAGTGCACGAAGTCCTACGACAAAAAATTGACCATAGCGGCCTATCAGCTCAACCAAATTGGACGAAACTTGAACTGTAGCATACCCTTACATAATAGAACACTTGTACATCAACAGTTGACCATTCGACAGGGGTCGAGGGGGTTTCAAGTAGAAAAGCTAGGTTCGGCAGATGCTAGAATTAGATTCAGACTCCATAGACAGTTTATAGACTGGGTCTATACACAATGTATATGGTTGGTTTCATAAAATCAATCAAGGCAATCTCTCAAAAAGCAGAAAAAAGCTCAAAGACTACAAAGCGTCAAATTTGACATACGCAGTCAAACTGACTCCAAATAAGTCAAAATTGGATGAGTAGCTTCGGGACTATGTAGTGGACAAGTCCAGAGACTCAAAATTGACTAACCAACTCCACAAGCCATGTAGTAAAAAAAATCGGTGAATTCTGAGTCGACAAAGCATGAAGTGATGCCGACAAGACAAAACTTTACCAAATTCAATTTAGGATTTGTTTTAGGTGTATTGAATATGTTTAGGTCAAAATTTGTCAAGTTTAGCAAAAAAGTTGACAGCTGTAAATAATCACGATTATTTAATTTTGCAATTTTTTTGGCTTGAAGATGGTACCTTCACATCACCTATCATTTGTACACACCTATTACATGCCACATTTCAAGTATGAGCCAAAATGATCAATGAAAACTTGGAGAATTGTCAAAAGACGCAAAGAAGTCATTTCCAACCAATTTTTGAGTTATCAGTCACATTTTTTATTCCAAATCACCTCATATCTCATACACAGAGTCTACATCATGCCTAGAACCAAGTTTCACCAAAAAATGTTCATTTTGATGGAAAAAGTAATAATCGTGATTATTTACTTTTTTGCCAAGATGGGGGAAATTGCAACTTTGACTTCATGGGCAAAGCACATGATGTCCTAAGCCCACTAACCAAGTTTGACCAAATTTGGAGCTCAAAATCTCAAAATTCCTTTATCTCTACTGTTTCATAGACTGAAAGCCTAAATCTGACACCATTTTCACCCTGTGCACTCAAATGAGCCCATATTTCAGTTAGAGTATCTAATTGATATATATGTCAAGTCTATGATGCCGAAATTGCAAAAAGTTGAAAAAATTCATTAGCTGCTGTAAATAATCGCGATTATTTACCTTTGTTGCAAATTTTCTCTTGGACTTTATGAATTTGATATTTACATGTTTTTATACATCTATGCATGTTCAAAAATTGATTTGAAGCAAATTGGACTCAATTTGTCTCAACAATTCAGACTGAAGGACATTTGAGAGCAAAAATTTGAAAATTTTCTAACTTTGGTACTCTATTCACTTAATAGGAGCATTGCAAGCTACAGAGAAGGCCAAGAAGAGGGTCTCTCAAAAAAAGAAGCCGCAAGAGCTGCCACCCTTCCAACTAGCCCTAGTTTTTTAAAGACAGCCAAAGCAACTTATCTGTCCAGAGAACAGCTTGAAGAGAACAACACCATGGTTTTCACAGCAGGCAGGTTTAAAAGTGAAGAAAGACATCAGGTAGAGCTGCAACTACTATCAAAAGAAATTTATGATGTTGCGGCAAAGCCTGACACAAAGGAGGCCAACAGAAGGCTCGGCCTCAAAGAATTCTACGACCAAGAACCATGTGGTGTAGATTTTGAGAAAGATTATGAGCTCTTGTTTACAATAAAGTAAGATGGATCAACCCAAATTACAAACCAACAAGGGCAGAAAGTCGAAGTAGTCATCATAAAAGAAATTGTGGTAGAGGCTTTGAAGTTTCCAACAGAGGGGATGACAATGAGGGCCAGAGACAGGAAGACAGCAGGCACCTTCACCAAGGAGACTGCTGCAGAAATCTTTGCTGATCTCATCCAGAAGCAAGTGGAAGAACCAGCATGGTTATATTATCAACACTTCCATTTTCTAGCAAAGAGACCGCCAAGGTAAACAACACCTAATCATGCAGTTGCAACTACATTCACCCAAGTGTTGAAGTCGACAACCATGCAACCCATTGATCACGCACAGTATGTGCTATCAACACTGAAGGGTACCAAGAAAGAGGGTAAGATCACGTATTTTGGTGCACCGAAAGTACTAACAAGAATAGCATACCATGCTATTGGCATGGCATACAATTTTCCACTTGCCCCAGATCAGAACACATGGATGGTGTCTGCACAGCCATCTCCCAAAACCACACGGTTGTTAAAGCAAGTTTACAAGTCATATGAAGAATTGGCAGAGAGCTCCCACAAAGCTCATAGTAGTGAAAGCTTAGACAACAAGGAAAGGCGAGCCAGAATAGAAGAGATGAAGAGAAAAGCAGTGGCTGTACACCAAGAAGAACCTTAGCAAAAGAAGGTGAGGTTTGAAAGAGAGAAACACACTTACGAAAGAAGCCACCAAGCTGCAGGTGAGGACCCGACAAGGTGGGTTCCAAGAGATATAAAAGGCCCCCGAACCAAGAACCCTGCCAGGAGAGAACCAAAAGATCCCAAGGAGTCTCTTGAATGCATGTCTGAGGAAGCAGAAGCCTTAAAGCAAAAAGAAGCTCAAGAAGTAGAAAGAAAGGCAAGGGAAGATGCAGCTTAGCAGTAGAGACAAGCTGAAGCGGCCCAAAAAAGTGAAGCCCAGCACGAATAGGGTGAGATGTCTCCCATACCATCATCACCATATACGGAACATGAAGATCAACCTAAGCCAAGCCCTCCACCTTCACTGACAGTTAGACCCACTGAGGGCGAGCAAGCCAAAGAAAAGGAGCCTGAGATTGAACCAGAGAAGGCAACAAATTTTGAGCATCCACAAACAACTGAACAAAGAGAGGCCACACCTTCTACCACCACCCAAGAGGAAATGGCAGAGGCATCCGCGAAGCCTCAAGAAGACGAAACGGCCGAGGCAACCTCACAGCCTCAAGGAGAGGTACAAACCCCTCCGCAACCGCAAGTAACTGCCAAGGAACCACACACAGAGACTCTTAAAACATCTAGGCATCCTACAAAGCATGAATATTGGTAGACAAATGACAAAGTCATCGTGCAAGTTAATGAATATGCCAAGCAGATGCAGGAGATGATAGAGAAAATGCAAACATCAACATTTAGCCGCAGTACTAAGGCTAGAGAGCTGGAGATGGTTATAGACGCTCTCCAAGGAGAGCTAGAAGATAGAATGACTGTCATCATAGATCTCCAGAGACAAATCCAAGAGTTGAGAGCTGAAGCAAACAACACCATCTGGCCAAAGAGAAGCAACAAAAGGAAATGGAGGAATTGGGTGAACTTCTCACGAAGTTATCAGATGCCTGCAAGGCCAAAGACAAATAACTGATAGAGGTTACCAATGAACTCTTAACTAATTCTATCAGTAAAAAAGATCCAAGTGTAGCTCGATGGAGTGAATGCTTCACTGTAATATTCAGAGCAAAGGATCAATGATCAGGCAGCTTTCTTGAGACAGATAAGGAAAACTCCTGCAGTTGCCTTGATCAAAGGTACAGATGAAGTATACAAGGCATTGGAAAAGAAGAATAAAGATATGGAGATAGAGCTAAAGCTAGAGCAGTTACAACGAAGAGACCTTACATGGATCGGGGTACAAAGAGAAGAACAGCTACTCAAGGAGATAGCAGAGCTCAAGCGAGTCAATCAGCTGCTACAAGAGGGACAGTCCAAGATGCAAGAAGAAGCTGGTACCTCCAAGCAACCAAGCATTGAAATTCCCTTAGTCTCTTTCACTGAGATGGAAACACAACCGGCAGAAGGGCCAGGAGGAGAGGAAGATTTCTAGGTAACAGTGAGACAGATGGTGAGCAAGTGCCAATGGTCCAGCTATCTAAAGCTGAAGAAGACGTACTTAAGGAGCAAGTCACTCAAGAAATAGATGAACAATGGAAAGCAACGATGGATTGGGAGTTGAGAGTTGAGAGTTATCCATTCAGTGAACGTCACTCAACTCACTCCCAACCAAATCAAGGCACAATGGAATCAACAATCACTTCCATAGCCTTTGATCAAGGTAGAACTTTTACAAGTCAAGGAAAGATTATATAAAGATATGCAAGAAGAAGGCACAGAGGAAGTTAGCTGAATAAGAATCCACGATACTTGATTCTATTCACAAGAGCACCTGCATCACTTCAGAAAGACCCGACCTTTTGTCCTGTACCAAGGGTAAGGACATGGCAAGCACATGAAGCAATGACAAAGAAGCAGCCTACATGGCTGAATTATCCAAGATTGCCAGCTCTAGACCAGGGAACACTGACAGAGGAATACATGGTGAAAACCCTAATGGACGCAATGAAATTCTTCAAAAACCTCCATGATCGGGCCCTAATCTCTCATGTGTTATGCTCTACAAAATTTGCTGAATGCCGCTCAATGCATTGAAGCTTTTCACGAGCCAGAGCAAGCAGAAGCACCGTGGATGTCATTCCTCGAGAGCAATAAGGGTCTCTGCCTATGACCTAAGCGGACAGCCTTCTGAAGAAGTCCTTTATGGCCTGTACACCCGATGCATGTTCTTGCCCTCTAGCAATATGTTGGCATTTGAGGAAGCGTTCTATACAGGGTTCTTCACTTGGCGAACGAACTCTCTATGCTTATAAAATTTAATCACACCTTTAGATTTATGGATGACATATTAAGTATTAATAATCCCAACTTTGCCCAACAGGTGTCTATCCTGCTTGCTTAGCAATTGAACCCACCTTTTTAGAACAAGATATAGTCAATGGTATTACTTTCACTAAGCGTACTAATTATCTGTCCATTGAATTGATTATTGACAATTTCTTTGTTGGTAACTTTTCTACTAGATTTTTTGGAAACGGGATCACTCTAGGCTTTTTGCTGCTGCGTTTGTATTAATAACGAGAAACATACCATTCAAAATGGCTTTACATACTTGTTTAGGTATTCTTCACTTAATTATCTACTCTTCCTCTAATGTATTTTCAGCCCTTGAAGAAACTGGGGTCCTTATTAGAAAATTTCAAGCTAAAGGCTTCCAAAAACGAGTTCTGATTTCCACCATAACGGCCTGGGGTCAAGTTTGATGTTACATTACTTAGTCTTTTACTGAGGAAGTAGGCCCATATCTAATGGGCCTACTAGACTCATTAGTTAGGTGCCTGGGTAAGGGTGGGAACACACACACACACACACACACACACACACACACACACACACACACACACACACACACACACACACACACACACACACACACACACACACACACACACACACACACACACACACACACACAAAAGATTTCACGGGACAAAAAAAAGCTTAGCTAATGAGCTTTATAGCTACATCTCTATTATGCCGCCCATCACATGATCACACAAACAGCTATCACAGTAGAAGCAAGTATTTGGCCGCTCTGCCAAAGGCACGATACGAGTCGCCAAGGCTACCCCATATTCCCGAGTGTGGTGAGTACAGTTAAAATATCCTCGTAGCTGATAACCATAACTACGATATAGGAAAATCTTATGAGGAGGTAGAAACTGGGCTAGCAGATATAGCCGATCTGAAAAACCAGGCTTTATGGAATGCTCGATATAATAATACTTAGGTCCTAGACCCACTGATTCAGTAAGCATCGCCAATCGGATATTATTTTTGAAATGTTCACGACCCCAAAGTGTCACTCTGGTCACTCGATCCTGATATGTCCACCACTTTGTTTGAGAAACAAAGGTTCCTAGCTGCGGGAATAGATGCTGTTCATAACGGAGTAATGTTGCTCGACGTATAGACTCATTTGACATAAAGAGATGTGCAGTTGCTATGAAAAGAACCTGGTCATGACAGTAGGCCATAATACACCAAGGATGCAAAATAGACAAAGAATGCCAAACTCTGGAATGATACTCTATACTTGGGGCTTTATATTTGACCAACCATCTCCATTTTTTTTTTTATAAAGGAAAGTGTGCCTAATATGGTGTTGTCTCTCACATTTTAAAAGGTTTTTTTTCACATTATTGTGCGGGTGGAAACCTTGTAGAGGGCATGGATAGCATGTATAAATACCTACTGTATACCCGAGACCTGATACAACTTACTAGATATGGGTCTAGAGACCTGGGTATGAATATGGGAATCATTGCTATTTAAATTTTACCTTGGGGTGATGTAGTCTGTCTGAATGGGCTTTACAAATAAATTGGTGAAAACCACTTACTCTGGAAATGATACTCGAGATTTGTTTGTTTAACCAACCATTTAGAATTAAAACAGGTTATTAACTCCTGAGACTTATTATGGTTTGGAGAGTTTTCCCAAAAAAATATCATATACTCACAGTATAGAAAGGTGTTTTACACTAAGAAAATGCTAAACCCTAAGGTCTTGCTAGCAGATTAAAAATACCTACTGGGGTGTATATACCCGACACCGTACTTAATCGCGTCTAGTGAATAAAACCAGGCTTTTTATGGGAATATATCCTATACCATTGTGGAGGTGATTGTCCGACTTGGCTTCACATTATTTGGTCTCAGTACAAATCCTTAAATTTATGTAAGCGTGGCTTATGGTCCTTCTTGCATCCTCTGCACGCCACCGCTTAGGTTTTTGTGGAAAGGCCGGCGATGACAGACTTCCCCACCATTTTTTCTTGAGCATTAGGTGCTGATATTGTGGAATCGTACCTGCTAAACCTCTGGATTCTGCCTCCGGGTCTTAGGCTATGGGGGATACTGGTGTACGTGCCTGGAATGACGTCCTCGATTGGGGGCTTAATCGGTCCAACTCAACTATCACGTCTGCTGCAGAGGACCATCACTATTTAAACTTGACTTCTAAGGTGAGTTATCATACTCACATAGCTGCGTCTCTGTCATCATTTTCCTGCGTGTGTTAGTTCAAAAAATTTGCGTATTCCATCTACTGGTGGCTGTGGCTCAAACATGCCGAAAAAATCGGAGAAAGCCAGTGTGGAGGCGTCATCGTCTCCTAATCTTCAGGTTAACAGAAATTCTCAGTCTTGCTCTAAGGAATTTCTTTATACACTATGTAGCTTTGCTGAGACTGTTTTCTGGGAATTTTTTTTAAAAAAACTTGTTAAATAATCTCCGGATACTGAGCTGTCATGTGAATGGTGTATGAGGAGATATAAGATTGGCTTGCTTTGTCATCAATGCAAGTTATGGTTTTGCTTTAACTAATGTGGTATGGGTCCGTGAAATCAGTGGATGGGGAAAGAAAAATCTGGTTTTTTATATCGTTTTCTGAGGGGATTAGTCTGACACTGTCGGATATGGAATAAAATGACTTGAGCATGTATAATGGCATGTTTATAGAGCGGACTGCATTGGAAAAAGTAAAGTTAAGTTGGGTTTGATCAACTAGTTGATATATGTCTCGCTGGTCTTTACATAGAGCCAGAAATTCACAAAGATCTAAAAAATAATAAGCTAAAAATAGTGTGCTTATAATGTCAGAAACTTATGTCTGCTGTAAAAACTAAGGAGTCGGAGTACAGTTATTTACATGAGCTGACCTCAGACTGAATAGACTCAGATTACAGGTATCGAATTTTGGAATGAAGAAACTTTGAATAAATTAAAGGATGTTTTCTGATTTACTATTGGATACTGACCTTTTTCTTGTGTCAAAATGAAATTATCTCTTACTCTAGAGACTGGCAAGTGTTATCCGTTTGACTGATGGTGTTTGTTTTCATAAAATAAACAAAAAAATACATATATATAACCTGGCTCTGGAATCTGACTCTTACTGGTAAGGGAAGAAGCGTGGATGGCTCAAGTTAAACTTAGAATTACCTCCTAATCTTTAGGTTAACAAGATTTTTTTTTATTCCGATATTTTGCCTAAAAAAAACTAGGTAAGTAGATGGTTTTTTCTTGCTCCGATGACTGTTCTTAAAAATTTCATAGAGAGAAAAGTATATGGAATGGGGTTTTGCTTCGACTAAAGATGTGTTTTTGCTATGTAAAGTACTGGGAGACTGGCTCGGAAACATAACTCTTCTTGGCATGAAGAAAGCGTTAAAATAAACCAGTATCTACTGAGTAATGTTTGATGGAAATGAAATTTAAAAAAAGGGGGGGAGACTGTCTAACTGGTTTTTTTTGTGTGTGTGTCCTATATAATTTTTTTTTGGAAAAAAGCAGATTGCCAAGTGTATGTCTTATCCTTTGACTGCATAAAAATGAGGATAAAGGACATGAAGGGTATATAATGTTGACTCTGGTAATATTTTTTCTCAAATGGGTAATGTACTCATGAACGATGTACTGCAGATCTGAGAATAACCTGTCTTACACTAAAAGAATGAGATATTTGTAAGTAGTTGGATAAGTTTGGTGACTTTGCTGAGGTAATTTCGGAAAAAGGACTTACCCGGAATTGAATCTGTTACTAAAATCTGGTGCCTATTTTAGTAAAAACTACTTGAGAGGATTCAGAGGTCATTCAAAAACTTTTTTTTTTGGAAATAGTGGCCAGGCATATTATTTTACAGTAGGGTATGATAGGTTTCGCATACCCGATTATAAGATTAAATGAGGTTTTTTTAACTCAACTTTTTTACAAGTAAGATTGATCTTTTTTACCGGTAGCCTATTGCACTGAAGCGGTTAAAAAGGTTATTCTGTGTATTGGCTTTGGGTATGGTGCCCTTGATGCTGACTTCACATACCGGACTAAAGGTTAAATAAAATGCAAGTTTTCAGCATTGTCATATACGATAAGAATAGAGGTAGGTTCTGATTAACCTATCACTTAGTTCAAAGAGGTGACAGATTTTTGATGGCAGACGTTCGGTCGAACCTTGGCTTCTCAATTCCTTTTTAACTTCTTCTGCTGGCTTCTTTTTCTCATTTAAAGTATATAGGCACTTGGCCTTACCTAACATCTTACTAGTAAGTTTGATCTCGATACCACAAGGTAAAACATATAGTGACCTTAAGTGGATCCTGGCTGGTTAAATCTGATGTTTTTTATAGCAAAAGTTTTTTTCAGATTTAACTAAAATGATACTTTGAATTTACAGATTACTTCAGTGTTACTACCCTAACTTCTGATAGTTGATTGGAAGGAATGCATGATATGGTGTTGAGCATGGCATACAGTTCCCTCTATCTGGGCATAACCTGAGATTGGTAAATTTTTTTCCCCGGACCGAGTCTAAGTTGGCTCACTATGACTAAGTGGTCCAATATATTGTAGTATACATTTTGTTAGCTGGCATATGGCAGTAGTAGGAATGACATAACATGAAAGTAAGGAACTTTGGGAATAATGGTTATGATTTTTCTCTAAAGAAGGGGTATCTCCGCTAGGTAATAAGTGGTAAAAACTAAAAGTATTTTGAGGGATATCTCAGCCCGATTATAAAATAAGTCCCGAATAAGAGGCTATATTACAAATGTTGTTGATAGACAAGGTAGTGGGTATTTTTTCAAATAGAATAATCTAGTTAAGGATGAAGTTCTGGAAATTTGTTTTGCTACTTAAAATTTTTTAAGATTAGAGGAAAAATAAAACTGAATTTATGGCTGCTCTATGGGGTTGGGTACCGTCTGTATCAGATTGGCTGAGAAGCCAAGGATCTTCGTTCTTACCATTTTTATTTTAAATCAAATATTCAAGTTAAGGACTATGTTTTTTTTATGGTGACATGGATAAAAACTGGGATGCCCAGCATCACCTGCGCACAGTCATGTGCTAACGAACTGTTTTCTTGTGGCTATGGGTGCAGGTGAGGGCTACCTTCCTTGATTAAAACGTCCAGTTCTTAACAAATGGTGGATCTCGTAGTGTGATACAAGATTTCCCAGACTTTGGGTTTAAGGATACTTGAGCTGTATTTTGTTATCTTCATTACCTTGTACATAATTTATTTTCAACTGCAAATAAATCACTGTGCAAAGCCATTGTACTTTTCTAGAATTGTTGTCTGTGAACAGTAGTGTTCGTTTGCGTATAATTTTATAGATTTAGAACTGCTACACACACACACACAGCCAGGATAAAGTGTCAAAATAACTATACTGATACTGTACTACTTGTGTACTGGTATTAGAGTTGGTACTAGTACTGATGATACCTATGTACTGGTACTGATACAGGTACGTATTATACTAGACTGGCACTGATACTACTTATGTACTAATACTGGTGTTACTTGAGTACTAGTACTGCATTCAATAGGTACTGGTACTTTTATTGAAGCAAAATGGAACTACGCGGGTAGTACTAGTACTTTATTGCACTAAAATGATACTACTTATGAACTGATGCTATTTATGTACTGATATTGGGTTCACTTGTGTCCTGGTTATTTTGTACTGATACTAGTACTTTATTGTACTTTATTGCGCTTAACTAATTTTGCTGCCACTTGTGTGATATACTGGTCGGGTGACTGATACTTTTTGTGTATTTTACTAGTACAGGGACTGCTTGTGAGACCGGTATTGGTGCTAACTACGTATTGGTACAATATTATTACTGTAAAGTGTGAGCTTTGTCCTAAGGTGTGAGTCAAGGAGGCGAGAGTGGATTTATCCCACATGCTGTGGAGCAAGGCTGTAGAGCTACTTAAAGCTCATTTCATGAATGAATAAACAACAACTCCATTTTGCACTACATGCTTGTCTATGGCGAGCTTGTGCTAAGTTAAGTCAATACTCAAGATTGTGTTTATGTGTCCAAGCTAATTCTATCTTGGAACCTAATTCACTTGAGTGATAACCTTGCTTACACATGCACTCACACATTGACGCTATGTTTCTCTTTCATCCACCATATCTAGCACGATCCAATTCCTAACATTTGGTATCAGAGCCATGGTGTGCTAGCTAGGATTGTCATTATGCATTAGTGTGTGTTAATTATTAGCATCTCCATTAGATCGATTAGCATTTCATAATTGTTGTCACGGCCCATTAACATTTTCATAACTAGTTGCATCTCACTAATTAAGCACTAATCTAGTTATGTGTGGGCATGTCCTTGGCACACCCAAGAGGCCACTACCCTCCATGGCTAGATAGGCTTGATTAGGGAGAAGATTAGTATCCAAATTTTTTGCATGCTCTAGTCATTTTTTGTCCTAGTTTGCACCTTCAATTAATCTCTCCACTTTTGCAATCACCTAACAATATTGAGCTCATTTCAAATTGCTCACTTTGATCTTCCCATAGAACCTTCAATCTCTGCAATCCGATCCCGAGAAATCCATTAAAATCACTCTCAAAATTGCCTATATTTAGGTGTGTGTGTGTGTGGAAGCCTGCTAGCTCGAATTTAACAATATATCTTTAGGAGCTCCATCACAAGCTAGCTCATGGGCCTTGTTGGCTAGTGCACCACAAGTGGAGTGTTGACTCGTGGGGTCTATGGTTCAAATTGGCAAACCTATTTCGAGCAAGTCGGGCGGACTCAAATTCTCATTAGGAAACTGTTTTTTTGAGCTGGCGGGTTCGCTGGGGAGGAGTCCCACAGCCGCGTCCTAATCGGCAGCCCTCAAGGCGTGCTATTTCTTGGCTCGGGAAGCAGGTGGTCCCACCCGCCTGCGTGAGAAGCTACCCTCGCTTGCGTGAGCCTGCCCGGATGCGCTACCCGCTACCCAGATATGCCTGCCTGCCCGATTGACCGACTGCCCAAAAGGCGCCCTGGCTGCCCGCTGTCCGACCTTGTAAGCCCCCCTTCCCGCACTGCTCCCGAGCCTCAAGAGCTCCACTCAAGCCGACTTTCCCGTGGCCAACCTCCAACTCCCTCAAGGGGGCAGTCCCACGAGGTTACTACCTCAAGAGTTCCAACCCGCGGCCAACCCTTTGGCTCACATATTTTTCCAAGGGGAGTGTCTCACCGACACTTCAAAAGAACCCTTCAAAAGCTAACTTCAAAGAGGGAACACACCAAAAGCCACTCAAAACCATCGAGCACTCCAAGGGCTACCAAAGGAGTTGTTCTCACAGACCGCGGCATTACCAAGCTTCAAGGAGTTCTTTCGAGCATCAAAAGCAAAAACAAAGAGTTATTTCCCCTATTTGTGAAGAGGAGCTTCACCGACCGTGAAGAGGAGCTTCACATTGAAGGGAAAATCCAAAGTACACATTGGTCTTGCAGCCAAGCACAACAATTTCTTGCAATGTATGTAATTGTATTTGTCTACATGGATGACATTGTGTGCTTTTGTAATGGGATAGACATTGGCATTGGAGAGTCTCCAAATTGCTAAAACCTCTACATGTGTGAAGACTTTGTGACAATGAGTATGAGAAACACCGCATGCTTGGGCTCTAGGAGTATGACCAAGATGGAAGAGAGCATTAATTTTTGCATAAACCTTTTCATAGGATATTTTAGCATATTGTTGCATGTCATTATGACGCATGGAATAAAGCCTGATTGCACAACAAAAAGGGGGGACAGAAGCACTCGTTCGAGGGGAGGATACGAAGTCAAAGACCATGAAGCAGTTGAAAGCAACAATAGAAGCAACGAAGGCAAGAGACCTGACAGAGGATCAGCTCATGTAGTAGAAGACAAAAAGGATGAAGACGAGAGCAACATTGTCTTTTATGAAGACCCATTTTGAAGATGCAGACTCTTTACTTGTAGGGGAGGACTTTTTCCTATGTGGATCTTATCATCCTATGTGGACATCACCATCCTTTGTGGATTTTTCGTGTGTGGATTTTACCATCCTGTGTGGATATCACCATACTTTGTGGATTTTGTTAGCCTGTGTGGATATTACCATCCTGAGTGGATAGCAGCTTATCATCCTGTGTGGATTCTTCATCTACATTGTCCTAAGGTGTGAGTCAAGGAGAAGAGAGTGGATTTATCCCACATGCTATGGAGCAAGGCTGTAGAGCTACTTAAAGCTCATTTCATGAATGAATAAACAACAACTCCATTTTGCACTACATGCTTGTCTATGGTGAGCTTGTGCTAAGCTAAGTCAATACTCAAGATTGTGTTTATGAGTCCAAGCTAATTCTATCTTGGAACCTAATTCACTTGAGTGATAACCTTGCTTACACACACACTCACACATTGACGCTATGTTTCTCTTTCATCCACCATAGCTAGCACGATCCAATTCCTAACAATTACTCAACTATTGCAACTCTGGTTCTAGGAAACTGACTCCAATGCATCGAATGATTGGTTGGTTATGATGACAGTGGAAAAATATTGTTATCGTCTAATAAAAGCTGCTCATATAGCGGTATGTGGTTGCAAAATACTGTTATCGTCTAATAAAAGCTGCTCATATAGCGGTATGTGGTTGCAAATTACATTATGGATATGGCAATTGGGGTGCATCCCTTTTATACACTTTCTACTCCGACTAAATGGTTTTGGGCTTAATCACTAATGATGTTTTGCTAATTGTGTAGTGGTACTGAATTAATATTGTTACTAATACTGTTTGTGTACTATACTATACTAGATCGAAGCTACTTGGGTATGGGTACTATAGACACTGTTGTACTAGCATTGAACTGGTATTGGTAGTGGTACTGTAATATACACAACTAGTACTGGTACAGGTACTAATACTTTATTGTACTGAATTGATACTGCTGGAACTTGTGTGATATACTAGTCCTAGGACTGAACTGTTTGTGTACAATAGCATACTGAATTGATACTGGGGTTACTTATGAGATTGATACTGGTGCTAATTGTGTGCTGATAATGAACATGTTATGGTACTTAGACTATTTGTTTACTATAAAGGACTAAGACCGGTGCTATTTTGTGTATTGGTATTGGTGCAACTTGTGTACTAGTGATGGGCTGATACTGGTATTGATACTGGTTTATACTGAACTGGTACCGATGCTACTTGGGTACTGGGGATACTGGTACTAGGGTAAAAAAATGGGCAGACCTGTTTCCCGGCTAGGATAGTATAAGGATAGTGTGTAAATGTCCTTGGGAATTATTTAATGGGGGGAGTTGCCCTAAGGAGTCCTTGGTGTCTTATAGTAACTACTACTGTAACTGGTGCTATTTGGGTACAATATTATATTGGACTGGTACTAGCGCTACTTGTAAAATTGGTAATGGTATTGTATTGTACTGAACTTTAACACACACACACACACACACACACACACACACACACACACACACACACACACACACACACACACACACACACACACACACACACACACACACACACACACACACACACACACACACACACACACACACACACATTGCTAGGAATAGTGTGTTAATTTATCTATATTGACACTGGTGCTATTGATACTGGAGCCAGGTCTGGTATTGATGCTACTTGTGGATTGGTCCCTATACTGCTACTATATTATACTAGACTGATACTAGTTATATATTAATCTAGACTGATACTAGTGTTACATATGTACTGATGCTGATGCTATGTGTGTATATACTCTATTGACACTGGAATTGGATTGTATTGAACTAGTACAACTGCTACTAGTGTGATATAGTGGTATTGTAATTGGTGAGGTTTTATACTAGATTGGTATTGGTGCTACTTGTACTGGACTTCTTGTGTACGGGCACTCAATTTGTACCGGTTCTAGTTATGTATGTATACTATAATATACTCGACTAGTGCTACTTGTGTACTGGTACTGGTGCTACTTATGGACTATTACTACACTGGTCTAGTACTGGTGATACTGGAACTGGTGAAAAAAAATAGGTTGACACCTTACCCGGCTAAGAGAGGGTAAGGAGTGTATAGACATTATGAACTAGTACCCTACTGTACTGGTACTGGTATGGTTTTATACTGTAGTAGGACTGTTGCTACTTATGTGATATACTGGTACTAAAATCGATACTGTTTGTGTACAATATTATACTAGACTGATATAGGTGCTACTTGTAATACTGGTATTGATACTACTTGTTGTGTATTGGTATTACACTGTATTGGTACTAGTATGGTTTTTGCTCTTTAATATTCAAACTGGTGCTACTTATGTACTGGAACTAGTAATTCTGGAACTGGTGTAAATTTGGGTGGTCTTTTTGCCCAGCTACAAAAATTTAAGGATATTTTGTTAAAATTCCTTACTGGGGCTAATTGACCTAGGGAATCCTGGGTGAAATATAGTAGGTAATTTGGTAGTTGAGAATTTGGAGGTGTCTTAAATGACACTTAATTGATGCATTAAATGCCACCACACACACACACATGCTCATCGGTGGATTCCCTGGATCTGTAATCCCTGTCATTTTTTACTTAACTTCACGATGGCTCCATCTTGACAGGTCCGCACTACAACAGCCTCTAAGGGCTATCTCATTCTCTCTCCGTAGCTCTCTGCCCCTTTCTCTTTCTTTCTCCCCCCCCCCTCTCTCTCTTCCCCTATCTCTGGACTAGATGATGCTGCTATATTTGTCGTACTTCTTGATGATGGGCCCACCATACTGTGCTGGAGGAATGTGGCCACTTGCTCCAAACACTATAAATGTGAGCTCCCATGATCCCTTAGTATTGGTACTATATGATTTTGTGGTGTGTATGTGTGCACTTGAGAGTTGTTATCTGTACATTGGGATTGGGAGGGTGTTATGGCATTGATATGAACTTCTGTCCAAAACTATTTGGTTGTGATATGATTCACTTGTTGTTATAGTCGGCATGCATATGCCAAATTATACATGAATGGAAACTTCCACTGTATCACTTACTACGGGGAGGTTTTTTGGCACCTTACGGGTTTAAGAAAGGCTTTCAGTTTGTGATTAACTTATCATTGGCATATATATGTGCATCCTTTCTGTTTGCACTGTGAAATTCTGTTTAAGGTTAGTGAGTATGGGCAATTAATAGCTATGGGCTTTTTCAGTTACATACTTTTAGAATACTTTTAAAGGTGGTATCCTCTTACAAACACAAGATAAATGTTGCCTGGAGTTATTGTTTTTTGCTAAAATATAATGACAAAATCTCTTGCGAATGGCACAATATGATAGGAGTGACTGAGGGGTTAACATACGATGCTTACCATTACCACTCGGTTTCATTCTATACTGATCTAATGTTATCAATTTTCAACATCTGATCTCTTAGCCATGAATGGGTGATGTGTACATGGTTATGATTGATTGTGGGCACAGTGGTAATGAGACAAACGTGTGCTTGTGGGGTTGGTACTGAGCTTACCATTCTTGCTCAGATATGTTCTATGCCGACATAGTGGTAATACATTGATCCTTTGTAAAGTGCTCAAACTTGGCCTAGTATGGTTATCAATGTTGTGAATAGGGTTATGACTGATTGTGGCCGAGTTTGGTAAGATAATGGTTATGAAAGGCAGTGGATTATGGTAAATACGATTGTGAATGGGCTCCTCATAAAGCTGTAAATGGTTGTTTATTGGATCAAAGTCATGGACCATGGAGTCTCTCCCAAGGACCTGGACATTGGTGTTCTGGATAACAGTTATGGACCGCCGCGATCCTTGTAAAGGAAACCATCGTTGATTATATGGGTAGCTTCACATTTCTTGTTAATTATCTTTGAAAACATTTTTAGTTGGGTGACATCTATAACATGTGGGATACCCATGCATCACCTGCATACGATGCCACAGTTGTGTTGTTTCCATGGGTGCAGGTGAGGGTTACCTTCTCAACTATGGTTTTGAAAGTTCCTTGGAGTGAAGATGGTGATTTAATATATCTTCAAGCTCTTACTCTATTGTACATATGTATAAAGTCCGTTCTGTACTATGAATGGGAATTATACCACCTTTTCACTGGCATACTTTCTAGCGTCTTTTGTAGTTTGAAAGGATTCTTTGGTGTTTATGTTATATTGTTATTTGAAAACACACACACACACACACACACACACACACACACACACACACACACACACACACACACACACACACACACACACACACACACACACACCAGGGGGAGACGAGTTATAGGCGTGGTTATAGATATAGCTTTTTACGAGTTAAAAATCCCTGCAGAGGAGCAAAAACCACTTTGGGAGGCCTTTAGAGTACCTACCTTGAGCTGAGTAAGATAACACTAAGTGTGGTGGGAGCCAAATTTTGGAGGAGGGTGTCTGGCATGATAATGTGAGGGAGCTCATGGTGCCAGAAGAAGGACAAGCTTCACACCTTGGCTACACGAAGCAGAGCTAGCAAAGTGTAAAGTGTGAGCTTTGTCCTAAGGGGTGAGTCAAGGAGAGGAGAGTGGATTTATCCCACATACTCTGGAGCAAGGCTGTAGAGCTACTTAAAGCTCATTTCTTGAATCAATAAACAACAACTTCATTTTGCACTACATGCTTGTCTATGGTGAGCTTGTGCTAAGCTAAGTCAATACTCAAGATTGTGTTTATGAGTCCAAGCTAATCCTATCTTGGAACCTAATTCACTTGAGTGATAACTTTGCTTACACACACTCACACACTTGCACCATGTTTCTCTTTCATCCACCATAGCTAGCATGATCCAATTCCTAACATTTGGTATCGGAGCTATGGTGTGCTAGCTAGGATTCTCATTATGCATTAGTGTGTGTGTATCATTAGCATCTCTACTAGACCAATTATCATTTCATTGTCACGGCCCATTAACATTTTTCATAACTAGTTGCATCTCACTAATTAGGCCCTAATTTAGTTATGTGTGGGCATGTCCTTGGCCCACCCAAGAGGCCACTACCCTCCATGGCTAGATAGGCTTGATTAGGGAGAAGATTAGCATTCAATTTTTGCATTTCTAGACCATTCTTGTGTCAATTTTCTAGTGATTTGCACCTCCAATCAATCTCTCCACCTTTGCAATTTCCTAACAACATTAACCTCATCTTGAAGTGCTCAACGCAAGCTCTCCGTGGAGCCTTCAAGCTCTGCAAACCGAGCCCGAGAACTCCATTAAAGCTATCCTCAAAATTGCCTAAAAATAGGTGTGTGTGTGTGTGTGTGTGTGTGTGAGTTTGTGTGGGAAAGGGCCTACCGACTTGGCTTATTAACAATTTATTTTTCGGAGGCTATTTCACAAGGGAGCACATTGGCGTGTTGCCTAGCCCAATTTGAGCAATCCAAATTTGGCATGAAGGTTTCGAGGTCAAATTCAATTGCCTAAACTCTGGTAATTAGCTTTTAAATTCAATTGCCTAAATTCAATTTAAATTAGCTTTTTGGTAACCCTGGCGGGTTCGCAAGGGGGATTTCCCATGCGCGCGTGCCTTCTTTCTGCCGACTACCCGGCACGCTGCCCGTCTTCCCGCGCTTCTGCCCGCTGCCCGACGTTCATGCCCCCGCCTTGCCAGGCTTACCCGACCTTGTTGGGCCCCCCTTCCCACGGCACTGGCTTCAAGAGCCTTAAAGCCTTCAATTTTATAAGCTCACCCCCTCACAGGGGCGCATTCCCACAGGTCAGAGAGTACCTTGGTGGCCAGTCACATCAAAACCTCGACCCGAAGCAAACGGGGACTCCAAGGCAAACCTCCAAGAGGCCCAAAGCTCCCAAGCTCAAGGTATTCCCACGTCTTGGCTCCAGCATCTTACAAAAACGGTGTGTATAATTAAGCAAGCATTTCTATTGTCGAGTCTGAGGTGGAAACAACAACAAATTTTGCAAAGCTTCGCACTCCAAGCCAACTATCGAATCTTCAAAGGCTCATCCCAGGCATCAAAGAAGAACTCAAAGGTGTATGTGAAGGGTGAATTCACCTCGAGTGAAGAGGTACTTCACATTTTATTAAAAGGATATTAAAATTGGAATCTTGCAGCCAAGCACAATAACTTGCAAATAAATTTTTCTATCATCAATTGTGTGTCGTGTAAAGAGGCAGACACTGGCTAGGAGAGTCTCCTAAGCTAAGACCCCTCTATTGGCACAGATGGGGGACAAGGGAATAGAGAAATTCAATGGGGAGGGATTTCACACTTGGCAAACGAAGTTAAGAAGCTACCTTATGAAAAAATGTTTGTGGTCTGTCATTAGCACTGCCCTCGAGCAACAAGCTGAACCCGATGGAGTGCACACTAGGGCATCTACACTCATAGCAAGTGCACAAAATTTGGCCAAAGACGAACAAGCATTGGGAATTATCATCACTTCTTTGCATGATAACTATGTGCATTTCATAGATGAATGTAAGCATGCACATGAAGCGTGGCATGTCCTAGAAAGTAATTTTGGAGCTACAGCCAAAAGAAGCAAAGTTAGTCTTAAAAGACAGCTGTACAAAGTTACTATGCTTCAAGGGGAGGACATTGCTAGCCTAGTGAACAGGCTTAAGAGCATTGTCACGCAACTCACTTACATCCAAGTTGAAGTACCAAAAGATGACAAAGTGGCTAAGTGCACTTCCACCTTCTTATGACCACTTAGTCACAATTCTTGAAGAAAAAGAACTAGCACCACCATTTCAAGATGTTATCAACTCAGTCCAAGAAGAAGAAAGAAAGCAAAGAGGTTCACTCACCCCATCAGGAGGAGTTTTCATCGCAACATCTTCAAGGGGAAGATAGTCACCATCAACATCAACAAACGGAAGAAAGTGTTATGAATGTGGAAGAATGGGACATGTAGCAAAAGATCGCTACACAAACAAACCTTGCAACAAATGTGGTAGGAAAGGACACCCTCCTTCTCGTCGGTGCTACTCAAGTGGAGGCAGTAGCAGTGGAGAAAGCAGCAGCAGTAGCAACAACAGTAGAAACAATGAAGGCAAGAGACCTGATAGAGGATTAGCTCACATAGTAGAAGACAAAAAGGACGAAGACGAAGGCAGCGTTTGGGAAGACCCATTTTGAAGATGCAAACTCTCTACTTGTAGGGGAGGAATTTTTTTTTTCTGTGTGGATACCAGCTTATCATCCGGTGTGGACATCACCATCCTTTGTGGATTGTTCTTGTGTGGATTTTTACCATCCTGTGTGGATATCACCATCCTTTGTAGACTTTATTTTCCTGTGTGGATATCACCATCCTGAGTGGATTTTGTTAGCCTGTGTGGATCATGCAACTTCAGTATCTTGTCTTAGTCCAAACCTCAAGGGGAGGATTGTAAAGTGTGAGCTTTGCCCTAAGGTGTGAGTCAAGGAGAGGAGAGTGGATTTATCCCACATACTGTGGAGCAAGGCTGTAGAGCTACTTAAAGCTCATTTCTTGAATCAATAAACAACAATTGAAGTCGCGGAGCGGAGCGTGGGTCGACTCTCTCTCTCACACACACACACAGTGAGCTTACACAGTACAGTACGCAGAGAGATGTTAGAAGGGTTATCTCCCAATCCTTAGTATTCACAAAGAATATGTTAGTATATACAAAGAGTTAGAGGTAAGTGAGTTAGGCGGGCGGCTGGCCATATCCGCATAAGATGCCACTTGGGCTTTAATCCCAACAACAACTTCATTTTGCACTACATGCTTGTCTATGGTGAGCTTGTGCTAAGGTAAGTCAATACTCAAGATTGTGTTTATGAGTCCAAGCTAATCCTATCTTGGAACCTAATTCACTTGAGTGATAACCTTGCCTACACACACTCACACACTTGCACCATGTTTCTCTTTCATCCACCATAGCTAGCACGATCCAATTCCTAACACAAAGCAATTGCCAAGACAAAGTGGGAAGCCAGTTGAGGCAATGCAGGATGTTGAGCTTGCAAAGGGCATCCATGCTGTCACAAGAAGAGGAAGCTAAGTAATGGAGCTTGCGAGCTGGCTGGTGGCACTTCGGATCCCCCCCCCCCCCCCCTCTCTCTCTCTCTCTCTCTCTGTATCTCCCCCACTGTGTGTGTGTGTGTGTGTGTGTGTGTGTCTCCCCCCGCCCTCGACAGAATGCCTCTTTGTTTACCCATGTGCCATCATTGCCATGCTTGGAGGTCTACTTGCTTCCAGCTCTTTCATTGCCCATGAGACTGTAGTGTAAGATTCCAATATGTTGAGAGAGAGAGAGAGAGAGAGAGAGAGAGAGAGAGAGAGAGAGAGAGAGAGAGAGAGAGAGAGAGCCTACACTCCCCAAGCCCCTACCCAATTTTTTTGCAAGCTCATTTGTGCATGTGGGCTATTGGCATCTCAAGGCCACCACACACTCACCAAGTTGCTAATGATGTTTCCATTAGGGCTCAAGCCCACTAATTGGAATGATTGGCGATGAGCTAAAAGAGGTGAGCAATGGCCAAGGACTGAACACACACACACACACACACACACACACACACACACACACACACACACACACACACACACACACACACACACACACACACACACACACACACACACACACACACACAGAGTATTGTTGGCGCTCAAGCTAAATTTTGCAATAGTTTTAGAGAGAGAGAGATCACCATTGCCAGAGGAAGGGAGTACTAGCATCATCCACTCTATATATCTAATATACCATATAATTATAACTACACCATTATACCATATAATGGAAAAGGGAGTCTTATGACACATGGTGCAAAATCCTCAATCCGACCAACTTTGTTAACTATCGATAGTGTTCTCTTAGGACCTCACCATTGGAGTATGCAAGTAGAGAGAGAGAGAGAGAGAGAGAGAGAGAGAGAGAGAGAGAGAGAGAGAGAGAGAGAGAGAGAGAGAGAGAGAGAGAGAGAGAGAGAGAGAGAGAGAGAGAGATTTTTGTTGGCCACTATCCCGTGGATAAACTATGTAAATAGAGATGGAGAAAGAGAAAGGGCGAGAATCATTTTGCTAGCCAATGTCTCGTGGAAAAACTATGTAGAGAGAGAGGGAGAAAGAGAAAGAGAGAGAGAGGAGAGGGTTGAGAGACTTTGTACAGGCCTATTGTGCATCACACACATGTAGCAATGATGGTGTAGTGGGCAACATCACGCTTCTATGATGGGCTTCACACAAGTGGAGGTTAGGGCGGAGATAGGGCTAGGTGTAGGTGGAAAGGGTGCAACACTTGGTGCTGGGTGGACATTCAAGTTGCCAAGAGAAAGTCTGGCTGAGTCATAAAGATGGCATAGTAGATGGGTGCAGGCTGGAGCAGGGCAACTAATGTGGAATGATGGCGAGCTTCATAATATGGGCTAAGTCTAGGCTTCTTCTTCTCCAGGTTTCGGGGTGGGGAACTAGAGGCTGGTGTAGGGTGGGCTGTGGAGACGGAGGATGAGGTGAAATGGCAACAACAGATGGATGAAGGTGGAGAGCATCATGGAGTATGAGTAGCCAAGATAGGATGCAGAGGGAGTACTTTGTTAGAGTACTAGGCTACCAAGGGAATGAACCAGAGGGTAGCCGAACAAGGGCCCTTGGACTTCGGATGGAGCTTGAAGCTCTGGGCGAAACATAGAAGAGAGAGAGAGAGAGAGAGAGAGAGAGAGAGAGAGAGAGAGAGAGAGAGAGAGAGAGACCAAAAGGGAGTTAAGATAGTGGTCACTCAATGCATAGTTATTAGCTACTTTTAAAATAACTATGCCTCATGTATGCTTATGTATGGTCACACGCACACCAATTATTTATCTTATATGCAACTATGAAAATCTTTTGCCATAGTTTCATTAGTAGCATCTAATGTACCGACAAAGTGAGTCCTGTGGCACGTGGTGCACAATCCTCAATCCAACATCCTTCCAATGAGTTCCAGTATCGCAAAATGTTTTTAGATGTACTAGTTGCAATCTCTTGCCTGCCACCCTGCCAATCAAAGGCCATCAGTGAAATCTTCTATTGTGCTTTGTGGTGCGAGAATATACCCTTGGCATTGAAGATAGATAGATAGATAGATTTTATTATGGGGAGAGAGAGAGAGAGAGAGAGAGAGAGAGAGAGAGAGAGAGAGAGAGAGAGAGAGGTGGGCAACTACTTCAACAAGCTCTTTGTCATCTGTGCTAACTATGAAAACAAATAATTAAAGTCATACAGGCACAACTTAATTAAGAATTTTTTTCACACCTTAAGAATACCATGTGTGTCATGGTAAGAGCGAGTGAACTTCGGCGGGTCACACGAGCTATTATAAATTAAGGCTATTCATGAGGTGTTACAAAGAGATAACAGAAGCAAAAAAATTGGAAAGTAATCATATAAAATAAAGTGTCTTTTTGAATGGAGTCTCTAATAAATTTCACTAATATTCAATCCATGCTCAACACATCTCTCACGATAAATTAAGCAAACTTCTCACTCTCAACTAAGTCATTTTTTGAGGGGATGTTTCCTAGCATGGTGTGAGGTCACTCTCTTCTTTTGTGAGTGTGCATGCAAAGGAAGGAAAGTTTACGATAGAGACTACTTTGTGTAAGTGTAGAGAGAAGAGGCGATGAACTTGCATGGCTGTAGGGGGTACCAGCTTGGGGAAAATTGTTTTTTTTTTTTGGGAATCCCAGGTGATACCCTCTTGATAGCAAGCAAAAACGAAAATATGAGAGAAAGGTTGCAACATCATCGATAGTTGGAGCTAGATCGAGTGCGAGGTTTGCACTTGGAAACATCAAGGGGCGGTGGATTCTAATCCGGTGTCTTGACTTCAAATCCTTGCTATGCACTGCCCTTTTTTGCTATCGAAAACTAATAGTGTGGAGGAATCTGTGGAGATTCCCAATAATTAAAATAAAAGCTGCCAGTAGTAGGGAACTGTAAAAATGGTCATTAGCCAAAAATAATCTAGCATGTGCATAGCCTTGTGAGGATAGAGTTGGTTTTTGAACAGTGATCAAGGTGCTCTAGCACTTTACTATAGTGCTAACAGATTGCATTGGCTCAAAGCCACTCCACGACGTCTAGGCAAACACATCACAATTGTAGATTTATTGCCAAAAGTCAAGTTTCAGCCACCAAGTCAGACGTCTAGGCAAACACATCACAATTGTAGATTTATTGCCAAAAGTCAAGTTTCAGCCACCAAGTCAGTTTTTCATGCAAGTTTTTTTTAAAAATAAAATTAAAATGCTTGCACTTTAGTTGGCTAGGTTTTTGGTGCTATCAAAATTTGTATGGTAAACATGATTTGCACCAGTAGAATCACCCAAATTGCATGCTAATTTGTGCATGGAGTGTTTGAGCCGTGCAATACAAATAGATGCACGATGTCCCTACAAATTATACCAAATAGTATGCTACAAATGACAGATCTACATACGTGGAGAATGGCACATACACACTCTATAATAGACAGGAGCGTGGTGTGCATGATTTGAGAGAGATAGAGAGCAATACCTAGCATGAGAGCACATGCAGGTGCACCTCCTAGAGTGAGAGCTACACATGCATAGAGAGAAGAGAGGTGAGAAGAGAGAAGAGGAGCACAAGGCACTAAATGCAATCTCCCCCCGTGCAAGAGTGAGCATTCTCCTCTTGTATATTGTAGAGGGAAAAAAGGACACATCCAAAAATGCTAACAAATGCCTCTCTATAGCCTAGGGCATCCATAGCACCCCAATCCTCTCAGAAACACCTTCAAAATGATGCACTTTTTGATATAAATGTTTTCACTGACACACAATCCCGTGCACATGCTTTGCAAGATCACAACTTGACACACACTTCAATAAAACCCTTTCTAGCACTTCCACTACACACAACACCTCTCTCTCCCTCTCTCTTTACATAGACTAGCCACCAGGAGGAAACAACATGCACTTAACTGACACCGCACGCTTAAGGGACAAACAGAGAAGAAAGGGGTAAATGACACCCAAAAGACAACAGTGATGGCTTGATCTTGCTAAAACCCTTGTACAATTCTCTATGTGCCAAACCAGTGGCTTCTCTTCACAAAAAAGAAAGAAGAATCAGCTCCTGGCTCCCAAACAGGATCCCCATTGTCTGTCCCAACCCCACCCCCCCCCAAGGTGCACAAATCTTTTTTTATAGAAGGGGTTCTCCCACTTTTGGCCGTAAATTCATCCCAGCCTCCCACCTATCCACCTCTACTTTAGAAACATTGCATGGTGTCTTTTCTTTGGAGGGTAGTGCCCCTTGTCAACTACTCTCTCTCTCTCTCTCTCTCTCTCTCTCTCTCTCTCTCTCACATGGGATATCACCCCTACCCTTTGAGCACTAGAGAGGTTGCTAGTCGGGGGGGGGGGTGTTCTTGACAAAAAAAAAAGGGGGATGGGCTAATGGAACCCCCACATGTGAATTGGCCCCAATAAAGTGACGCCACATTCGACCAACACCACCGCTAAGAGGCACTACAATCGGTCAACACCGCTCGCATATGCGCACCAACACCCACATCATGGGAGGGAGGGGGGAGGATCCATAGCCCCCCCTCCCCACCCCCCCTTCTTTGGATATCGAAATGAAGGCCACGATGTAGCATATATACCCTTGAATTCGCCCTTCTTCATTGCATGTGGGTTATTCCACAATGCCATGTGGCAGTCCCACAAAAACTCCTTCCTCCTCATGGGCTAGTGAAAACCCCAAAATTTTCCAAGTTTTTTTTTTGTTTGCACCGTTGTGAGCTGCTACTATTTTCAACTCCTAAGTTGGATGATCATCTGGATGATCATCTATAAAGCCCTAGTGGAAATCCACTTTGCCAAATCCAAGCCACAAGAACCCTACTACATTTTGGCAAACCAATGACTGTCAATAGAAAGCCCCAAAATGGGAAAGAACCATCTCCAACCACATCTCCACTGCCGGCTATCAACTTCCAACTTTAATATCTTAATACTCGAGACTCCCATCAACAAACCGTCATGTCTGGCTAGCTTCAAATACTTTGTACTACCTCTAAAATCCTTGGTGAGCTTGAGCAAACACTGAAGAACACCCTTACTAAGAGCTTATCAAGGCGGTCAAAATGGTGCATAACTAACCTCGACAAAACTTCAATTGCTCATCTTGTCCATCCGAAATCCGATTGCGGATCTCAAAAGACCACTATGCTCCATAAATTGAGGACTTCATCCCTAGCATCATACATATGCTCTTATCATCATGCTACACTCGTCCAATTTGGTGAGGATTTGCAAAGTACTTCTTCCTTTAAACTACAATATCTTGCACCCTGTAGCTCCGATTAACAAGCCATATGGACCAACCCGGAGAACACCTTAAAGACCACCTTTTGCTACATAATTTTTGCACTTGGTGTCACCATATATGTGGTAGTGATTGATGCGAACACATTTAGGACCGCAACGGAATTTTCTTCCCTCACTAGGAAGTTTTTTCCCATGTGCATTGTATATACACCCATCATCTAGAGCTAAATTTATCTTTCCATTGTGCACTAAGCAATAACTACAGGCAACTATACTGCCTTTTTTTTAACATGCAGGCTTACCTTCATGTGCAGCTACGACTCTTGGTTGAGTTGGTTAGTCGAGTGAAACAAAGCTTATTTAGCTGATGCCGTGAGCTCGACCTGAGCTGTGGGGTTTTTACATGTCATTGCTGTGAGCAAAGCAAGATAAAGTGTAGGGGAATCTTATAAGATTCCATCTAATGGGTGAACATAGAGCCATTATAATGACTATTACACCCTTCCCTTCAAGTAAGCACATCACTCACTCGTTGATCAATGACACTCGGTACCCTTCTACAAATAGACAGTCTAGCAACATAAAAACAATCCTAATCTACATATGCAAAAAACAATGTTTCGAGAGCCGAAAACATAAAAAATGAGTTGTAGCACTTCTTTTTCTTTACAAAATTTAGCAATGGCTTGATGCAGAAGCTCTATACAAGCTCAATACACATGCCTAAGCTCAAATATGCAATATGGGCGTCTCTTGCACTGCAATCTGCATGCACACAATACCGACGTAGAAGCTTCTGTGTACACGAGAAAAACCGCTCGCAAACCTATGATGCACACACATTGACAAGATATCCCCTTCTCTTTGCCAAATCTGTGTCGTATCGCTCTGATCTGACGCTGCCCAGATTCGTGCTTCCATGCCTAGCCTATAATCTGTCGCACATGCGTCAAGATCGCCAAACCATAGCTCTGATACCAGTTGTGAGCGTGTAGGGGAATGTGTGCGTACAAGAAGGGAGAAGGAGAGAGTGCAAAGTGTTGTGTGGGTGGAGGAAGTCTCATAAATGAGCTACCCATTATTCTCTGTATATGTACAAGAAATTAAGTTAGTGGGCGGCCGGACACTGGACGTCCGGCGGGCAAAGGCACAATGCCTTTAACCCCAACAATATGTGTGTGTGTGTGTGTGTGTGTGTGTTTGTGTGCATACATACATATACATATATAGATATAAATAAATAAGTTATATATATATATATATATATTATGTGTATAGACATATATACATACATACACGCATGCGCACACACACACACACACACACACACACACACACACACACACACACATATGCATATGTATATATCTAACATACTCACACACCCATAGGAGAATTCCTAATGTTGTTGTAGAAAAAAATCCCAAAAGACCTTAGGGTTTCATGTGAAAAGTCAACCTCAAAATCTATTACTTAAACCGGAGGGAGACCGTAGAGATCAATTTAACAAGTCAAACTCAAGAACTCCTAATCTTTTTTTTTTTGGTGGGAGGGGGGAGAGCGAGAGAGAGAGAGAGCGAGCAATCTCTCATGGAGCCAATGGGAGTGGAAGTTAAATAAAATTAAATGTATGCTACCATCAAATGAGAGTGTGTGTGTATTAGAGAGAATGCTCCCACATAGCCAATGAGAGCGGAATATATACAAACATATATATAAGGTTTCTCCCATATCCCATAGAGCCAAACACAAAGAGAGAGAAGGCTCCCACAAAGCCACCAAGACCAAAAGATATATATGTGTATATATATGTCTATGTGTGTGTGTGTGTGTGTGTACGAGAGAGAGAGAGAGAGAGAGAGAGAGAGAGAGAGAGAGAGAGGGTTATCATCTCAAAGGTTATAATGTGATCTAGGGGACCAAATCAAACGTGTCAAATGCTCTATGTTTAGTTGATCAATGACTCTTGATGCCTGAGGATTGTGGACATGAGGGTACAGTTAAGAATCCATGAAGTAGTTGGGAGGCTAGAAATGTGAGGGAAGTAAGCTCAAATATGATAAAAGCCAAGCACTAAAGTAGGGTTTGTGAAGCTAAGACTACTGATGGAGAACACTTCCCAAATGCCCCAATCCCTTGTCTCATATCAAAGGGAGTGGGAGGTAAGCTAATTCACTACTAAGGTGTGAAGTGCAAATGGGGAGATAGTAAGCATCTATGGGTGAGTTCAGTAAATCATCTCTCAAAGATTAACATGCTTTAGCAATTGATGGGAACGTGATAATTTAGATTGTTATAAGTTGTCATAGTTTACTATTTAAGCTTGCCGTTTGAACTCTTCAATCATCACTATAGCATGATCAAGGCTATTTTGATTCAATGTCACTCTCTCAATTCATCATTCATCACCAAATCATTTAGTAAGGCTATGGAGATAAGAATGAAAGGTGAGTCATCACTTTAAAATTTTTTTTTTTTCTTGGTAGGTATGAAAAATTCATGCTCCAAAGACATAAATCTTGTACTTCATGCTCCAAAGACATAAATTCATGCTCCAAAGACATAAATCTCCTACTTCATTTTGGTGTGTTAAGGTGATGAAATAATGCTAGGATCCTCTAGTTTCCTTCTTGCAATCAAATTTAGCCTTAGTTTTGTGAAATTTTATTTATTTTGTTCCCATTCACCAAGTTACAATTCTATTTCCCATTTTGTAAGGACTACAAGTTTGAATTTCCTTGCCCCTCTCTCTCTCTCTCTCTCTCTCTCTCTCACACACACACACACACACACACACACACACACACACACACACACACACACACACAAAGATGGAAAGAGAGAGTGGAGAGTTGATGTTGAAAATCATTGATGCTTACTCTCCCTCACTCTGAATCTCATGTTCACCTAGCTATGTTAGTAGACCAAGCTCCATACAGTTTTTTACATGTGGGTTGCCCTTGTAGTATTTGGATCCTCAAAAGTAAAATTTTGTAAGGGTATGTAAGGTCCCTCCCCAAATCCTAGAGCCATTTAAAACTTTTTCAGACTAGAAAATAATTTAGAAAAGGCAAAACCGACAAAGAAGTCATGTGAACAACGAGACTTTACTCCAGAATGAAAAGACAAGGATATTTCGGATAAGAAATTACGTCATCCCTATATTTTTCAAAAAGATTAAGATGATTTTTATACTTCTTCGTCAAAAGCTGCGTGGGAACTGATCTAGATCAGGGACTGGGAGAAAAAGGGACTAACTTGATTGAAAGATAAAGTTAAAAGAAGAAAATTGGGGTCCAATAGGAATCAAGAAGAAAATTGGGGTCCAATAGCATTTGAGAAGAGAATTGGGGTCCAATAGGAATTAAGAAGAGAATTGGGGTCCAATAGCATTTGAGAAGAGAAATGGGGTCCGATAGCAATTGAGAGGAGAATTGGGGTCCAATAGCATTTGAGAAGATAATTGGGGTCCAATAGCATTTGAGAAGAGAAATGGGGTCCAATAGCAATTGAGAGGAGAATTGGGGTCCAATAGGATTTGAGAAGAGAATTGGGGTCCAATAGGATTTGAGAAAAAAATACCCACCATTTCCTATATAATCACCCCCTCTCCTTTGTAATTTTAGACACACATATTACTAAGCTACTTGCATACTTTCCATGCTCAAGATTATGCTTAAGTAAATCAAGGTTTTCATTAAACCTTGCTCTTGCTCTCTCCCTCTCTTGAAGGACAAACCCTCAACTCTCTTCCTCTCTTGAAGGCCAAACCCTTGAGGGTTTTGTGAAGAAGCTCCTCTCTCCTTCCTCTTCACCATAAATCCCTTTCCTTCTTCCTTGAACCTCACATCTCTTCAAGAAGGACTTCAACCCCACTTTCCTCTTGTTTAGAGGAGGTAATCTTCATTTCTAGTAGGTTTAGTTAATCCTTGTGTTTTAATACTAGGAAGGTTTATGTGCATCATTTTAGGTTTAAGCTTTAATGGTAACCTTGGAATTAGGGTTAAGTATTAATGGTAGTTATGCATCATTAAGTTAAGCTTCAAAGGTAGATTTGCACTCGTAAGCTAAGCTTTAATGGTAACTTTGCACTTAGTTGTAAGCTTTAGTGATTACCTTGTATTTTAGGTTTAAGCTCTTATGGAAACCTCGCAATTAGGGTTAAGTAATAAGAGTACCTATGCATCATAAAGTTAAGCTTCAAAGGTAGATTTGCACCCATAAGCTAATCTTTAATGGTAACTTTGCACTTAGGTGTAAGCTTTAGTGTCTACCTTGTATTTTAGGTTTTAAGCTTTAATGGAAACCTCGCAATTAGGGTTAAGTGCTAAGAGTACTAAAGGTAGAATTGCACTCTTAAGCTAAGCTTTAATGGTAACTTTTTACCATAAGAAAAGAGTAGTTGTCTAAGCTCGATAGAAGCAGTTCAATTTTTGGTATTGAAGAGTATTTCTAAAGTTGTCAATTTCAAGTTTGTTTGCAAATACGGGATGGGGGAGATAGGGGATAACTTCGTGGAATTGATCTCCGTATTGTTTTGAACCAAAAACTCCACAGGCTTCCATGGAGATGCCCCATCGATGGCAAAGGATTGCAAAACCTGGGATTCGTACAAAACGGGGATTGAACTTAAAAAGTTGGCATTTCCGAAGAGACGTTAACCATCAAACTGCCTATGGAAAAAACTCGCTTGTATTTTCTAAATAAACTTGGATGGTAGATACTTAATGAAAGTAGGAATTAAGGTTTATAAATGAATGAATCTAGGAATTACCAACTAGGAGTTTAAAAGGAATCTCGAGAGGTGATAGGGATAGCCCATTGCAAAACATAGATTTAACTAGGAGTTTGGAAGATTGTCTGGAAATGATCGGAAACCAAGATGGATCTTCTTGGGGTCAATTTGATTGAAAGGCCGGCCCATTGAGAGGATTCTCTTGGGGAACTTGACGGAGATTGTCTCTTTTCGGCTAGGACAGTGTAACCGGCAAGTTGTTATACCTAGGTTATTCATGCCCGAGGGATAAGGGATGAATGGGTTTGTTTTATTTTTGCCCGGCCGGGTGAAGTACCCGCAGTATCTTATTGGAAATCGGCCATAATTCGGGTATGGCTTAATGCCAATAGTTGGATGAGAAGGTCATACTCAGGGAGGATGATGTGAATTTAATTAAGGAAATTTGTTCGACTTGATTGCTTAAAAAGGAATTGGAAAGGCTAGGAATATAGGGGCTATCCTGTGCATCTATCACTAGATGATGCTATACCTCTCGAAATAAAATGCTTAGGAAGGAATGATTAAATTACTTGATGAGACTTTCCCAAACACTTAATTTTGGGAAATATTGTGAAGGTGCTGCCATTTTGATAGCTTGTAACCGATTATCTTGGCCTGAATGAGGAGGCAAGATGAATTGGTTGAAACTAAATGTGTTGCCTGATTAGTTAGGAAACTAGTTACAAGCTAATTATAGCAGATAAAGAAAATAAAATGAACTAAAAGTTTGTAAATAAAGATTTGGTGGGAACAACTAGATGAATTTCCCTGAACGAGGGTATGCAACAGATTGCATGCTGCTTGCTGTTTGATGATGTCTGATGGACTGCTGTCTTCCTGATTTTGTAGTAGTTAAGTACTACCTTGGGAAGTGATTTTCATGAAATGGTTCGGTGGGTGGGCGGATCCGGAGGGTCAGATGGCCGAATGTTGATTTAAAATTTTTATGTTAAATGCTAGGACTACGTGGGATTAAAATGGGTAACCGGAGACGAGCGATACCAGGTAGGATTGGAAGATCCCTCTTCTTAGGGGAAAGTGAGAACTACCGTGCCTGCTTGTCAGGAAAAAAGGGGTTATTGCCATGAACCAAGGAAGAACAAGAAAGGAAGAGCAGATCCTCAAGTTAAAGATCAAGAGAATCAAGAATAAGGACCACAATTTTGGGTGTAGAAAGCTGTCAAGAACAGATTGATTATGAGAAGCGGATAGAATTATTGAATGAAGGGATGTACCCCCTTGGGTTGGCATTTGAGATAGGCCGGAGTCCTGTTTGAGTGTCGTAGCCAAGTGGGAGGCATACCTGCAGATAGATCTACGTCATTTCATGGAACGGTCTGGAGGACTGAGGGAGTTGAGTAGGGTCGAGTCTGGGTATGGCCCTCACTAGTGGTATCATAGCCTAATTTTGAATCTTGGACCTTGGAATTTAGAATTTTGGATTTAAGATTAATGCATAGGAGAAAAACAACTCAGTCTATTCTACACCCAAATTTCAATAATATATTACAAAATGAAGTCTTGATGTTCCAATAAATTATTCAAAACTTTTCAAGATGGCTTGGGATGTGCCAGAAGAACTTCAACGGATTATCTATGAGAGGATGGAAACTGCTATGCTAGAGCGAAGGCTCGCTATGCTGGAACATTTTTGGGAGCTCTTATTTCCAGAAACCTATACTTGTCCCTGGGATTCAAGAAAGTGTGAAAGTGAGTAAAGTTGGAAATGAACGATATAAAAATTTGTGAAAAAATAGGTAATGCACTTGTGCGAAGACGCATGAAAGTGGCATAAATGAATGAAGATGCATGCACTTGTGTAAAGACACATGAAAGTGGCATGGATGAAATTTTTATTGAGCTTTACTTGTCATTCTCCCTTAAGCTTAGTAATAAGGAGCAAGATTGAGTAAGGTAGTTACCACATGAAGAATTAATTTTTGAGACATTGACTGGAAGATAATTTTGAGTAATAATGATGAAATCCAAGAAGTTCTTGTGATTAGTCATACATAAAGCTATAAGTATATATAGCAAGAATCGTTTTGAAATTACTGATGGCTTGGAATATTCAAGAAGAAGAAGTTTATAGGATAGTCTTGAAAGAAAGGGGATAGCCAAACCAGAGAACACATTAGTCATGTTGAGACACCTTATCAAACTTTTCTCTCCTAAGGAAAGTACCATTTCTACTAAGAAATGGAGAATATGTGGGTCGAATGGAGTTATACGATTAAACCTATGGGAACGCGTACAACTATTGAATAATTTACAGATTGTAATGATGAGAGAAAGCTGAGATTGGGACCAAAGATATGGTATGGTCCAATTTTATTTCTAGATTTTGAAAGTAAACTTCTACTTATAGCATCTCAAGACAAATAGAAAGGACAATAAATGAGACGTGCTTAAAAATGCACAAGGAATCAAGATGAGAAAGTGCAATAGATAAGCTCATAAATATTGCAGACATTTAAACTCCGAAGAAGAATAAGAAAACAAACTTGTGAGTTAGCCAAGAACTCAAAGTTGGAATTTTTACTCAAAACTATCATAGACAGAAGACCCTTTGCTGAAAGCACTAAATAGACATGTCCTTAAGAATTTAATTAAAGAGGAGAGACTGACATTTCAAGACAAGGAAGTACGGACAATACTCAAATTCTTCAAAAAGGGTTATTTCTTCAATTAAGGCCAAAAAAAGGATTACAAGTGTGGTAGGAAGTAATTACAAAGAGACGTAAGAAAGTTTACAACTCATGAAGATCCTCTAATATATGGTCACATAACCAAGTATCACAAGCACCACATATGTTAGGACACTCACCCTCTGGAATGGTTCTATGAGAAACAGCTTGAGCAATTTCTAGGGTATGAGCTGAGAAAAGAAAAGGACCTCTAAGAGGAAGACTCCTGATGGTATCGAGGCAAATCTTGGAATGGGGGATAAACTGCACAAGCAAGAACAACCTTGCGGAGAACTCAGGATCTCCTGTCCTTTTGACGCAGTAGTATCGAGGGCCAAGTCCCAGAGCCTCTGTAGCCATAGCAAGTCGGGTATTGTTGCGGAAATGGTCTCTACCCCAGAGAGTCACTCTTGTGAGATGTCGCCATGTCTTCCATATCGTCTGGCCGACACAAGAATTTGGCTGTGGGAAGAGGAGATCTTTATATCGACTACAACATAACATCAAGATATCGACGCAGTATACGGACGTACCTTTCCACGCGGTTATCGACGTACTTGCATCCCGTCGAAATCTGCGTCGGAATATCCGTCGATATGCGTGTTGAAATACGCGTGGCAAGGCATACTTTTCCACGCGTATATCGACGGATATTACCACGGATATATCGATGCAGTTTTCGACGCAAAAAATTGGGGAAAAAAAAAAGGGAAACCCGCGTGCAGGCGGCCATTTTCGCCTGCGACGCGCTCAAATCTCTTGGCCAAAACCTGCTGCGCAGGTATTATGAAACTCCCCCCCCCCCCCCCCCCCCCCCCCCCCCCCCCCCCCCCCCCCCCAAACCCCTCTCTCTCTCTACATCGTGTGTGTGTGTGTATGTGTAGGAAAGAGATAGATAGATAGAGAGAGAGCAGTGTGTGTGTGTAGGAAAGAGAGAGAGAGAGAGAGAAGTGTGTGTGTGTGTGGAGGAAAGAGAGAGAGAGAGAAATGTGTGTGTGTGTGTGTGTCTAGGTAATCAAAGAGAGAGAGAGAGAGAAATATGTGTGTGTGTAAGAAACTAAAGAAAGAGAGAGAGAGAGAAATGTGTGCGTGTGTGTGTGTAGAAAATCAAAGAGAGACAGAGAGAGAAATGTGTGTGTGTGTGTGTGTAAATAAGAAATTAAAAAGCTAGAGAGAGAGAGATGTGTGTGTGCGTATAGGAAATTAAAGAGAGAGAGAGAGAGAGAGAGAGAAATGTATGCATAGGAAATTAAAATTAAAGAGAGAGAGAGAGAATGTATGCGTAGGAAATTAAAATTAAAGAAAGAGAAATTAAAGAAAATGAAATGAAATGTTATATTAACGTTGTTGGGCGCATTTTTGACACCCCGTTTTTGGTAAATTGTACATATGGACATGACGCCCGATGTCAAAAGGGTGTGCGGGCTTTCTTTTTGTGGGTTTTTAGCTTGCTTTAGCAAGCACATGTACATGCACTGCAAGTCGCTAGTCTAGTGACAGCTGTCGGGCTACTGTAAGTGCCCGTGAGTGAGTTTTTTGAAGTGAGCCTTGTATATAACTTAAAATCATGTACAAAATTAAAAAAGTTCAGCCAAACATCAGAAATTTGCAGGTTTTAGCTCGTTGTGTCTCCTTGGTACTTTTGGATGCAGATTTTTGCCCCGACTAGCCTTCTCTACGTGTAGTCGTGCTGGGACAGCCTTCTGTTCGCGTCAATTTTGCTCATGGCGGCGTATGGAATCAATTTTGGTCATCTTTAGATTTCTCGCCAGTCATTTTTCAAGATTTATCTCAAGCTTTAAAGTGCCCCAATTGGAGTTGTGCTCTTCAGGTTATGACTAGTTCTCTGCAGGGTTATGGCTATGGCAGCCTAGTGGAAAATTGTGTATAGGCAGATTGGGAGGGCATGTATGTATGAATTGTGGAATTGATGTTGAAGTTGTGGGTTTGTGATGTTCAATGGTGAAAGGGGATGCCCTTGTATTCATATGCATTGGTCGGCGTGTGCTGTAAATCCGTGCTTTGACAGGGTTTTGCTCCTATGTGACATAGTCTCTTGGGTGGGTGACGGCTAGTAAATTCCCAAGGGTCTACTCCTATTGGACTTGTGGTGTTTCAAAAGGATTTTGCAAAGATTTTGGTGTCTTGTAGTTCTCTTTCAACGCTCTTGGGTGACATCGCTATAGAGGTGTTCCATTTTGCTTGTTTCCCAACAATGTCTTCAAAAGGCCAAAGTGACCTATGAGACCAGAAAGTTACAATGTGGTGGATTTGATACAAAGTCAGAGTAACAAGATGACAAAATGACAAAATAAAATATACTGGAATCCTAAACTGCTGGGTGTGGACTAAGCAGCTAAAACAACTAGCTGGGATAGGTAGATCATAGGAGATCCAGCATCGGTCGTTGGCGGATCTCATCAATCTCCTCCATGGTCAGTAGTCTGACCGGGCGTTGTGCATGTCGAGCCAAAGTGACCTGGATCCTCTGATGCAGCCTCTGTCGATGTTGTGTAGTCCTCCGCAGTCGTGGGCATCTAGATCTCCCTAGCTTAGTCGCTCGTTCGATCAGTATGCCTCTGGTGTAAAGCGACGAGCTCTGCTGTGGTAGAGAGGGAGAGAGAGATTTTTGTATAAATTAAAGAGAGAGAGAGAGAGAGAGAGAGAGAGAGAGAGAGAGAGAGAGAGAGAGAGAGAGAGAGAGAGAGAGAGAGAGAGAGAGAGAGAGAGAGAGAGAGAGAGAGAGAGAGAGAGAGAGAGAGAGAGAGAGAGAGAGAGAGATAGGAAAATAGAGATGGCAACGTCATCAACTAACATGGAGGAAAATATTGCATGCTCGTGCACGCTCTGCAAGTATCAAATCCTGCGCAAGCGTAGGATATGTAATGAGCATGTGCACAAGTACGGAGAGTTTGCTAGAGAAACCGTACAGAATCTACGATACCACTCCTATGAAATGGGCATTGATTTTCGTGACATAGCACCTACATCTGAGAGAGAGAGAAAAAGGATTATGCGTGAAGGTCCGACCAATATAGAGCCAAGGATGGAAGCAGAAAAGGGCTTACAGATAGAAGACGACGGCATGGAGGAGATGCTGGATGCCTTCTTCCAGACAAGCGAGGAGAACGCTAACAAAGCAGCACTAGAAGCCGTGCGCCTATCTCCTGAAGACATGTTGAGGAAGTTGGCACGTCAACCAATCTATGAAGGCACCAAAATATCTGTGCTTTGTACTTGTCTGTGGTGTTTTTGAATCTTCAGTCAGTGTACGGGTGGTCAGATGCAAGCGTCACTACTTTGTTTAGGTACGTAATTTACAAAAGAGAGTTTTTGATTGCAACAGTGACGTGCTTTTTAATTTAATGTGGCTTAAACAGGTTGTTGCGGGAGCAACTTCTCCCGGATGGAAATGAAATGCCCCCCTTCCAGGCCAGATGCAAAGTAACTATTGACCTCAATTGGCTTGGACTACAACAAGATTCATGCATGTCCAAATGATTGCATTATTTTTTGCAATGAATTTGCAGATTGTCTATGGTGTCCTAAGTGCGGAGCAATGCGCTACAAACAAGACGTGGGTGGTGAGACAGTGCCAGCTAAAGTATTGCGGCATTTCCCTATTATTCCTAGGATAAAAATCATGTTTCGTTGTGGTTCCATTGCAAAGTTGATGCGGTGGCATTCTACGAATAGATCCAGGGTGAAAGCATAGAATGGTGTCTAAATACTTGGTGTCCATGGACACCAAGTATGATGCTATGGATGGCACCATAGCTGGGCTTTTAAGTCAATAATTTTTAAAAGAATATAGGTAAGATAACTGACTTCACGAACATGGAGCGGTTAGCACGCATGGACCTCTCCCTCTCTCTCTCTCTCTCTCTCTCTCTCTCTCTCAGACGGCCTCCAATGCCCATCTCCATCTCTCTCTCTCTCTCTCTCTCTCTCTCTCTCCTACTCTCCTGTTCAGAATATGGATGATGGAGACTCGCTTCCTCTCGGTTTGGTTCCAGCTCATACCTCCTCACAAGCAGCAATGGAGCTTCTTGAACTCAACAATGCAGCACAAATGGATTTCAGTTCACTATTACAATCAAGAAGTTTTGTACGACTTCATTCATTTCAAACTACCGTAGACTGTTCCAGGATGGTGGACGATGGATTTTATGATGAGGCACATGGAATAGATATAGTTCATACGCAGGTGCACTCCAAGAGAAAGGCTTGTCTAAATGAGGATGAAATTATTGCAGTGAGGAAGTATGAAGCACAGGCTAAACGTGCATACAGAAAGAGATGTCGTGCAAGAAAGCAAGTACAGCCAAGCGTCAACATTGGAGCGGAAGATTGTCATAGGGAGGACGTCGATGTACACACAAAGGAAGACAAGAAGAAACATACTATTCAGAACATTGTTTAGCACATTGTGAGACAGTTGCATAGTTACGGGAAAGAAGATAAGAATGCAATTCTTCAAGGTGTTTTCAATGATGATAGAATCTTGCCATTCTGTGAAGATTTGTATCTTCCTGCAATTGGCCTTATTTTTGCATTCAAGGTCTCCTTACTAGAATTAAAGATTCCAAAATCAGCTGACGAGATGCTTTTAAAACGAAGCACATTCAGCATGCTGGTGAATGGATTACTTCACGATAATGGGAGCCAAGGTAGAGGTGTTACTCTACATAAAGTGGGAAAGGTATTAAAATGTTCATCCAAGGAATTTATATTCAGATTTGGGTAGACTTTACAGCGATCCTATGTCAAGTACGCTGAGGTTTGACTTATGCAAAAGGAAGTCTGGAAATGCTGGGTCCTTATCGGAGGAATTGAAGCAGACAATTATTACATTTTGGATAGAGCACAGTAGGGTGTCTCCAAACAAGGAAGATATTTGTCAGAAGCGATTGGGTAGAAAACATTATCAAGAGCATCCCATACACTTACTTGATGAATCTCAGGTAAACATGTCTCATTCTTACAATGAATAACTCTCAAGTGAAACATCTCACTCTTATGAATAGCTACCCATTGGGTGTTATGGAGTTATGTACATCCAACTACATGTGATATGTAGCCAAGTAATGTGTCAAGATAGTCCATTGTCTCTACCTATGCTATTATGTGTGTTATATTGCACAAGTGTAGCCCAATGTCCCTGTCTATGCTATAAGTGTGCCATGTAAAAGGACTCTATTGTAGTAAGATAGCAACATGTGTGCTATACAGTAAAAGTGTGTGTAAGAATAGCACAATGTTCTTGTCTATGATATGATGTGTGGTATGTGAAAGAGCTATATTACATATTGAGAGCACTATGTGTGCCATATAGCGTTAGTGTGTGTAATAAGAAGCCAATGTCTGTCGTAGTATTTCTTGCAGTATGAGTGTTATATAGCATAACTATGTGTAATAATAGCCCGATGGTCCTGTCTATGCTATTATGTGTGCCATGTAGCAGGACTCTATCAGAGTATGACAACATCATGTCTGCTATATAGCAGACATGTGTGTATAATAGCACAATATACCTATCTATGGTATTATGTGTGCTATCAGATTATTTAATATTATGAGAGCACTATGTGTGCTACATAGCAGATGTTAGTGTAATAGTAGCATGGTATCCATGTCTATGCTATTATGTGTGCTATGCAGAGTGTGATATGTGTAATAATAGCACAATATCCCTGTCTATGCTCTTTTGTGTTTTATGTAGAAGAATTTTGTTATAATATGAGAGCACTATGTGTGCTATATAGCAGACGTGTGTGATGTGCGTGTAATAATAGTTGAAAATCCCTATCTATGCTATTATGTGTTATATAACAAAATTGAGCATGTAATGAAAGCTGAGTTATCTATTTATGCTATTATCTGTGCTACATAGCATAGCTATATGTATTTATACCAATGCATCTGTAGCTATGCTATTATGTGTGATATATAGCAAAATGTAATTCTAATGCATTTTTTTTTCAAGCAGACAGAGTATTTCTTGAAGTTTAAAGATAGCCACCCACATGTGACAATTGGGCAAAGGTCCTTTGAGAAGTTGAAGCCTTGGTTCGTGCAAAAGTTGAAAGATCAAAATACTTGCTGTTGTGTTTATCATATCAAACTGATGTATCTCATAGATGCGTTTAATGTTATGCACTCATCTGCTTTTGGTTTTCATGGGAGGTTATGTACATGTAAATGCAATGTATGCAAATCAGATGGGGTGAATGCAAAATGTCTTGCTGTTGAGCACTCGTTTTCAGGGATCACGAAGTTGTGGGAATCATGCATATGTACAAAGGCTGAGGGGGATATGTTCCATAAACACACCTGCTTGATGGGCCAATGCAAAAACTGTGGTGTGGAAAAGCTCAAACTTTGTCCACGAGAACTTGCAGACAAAGACAGTTCCACTGCAAGTCTTTGAGGACATTAAAGTTCAAACTAAGCATCGTCTAAGTAAGAAAAAGATGTTGTCACTCAAACAGGTGGCTTTAAGTGAGCTGACAGGGAGGATAAAAGATGACATCATAATCTTCATCGAGCACAATTTCACTTACAGATGGCAGGCACATCAATACAGAGAATGTTTGAAGGTGTTTCCTTCAGATACCATTATATCTGTAGTAGACTTTGCTGAAAATTACTCGTTCAAAGAGCAAAATGAAGTACAATCCATGCATTGGCATACAGATCAATGCACCATCCTTGTTCACATAACGTACATGCGTGACAACGAAGATGACAGTATTATCAAGCATATGCATTTCTACATCTCCGATGATAGGCAACATGATACGCTATTTGTCCAACATTGTTTTCTTCTTTGTGATCAGTGGCTTAAAGACCAAGGGCTGAATTTCAAGAAGCACTGGGAGTGGTCAGATGGTGCAGCCTCACAATTCAAGGCTACAAGGCCATTTTACTTTGTTGCTAGATATTACCAACTAACAGGTACATAGATGACATGGAATTTTTTTGGCTCTGGCCATGGCAAGGGGGAGCAGGATGGCACTGGCGCTGTGATAAAGAGAGCCCTTACACATGAACAACTCAAGAGTAATGGAGTTTTTCTTAGGCAAGCTGCAGACATGGCTGCATTTTTGACGAGAACAATGTCCAATGCTGCATTTAGCTCTTATGCACAATCCACTAAAGCAGGTCCTACTATAAACATGAAATTTTGGCTAGTAAAAGAGACAGAAGTGGACAGGTCTAATCTATCGGGTTGTGAGAGAGTACCAGGATCTCGATCACTCCATTGCATTTCAGGCTTTTATCGTCATGATCCTACTCAATTAAGGACCAGGCGGCTTTCTTGTTTTTGTGATGCTTGCATGAAGGGCCATTGGAGGACTTGTTCCAACAAATCATATGCAGGCAAGTGGACACATAAGGCATTGAAACCACTCTCTGAGGTAGCAGAAGAAACTGAGGTACCAGAAGATGAAGCTGCAATGTTTGAGGGATCCTAGGACATGCTGAGTGAGTATCTCATTGAAGGTGATAACTTTGCAGTTAATGCAGACACTGGCAATGCAGAAGGTGTAGAGTTCTTTCTTTTGAGATGTACAAAGAGAAAATGGATGACAGATTGCATCTTAAGAGATAAGTGGAAAAGCAAATGTGATAAAAACACTTATGTTGTCACAGGGTGTTATTATCAACAGCAAGAGGGGGACCCAAATCACTACACTCTACTTGATGATAGGGAGTTACTAACCTGTACTCTCACCTTGTTCAGGCAATCAAGTTTGACATGCCTTTGGTAGATGCTACCTCAAAGACATATTATTTATCTCCGGAACTACATGAAACCATTTACAATGCCCTGCCCTATGAAGCAGCATGATACCTATTTAACATGCTTATATTATGTTCTATATAGCCTTCACCATTCAATACCTCCTTACACATGTCCATTGTGCTATGTATCACATAGCACACAACCACACAGAGCACATAGCATAGAATCACACACATTTCAGATAATGAGGTTACTATTGTGAACATGTTGCACCTTGAAAAAAGTTAGCCAAGATATTTGTCGGAAACGATTGGGAAGAAAACTATCAAGAGCATCCCATTCACTTTCTTGATGAATCTCAGGTAAACATGTCTCATTCTTACAATCATCTCACTCTTATGAATAACTAACCATTGGGTGTTATGGAGTTGTGTACATGCTACTATATGTGATATGTAGCCAAGTAATGTGTCAAGATAATCCATTGTCTCTACCTAGGCTATTATGTGTGCTATATTGCACAAGTGTGTGTAATAATAGCCCAATGTCTCTGTCTATGCTATAAAAGGACTCTATTGTAGTAAGATAGCAACATGTGTGCTATAGAGTAAAAGTGTGTGTATCACATAGCACAATGTTCCTGTCTATGATATGATCTGTGGTATGTGAAAGAGCTATATTACATATTGAGAGCACTATGTGTGCCATATAGCGTAAGTGTGTGTAATAAGAGGCCAATCTCCCTATCTATGCTATTATGTCATAGTATTTCTTGCAGTATGAGTGCTATATAGCATAACTATGTGTAATAATAGCCTGATGGTCCTGTCTATGCTATTATGTGTGCCATGTAGTAGGACTCTATCAGAGTATGACAACATCATATCACCAAAATAAATTACATCATATCACCAAAATATAATTACATCATTCAATCATTAAGTTTAGAGAGCTTAGGTTAGTTTTTTGTATAAGTAATCGCAAGTACATTCAGTGCGCAAAATGCTGTATACATGATTCCATAACCCAATCTTCCCTACATACTTCTCGTTGACTTCTATAGTGGCTGATGACACGAGCAGACAGTATGTCCGAAGGATTTTCAAACTGGTTCATCTTTGCATAAGCATTAGGGCTGGGTGAGACTGTCCACTTGACTAACCAAGGGAACAATGTGCTAACCAGGTAAATTGGGGACTGACAAATATCTGTTGGTTCAAATGAAGCAAGACAGACCCAAGTCCCGGGAGGGTTGAGCAGACACTTGTAGAGTGTGTCATCCACCACCAGTGTATTATCAGATTGAACTTAGGATGGTGCTTCCAAAAGTCTTTCAAACACTCGAAAAATATGGGCTTTGCGTTATCTCTACACGGAGGGATCCCAGGAACTTCATTTAGATTGAAGCTTGCCTCTCTACATCCCTCTTGACCGATAATATCGAGGAAAAATTGTTTGTTCAGCCTAGGAAAGCATGCACTCAAAGCAAGTGCTAGATTGTCCTGGGTCATCCAGCTCCATAGTGCAACTTATGCTCTTTCCAGCAGTGCATGCAAAAAGATTGATGCATTGGGCCTGACCACATATTCAAATTGCATCTTTCCTGTAGCATTTGGCCCAGTGACTACCTGATACCTTGATCTTGCCCAATCAGGAGTACTGCTTCTCCCTATTCCTTTGTAGAAGGAGACCTTATACCTCCTTATGAGAAGCCCATTCACATCTAGTATGATGCATAAATTGTCCCTTCTCTTCTTGTCCTCAAAAGACGCAGGAGGCAGTGCAACAATATGTACTGGCATTACCACAAGACACTTTGGCCTCTCTTGCGTCTCATATTCATGTCCATTTTTGGCCTCTTTATCAGCATTCTTTGTACTTGCCTCATTTGTATCTGTAGCAGCTGCTCGACCCATAGGGACCTCTGGACTTTTACATTTGGTATTCCCAACAGTGGGATCTGTACAAGACTCAGTTGTATCATGTGCAACTGCCTCTTTTGTGTCCACAGCAGCCATGAAATGTTCTCCCATTGCGTCTACCGATTGATCTGCTCTGTCAGTGGGCACCTCTGTGCCTTTCCCTGCCTCATTGTTTTTCTCTATACATGCCTCAATTGTATTATGTGTATTTGCCTCTTTCATGTCCATAGCAGCCACGACAACTTCTCCCATTGCCTCTCCCGATTGAACTGCTCTGTCACCTGCCTATGCTGTGTTGGCAAAAGCTGCGACATCACCGTTACCCACTGTTGAGCCTATTCCAGGTACTCTCTTAGTGAGGTCCTCCTCACCCAAGCCTCCCATATCTTCAACAGCGGCATCTGTACCCTTTGCCTCCTCTGCATCAACAATGTCATCAGCTGCATCACTTGGACAGACCACCTCGGCTTGGGTTGTGACATCACTTGCACCCACTGCCTCACGTGTTCCAACTTATCTCTCAATGAGGACCTCCTCACCCATGCCTCTGGTATCCTCAACAGTGGCATCTGTACCCATAGGCACAACTGCATCAAGAAGGGAATCTATGACAACATGAACAATACTTTTTGTTCCACCATCATTAACATTGCCATCAGAAGCAACATCTGTGGTAGCATCAACTTCCATAGCATCCACAATGTCATTTGTGCAGGCATCAACTACCATAGCATCAGCAATGGTATCTGTGCAAGCATCAACTGTGGTAGCATCATCAATGGTATCTGTGCAGGCATCAACTACCATAGCATCAACAATGGTATCTGTGCAGGCATCAACTGTGGTAGCATCATCAATGGCATCTGTGCCAGATTCAACAGTGGCATCTGTACCCATAGCCAAATTTGCATCAAGAAGGGTATCTATGACAACATGAACAATACTTTCTGTTCCACCATCATTAACATTGCCATCAGCAGTAGCATCTGTGCTAGCATCAACTTCCATAGCATCCACAATGTCATTTGTGAAGGCATCAACTACTGTAGCATCAGCAATGGCATCTGTGCAGGCATTAACTGTGGTAGCATCATCAATGGCATCTGTGCAGGCATCAGCAATGGCATCTGTGCAGGCATTAACTGTGGTAGCATCATCAATGGCATCTGTGCTAGATTCAACAGTGGCATCTGTACCCATAGCCACAACTGCATCAATAAGGGCATCTATGACAACATGAACAATACTTTTTGTTCCACCATCATTAACATTGCCATTAGCAGTAGAATCTGTGCGAGCATCAACTTCCATAGCATCCACAATGTCATTTGTGCAGGCATCAACTAGCGTAGCATCAGCAATGGCATCTGTGCAGGCATTACCTACCATAGCATCATCAATGGCATCTGTGCCAGATTCAACTGTGGTGGGGGTGGGTAATGTACCCTTTTCAAGTTTAGCACGGTCAACATCTGTATGCACATCATCATGCACAACCTGCACATCAACTGCATTAGGCACATTTGGAACAAATTCAACAGTACTAGTAGGTGTGCAGGGATCAACTGTATCAAAAGACTCTTCTTTTTGCCTCTAACCCCCCTGGAAGCTGTAGCACCCCCTCTTGGATTCTTCACAGGATAAGACTGAGCCAGTAAAACTATAGACCCCTCAACTGTGTCAAAAGACACTTTTTTTTTGCTTGTAACCCCCCTGGAAGCTGTAGCACCCCTTCTTGGATTCTTCATAGGATAAGACTGAGCCAGTGAACCTACAGACCCCTCATCTAGAAAACCTGAAGAGCGAGTGTGTCTCATGAAAGTTCCTCTTTTTTCAGCTTCTTGATTATCTACAACAAGAGAAAGTAGAAACATATTACTAAACATGTACAGAAAATAAATCAAATAGTTTGCAAGTACTCGATGCAAAGAATTAAGAGACATGTAACTAACAAATTCCAACACTTGATTCATCAATGAGCATGGATACAATAGGGGGCACCCAATTGCACATGCCTTCTAAAGACATCTTCTAATTGCATGAAGTTACAACAAAAACACACTCATTGTTTTGCATTTGGTTTCTTTTCTCTTCCTAAATGAATCAAGAGGTATATCCATTGTGGGACTTCCACCTAAGTTCTTGGGAGTCGATTTCTTGCACTTTGGTTTTGGCTTCTTCCCCGTTGGAGGGGGTGTTGCTTTCATCGCATCTGCAACTGCCTCATCCGATGATTCATCTCTAGTGTCCACACTTGGTGATGCTTTGGCACTCAACGGAGAACGCAACAGCCTTCTTGGAGTTAGTTGTTGCCTAGGTGATTTGACTGCAGAAGACTTTGCCATCAAGATGTCTTCAACTACTCCACGTACTGCATCCCCTACGGCAGACTCCGCTTCAAGGGCTGGCTGCATCCCTCGGGTAGACTCCGCTTCAAGGCCTGACTGCATCCCTGGGGTAATCATGCCATTCTTCCTTGTGGAATGCATCGTCTTGTTGGAGCAAGCATGCGATGATTGTTCTACAAAGCAAGCTATTTACAAAGTCTCACTTGGAGTATCCCAAAATACACACATAAATACTGATTTTGGTACCTACCAGTGGCCCGCATAGAGACTCTCTATTTTTGTCCTCAATGATTTTTGTATACAAGTCTCTGCTCTGATGTCTGTGCCTGCAAATGAATTCATTAAATGCAAGATTTTAAACTACGAATGGAAAGTGGGCCTGCAATAGTACTAGTAAATAATTGACACAGTGACTACCTGCACTTGATTCTTTCATCTCACTCTTCACCTTCAGACCAATCATATGCTTAGCTCTAGGGGGAACAGACATGTTGCAATCTAGTGCAACACAATAGCCATAGTCCCTACATACATGCGTGAAGCATAGCATATGGTACACATGGGTGCAAGGCAGGGAGAATACATCCAAGCTTTTGGCATCGAACGGGAATCCACATCCTACACAATGGTAGAACCCATTAAGTGCCACCTCGCTAATGCTCTGCTTAAAATCCACAGGAGGAAAACGCTTCATCAAACTAGCCCCACGTTATGTGAAGTCCTCTCCATGGTAACACAAAATTTAAAGTGCTTTGATTCCTGTTCTATGTTGGTCTCTACTTCTACAAGTAGTGCTTGTGAAACAAAGAAGACAACACATCTAATTTAAGTCTCAATAACCCAACAAAAGCAGATTGCTGAAAAGAATATGCAGTGTGAATCTTATCCCTTATTTGCAATACCACATATAAGACAAGCACAAACTCTATATGCTATAAACACAAGCTTGATGTGGTATATGATATGCACTGTGCTATATAGCACATAGCACAGTCCAAATATTATGTGCTACATAGAGTATGCACTGTAGATCATAGCAGAGAGACTTTTTAAAATACCAGATATAGCCCAAACATTTTCTCTATATGCTATATAGCACAAGCTTGTTGGGTATATGATATGCAGTGGCTATAGCATATAGCACAAATATTGTGCTATGTAGCACATAGCACAATTAGAGATGTGCTATATAGCACATAGCAAAAATAGAGATTGTGCTATATAGCACAATTCACTATTCCACACACTCCAGAGCTATATTGTGAACATATAACACACAAAATGTGCTATTTAGCACATAGCACATAAAAGATTGTGCTATGTAGCACATATCAATATTTAACACACACTTCAAGGCTATACTGTGAGCATATAGCATACAGGTTATGCTACATAGCACATATTACACATGTCCATTGTGCTATGTATCACATAGCACATAACCACACAGAGCACATAGCATAGAATCACACACATTCCAAATAGATGAGGGTACTATTGTGAACATGCTGCACCTAGATTGAACTATAAAGCACATAGCACATAACCACACATAGCATATAACCACCCACTCCATGAAGATGATGGCTATGTTGTGACCATATAGCACATATCACATAGCATATAACCACCCACTCCATGAAGATGATGGCTATGTTGTGACCATATAGCACATATTTTGTGCTATATAGCACATAACAGAAATAGAATATGATCATACAGTACATAACCATACAATCCAAAACACTCTAACCACATAACCACATGGAAGTGAACCACATACTCCAAAAAAAAGTGAAGCACATGTAGGAGGGTATGCACCTTTGCTTTAGCCACATTGGCTTTTAATTCAGCAACGTTCTCTCTAGTAGTACTTGAGAACTGTCCAATCAAATCAATCAGGCGTTGTCGAACTACAGGGTCTTGCACACAATCAATCTCCGTTTGCAAGTTTATGGCCAAAGTGTTTGAGCTTTGAGCACCCTTAGCCCTATGAAATTCTATGACTTGATCCTCTACCTGCTTCTTTGCACCCTCAAGTCTTGACTTATAGTCTTGCAATCTGCCCTCTGCAATATTCTTCATTTCTGCAAGTGCCCTGCTATCCTCCTCTGCCAATTGTACCAGGCATCCTCCTGTAGGCACGCTTGACAATGGTACAGACATACCTTCTATTTTCAATGATGATCTTGTAGAGGCAACAATGGTTTTGGAACCTCTCCCTCTACCACTCATCTGCTCTTCCCACCTCTTGATCTTGTTTTGTAAGTTGTGTCTTTCTTCTGAGGCTCTCATTGCCCTCTCTGCAAAGATAGCCCAAGAAATTTGATGTTTTCCAGATTCACTGCAAAGGCCTTTGCAAATTGAGTCCCTACTTCATACATGAAGGGACCCTCTTGGTAGACATCCCACTGTCTCCACACAAGCTTTTGTAAGAACTCCGACCGAGCATGGTATGCCTTCACTTTCTTCTGGCTACCCAGAACAGGCTTTGGGCATATAAAGACAGCTTCCCAGTCCTCCTCAGAGATGTCATTGTTTCCTGTCAAGCTACGCGGATCAACTCCCTCCAATGGCAATCCACTCTCCATATGAAATTCCTCAGCAAGACGACAAAACTTCGTATGCAGAGGTGGCTCGATGTTCCTAACTAGACTGCTGCTTGTTTGAATCGGATGCCTTGAGGAAGGTGCCATGATGCAGTCTCAAGTGATATACCTGCACATCATCCAATGAACTCATGAGACGTGGTGTGCCCTTGCTTATCATCCCTGCTAAAAAGAAACAAGAACTTCATGGGACTGCTCTTGTAAGCAGGGCATTCAAGGTGATGTGCTATGGGATTTTCCCCAAGATTGCATGCAGCTTGTGGACTAGCAAATTACCTCGGGAGTCTATGTCCTCTCATGCAGCCAGCAGCAGCAGCATTAGGTTTTTCTCGCCTCTTGTTGCAAATGAGCAAGGTGTGGCACTCATGCAGCTCCAAATGCAGATTAAGGTAGCTAAATGATCCCAGGTGGGGCGTGCGTGCTCAAGCAGTAGAGAGTGTACATGTTAAATGGGAGAGACATACCTCGAAGAGAAGAGTGCGGTTACTGCAATCATCCTTGAAGCAGCCAAGCTTGCACAGTAGAAGCTCTAAGCACAGTAGACCTTGAGCATGCGTGCGTAAGAGAGAGAGAGAGAGGCGGGGGGGCCGGGGGGGGGGGACGGTGTTTGAAACTGCCACCTACTCATGAAACAAAGTGGGTGTGTGAAGGTTGAATTTTTCAGTATAACATTTTTTAGAATATAAATTTGGACGTCTGAAATATGGCACCAGTGACCACACCTCCAATGTCATGCTATGCTATTTAATTATATCACATATATAGCTTTCCACCTATTCATGCTTTCATCCTCCACTGACGCAATATTTAGGGTGCCCGTTGATTCAAAGGCTTGGAGGCACATTGAAGATACCTGGCCACATTTTAAGAGTGAACCACACAATTTGCGTTTGGGCATGGCAATGGATGGAGTCAATCCATTTGTCTTGAGAAGCTCGTCATGGAGCACTTGGCCTGTGTGACTTATCAATTACAACCTCCCGCCGTGGCGGGTCATTTGATATTAAGCTTGATTGTACCTGGTAAGTTCAAGGAAAAAAACATGGATGTTTATCTAGCTCCACTAGTTGACGAGCTCCAGGAGTTATGGCATGGGATCAACATAGCAGATGTGGTTGAACCAGTAGGACAACATCATGCAAGGATCCAGGGACTTCTTATGTGGACTATGCATGATTGGCCAGGATACGGAGAAGCTTCTGGTAATGGTTCTTGATTTACAAAATTCTCACTATTCGCAAGCACTTTGTCTTGGCTTGAATCATGCTTTAATATATGCAGGGCTTACAACTTCGGGATACAATGCATGTCCAATTTGCGGGCTGTCTTTGGATGTGCGCATTCCGCCTCTCTTAGAAAGACAATTTATCAAGGCCACCACCGTTATCTTCCAGATGGCCATCACTTGCGCGAACGTTAGCTTGGTCACGTCGAATGTTGTCCTATGCATGTACAAGAGTGGCGTCGCAGATGGGAGCCACATGAGGGGCAACCTGTTCCAGGAATGAAACGTTTGTCCATTCTCCATACGTTGCCATACTGGGTTGATCTACTAATTAACCATTTGCTGGATCCAATGCATATATTCAAGAATGTGGGAGAGCTCCTCTGGAAGACAATCATGGGAATGAAAGACAATCGAGCTTCACGAGATGATTTGCAGTCAGTTGGAAAGATGCCAGAGCTGTGGCCTTTCACCAATGCAGCTGGCCAAACAAAGCTTCCAAGAGCACCATGGGTATTGCTAAAAAGCGAGGAGCGACAAGTTAAAAGGGTGATTTCAGAGTTCAATTGCCAACAGGATATATGTGATGTCTCAAGACAGCATTCACCCGTGACGATCAACTGTCAGGACTGAAATCGCATGACTGGCATAAGTTCTTGCAATTCATTCTTCCAATTGCGATCAAGGGGTGTTTAACGGAGGAAGTGCGGACCTGCATATACAAGATTTCAGAGCTAGTGCGGTGGATCTCTTCCAAGGAGATACGAGAGGAATCTATTGTAGTCGCAAGGGCTAACTCCATTGAGGCAGTTTGCATGATTGAGAAGTATCTACTCACGAGCTGCCTAACTACCAAATGCACTTTCTCGTCCATGTAGTAGATGAGGTTGCAGTGGCAGGTACAGTCCACAGCCGCGCTGGATGTTCTTTCTAGAGTGGTTCATGAAAACACTTAAGGGTTTTGTTCACCAAAAAGCGTGTCCAGAGGGGATCATGGCAGAAGGATGGTTGGTGCAAGAGTCTCTTGTCTTGACGACCGAATTTCTATCCGTTTCTGACCCACAAATGCCTCGACTGTGGAGCGATGAGGAGGATGCAAGACCTGTGGGAGAGGAGCCGCAAGGGCAAGGGGTGTCGAAGAAAATGAACAATGCCATGCGAGAAAAGATCATGAAGTTCTGTATACTAAATTCAGAGCCGATGCAAAAATGGCTTGAAAGGTACGAAGAAGAGAAAGAGAGATGCAATAGGGAGCGACACGATTCAGGCGAAGCTGAACGACTAGAGGCTTACCCTTGCCAGACTATCTTGCTCCTCTACCTGAATTCCCTACAATGGCATGGTTTGAAAAGACAGTGAGAGTAGCTCGACAGATCAGAGAACCCATATCTCTAGAAGAGGAAGAGTTGGCTATTGGATGTGATTGGAAGTATCATACATACATGGCACTGTGGTCGCATGGAAAGCATTTCAGAACACAAAAAATTGACAACAGAAGAAACACGTTTGACAGTAGGGTAATGGTTAGTTTCATGCAAAAGAGCAGGGCCAGTGCGGCCAGAGACACAAATGAGAGCACTAGCAACCTGGATTACTGTGGTCTGGTGTCAGATATCCTGAAAGTCAGCTTCAGGCGGTTTGAGATATTTTTGCTAGATGTGAAGTGGTTCAAGGTGATTACTTCTGGTCGCAACGCAATGATACGTAGAGATGGAAACAAGCTTGTGCAAATAGATTCTACAAAGGTTTGGATAGATGCGAGCGACACATTTGCTCTCCCCGAACATTGCGAGCAAGTGGTCTTTGTACCGGACCCTCGAGAGTGACAATGGTGGTTTGTGGTTCAGGTTGCTCCAAGAAATAAACAAGTATTTGAAGGGCAAGAGCTCCTGGAGGAAAGTCGGTCAGATAACGCAGATACTACTGTGACATTAGATGAGATGGATGAAGGTATGGCAGAGGAAGCTGACAGATATACGAGGGATGACGCAGACGAGGCAGATATGACACTTGTAGATGAAGATGCAATGGATCAAGACAATCTTCCAGAACGAGTTGGGATAGAGTTATGTCTGCAATTAGAGATAGACGATGATACGGTGCAAGATCTTATCGATGATGCCTCACTCATCAAGGCCTAGGCCTGTAAGTGTTTGTGTGAAGACGTTGATTTAAAATTAAGCTTAAAGTTAATTTAAACAAAGGTGTTTTGATGCTTTTTTTTACTTTCTTTCTTCAGGACTTTAGTATGGCATATCAGTTTCCAGATCCCACTTCTATGAGTGCAGATGCATTTATGGGCTTCGTCACACGGATGACGCCCAGTCAGATGGTAGAGGTGTCTCAGTACTGGGTAGCCAGAGGCACGGGTACTACGCCTCTGGGCTTCACACCCGAGGGTCCGACGCCTATGAGGGGGGCACCTATGGGGGGGGGGGGACGCCTACGGGTACGATGCCTGCGAGGTCTCCCATCACGGCCGCCTCAACACCTAGGGGTGCGACAGAGGCGGGTACGTCCTCATCTCCGTAGCACACGGGCACTTGCCGATCTCGGCGATCGTTAGGTGGAGGTGGTGGTTTCTATGGAGGAGGGTCCACAGATGCTTCGATCCCTCCTCACTCACGACCCCCGTCCTACCCAGGCACACCTCTCGACACACCTCTTGGCACACCTTGGACACCTTGGGAGGCACACGATCCTAGTGCCTCCAAGCTCTATACTGTACGGGCAGATGGTTCTGTTGACATGGATAGAGTCGGGACTGAGATGAGACAGCGGATTTTCCAGCTCGTAGATCTGCAATTTTCGACCAGCATTCTGATGCCTTGGCCTGAGTAGGATCGCGACAAAATCAGTTATGTAGTGGAGACCATCATGAGAGAGTATCAACCTGCTCCTAGTTTAAAGGATGTTCCGAGGAGGTGGATCAAGGGTGTTGCACGGGACATCGTGAAACATCGACGAGATGCAGCTCGACAAGCTTTCAGGACCGGCTCGCCGAAGCCTTCGGGCATCCCACATGAGACGTGGCAGCAGATCAAGGAGGATGAGCGGACATCGGACACGCGCTTTAGAAAACAACATCAGGCCGCGCAGATACGACATATGACTAGGGGGACATCTCATCTTGGCAGCGAAATCTTCGACACCTTTCCCAATGAGTTTGTGAGTTTCCAATCCAATCCTAGCTATGGCATTTTTTTAAACGTGATGAATCATGTATTCTTATTACTTTGATTTTTGTATAAACACAGAATCTTGTAATGCATCGAGCCCCGACATGCCAGGAGGAGACAGATGGATATCGCAGAGGTATCTAGAAGTATTGAATGATCTTGATGCTTCAGGAGAGCGTGTAGACTGGGAGGCCTTAGAGTCTTGCTGATTGATTCAGGTGAGACGTTAATATGTGTGAGTTGATTTAATTAAATAAGTATATGTGAAGTAATATCAATACTAATTTTGTGACTTGTCCTATGTGCAGGTTGTGACGCCTAGTCATCAGTGGATTTCATATATATATTTTGTCAGACACAGACACGCTTCTGTGTCTCTTTTTTGTATAGACATATATGGTTATGGTTATTGTTCAAACATGGTTATGGCTATTGTTCATACATGGTTATAGTTATTGTTTTCCTTATGGTTATGGTTATTGTCATTGTATAGACATGGTTATGGTTATTGTTTTGTTTATGGTTATGTTTAACTTTCTGGTTATGCTTATGGTTATTGTTTTGTTTATGGTTATGGTTATCTGCATATAGTTTTGATCAATATGGTTATGGACGGTTATGGTTTTAATTTGGTTATGGTTTTGCACAAAGTTCGTTATGGTTATGGTTTTAAGTTGGTTATGGTTTTGCACAAAGTTCATTTCATTTCTTTCATTAGCCTTAAATCTCATGTGAGATCCTACATGGATAGCATGTAGGAGGCGTATACATATGGTTTTTTTGAAAAGTTTATGTTAAAACGAAGGGAACTCTGCCGAAATTTCTACGGGAGCACGGTTGATTTTGGTGCTGCTCACTTTCTTGGGCAGAGGACAGGCAGTCTAACTGTGGCTGTGTGCATCTTTTCATTGGGCAGAGGCCAGGCTGCCTGTCCTCTGCCCAATAATTTTTTTTTCTGTTATGATCGTCGCAATATGCGTCGCTACGCCTGTCGAAATATGCGTCGATAACAGTAACTTTCGACGCGTATATCGATGCATATTGCGACGTTTCCGTAGGGACGCGTATTTTGACGGTTTTTTCGACGGGGTGCGTCGAAACTTGCATCGAAGGCCCCCTTTTTTGTTGTAGTGTATAACCGCCTCATCTGCACTCTGTAAATGAGAGATGCATACAAGAAGAACCATGTCTTCTTGCCAAGACGCCATCAGATAAGAAAATGATTAAGTTACAAGAGAGTGAAGATCACAAAAATAAGAGGATAACAAGTGCTGATAAAGAAGGGATTACTAGTAGCTTATAAAGAGGAAGTAACGTATCGAAGAAGCCACAAACGTGATAACGTATTCAAGAAGATAGCTTATTAAGAAAGATTTTCCATGACTCCAATATTATATTAGCATATTTTTGGGGATGAAGAAGTGTAAGAGAGAAGTCAAGTTGAAAGTGTTCACAAGAAGTTAAGTCGCAAGACGTATCCAAAAAGCTTCATCAATTACGTATTTTATTCGAGTTGAGGATAGCTCTTTCTTTTTTTTGTTGTTGGGGAGAGATGCTGCCTTCAATAGACTCAAGACCCCTTGACCAGTAGTCGTGTCCTCATCAACCCTGACTAATTCACTCCTTAGCTCTTCTTTACCCGAGGAAGTTCAACAAGAAATTCAAGTAGACCCCTATTTTAGAACTCTTCTATAAGAGATTCAAGCTCAGAGCCCGAGGGAACACTTAACTAACTATACCTTAGCAGATGGTCTTCTTTACTACCTGAAAAGATTCAGTCCCTAGATATTCCCCTCAGATGAAGTGGGAATGTCTTAGTATGGACTTTGTCACTGGTCTTCAAAAGACAACTGGAAACTATGATTCTATTTTTTTCATAGTAGATAAGCTCACTAAGGTGGCTCATCTAATTCCAATCAAGATAACAGCCACCGCCATTGACATAGCCCAAGTATTTGTCAAAGAGGTAGTAAATTTTACATGGAATACTTGCAAGAATCATCAATGATCGGGATGCCAAATTTACTTCTAAATTTTGGCAAGCCATGTTTTGATCTCTAAGTACCCAACTGAATCTCAACTCAACATATCATTCGGAGAATGATGGTCAAACTGATGGAGTGAATCAAGTCATTGAAGATATGCTTCGAGCATACTACAGCCAGCAGCCCCAACAATGGATCAAGTTTCTTTCCCTAGTTGAGTTTGTTTATAACTCTTCTCACCATCGCAACCTCGAAATGTCACCCTTTAAAGCCTTGTATGGTCAGGAATATTTAGTCCCTCTTCGATTAGCCGACCTAGCTCTTCATGTTCCTGCCGCTAAGTCTACCCTAGAAGAGATAGATCATCAACTTCTAGTCATTAGAGACAACCTGAAGAGAGCTAGTGATAGGCAGAAGAGCTACGTTGATCTTCACCGCATCCGCTAGAAGCTTTAGCGAAGGAAAACAAGTTTTCCTCAGAGTCAAACCCAAATGCAACTCCTTAAAGCTAGGGAAATTCCGTAAGCTTGCATTTAGATATTGTGGACCTTTTGGAATCAAATCAATATCTCCCTTTTCGTCCAAATCCTTGATCATATTTTTGGTTGGTTCTTCGAAACAACTTATAATTATCCTTCAAGATATCGATGGCACTTTTGATGTAATTTTTATGCGGATGTAATTAATCATCATATTTATGGAATTCAAGCATCTCTAGTCAGTCAATTCTTTTGAGATTCAAATTGTCTATGGTGTTTTATAAGTCTAGTTGTTATGATACGTGAAATATCTGATTACCAAGTGAAAGATGAGACAGTAAGCCATAGACAAAAGAGAAAAAAAGGATGGTCGGACGAAATAAATTGGGTACACAAGGGAGGAGAAATTGCAAGATTAATTGAAAGATCAGTATGAAATCCTTTAACTGTTAAGAACATGGTATTAGTTGGATGATATCAATAGAGAAATGACTTAACTCTCAAAACGGAAAAAGATTGAAGTTTAGGTAATATTGGTAAAGCGTATTAAGGCTAGAGAGAGAGTGAAGTGAAGAAATAATCTTCAGACCTAACAAGAGAAACACAATCCGGTCACACCAAAGAAAAAATACATAGTTGAGTAAGATCACATTCAGTAATTAAAGTAATCCCGAGTCATTAAGACTTCTTCATGATTAAAACTTTTAAGTAAGTGCTAAAAAAATTAAAATGGAAGAGAAGTGTATTATTCAAGGTCCATACCAGCTTCACTGTCCTTTAATCTGAATATCTTAAAACTACTGACCGTCTTCAATCATAAGTTTACCAAAGATTGAGTCTGTCTACTCTCAAAAGCATGTCCCGAGCTGAGGACAGCTCTTTCTTTTTGTTGGGGAGTTTGTAACGACCCTCCCTAAACCCTAGAGCCATTCAGAACTTTTTCAGCCTAGAAAATAATTTAGAAAAAGAAAAACCGACAAAGAAGTCATGCGAACAACGAGATTTTACTCCAGAATGAAAAGACAAGGATATTTTGGATAAGAAATTACGTCACCCCTATATTTTTCCAAGAAGATGAAGATTATTTTTATACTTCTTCATCAAAAGCTGCATGGGAATTGATCTAGATCAGGAACTGGGAGAAAAAGGGACTAACTTGATTGAAAGATAAAGTTAAAAGAAGAAAATTGGGGTCCAATAGGAATTAAGAAGAGAATTGGGGTCCAATAGCATTTGAGAAGAGAATTGGGGTCCAATAGCAATTGAGAGGAGAATTGGGGTCCAATAGCATTTGAGAAGAGAAATGGGGTCCAATAGCAATTGAGAGGAGAATTGGGGTCCAATAGGATTTGAGAAGAGAATTGGGGTCCAATAGGATTTGAGAAGAGAATTGGGGTCCAATAGGATTTGAGAAAAGAATACCCACCATTTCCTATATAAGCACCCCCTCTCCTTTGTAATTTTAGACACACATATTGCTAAGCTACTTGCATACTTGCCATGTTCAAGATTATGCTTTTCCATTAAACCTTGATCTTGCTCTCTCCCTCTCTTGAAGGCCAAACCCTCAACTCTCTTCCTCTCTTGAAGGCCAAATCCTTGAGGGTTTTGTGAAGAAGCTCCTCTCTCCTTCTTCTTCACCATAAATCCCTTTCCTTCTTCCTTGAACCTCACATCTCTGCAAGAAGGACTTCAACCCCACTTCCCTCTTGTTTAGAGGAGGTAATCTTCATTTCTAGTAGGTTGGCCCTTTTCGGCTAGGGCAGTGTAACCGGAAAGTTGTTATACCTAGGTCATTCATGCGCGAGGGATAAGGGATGAATGGGTTTGTTTTATTTTTTCCCGGCCGGGTGAAGTACCCGCAGTATCTTATTAGAAATCGGCCATAATCCGGGTATGCCCTGATGCCAATAGTTGGACGAGAAGGTCATACTCAGGGAGGATGATGTGAATTTAATTAAGGAAATTTGTTCGACTTGATTCCTTAAAAAGGAACTGGAAAGGCTAGAAATATAGAGGCTATACTCTGCATCTGTTGTTGGAATTAGGGTTGCAGAGAGACACACACAGCTTGGAGAAGACGAAGGAAGCTAGAGTGCAATGGAAAAGATAGATAGCCCTAGAGTGATGGGCGTATATACAATGCACGGGGGAAAAAACTTCATAAAGAGGGAAAAAATGCCCCGGCGGTCCTAGTGTGTTCACACACATCACTACCACATGTATATGGTAACAAATCCCCTCTGGAGTGATGCGGTGAACGAGAGCTGGCACATGAGTAAAGGGAAGTGCCATGCCTTGAGGATAGGATCAGTCCACAAAGGGGAGTAAGCCCAAAGCTTTGCGGAATGCTTCAAGCTTCTCACGAGACAATGCCTTTGTGAAAAGATCTGCAAGGTTTTCCTATGTTGGCACATAAGCCAAGATGATCTCTCCTGCTTAGAGCCTCTCCCTGACATAGTGGTAATGCACCTCAATGTGCTTTGTGCGAGCATGAAAAACTGGGTTCCTCGCAACTGCCAATGCGCTTTGAGTGTCAGTGTAGATAGTGTTGGCAATGTCCTGTCCAACACCCAAATCAACCATAAGGCGTTTGAGCCATACACACTCAACCGTAGCTGTGAAGACTGCCCTGTACTCAGCCTCACAACTCGAAGTGGCCACAATAGGTTGCTTCTTGCTCAACCATGATATACATGAACTGCCAAGCATGAAAAAAAAACCACTTGTGGACACTCTCGTGTCAAAACAACCAGCCCAATCTGAGTCCGAAAAAGCATGTAAGTCTGGCGGCAATGATCCCCCCTTGGGATAAAACAAGCCAAGATGTAAAGTGCCACTAAGGTAGCGGAAAATCCTCTTGACAGCCTGCCAATGCTTAGACCCTGGGCTATGCATAAATCTGCTGACCTGTGAGACTGCAAACTAAATATCTGGCCTCGTGTTGCATACATAAATGAGGCAGCCAACAACATTTTGGTAAAGAGTGACATCATCAGGATCGCCAGCATCATGTAGAATCAACTTCAAAGTTGTTTCAATGGGAGTGGCAATAGGTTTGCAATCCTCAAGTCCAAACTTACATAGCAATGTCTCTATGTAACTTTTTTGACACAAGGCAATACCACCATCACACTGCTTAAACTGTATACCCAAGTAATGATGCAACAGCCCCAAATATTTCATCTTGAAAGTAGCATTCAAATCAGCCTTAAATTCAACAACATGTCTCTCATTTGGTCCACTGATCAGAAAATCATCAACATAAAGAACCACAATGAGAAGTACATCATCCTCACGCTTTACATACAATGTGCTTTCTGTTGGACTGTTACGAAAACCTTGTTTGACCAAATGAGTGTTAGATTTCTCATACCAAGCACGAGGAGATTGCTTGAACACATACAAAGCCTTGTTACATTTGCACACTTTGTCCTCTTGTCCTTTTATGACAAAACCACGAGGCTGCGTTACATAAACATCCTCAAATATGTCACCATTCAAGAAAGCAGTAACAATGTCTGATTGATGTACATCCCAACCAAAATGAGCTGCCAATGCACATAGAAAACGCACAGTAGTCATACGACAAGAGGGAGCAAAAGTCTCTTCATAATCTATGCCTTTTTGCTGTGCATAACCCTTTGCAACAAGCCGAGCCTTATGGCGATCAATCTCACCATCCGACTTGCGTTTCAACTTGTAAACCCACTTCGTACCAATGGCCTTTTTGCCAGGAGGCAAATCACATAAAGTCCATGTGTCATTTTCTATGAGTGCATCATATTCTGATTGCATGGCAGCCATCCAATTTTCTGAATTCTGTGCTTCATCAAAAGATAGAGGCTCCTCAACATCATGTAAGCTAGACACAACCAAAGAATAACAATCTGATGCATAAGATGCATGGTGAGAGCCTGAACGAGTACGACTAGACAAAGGTGCATCCAATTTACTGTCACGCAAAGTGTGCACCAGCCATTTTGACATACCTCTAGCCTGCTCATTTTCAGCCCTTTCCTCCTCAAGTACATCATGTACATATGCATCAGTAATAGGATGATCTGTAACATTTTCAAAAACCCCCATAGGCTGTACATTTGCCTCATTGAAACTTACATTCGTATTTCCACCACTGAAAAGAGGCAACAAAGTGTCATAAATGTCCTGTGAGCTTACATTACTGTCTCTAGTACATGACAACAAGGGCTGAACAGAATCTTCCACAAACACTACATCCCGAGAAACCAGAATACATTTTGTTTGTGGATGATACAACATGTAACCTTTGCTTTCAGCACTATAACCAACAAAAATACATTTGATAGCCTTATCATCCAATTTTCTGCGCTGCACTTGTGGTACCAAAGCATATGCCAAACAGCCAAAAACACGCATGTGCTCAATAGAAGGCTTTCTATCATGCCATGCTTCATATGGAGTAATAGACTGCAAAGCTTTCGTAGGACACCTGTTAAGTACATAAGTGGCACACATGATGGCCTTAGGCCAAAAAGAATGCGGCAAAGCTTGACTTTTGACCATACATCGTGCCATTTTTGTCAGTGACCTGTTTTTCCTCTCAGCAACCCCATTTTGTTGAGGTGTATAAGGCACTGTACATTGGTGTTTTATCCCACGACTAGCCAGAAATGCATTAAATTCATGAGACATATACTCCCCCCCTCGATCGGAACGGAGGGTGCCCATAGTACATGAGACATTTTCAGCCATAGCCAGAAATTGTTTGAAGCACATAGAAACTTTGGACTTCTCTTTAAGCGGAAATACCCATGCATGCCTGGAGTAATCATCAATGAAAGTCACGAAGTACAGGTACTTGCCCAAGGATGGAGTTTGCATGGGACCACAAACATCACTATGCACAAGCTGCAACCTGCATGTGGCCCGAACTGAACCATCCTTTGGAAACTTAGAATGCTGCATCTTACCCAAAATACATCCTTCATAAACATGTTGGACAGGTGCTTCAAGAGGCGGCAAAGAAGCAACCATATTAGATTTCTGCAAACGTTGCAAACTGTCTAAATTTAGACGACCAAAACGTGCATGGCAAAGTTTTGCATCTGAAATAGCCCTTGAATCTGCAACAGCATTTCCAAAATTTTTTCCACACTTGTCATACAAAGTGAGCTTATACAGCCCACGGCAAAAAAGCCCAGATGCAACAATTTCATCACCAAAACTGAGATCATGAACTGTACATCTGTCATCCACAAATTTGACTACAAGTCCAAGTCTAGCAAGTGCGGATACAGACAAGAGATTCTTCTTGATCCCAGGTACATAAAGTGCATCAACAAGTGTGAAGGAATTGCCATTAGCAGCAGTGAGCACAATCTTTCCAACTCCTTGAACTGGATAAGAGGCGTTGTCGGCACAAGTGACTGAATTCCCATGAGGGACAGACTCGAGAGAGGTAAACAATTCACGATGTGAGGTAATGTGCTTTGTAGCACCACTGTCGAAATACCACACATGTGAATTTACAGCAACTGACAAGCATGCATCATGGACATCAGGATTGTAAGTGCACTCTGTGCTAAAAGACCATTCTGCATCAACATCAGCATTATAGTCTCCTTTCACAGAAGACTCAACAATGGCTGCATTTGTAGTGGAACCAGCATTTGCAGTGGAACCACCCTCTTTCTTCTTAGCCTCTTTGGCCTTCAACTTAGGACACGACTTGATCAAGTGATCATTGGCTTTACAATAATGGCAACGCATATTCTTTTTGCCCTTATCACCAGAATTTCCAAACGAATTGTTGCCAGCAGAAGCATTAGGAACAGAATTTTTGCCACTCGCAGCAGAACCATAAGAAGTGGCTGCATTGCTGTTAGCACCCTTTCTTTGAGAAGCAATAAAAGCCTGTTCAACTGCACGCTGTCTAGTCCTGTTTTTTTTGGAAAGTGACTCTTCCAACAGCAATGTGCATAATGCATCAAACTTGACAACTTATGGATCTCCTTGGGTCATAAGTCTCCAAGTACTAGCAAAAGTCTGGTAAGAATCTGGTAAGGCATCAAGAACAGTCTGCACAAGGGAACTGTCTAAAATAACTTCACCGGCAGAAATAAGTTGCTCATTGATATCCATGACACTAGCAAGGAAAGTGTCCATATCATCTTCCTCACGCATAATCTTCGACTCCAGCTCTTTACGCAGTAAAGCAATTTTAGCCTCATTACAGCTTGCATAAAGACCTGCTAGAATATCCCAAGCTTGTTTTGCAGATTTTGCTGAACGGATGTGAGGAACAATGGTGCGCTTCACAGACAACACAATCAATGCATGAGCCTGCGCATCCTTAACATCCCAACGAGCTTGTTCTACCGTAGGCAAAACAACTCTAATAGCTGCAATCCTTGCAGCAAGACCTGCAACATCCTCAACATCGCCTACATCCTCAGAACTAGGATGTACATCAATGCCCTGCACAATGTTCCAGACACCCTTTGACACAAGAACATGTTGCATCATATAAGCACACATAGGGTAGTTGTCCCCATCCAACCTGTCCTCAACAACAAACATCTTGAACACATCTGTGTTGTTGTTGTCAGCCATGGTAAATGCTGCACCTGATGTGCAAACTGCCCGAAAATAGGAGAAACGGAGCGGGAACAACCTATGCTATATAGCACAAACCGTAGAAGACTATAAGACACCTGTTATGCAGAAAACGGCACTGACATAAATTCTGTACAAAATGACGAAATAGCCTGTGCAGTACTGCTTGTAGTGGAAACGGAGGCCGAAATGAGCCCAAATCAAAAATCTGAGCAGACCAAGCTCTACGAACTTACCCGAAGTATTTGTCGACCTGCGAACACTCGCCAAAGCTCACTGAAATCAAAGAAAGTGAGAAGGCGTGTACTGGAGCAGTTGGTGACTAAGCCCGGGAGGACGCAAACTTCCTCTGATGCCAATTGTTGGAATTAGGGTTACAGAGAGACACACACAGCTTGGAGAAGATGAAGGAAGCTCAAGGCACACAAATGAGAGTGTGTTTCTTAGTGTGCAATGGAAAAGATAGATAGCCCTAGAGTGATGGGCGTATATACAATGCACGGGGGAAAGAACCTCCTAAAGAGGGAAAAAATGCCCCGGCGGTCCTAGTGTGTTCACACACATCACTACCACATGTATATGGTAACATAGAGTGATATACGCGCACATGGAAAAATATTGATGAAGTTTCTAATTGAGGCTTTTTGATCTTGATGCTTATCTTGTGCTCTTGGAAGTGCTTCAACTACAATAATGTTATCAGCTTGTTGTGTTAGAGCAACTAATCACACTTTTGAGTATATTTCCAATTAAAGTTTTTTTGGCCATACTTGATGTTTATCTTGTACTGCTAGAATGCTTCTATGACAATGATGTTATCACTTTGTTGTGTTAGAGTAGTTGCTCACACTTCTAGGAAGATATGCAATAATCAATACAGATTATATTTACCAATGTGATTTGTAAAATATCATGATAATGCAACTACAATCCAAAATTGATTGTTGTTAACCAATGACCATTGCATAGAGTTTAGAGTATTATGCTCACACTCTGAGATAATCCAATGTGACAAGATATTGTTTAGGGTACAATTTTTATCATATGTAGGTGTAAGTATTCAAAATTCATTCCAAATACCTAAACAATGAATTATATTCTCTTTTTGGATATGTGCATACAATGCAAAACTGTTGTTGGATACAATTGACTACATACTTTCATTTTTTTGGCCTAATCAATTCATAAATTGTATACTTTACGTGTGATTAACAAAAAGGATCAATTTACTAATTATAATTGTTTATTTTTAACAGATCTCTTTCGTGCATCATGGTTTGTGGTCATGAGTGGACTTACGTGCATGAAATAGAGCCAACACGAACTATATCTCGATTGAAGTGCAAGTCTTGTCACCATGTGTTTAGTGGTAATGCTACGAGGATCAAAAAGCATTTATTCAAAGTGTCAGGAAATGTTGGCCCTTGTACCTTGCCTCCATGCGACATATATGTAATATTTTGGATTATGTACGAAATGTAAAGGCTGTCTTTGAGCACAAAAGTAAAGGGGTAAGCAAAAGCGATCATATTATGGGAAGAGAAGATCCAATGGATGAAGAAGAACCTGTTATGAATGAGGAGAGGAACTCGATGGGCATTGAGAATAGAGAGCAGGATTTCTTTAATCCTTGTTTCCAGAATGAATTGCACGATACACCATCCTTTGAAGTAGGTTCATCTAGTAATGCATCTAATTCAAAGAGAAATTGTATCGATGGTATTGAAAAAGGGTTATCCACGGATCAAACACTCCATCAAGCTTTTGATAAATAGTGGTTATACATGATGTATTTGAAGCGGAGGCAAGCATTTCTCGCATGTGCTAGTCCAAAAAAGGATTTGTGATGTTAGATTAGAATAAAATGCGCAAAGAGTATGTTGAGAAAGTCAAAGATGAGGTAGAAAGCACCCTTAAATGTGCAGTTCCTACTTTTGGATGTACTATAGCTTTGGATGGATGGATCAATTGTTAGAAAAAAACTTTTTAATCAATGTGATGCTGATTTGTTCCTGAGGGTCAATATTTTTAGAAGCCATTGACATGTCCTTGAAGGAAAAACCATTCCCTTCCTTTTAAAGATCTATGAACATGCTATATCAAAAGCTGGAGGGCCAAAGAATGTGACATTTATCGTCACCTACAACTACAATGCTGCAAATTACAAAGGTGCAGGTCTTGTGTAAGGTCTCTGACCCCGATCAAAAAGAGCACCATTGTACCTTGAAATGAATATAATGAAAAAAAGTTACTATTTTTAGCAGTTTTCCAAATTCTGTCAGTGCCATGATGTTTAGAATATTGTTAAGCTTCGAAATGTGAATTAAAATAATTTTTGTAAAAAGTTTCCAAAAATAGTAAGTTTTTGGTCACCCGACCCATCCAGTTTTGACCGTCTCGAAAAACTGCACCCGTACTCCAAATTTGAAAAAATGCATTTTCGGACCCCGAGGGGCTGCTAAATATGGCAGGTACTCGGTCCAGTATGCCTTAGTTAGAGCTCGGTATAGCAATTTACGGCATCAAAATCCAACTCGTATGACCCGTTTTAGCCTAAAATCAAATTTTCCTAAAATTGTTCGGGGAGGCACCGGGGGCCCGGGGCTGTGTGGGAACAGGTTCCAGGCCACTCCAGACCAGCTTTAGCAGCTAGGGGACGCCCTCTTGCCTTGTGGGAGTCTTTGGGAACTTTCCAAGCTTGCAACTAAGTGTGAGAACCAGTTAACTAAACCAATTGGACACTTGGTGAGTAGGGAACTAGACTTACCATGCAAGGACTGAGTGCTCACTCAGATGCTTATAGCAGCACAAATCGATTTTCAGATTGAGGAGGCCTATTTAAAGGCATGCACACACACACACACACACACACACACACACACACACACACACACACACACACACATACACATGCTCACACACACACCCAGTACACACACACACACACACACACACACACACACACACACACACACACACACACACACACACACACACCGTGGGAGGTGGCTTCAGAATGTTCAGACATCGAAGAAGTTGATGACATGGTTCTAGTGTTTGATTGTGACGACATTGTTTAAAAACACCTTTGGTACAACGTACTTGTAATCATCTTGAGTTTGTGGTCCATATCTTATGATCTCTCTCTTTTTGCCATGTCACTTTTTGTCGTATGATTGTTAATCACTCTTATTTTATACTTATTGTATAGAACTTATAACCAAGATGAAAAAGATACAAAGCAATGAATATCAAAGTTGATTATGTAAAATGATTACAAAATTTTGGCTTGAAGGATTACAACAATAGAAGGTATAGCTTTTACAAATCGGCATGCTGAGTGAGATCTGGAAAAATCTCATTCAATCAAAATTCATCAAAGCCAAGAGATGGAGAGTTGGTCGATGCAACAAAAAATGAGTTGAGATTGGCTGTGGGGCAGCTCCAACGTATTCTTTTGCAAGGGGACCAAACTTCTCGTTGTACTTTGCAAGCTTGTTTTGAGCTAGTGCAAGCTCTCTTATAGTGGCATTGAGCTGTGTCTCAAGCTCTAACACCTTCAACCTCAAGCCCGCAGGAGTTTCACCTTGGCTTGCTAGGTCAACTCCCTAGCTTGCCATCTCCACAATGATTTCAGGCTCCTTTAGTAGAAGAATGACATGATGCTGTCGTAATGGTTGGGGCTCTTTGCTTGTTCTACACTGAAACCTTGTCGGCAATGCGGCCAAGCCCAACGCCCACGTCAGAAGGCTTATCATCTTGGTTGACTCTCTTGCCCAATATGTAATGTGCATAGCACTACTGAATGAAGTATATGGAAATCTGGTTATTATTGAGGAAATCTTGTTGTTGACGAATAAATCATTAGAGAAGAACTCGAGCTAAGCCCACATGTTGCAAGTCAAAGAGATTTACTGGTGGATTTCCCTTTGCTTGGCCACTTGTTGTCAATGTATTGGCAAAATCATTGGAGCTAGAAGGCACTATAGTTTCAAAACATCGACACAACTGCTTCACTTCCATACCATGTAGGTAGCGAACAATAGCTTCAGTGACAATTTTTTGATGTGCTCGTGGAAGATTTGTCTCTAACATGGTCTATTAAAATAAACAATGATATATTAACACTAAGAGAATAATTCAAATTTCAAACATGCTAAAATATGAAAATGTGTAATATCAAGACTTAGAAAGATTTAAAGTGAATTATTTGTTGCAACAAATGAAATATATTTAATTTTTATTGTATGACTTTGAATTAAGATTTTGCTATCAATAATTGAATAAATGTACATTCGATTTAGAAAATACATGCCTAAAAGTTAACGTTACAAAAAGTAGTCCAATTTTGTGAGTTAAAAGCTCTAACACAAGTGTGAACACGTTGTCAGGAGTTTTTTTGAGCAAGGGATTGCGCATATGTACATACACATGCATCGTGCATCGAATAAAGGATTACCCAATTTCCATAGCCAGGTGGTTACGTGGGGCCCACGTGTGTACAGGTAGGACAGGGTGTACATAGTGCAGCGATTTTCACTATTATCAGTACCAGTGTGTTTTTTCTACAATAACGAGGAGTTGGTAGCGCGTAAAACTTCTCGAGGAATCTATCCGCGGGCCGAAGACATGAGGTAAGCAGGTGTGTCAGATGGCATCTAGTGGCGTCAGGAGGCCGAACAGGGTCAATATTTGCACGTGAATGAATACGGACACAACGTGGGTGTTCTCTTGTGAGAGTTATGCAGAAAGGTCATCATTAGGACCACTTTTTGGGGCCACTTCACGTGTTGCGAGATGCATTATTGAAAAGAAATGAGTGCTAGGTGTGCGGATGATGCAAAAAGGTGACAACTATGCACTGCGAGGCCAGTTTTTGGCCTGTTCGGGGTCCGTTTGAGGTCATCTAGAAGGCCAAGGGTGCCCAACTAATAAAGCTAAGTGTGGGAACTGAAAAAACAGAGAGAAGACCAGAAAAAACGTGGAGAAGAGAGGAGGAACAGCCGCAACTGTGTTTTTGGGGTTTTTGGAGCCTGTTTTGGCCGTAAACTGCTCATCCAAGGTCGGATTTGAGCACTTTGACATTGTAGACTGGGGTTTTGGGCCGTTCCGAACGCGATGGCACTGTCCATTTTGCCAAATTCCTCAATCTTTTTCTGCTATTTTTACTGTGTAAGTTTCTCCTATGAGCGAAGCTTCTGCTCCAATTTGTGATTGTATTTGGTATATTTTACCCATTTTGTGTGAGCTACTTGCCCCATTGGTGTTGGCCCAAGCTCATTTGTATCTAAACATCAGAATTTCTCCTCTTTTGAGCTGAGTTTTTTGGGTGTGTGTGTGTGTATGTGTGTGTCTGTGTGGAGTGGGCAAGTGGATAGTTTCTCTCCTCTCACTCCATAGGTGTGTTTCCTGTCTCGGCCAGGTGTGTTGTGTAAGCCAAGTGGTGCCCCCTAGTGTATGTCAGGTCGTTATAGAGGCGCTGTGTGTGTTTTCATCCCGACCACATTATTTTGGCGCCCCCACGGAGGATCTTCTTTGAGTACCTTCTGCTTCGAGCTTCAAGCTTTGAGATTCGGGGCTACAGGTTACAGGGACAGGTACATGTAGCTGGAGTACAGTGATATACTAGCAGTGATGTCACTTGCAGTTGTTGTGGGTATGCATCACTTGGCGCCTATTTGAGCGCATTGTCTGTTGGATTGTACGTTACTTGTGGAAACTGCCATTGTACGCATTTGTGGAGCCATACTTGGTTGTATTTGGTAGTCCCAGCCATTTCTGAGACTTGGTCTGGAAGATAGTCATTTCTGAGACTTGACTATATGCGATTTGCATTAGCCTTTGTGTGAGGGTCGATAGCGTGAGGTTTTTATTGAGCTGGGGGATTCTCAAATGTGGAGATCCTTTCGGTGATACAGGTAGCTGGAGCACCCTTTTTGTGACCTCGCCATAGGCTATGTACTAGTGAGTCCTACTTGATGCTCGGGTTCTATTGTTGACAGTTTATGCATATATATACAGTCTATATTTTGGGTTCCTACTGCTCTATTTCTGGGGAAACTCTGCCAAAAATTTTCCAAGTTATGATGGCTGGTTTTTTGGTCTTTTGAGCCATTTATGCTGTTATGCTGCTGAAATTTTGGCAAAATCAAAGGATAAGTCAGGTGTGCCTTCTTGGGAGCTTCATGGTTGGCTTTAATGGATGATCAAAATGGCCCTCAATTCACTCCATTTCATTTAACTCAAAGAATCTAGATAAATGTTCATGTGTCCAGGAAGATTTTTTTCCAGCAGCGCATAGTCTTTATGTTCGGGCCAAGAAGATTACGAGAGATCTTGGAATGTCCTTCGCCTGTTGTAATTCCGATGATCAACTATGAAAACTCATTTGATGTGCATGTGTTTGTCCTTATCTAAAGTTGAGCTCCATTGAAGTTTCTGGGAATTGAGTCAGTAAAAGTTTTGGGTTCTTGCACGTGTGTTCAAAGGGGTTCTCAAAGCATTGTAACTTGGGTAGCCATGGCTTTCTCTTATCCGGAGTTTAATGGAAGAAGTGATGAAGATGTGGAAGATTTTTTTGGAAAAGATGGAGGTTGCCTGCATTAGCAACCAGATTCATGACCCTGCGCAGATGTTACGTGTTCTCCAAATTTGTTTGAAGAGTGATGCACGAGTTTGGTCCAAAGCATTTGAAGAGGAGTTGCGTGTAGTGGATCCACCTGTAAGATTGAGTTGGGACAATCTAAGGAATGGATTGGAAGTGGAGTTTGTGAAGATAGAAGATCCTGACAAAGTGTGGCAAGAAGTACAGGCTTTAGTGCAAAAGGAAGGTGAGACAGTAGATGCGTACATATGTAAGTTCTCATGGGCATGGGAGCGGATGTGCAAGGCCTTAGCACCACAGGTACCCCCGCCTGACATGATGAAGAAGGACGGGTTCTTGGCTGGTCTTTGGGAGAATATACGTTGGAGAGGGGAGCTAAAGAAGCCTAGAACATATGAAGATGCACTAGAGGTAGCAAGGAACAAAGAGTGGAAGTTGAGGAAAATGAGCCAATTAGGGGTGGAGTCTTTGCCCATGAGGTCTGAATTTCAGTCTATAGACTCTTTACAAGGTCGCATGCCAGCGGTTCATCATGAACTAGTGGTTCCTGTTACTACTCAGGTTATGCCCGTAGTGGTCACTACATCGATGCAAGATGATGGGCTAAGACAAGACATGAGGCAAGTGGTAGATTTGATGAAGAATCTCAGCCTAAACATGCTAGGTCAAGTGGGAAATAATCGAGGTCGAGGGAGGTTTGCAAATCAGCCAGGAGGTGAAGAAAGGCCTAGGAATGGTGTTGGACAAAGCAATGGTAGGTTTTGGAGGCAGACGCCCACATGTTATAATTGTGGAGAGTTGGGTCACATCAGCCCGCAATGTGATAAGCCACCAAGGATGGGGGGAGACATGTATCCATTGCCAAAACAGGTGTTAACTAAGTCAAATGATTATGGCATCGAAATTAAGGGAGATGAAGGAACTAGTGGATTAACCCAAGAGGAAAAGGGAAAGACAAAAGTGCTAAGTGTAGTCACGTTGGAGAAGGCATCAAAGCTAGAGGATACATTAGTGATGCCTATTGGGAAGAGAACCACAGAGGATAAGGAAGGAAGAAGTTCCCCAGGTCCTAGTAAGAAGAAAGGAAAGAGCCATGAAGGCGAGGATGTCAAGGCCAAGAGGAAAAGGAGAGCTCGTCGAAAGTTTCATGTTTCAGATTTTCCACTAGGGGATGGGCAATTAAGCTATGACTTGAAGGAGGATCTGACAAGTAGGAAGGAAGATGTTACTTTTGGGCAGCTTATAGAGATGGTGCCTAAGCTAAAGCGACAGTGGAAGAGGATGGTTAAGACAATGGAGAAAGAGCCAAAGAGAGGTTCAGTAAAGGTGTTGGCAATGGATGAGCTACCAGACATTTTTCCAATAGTAGATGTGTGGCATAAAAGGAAAAATTTGGGACAAGGTTATGTGGATGGCGGAGCCCAAATATGCGTCATAACACACTCATGCGTTGAGAAGATGGGTCTCATAGTGGCTAGGGTGTCAGGGTTTTGGATCAGATTGGAAAACCATCAAAAAGTAAAATGCTTGGGTGTTGTAAAGAGCTTAGAAATGGAGGCATATGATGCAAAGTCAGTGGTTAATTTTCATGTGATGCCAGTAGGGTTGGGAGCATATCCTATTATACTGGGCATACCATGGTTACGTGCAGTGGGAGCTGTTCAAGATTGGCGACATGGTACGATTAGCCTCTATGGAAAGACATGTACCAAGAAGCTTTATAATATGGACACAAGGAAACGATTAGAGGAGCTTTATGAAGATGAGGATGAGTCTAGTGATGAAGACTCTTCCACGGTGATAGATGAGGACAGTGATAGCACTACCAGTAGTGATGAGGATGCTGATGTTGCATTTCTTTTGATGGACAAAGAAATCCAGGAGTTTGGTTTAGTTGCATTTGCGAATGAGTTTGAAGATGAAAGTGAAGGGCCTTATGAAGTGATTGAAGGGCTGATGCAAACGAAGGTTGAGTTGTCAAAGAAGCAGGAATTGATGACACAAATGATCAGTAGAGACCTCTCAGCTATGGAGAAGGATATATATTTGCACATGCTGGCTAGTTTTCCCGATTTTTTCATTACTTCATATGAAGAGATCAGAGGGTTCAAGGGCGAAGAGATGCATATAGAGCTGAAAGAAGGTGCTAAGCGAGTGCGGCAAAGGCTAAGAAGGATGGGTCAAAAGCAAATGGAAGCCTTGGGAGAAGAGGTGGACAAGTTATTGAAGGCAGGGTTCATAGTCCCTGTGGAGACCACAGAATGGGTGAGTCCAGTTGTAGTCAGTCCAAAGAAGGATGGGAAGTGGAGAATTTGTGTAGATTTTAAACCCTTAAACACAGCCACTAAGAAGAACCCATATCCTCTTCCATTCATTGATCAGATCTTGGATTCAGTGGCAGGTTATGAGAGGTACAGTGTGTGTGATGGTTTTTTAGGCTATTTTCAATTGAAGATTGCTCCTAAAGACCGCACAAAGACAACTTTTATTACGCCATGGGGCTACTATTGCTACACAGTATTGCCATTTGGGTTGTCAAATGGACCTTCCTTCTATCAAGAGAGAGCAAATTGGGTGTTGGAACCATTCATTGGTAGTTGTGTTAAAGCTTTTATGGATGACTTCTGTGTTTATAGCAGTAGGGCTGAACACCATGAGAAGCTGCAGATGGTATTGGCTCGATATGATGAATGTGGAGGACAACTAAATCCAAAGAAATGTCATCTAGCACAGCCAAGGGTGAAGTTATTGGGCCACATGGTGTCAGAAAATGGCATTGAGGCTGATCCAGACAAGGTTAAGTCTATTATTCTTCTTCCATCACCTACGAGTACGAAGCAATTGGCAACCTTTATACACAAAGTGAAGTACATGGCAAGGTTTATTCCATTGTCTTCTCAGATTCTTTATCCATTACAACAAGTGGCAAAGCATGATCCATTGCAATGGGATGAAAACTGTGAAGAAGTGTTTCAAGAGGTGTTAGGGGGGTTGTCAGCCATGCAGGCTCCTGATTGGGAGCAAGTATTTTATGTAAATCCATCAGTAGGGGAGGATGCCATTGGAGCCATGCTATTGCAAAAGGGGAAGGGTAGCCATTATATGAGGCCAGTGTATTGTGCAAGCCGTGTGAAGCTGGTAGCAGAGAGAAAATTCTCGGAAGTAGAGCTAGTGATGGCCAGTGTAATATTTGCTTGTCGACGATTTCGTCATTACTTGCTACCACGACCTTTTGTTTTCTTGACGAGTTATGCCTTTTTGCCACAGTTAATTAATGGCACTAACATGTCAAATGTGGTCAAGAAATGGGTAATTGAGCTGCAAGAATTTGAGTTCTCTTTTCTAGTGGAAGATAGTACAAGGGCTACCCTAGCTGATTTGTTGACCTACAAGGGTGTTAAGGAAAAGGTGGTGAGAAAGGTAGTTGAAGAAGTGCCACAGATCAGCAATGCACATGTGTTGTTCTTTGATGGTTCATACAGAAAGAGCCATGATGCAGCTTCAGGGGGTATAGCACTTTATGATCCAGAGGGGAAGCTAGTATGCAAGAGAGGGTTCAAATTGGATGCTCATAGTAACAATGAGGCTGAATATGCTACTCTGGAAGCTGGATTACACATTTGTTTGAAGCATGGGGTTCGAAGGTTGAGCATAAAAGGTGATGCCTTGTTAGTGGTGAAGCAAGTGCTGGGTGTGTGGAAGAGCAAGAACACCTCATTGAAGGAAATGTGCTTCAGAATTAAAGGCCTGTTAAAAAAGTTCGAAGCATGGAGCATCAGACACATTGAATGTGCTCTAAATGGAGAGGCACATGAAGCAGCTCAAAGCATGATTGGGGAGCTATTTGTGTTGAGGACCACTTTACCTCTTTATCATGGCCGAGAAAGTTTGGCCCAAGAAGAGGAGTTTTTGCTATTTGGAATCATTCTGAAGGACATTCACAAGTCTAAGAAGTATGGTTTTGTGCATAGAGCATCTGGGTACAGATTGATTGGTGATGCCTTGTACATGAAAGGGGATGATCTCGTGTTGAATGTGTACCTTGGCGGGAGGAGCTTTACAGAGTGTTGGAAGAAAATCATGAAGGCGCATGTGGCGGCCATTTTGCTTTAAAGATCACCTTGCATAAGATCTTGCAAGAGGGGTATGTATGGCTTAGTTTGCACAAGGATGTTCATTATTGGTGTAGGTCTTGCAATAGGTGTCAAGCATTTGGGAAGAGAGTGTTGAAGCCAGAGATACGAAAAACCATTATGGCGTTTGATGTGTTTGAAAAGTGGGGGATTGATTCAATAGGCCCGTTACCTATCACAAGCAGGGGCAAAAGCTATATTTTGACGGCAGTGGACTATCTTTCTAGATGGGGAGAGGCTATAGCAGTAAAACAGATCACTGCAAAGGATGTGGCAAAATTTGTGTATGATGAAATATGTTGCAAGTTTGGGGTGCCACTGGAGCTACTTTCAGATAAGGGTCCTGGCTTTAGAGCTAAACTGCTAGATTTTTTATGTGCAAAGATGAAGATTAGGCACCAGCATACCACTCCTTATTACCCACAATGTAATGGCTTAAATGAAAGATTCAATGGTGAGTTGGTACAGATTCTTTCGAAAGTGACAGAGCACCAAGGAAAGAATTGGGATTTGGAATTGCTTAGTGCATTATGGGCTTACCGTACTTCAGTGAAGACAGGTACAGGGTTTACTCCATTTCATTTGGTGTATGGAAAAGAAGCACTATTGCCTGTGGAAGTAGAGTTGCCTGCAGTCTTGGGCCGTCTAGTGATGCATTCGAAGAGAGGCTCTTACAACTACAAGAGGTTCAGCTGGATAGGATGAGTGCATTGGAACATTATGGGCAGATTCAAGATAGGGCTTTGGCAAAGATAAATGAAAAGGTCAAAAGTAAGGGTATCAAGAAGCATGACTTGGTTTTGCGCTACAACAGTAAGCTGGACAACACCTTCCAAAAGAAGTTTCAAATTAAGTGGGAAGGCCCTTTCAAGGTAGTGGGTGTTTTGCGAATGGTACATATTAGTTGGCTAACCTAGATGGGTTTCTACATAAGTCAAGGGTAAATGTATTGCGTCTTAAATTGTATCATGCCAGGTTGATGATGGTCGAGCAAGATGAGCTGTATGTGGATCAAGGAGTGTTGGTGAAGGATGAGGAGACTTGTGACGCTGCGAGTCTCATATCGCTTTTTGCTGCTACTGATCATGAATGATCTAGCAGGCTAGGGGATGGGCAAATTATGTCAGGAGTTTTTTTGAGAAAGGGATTGCGCATATGTACATACACATGCATGGTGCATCGAATAAAGGATTACCCAATTTCCATAGACAGGTGGTTACGTGGGGCCCACGTGTGTACAGGTAGGACAGGGTGTGCATAGTGCAGCGATTTTCACTATTATCAATACCAGTGTGTTTTTTCTACAATAAGGAGGAGTTGGTAGCGCGTAAAACTTCTCGAGGAAGCTATCCGCGGGCCAACGACATGAGGTAAGCAGGTACGTCAGATGGCATCTAGTGGCGTCAGGAGGCCGAACAGGGTCAATATTTGCACGTGAATGAATACGGACACAACGTGGGTGTTTTCTTGTGAGAGTTATGCAGAAAGGTCATCATTAGGATCACTTTTTGGGGCCACTTCACGTGTTGCGAGACGCATTATTGAAAAGAAATGAGTGCCAGGTGTGCGGATGATGCAAAAAGGTGACAACTATGCACTGCGAGGTCAGTTTTTGGCCTGTTCGGGGTCCGTTTGAGGTCATCTAGAAGGCCAAGGGTGCCCAACTAATAAAGCTAAGTGTGGGAACTGAAAAAACAGAGAGAAGACCAGAAAAAACGTGGAGAAGAGAGGAGGAACAGCCGCAACTGTGTTTTTGGGGTTTTTGGAGCCTGTTTTGGCCGTAAACTGCTCATCCGAGGTCGGATTTGAGCACTTTGACATTGTAGACTGGGGTTTTGGGCCGTTCCGAACGTGATGGCACTGTCCATTTTGCCAAATTCCTCAATATTTTTCTGCTATGTAAGTTTCTCCTATGAGCGAAGCTTCTGCTCCAATTTGTGATTGTATCTGGTATATTTTACCCATTTTGTGTGAGCTTTTTGCCCCATTGGTGTTGGCCCAAGCTCATTTGTATCTAAACATCAGAATTTCTCCTCTTTTGAGCTGAGTTTTTTGGGTGTGTGTGTGTGTGTGTGTGTGTGTGTCTCTGTGTGGAGTGGGCAAGTGGATAGTTTCTCTCCTCTCACTCCATAGGTGTGTTTCCTGTCTCGGCCAGGTGTGTTTTGTAAGCCGAGTGGTGCCCCCTAGTGTGTGTGTGTATCTTCCCAAGAGTGTGTGTCGGGTTGTTATAGAGGCGCTGTGTGTGTTTTCATCCCGACCACAACGTCACACACAAGTAGTCTATTGGACTATGAAAAGTGTATGTTACGGACTAATAGCCCAACTATGTGAGCTAATAGCTCTAACACAAGAGTGGTCACTATTATTAAATTGATTGAAACATTCAATAATTAATCTGGTCACCGTTGAAGTGTGAGAAAACACAATGCAACAGTCAAACCACTAATCATCACATCTTAAAAAAAGCTATATGTCATAGTTACAAAGCACACATAGAGAGTATATCTTTACTCACCTATTGCAAGTACCAGACAATGATGAAAAGAGAAGCAGATCTTCAACTTAGCACTCACTATCTGGTACTACTGCTTAGTTGATTGGATACGTAAAATGAAAGCATAAACAATAGTGCAAAAAAAGAAGAAGATATTGATACATTTGTAGATGAAGATAGAATTAAATTTAACTCTTCACTCTTTAAATGTGGCAATGTGTATACTTTATTTATACTATAGTTTAGCTCGTCTCTAGAACATAAACTAAATTATATTGGATAGCAAGATTCTAGATATGTTTGTATATTTTGCCAACTTTTGAAGTGTGAGTATTCTCATACACAAAACTAAGTGTGACAAACCCCTACCCCATCTCTAAAGTGGACAGAAGAAATCTCTACACCGCATGAATGGAATTCTACACTCCCTATGGATCTCTCTGGAGTGTGAACGTTTGGTCTACACAACCACAAGACAAAGCTTTAATGCCCTATCTATTCTAGGAGCGTCACTATGTCAACACAACCTCAGAATAGTCCTACACACCTGCATACTATTTCTGTGTGCGAGGTGAACCTCTAGCACAACACGAATTAGCAAAAAAAAAAAGTTACAAAAGAAATTATACTTGCTTGCTCTGTCACCACTGTCTTTGACAAGCTGATAACTATAATGTGCTCCTTCGATCAAAGATTTCTTTTGATTATACGTTTTACAACTTATTATTTGGAAGAATGCCGTATAATCCAAATAATACGTATAATTTTTATTATACGGTTGTATAAATGCAGCCAAGTTGATATGAGTAGACAAAGTTTAAGTGTAGTAATGACTTGGGGTTGCATTGCATCTAAGTTCAAGCTACAATTGTAGAACAATCACAAAAATAGTCTCTTTTACTTTTTTTAATACAAATTGATTAATAAAGAAGAATGTCTCTTTTTTTCAAGCCATGACAAGTAGAGAAATAAGGCAAGTTTGAGCCTATCCATGGCATTAATAGAGCCCCCTACAATGCACACAAATAATGCATCAAATATGTCCACTACCTAGCCCAACACATAAGTGAACAGACTAGTAGGAAATTTTGGGGTACAATTACTTCAAAATATGGTATGAGACCGTGAGGGAATTGATGTTGTGTTTTATAAGTGTTTGCTTAGTTCTTGAAGTTTCCATCTTCATTGCACTAGCTAGTTATTGAAGGAACAAAAAAAATTGTATTGTAAAATGTCTCCCTTGATGCGGGAAACCTATAATACAAAGCCTTTTGGAGGGGGGACCGGCTCCATGTAAATCCGGTCCTCAATCGGTTGTCAATAGCTTTATTCCTCTCTCTTTTGAAGTATTGTTCATGCCTATCTAACTAGTTTTTATGCTTTTGTTGCTCTCTCCATCCAAGCACTCTTGCTATGCTCATTAGGAATCTATTCTAATGAAATGCTCACTATGTCTATGCTATTTTCCGCTACACACAAGTTACTAGGCCATTAAATTTTACATTGGTATCAAAGCACAAGGTTTCTCTTTTGTTGCTCAAGAAGGGAGGTCCTCAAGATAGCTATAAATGGTTGTTATTATTATTTGCAATTGAGTAAGTAGAATAGGGATTTTTCAGCCTTGCAGTGCGCCTGCCTTTGTGCAGATAACGGGGCATCATCGTCGAGAGCGATGGTCTTAATAATGGAGTCCTATGGGGCTTGCCTACGGCTTAACCACTATTGAGCTATTAGAAGCTTGACAGGAGACGATGCTTTTTTTGTTGAAAGACCCTCTCTTCTATTTCTTGGAATTAATAATATTTGAGCCATGGGTACAATAGCTTGAGTGATTTTCTAAAGGGGTAAAGAGGAGCAACAACTAGGGCTTAAAGTGCCAAAGTACACCTAAAAATATTACACCTAAAAGTTGTTAGAATGGCTGACAATAGTAAAGAGAGTGAAATTAATGCTGATAGCTTTGATTTTGTTAATGCATTGGCTACTAATGATGCCCCTATGCTTGTCACGCTTCCTTGTTTCTAGGCTTCAACAAGCCATGGGCAATCCATCCCTCCAAAGTAAAGTGGAATGGGCAGCTTTAGGCTCATGGGATTCTCCAAGCTCCCCAACATGATGAGAGAGTACCTAAGAAGCCTCCTTGTGAGACTTCCAAAAGAGGCCTCTCTCCGATTTCAGAAGAAGAAGAGGATCCATACGAAGGGCTCAAAAATTTGCTTCTTGATGATGCATCTCCTTCCCAAAGGAGAACTCAAGAGGCCCCACCAAAGGAACGAGAAACAAGTGAGTCTCCTACCACCTTGGTGGAGATGGCTCCATAAAGACGATGGGAAAAACGCTCTCCATCACCTCCTCAACGGAGAAGATGATCGCACACCTCTCCACACCATAACTCAAAGAGCAATGACAAAAAACAAGAGAAGGGAAAGGCGAGAAAGAGGTCACCCTCTTCTCCATCTTCTTCATCCTCTTCCTTTTATGAAGAAAGTGACGGTGCAGACAAGCAGGACCAAGGCAAGAAAAAGGCGAGAAAGAGGTCACCCTCTTCTCCATCTTCCGCAATTTCTTCATCTTTTGAAGAAAACGATGGTACAATTTTTGAACCATAAAAAAGAAGAGGCCATAGGAAATCCTATGCTGCGTGGAAGAGATCATCCAAGCTCAAGTAGTTCAAAGAGGGAGGAAAGAGCATCTCTTTCCTTACCTATGATGGCACCTTTGGTGCTACGGACAAAGTCTTATCTTTCATCCAACAATTCAATGCGGCGTTGTCGTGCTGTGACACGGACATAGTGGGAACGCATGCTACAAAATCTATCTTGTAACTTTTTAGATACATAATTATCTTTCCTATAATGTACATATGCATATTTAAGTATAATAATAAGCCTTCTATATCATCCTATTATTTTTCTCAAGGGTAACCTATCCTTACTTTACCATCAGAAAATACTATGGGAAAAGCTCAATAGCTCCGCCTCTTTAACTTGGGGCAAAAAGCATTGATTCTTTATTTATACTATCTCATTATCATCTCACACCCTAGCTAGATCCTATATCTAAGGTAAACTCCAATATATATATATTCTATGTATTTTTTATACTTTTCTTATTTTTCTTTTTAAATAGCTACTAGGAGGGAATCAAATCCTAGTGAGACACTAGGTGGCATGATTTCAAAGATACACTTATTTTAATGCATTATTGCAAGCATGATTACAAAACTTTGTCAAGGAGCAATGTCATGCTTTCATATGGCATGAGGTGTCCTTTGGAATTAAATGAAAGTCTAGGCAAAGGGGACCACGGGAAGACTTTTGCTGCCATAAATGAATCCTATTTTGATGAATTTTTTACACAAGGTTCCAATCCGAATTGGAAAATGATTTTAAAATGAAAATCGTAGCTAATGAGCTGAAGTTTCTGCCCATATTTTTACTTTTTTATTTGGAGCCACGGTTGAGGAGATATGATCAAAATACTGGACCCCAGTCTTCCCACATCATGCAGGGACAGCTCATTTCCAACTTTTCCAATTCCTATTCACACTGGCTCTTCTCTTCTTGTGTAAACCCTTGGGGGTTCCCTTCACCTATAAAAGGGGACCTCTTCTTTCTTGAAAAGGAACTCAAGCATTCAAGCCATTGATGAGAAGAATTCTTGAGGGAGTGAGTAGTAATGCCTAATTGTACTTAGCCCCATCAACATAAGCCCAAGCCTACACTTTCTCCTAGAGGAAGACTAGCCATTCTTGTACGCTATCCTTGGAAGATAAACTCTAATCAAAGAAGGTGTTGTACTTGGCGTATCAATCAACGTTGAATTCTCCCCTCTTCTTCTCTCTTCCATCAATAATGGTGCCGAAGGGTTTCAAGTAAGATGTGTTCTACATTGATGTTTTCTTGATTTCTTGTTGTTTTCATTTTCATCTCTAATCCAACATATATATATGTATCTAATCTCATCTCCTTTACCAAACCTATCTCTCTCATTCTTAGTAATTCATCCTCTCTACGTTCTCTTTGCTATAGGTACATCTCTCCCCGCAGTATCCTTATTGCCTACGGGCAAGAATAGGGCTTGGGAGGGAAACTTCTCATCTCTTCACTTCTCTCATATCTACATTTCTCACATACTATCCTAGATGAATAACCCACATGATGATCATTTCTATCGCTTTCACTCTGTACGATCTATTAGAATTAACGTATGGATTAGTCGTAAAATACACTTTCAACAACGTATAGTGTTTCTCTTCGGCCCTGAAAGGCTCAATGAAATACTTCTATGACCGGATCCCATCATACTACCTCTCATAGACTATAATTTTTCTTTTGATGTAAGCGTAGTTATCTTGCTATGAACCAAGAGGATTTGTACACACAATTAATCCCAATCACTAGACAAAAAATATATATTATGGTAAGCACAAAACTACAATTCCAAAGAACAATTCGTAGCCTATTTGGTCAGCCAAGATTGAATGCCATTAACTCATCCATTAACCCTTTCATATTACCCATGATACGATATGACCATAGCCTTGATGTTTTCATCTTTGTATTGTTTTGACATTCTCTTTTGTGTTCTTTCTTTGTGTGTGTGAGTGCAAGAGAGAAAGAGTGAGTTTTCTTTGATTGAACTTCTTTTCAAACCCTAGTCTTCATGGCATCTATGGTTTAACCCCTTCATATAGTTTTTGTTGAGTTCTCTCACAAAATCTCACAGCCATAAGCCCGGTGCTTTCCTGGCAAGACCGCAAATTTCTCGACATATTTTTGGTGAACCCGACACGAAACTGCTAGGGTGAGATTTTGTGGATAACCATGGGTGATCATGTTGAGCAACAGGGTATGCATTTTGACCCAGCAACAATGCAAATGTTTCAAGCATTTGCAATGTTCATGTAACAACAACATGCCATTGAAAGAAGGGAGATTTCAGCAACGAAGGCCATACAAGCAGTCGTCAATAGAATGGATCAATTCAATGGCAAAGATGTAACCAAGTACTTACGCGAGTATGTGAAGGAGATGGACTTGTATCGTGTGTCAGAAGGTGAGATGATTCAAAGCTTTGAGCTAGTTGTTGCTCCAGAAATTAGAGAGCATGTTAGGGTAATTAAAGATGGGCATGGGAGAAATTGGGAAGAACTCAAAGTAGCTTTAAAGGAGGAATATTTCATGGAGGACTCTGAGAGAGTGACCAAAAGGACATTCTTAGAATGGGTAGTCAAGCCAAAGCAAGGACTATAAATAAGAGAGCTACTTAGGGAATTTGAGCGGCGCTATGCACAACTCACCAGGATAGAAAGGGCCACACTAGATGCAGAGAAGACAGATCTTTTCTTACAAGCTGCAGGTAAAGAGTTTCAAGAAAATTTGGAGCTTCTTCTGGAAGATAAAGATGCTGAGCAAGGACTAAAGACCGACTGGAATGAGGTTGAAGGTGCTGTCTCACTGCTTGCCAAACGACAAAGAAGAAGGGACAAGATGGTAGTAAACACTACAAGTCCTTCCATCTCAACTTCTGACAAAATGATAAAGCCTACTTTTATCGCTCCTAAGTTTGATGAGTCCATGCTAGATGAGCTTGTGTAGGGAATGCGTGACTTGAAGGTGAAGTTTGCAAAGCTTGAAGAAAAAGGCCAACCATCAGGGCCACTTCCTAGGCAAAGACAACAGCCCAAAGAAGGGTTTGTTAATAGATGTATTTGGTGTGATAGTACAGACCATGTAAGAAGGGATTGTGATGATTTTAGTGATGCTTTGTCAAAAGATGTTGTCTTTTTTAAGGATGGTAAAATTCACTTAAGAGAGACAGGTCTACCCTTGAGAACTAACTTTGGGAAGGGGGGAATGCAAACCTTAGTTGAAGATATGGCAACCAAGCATGCCACCTCTTCAGTTGAGGCAACTACTTATGGAGTAAAAATTGAACGTTTTTGTGATGAAGAGGTGAGCGACCATCATGGTCAAATTTGGCCAAATGTCATGCAATTAGCTAAAAAGGGAAAGCTTACAAAAGAGATTCTACATGAAGCAGGTGATTGCATACGTCTAGAAACAGGATGGAATGATCCAGTGGACTCATTGTCAGTGCATGCCTACATTACAAAATGCCAACAAAATGAGGCAATTGTAGAAGAGAAGCGCAGACGTGAGAATGCTGATGAAGGACCATCAAAAAGAGCTTCTAGAAGTGGGGGAAGAAGCGACTCAATGCCTTCTCAAACACCCTCAACACAAGGAGCATCTCCACCTGAAGTACTCATGGAGGAGTCTACAACAGGAAAGAAGAAAGAGCCAACGAAAGGTAAGACAAAAGGCCCAACTTATAAACTACAATCTGATATTGAGGTTGCTACAGATTTAAAGAAAGTCTTGGAGGAAAGGATCTTGAATAGCAAGATTGAGTTTACTCTGGGAGAAGTTCTTGGCATTGCAAAGCGTGAATTTCATGAGGAGATCATTGACATCATCAAGAGGAAGAGGCAAACCCTTGCTGAAGTTTCTCGTCCATAGGTTGAAGGGGAAACCTCAAAGACACAAGGGATGCAACTGCAAAATAAGGAGAATGATGGAGCTGTGGTAGGATGCTACCAATCTAGTGGGAGAGTGAAGCAAGTGTATTTCTCAAATGATGATGAAGAAGTTGAAGATATTCCTAGGAGTTACTATTCACGAAGTCATTGGGCAAGGGCTACTACAGAAACTTTGGTCAAAGTAGGTGATCTTGAAGAGCCATTTGTTGCCTTGATTGACCATGGTTCAGAAATAAACATAATGTCAAAGAGTCTCTACAACAAGTGCAAATGGCCGATGGACACAGATCATGGCTGGATGGTAAAAGTGGCAAACAATTCATCCGGTGAATTGTATGCAGCATGTCCAGGTGTGAAGGTAACAATAGGTGATGTAAAGATTGACCAAAACTTCTTTGTACAGGATACATCTTCATATCATCTCATCCTTGGACAGCCCTACATTGTGGGAGTTCGAATGGAAACAAAGGTAATGGATGATGGTTCAGCATATGCTAGGATACGTAGCAAAGATGGTAAACGAGCTGTCCAATTTCTCATAGTTTGTGTGAACCATGAAAGAAATCGTGACAACCTTAGAGAACATCCTCTACCAAAGGTGAGCAAAGAGTTTCATGATCATAGAGAAATGATGGGTTTTGGCCAAGTACCATTGTAAAGCGGGATTGCAGTGGTACAAAAAGAAAAAGGGTCTCGCCTGATCCAAAAATAGGTGAAGCGTTTTCAACGAGCTCCTTGGTAACAAAGAATGGATAAGTATGTTTTACAAAACTTGAAGATTTGAAGAGATGTGAAAGGCAATATGTGCATAATGTACAAATAGGCATGAAAAAGAGTGGGTTGCTAGAGCCTACTGAAAATGTTTTGGGTTTGTGTGAACAAGTTTCTTTTGTAGATACTATGGGTGAGCTTGATGCTATAATGGGGTCTAATTTTCATCTTGAAAATGAAGTTGTGGAAGTTTGCTCTATGGAAATGTATCAAGTAATAGAAGCCTTTAAAGAAAGCCAAACAGTTGGCCCAGAAGTCCATGTTGAAACTAAATACAAGAGTGTAGCAAAGAAGGTGAAACCAGTAGCTTCACCCTTACCACCCAACAACAGGGAAAAGATCGAGCAGGCTTCTTTACAACCAAGTTTGAGGAATCCTAAAAAGATTGGGCATACCTTCACAAAGGAGTCTTTCCAAGACTTGCAGATTGGTCGCGAGGAGTTTCTAACACAGGAGGAGACAAAGTGCTTCAAAGAAATGCTTTCAAAGCATGGTAAGGCTTTTGCATTTGAGCCACATGAGATAGGATGTGTTGATCCTTCTATTGTAGCTCCTATGGTAATTTTCACAATACCTCATGTGCCTTGGAATCTGCGGCCTATTCCGGTTCCAAAGGCTCATTTGCCAAAGTTAGTAGAGCTACTGAATGAGAAAATCAAAATGGGAATCTTGGAGCCTTCTTGTGCTCCATACTCAAACAGGTGGTTCACAGTTCCGAAGAAGAATGGTTCTCTACGCTTCATTCAAGATATGCAACCAATGAACAAGGCGACAATTAGAAATGTAGGTACAGGTCCAATTGTGGATGAGTTTGCAGAGGCATTTGCAAGGAGGGCAATCTACTCAATGGGGAATCTCTACTCAGGGTATGATCAATTTCAGCTTGCAATCGAAAGCAGAGACTTGACAACCATGAGGACACCTTTGGGTCTGGTAAGGATGTGTACCTTGCCACAGGGAGCAACCAACTCGGTTGCACATATGATGAATGGGATGAATAAGGTCTTACGTGACTTTATTCCTCAAATCACAATGCCTTTCATTGACGATTTGCCTATCAAAGGATGTGAAGAAAGTGACAAAGATGAAGCTTTGGATCTCAAGGGATGTCGCAGGTTTGTGGTAAATCACATAAATGATTGTGATAAAATTTTGTTTAGGTTGGAAGAAGTGAATCTTACATTGTCAGGGAAAAAGTCTATGTTTGGTGTCAATGAAGTGCTTATTGTGGGGCACATGTGCCGGCCATATGGTAGGAAACCTTGTCCAACAAAGGTAGATGCCATCCAAAGAATGAAAGAAATGTGCACTAGCATCACTGAGGTTAGAAGGTTTCTGGGAGCATGTGTCTTCTATGTTATTTGGATTCCACATTATGCACATGTAGCTGATCCTCTTTATCAGCTGCTTAGAAAGAATCAGAAGTTTAAATGGACAGAAGCACATGTAAAATCCATGAAAAAGCTAAAGGAGTTGCTCCAGTCAGCAACAACTTTGAGAAAGGTAGACTATGAGTGTCAAAGGCCAGTAATTGTGACAGTAGACACCAGTCCTACAAGGATTGGATGGGCAATAGGGCAAGATGACAAAGAAGGACACAGGTATGTGGTAAGATTTGGAGCAAAGGTGCTAAGTGCTCGCCAAAGAAACTATCCACAGATAAAGAGAGAGTTATGGGGTATGGTTACAGCCTTGAAAAGTGGGAAAGAGTACCTAATTGGTGCATGTGTGGTTGTAGAAACAGATTGTCTACCACTTCTTGGGATGATTACAAGCTGCTCAACTCCAGACATTGCTATGTTGCGGTGGATTGCCTACATTAAGTCCTTAAATCCTGAGTTTAAGCACATTGTAGGTAAAGACAATATAGTGGCAAATATGCTATCAAGGGCAAGGTATGAAGATGAGTCACAAATGATTGATGAGGGAGATGATATAGGCACAAAGTTCTATTCTATCTCTCATGTCAAAGGTAACAATGTCTGCATGACTAATCTACTTGAATCATTCTTGAAAGAGCTTTATGAAGGTGATTGGCTTCTTATTGGAAGCTACTTGAGTACTCTAACAAAACAGGATGATTGGTCTGAACAAGAATTCAAGAGGATACGCAGGAAAGCATATGGGTACTTTTTGAGGGATGGTTACTTGTAGAAGCATCCTAAACAAAAGGGTGCTACACCACAAAGGGTTATATGTAAAAAAGAGACTCAAGTAAAGCTCATGCAAGAGTTTCATGAGAGTCTATGGGCTGGACACAGGGATGTATGGGCAACCTTCTCCAAGTTGAAAGAAAAATAATGGTGGAAGGGTATGTATAAAGATGTATCTCAGTTTGTAGAGACATGTGTAACTTGTCAAGTGTATTCAAATTTTCGACATCGTGATGGATTGCACCCTACATATCCACTAGCCATGCACTATAAATGGGTTGTGGATCTAGTCACAATGCCTCTAGGACTCTGGTAGATGAGATACTTGGTTCTTGCACGAGAGGACCTAACTAACCAGGTTGAAGGAAGAGCATTAAGAGCTAAAACCACAGAAGCTGTGTGCAAATTCCTTCTTGATGAGGTGATTTGCCGTTATGGTTGTGTGGGAAAAATCACTGCAGATAGAGGTGAACTGGATGCCGAAGAAGCAAGGGAGTTCTTTTCTAGATTAGGAATCAATCTTTCTCTTACTACAGCTTACAACCCTGAAGGCAATGGAAAGAGTGAAAGAGGGCATCCTCCTATCATCAAAGCTTTGGCCAAGGCTTGCAAAGGAAGAGTTGGTGAGTGGCCAAAACTATTACCATATGCTTTATGGGCTGATCGTACAACACATAGCTCAGTAACTGGCTACATGCCTGCGGAGCTAATGTATGGTCAAAATCCAGTGATGCCGATTGAAGATACAATTCCCACATGGAATGTACTACCTTGGCAAGAGGGGCTTAGCAGGGAAGATCTCCTTGCACTGCGTATAAGGCAGCTAGAGAGAAGACCTGGAGACATTGAAGCTGCAAAAGAACGACTCAAAAATGCAAGGTTGAAACACAAGGAATACTTTGATAAGCGACATCGACTCAGGAGCAAAGCAATTGACAAAGGTGACTGGGTTTTGGTGTATGATAGTAGCCTTGATAACCAGCACACAATCATGCGTAAGTTTTCAAAAAGATGGTTTGGACCGTATGTTGTAGAGCATGTGCATGAAAATGCTACTTACAGCTTGTCTGAACTAGATGGTACAAAAGTAAAGATTCCCATTGCAGGAAAAAGGATCAAAATGTTTAAGAGAAGAGGAGACAATGATCCAGAAGATGTTGATGAGGACGAAGAGCAAACCACAGGTAAAGATGAAAGTGAAGATGAAGATTTGGAATCATCCAGTGAAAAAGAAAGCAAGGAAGATGTACAAGAGGGCCGATCTTACAAAGAAATAATGTGGCACATACCGGAGGATGTGCGAGTTTAGAGGGGGTGGATGTCGTGCTGTGACACGGACATAGTGGGAACGCATGCTACAAGATCTATCTTGTAACTTTTTAGATACATAATTATCTTTCCTATAATGTACATATGCATATTTAAGTATAATAATAAGCCTTCTATCTCATCCTATTATTTTTCTCAAGGGTAACCTATCCTTACTTTACCATCAGAAAATACTATGGGAAAAGCTCAATAGCTCCGCCTCTTTAACTTGGGGCAAAAAGCATTGATTCTTTATTTATACTATCTCATTATCATCTCACACCCTAGCTAGATCCTATATCTAAGGTAAACTCCAATATATATATATTATATGTATTTTTTATACTTTTCTTATATTTCTTTTTAAATAGCTACTATGAGGGAATCAAATCCTAGTGAGACATTAGGTGGCATGATTTCAAAGATACACTTATTTTAAGGCATTATTGCAAACATGATTACAAAAATTTGTCAAGGAGCAATGTCATGCTTTCATATGGCATGAGGTGTCCTTTGGAATTAAATGAAAGTCTAGGCAAAGGGGACCACGGGAAGACTTTTGCTGCCAGAAATGAATCCTATTTTGATGAATTTTTTACACAAGGTTCCAATCCGAATTGGAAAATGATTTTAAAATAAAAATCGTAGATAATGAGCTGAAGTTTTAGCCCATATTTTTACTTTTTTATTTGGAGCCACGGTTGAGGAGATATGATCAAAATACTGGACCCCAGTCTGCCCACATCATGCAGGGACAGCTCATTTCCAACTTTTCCAATTCCTATTCACACTGGCTCCTCTCTTCTTGTGTAAACCCTTGGGGGTTCCCTTCACCTATAAAAGGGGACCTCTTCTTCCTTGAAAAGGAACTCAAGCATTCAAGCCATTGATGAGAGGAATTCTTGAGGGAGTGAGTAGTAATGCCTAATTGTACTTAGCCCCATTAACATAAGCCCAAGCCTACACTTTCTCCTAGAGGAAGACTAGTCATTCTTGTACGCTATCCTTGGAAGATCAACTCTAATCAAAGAAGGTGTTGTACTTGGCGTATCAATCAACGTTGAATTCTCCCCTCTTCTTCTCTCTCCCATCAATAATGGTGCCGAAGGGTTTCAAGTAAGATGTGTTCTACATTGATGTTTTCTTGATTTCTTGTTGTTTTCATTTTCATCTCTAATCCAACATATATATATGTATCTAATCTCATCTCCTTAACAAAACCTATCTCTCTCATTCTTAGTAATTTATCCTCTCTAGGTTCTCTTTGCTACAGGTACATCTCTCCCCGCAGTATCCTTATTGCCTACGGGCAAGAATAGGGCTTGGGAGGGAAACTTCTCATTTCTTCACTTCTCTCATATTTACATTTCTCACATACTATCCTAGATGAATAACCCACATGATGATCATTTCTATCTCTTTCACTCTGTACGATCTATTAGAATTAACGTATGGATTAGCCGTAAAATACACTTTCAACAACGTATAGTGTTTCTCTTCGGCCCTGAAAGGCTCAATGAAATACTTCTATCATCGAATCCCATCATAATACCTCTCATGGACTCTAATTTTTCTTTTGATGTAAGCGTAGTTATCTTACTGTGAACCAAGAGGATTTGTACACACAATTAATCCCAATCACTAGACAAAATATATATATTATGGTAAGCACAAAACTACAATTCCAAAGAACAATTCGTAGCCTATTTGGTCAGCCAAGATTGAATGCCATTAACTCATCCGTTAACCCTTTCATATTACCCATGATACGATATGACCATAGCCTTGATGTTTTCATCTTCGTATTGTTTTGACATTCTCTTTTGTGTTCTTTCTTTGTGTGTGTGAATGCAAGAGAGAAAGAGTGAGTTTTCTTTGATTACACTTCTTTCCAAACCCTAGTCTTCATGGCATCTATGGTTTGACTCCTTCATATAGTTTTTGTTGAGTTCTCTCACAAACTCTCACAGCCATAAGATCGGTGCTTTCTTGGCAAGACCGCAAATTTCTCGACAGCGTTTGGAGATGAGGGCTTCACGGAGTCCTCTAAGCTACGCCATGTAGCTATGCACTTTCAAAAGTCGTCCAGGCAATGGTGGTCTAGCCTACGGCGGGCAAACAGTGAAGCTCCAGGAACATGGAAAGCTTTAAGAGCTTTCATTATGAAGTAGTTTTTGGCCATCGATGCCAAAGACAAAGTACTCACAGAATGGCAAAGCTTGAAGCTCTCTCCCTATGAATCCATTCATAAACATGTAGACAAGTTTTGGGACTTACATCTCAAAGTCACTGTCTTCAAAAAGATGAATTTTGGAGAGCAAAAACAACAATCTTGTGTGGGCTTAACTGAAGAAATGGTGGAGTATGTTAACTCCCAAAGGCCACGCACCATATTTGCGGTCATACACTATACTATGGTGGCTTCACGAGTCAATTTCCAAACAGGGGCTAAGAGAAATCCTAAGCCCAAGTAAAAACAAGGGTTCTAATGAGCCTGAGGTGAAGGACAATGTCCAAAAGTCTCCTAAGGACAATTCCAATAACAACAAAGCTAAGGAGAAGGGAGTTTACAAAGGTAAAAACAAACTCTCTCCTAAAGAGCTTGAGCGTTATCACATGGATAACCGTTGTTTCAAATGTGGCAAGCAAGGTCATGCATATTGTGCTTGCACCCAAAAGAACACCCGCCATGAGCCTCCTAGAGCTACCTTGGTCGAAATCCAAGAAGAGGAAGCTCACAACAAAGGATCTCCTCTATACCATGCTTGGGGAAAGGTAAGAGAACATGATGATTTTATTCTCTTTGACCTTGGTTCTACTCACAATTTCATATCCACAGAGTTGGCCACCAAGCTAGGCATCCAAGCCTATGAGATGGGAGACGTCCTACCCACAGGTGGTGCTTTCAAGGGGCAAGAAGCTTCAGTCACTCCCTTAATTGGGAAATTGAGGCTCCATGTCCAAAGCTATGTGGACAAAGATGACTTCTTTATCTCTCCTCTCAAGCATGAGGATACAATCCCACGGGCACCATGGTTTGATTGCATGGCTGCCAATGTTAAATTCCCTGAAAGGAAAATCTACTTTAGGTTCAGGGAAAAAGATATGTACATAGATGATAAGGAGTCAGGTAACACCATACCCCTTGTACATATGCAAGCTTTCAATAAGTCAATAAAAAGCTCTATTACGTGTACATGATGTTTGTTAAAGATTCTCAAAATGAACCTAATGATTTAGCAAAAGGAAACATAAACAATCACAAGGAATTAGAGTTATCCAATTTTCTCAAGGGATTTCAAGATGTTTTTATTGACGACATCCCTTGTGAACTACCTCCTAAACGAGGCAATGATGACCATGCAATTGAACTTCTTCCAGGAAGTTCACCGCCCAATAAATCTTCTTATAGAGTTTCTCAAGCTCAACAAGAGGAGATTATGCGGCAATTGCACGAGTTAGCTGAGAAGGGCATGGTTAGGCCTAGCTCATCTCCATTTTGCTTACCCGTGCTATTAGTGCAAAAGAAAGATGGCACATATCGTATGTGTGTCGACTATAGAGCACTAAATAGGATCACTATCAAAAATAGGTTTCCCATTCCACGGGTAGAAGACCTATTTGATAATCTATGAGGGTCGACCTAGTTTAGTAGAATTGACCTAAAAGGTGGCTACCATCAAATAAGGATAGTCGATCAAGACATTGTAAAGACCGCATTTTGCACTACATTTGGTCTTTACGAATATATAGTCATGCCTTTTGGCTTGACCAATGCACCGGCCACATTCAACTGCTTGATGGAGAAGCTATGCAGACCTAACCAAACCTTTAATGGAGTGTTCTTTGTTTGATGATATTATCATCTACTCTAATTCATTAGACAAACAGAAGAAACACCTCCAGGTAATATTTCAAGTTCTATATTAATCGAAAAAAAAGTGAGTTTTTGTTACAAGAGATTCAGTATTTAGGTCACATTATCTGTCAAGATGGCATCCAAATGGATCCATCAAAGCTAGAGGTAAAAAAAGGATGGCCTAATCCAAGGATTCTTTATGAACTAAGAAGCTTTATAGGTACGTGTGCATACTATAGACGCTTCATGGAAAATTTCTCACTAATACTAGGACCATTACATGACCTAACAAAGAAAAAATTTAGGTATACATGGTCTACCAAGGAGAACAATGCTTTCAAAAAGCTTAAAGAAAAGATTATCTCTCAACTTGTGCTTATACTACAGGATCTCTCAAAGCCATTTGAGGTCCAATGTGACCCTTGTGGTGATTGCCTTAAAGCTGTTTTGCTTCAAGAAGGGCACGCCATAGCCTATGAAATTTGAAGGCTTGACCCTGCTGAGCAAGCTTTAGGCATATATGAAAAGGAACTCCTCGCAGTTCTACATGCCTTAGAATCATGGAAGCGCTATTTATTGGGGACTCCTTTCATTCTACGAATGGATCACCAAAGCCTTAAGTACTTCATGATGCAGACCAAGCTCTCTGACAAACAAATGAGGTGGGTAAATTTCCTTTCGCAATTTCATTTTCATATTACTCAAATTATTGGCAAGCATAATCAAGTAGTCGATGCACTCTCAAGACGGAAGAGAGTGAATGTGGTTTCCAGAGCAACTCACAATGATCTATCTTCTATGATAGATGAGTATGCTATTGATCCCGATTTTAGAGATGTGATTTTAGCCCTTGCATTAGGGAAGAAAGAGGACCCATTTACTTTACAAGATGGTTATCTTCTCTATTGCAATAGACTATGTGTTACTAACTCACTGTGTGAGAAAGTAATGTATGAATCTCATGCTCCTCCTTATGCGGGGCATAGAGGGATTCAGTCTACCCTAAAATGTATTGAAACATATTTCTATTGGCCTAGCATGAAACCAAACATACAAGAGTATGTTTCTAAATGTGTGGTATGCCAAAATACAAAGTTTGATAGAGGGAAGCAACCTGTATTGCTTCAACCTTTGCCAATCCCTAATTCACCACGGGAGAGCATATCCACAAATTTTATCTTTGGATTGCCTAAGTCTATCCATGGGAATACGGGAATATGGACGATAGTAGATAGGTTCAGCAAACAAGCTCATTTTATACCTATCAAAAATACTATCAAAGCCCATCAAATAGCAACCCTCTTTATATCACAAATCTTCAAGTACCATGGCTTGCCAATGGTGACCAGTAATTTTTGGAAGGGTCTCTTTGAGAATTTAGGGACAAGGCTAAATTTCTCTTCAGCCTATCACCCGCAAACAGATGGCCAAAGTGAAATAGCTAACCTAACAATTCTTGATCTACTAAAATCCTACGTAATGGAAGTAGATGAAAGGTCCCAATCGGAGAAGTACTTACCCTTAGTGGAGTATGCCTACAATAAATTTGTACATACTTCCACGAGAAAAGTACCTTTCGAGGTAATTGAGGAAAGATCCAAAAGTCCACCTGCTACTTAAAGTACATGTGAAGATCTTCACTGCTCTGCAGATGAGTATAGCCGAGACCTACAAGAATCTTTCGAAAAGATTAAGGATGCTATCTCTATCTCACAACAAAGGCAACATGCTACTGCTGATAAGCACAGAAGAGCCCAAACCTTTAAAGAAAATGATTTAGTCTTACTTAAATTTGCCAAGGCTCGATTAAGGCACACCACGGGCAAAAATCCTACGGGACACCAAAAGTACTATGCTAAGTTAGCAAAAAGGTACTATGGTCCCTTCCAAATTCTTAGACCAATCAATGAGATGGCCTATCAACTCAAGTTTCCCAGTCATTGGATCATACACAATGCCTTCCATGTGAGCCTACTAAAGCCTTACAAAGAAGAGCCACCTCAAGAACCAACTATTGAAGACCCACCGGAGATCGAGGACCAAGAAGAGGTGTTGCAGCCCGAGTCCATTCTCCGACATGAAGACAAGGTGTTAAGAGGCGGTAAGACTATCCGACGGTATCTTATTGACTTTAAGAATTATCCTTTTGAGATACTAGATGAAAGGGCATAGGGAGATAGACATGCCAATAACCACCCAACCATACCTATATATAGGCCCTTAGTCCTCCTATATAAAGCCCCTGTACTGCATGTGTATCCATCGGCCGGCCCTTGGCCGGGGCCGTGCCCTCCTATAGTCCTACCCTTGGCATGACATTACTCCCCCCTTGGAGAAGCGTTTTCGTCCGTGAAAACAAAAGTGGTGGGATCTTCATAAGAACACTAATGTTTTCCACAGTGGTATCCCTCATGGATCCAACTATTTGTTTGACTGAAAACACGGTGTAGTAGGAGTTCAATGAAATCAAGAATAACATCTTGATTTTGCACATTGTTGTCCATTTGCAACCATATAGTGTGTAAACTCCATTTAGAACGTACATGAGCATGCTAAACGAGTTATCACGACAAAGATGTACGTGAAAGAGTACCACTTCACTTTCTGTGAAAGCAACTTGCTGACCTAACGCATCAGCATCAGCCAAGTGTAAGTCCTTGACTTGTTCTCAAATTTCATCAGTAAACAACCCCACCATAACTAGTGTTCAAGGTTGAGAATCTGACTTATTGTGCTGACCTAACTCATATTTGCCACCTGAGGAATATGTCTCAACTAAGGATGTCTGAGAAAAGAACATCCTACAAGTACAATATGTACTTGTGTGTGGAGGTAATTGCAAACACTCTACGACGGGAGTGAGAGGGACCCTCATTAGCCATGCTCCACACTGGCTAAACCAAACTCCTTGAGTTCCTAGAACATGTTGTATCCCATGTGACAACATGTGCCAAATTGAATTCGACAAGTGGGTGCATAACAACATAATGTACATTGGACACTACGGCCCAAAATACTTGTACTGACATGCCCTTGGCATGGCCCTGGGGATTGAACTTAAAGTTCAATATTAAAATGCAGAGGAACACGTCTCCCACCTATGAAAAAACCATGCAACATTGCACTGGAAACCTTGGGTGTTGCCTTCGCTATCCAAAACCGTCGGGTAGAATCTATGTAGTCAACCCCTTGGTAAGACCCTTTGTAGAAACTGCTTAACTAGCAGGTAACGATAACCAACATAGTTCATGTACAGAATGATGATAATCAACTTGAAAAGTTAAAATTTTTTGGTACCGTGTGGTAGATTGCGGAATTTTTTCCTTGAAAGTATAACGGGAATAGATCAAACTGTGATCTTCAATGCCTATGGGGTGATTTCGTAAGCACCCACGGGGTCTTACCCCAAAACAATATGTCCATAGATACTCTATGGTGCTATAGAAGGAGCAGGAAATCAACAAAAGTGAAATGCCTAGCTCTTATGGACAGCTATGCTGTCTCAACTGATTGCTGTATCGATACTTCCTTGTAGAGATCAATTGCTGTGAGTGGAAGATTATGAAAAACTCAACTTGAGTGTCGCACTGAAAGCATGTAGTGCAAAAGTGACACCCTAGACATCCGTAATGACAAGACTCTTGCTTGTCCATTAACGTCGACGTCTACTTCCTTGGGTAGATCTGTTTGATCTTGGAAACAATCACCCAAAGAATGCCAATAGTTAGGTCTTACCCTTGGCATGACAATGGCTCTTAGACAGTGTGGCTCATAGCCCTTATGCAAGTTAGTGTTCAATGGAAAAACCGATGAAGACTAATTTAAGTAGCATCTTAGCCACGTGTTAGCTGAGAGTTAGAGCACTTTGGCTCATGAGAACTCATGAGCAAAACATGTATCAAAATCTTCTTAGAAGATTTTCATTATTCCTCAAGAGAAATGAGAGAGAGAGAGAGAGAGAGAGAGAGAGAGAGAGAGGGAGAGAGAGAGAGAGAGAGAGAGAGAGAGAGAGAGAGAGAGAGAGAGAGAGAGAGAGAATGCTGCACTGAGGATCTTTCCTTAAGTTATTGCCTTGTATATACCGCGCCCATGCTTGTGTGCATCTTATGTGTAGCATGCAGCTTACCCTACAAGCATGCAATAATCTGGCTGTATAACACTCTCATCGAGAGAGGTAACAAAAAACACCAATCGTGTAGGGGATCGTGACTGTACAAAAATGACTTAAATATGTCATTTTGCCTATGACTTAAGTCTTAAGTCTTAGATGTAGGTTCCTTTTAATGTTGTTGTGCATTGACATCAACCAAAAATCATGTTTAAGCTTAGAAAGCATGTTGAAAGAATCCAGAAGTGTCCTTGTCCTTGACAGAGTGTCTGGTGTTATAGCAGAAGCGTAATCTATGAGGCAGTGGAGTTTATTCCACTTGACCAACATGCCTTGCATGCAAATTGTAAACCCTTGGCTACTATGATGGCCTCAAGCGTGAGAGCCAAAAGCATAATGGCCTTGCACAATCTGCATTGGTAGTGATGCATCATAACGTGATGTCACCACACATAAAAGGGGAACAAATTTCTAATCGTAACATTTCCCCAAAATGGCATGCCAATGCCCTTGATACCAAATCAATAGGCAGTAGCGTGGCACGTGTGAGAAGCCTTGCTTCATGTGAAATTGTCAAAGCACTTTGCTTTACACAACCGACAATAGTTTCCAAATGAAACGTGTAAACATGGAGAATAAACAAAACTGAATATCGTCTAACCTGGTCATCCTGCTGTAACCAGATGTCTGGAAATGTCGGAAGAAAAGCTCGCTCAAATGTAGATCATAACCATTTCTGTTGCGCGAGAGAAAGTTGTCCTGAAATATCCTGCAGGCCTATGGAGAAATTCCCCAAGGGTGTGTGCTCATAGCATACCCCAAACGGGAAAAATCTCAATGTAAGAGTCGTAAATTGAAGCCTTGATTCACATAAATATGTTTGTGCTGAGAGCCAACGGATGTGGTGGCAGATATCATAACAAAAAAGGATCGACCGTGTCGAGAAATTTCAATTGAAATTAACCAGTATTGTGTGGTAAGCATTCTCCGTCAGTGTGTAGAAACTGTGACAAGGAGTCGGCCATGCCGAGGAACTTGCTTCCTTCAACAAGTCGAGTAAGAGGCCATGCATGTCTCCTTGAGATACTTAAAAATAGTCCCTTGGCATTAATGTATACATCAAAATTTGAGTGCTTATGTGTACTGGCAAAGGCCGTGCCTGTGCTTGGAGTGGAGAAAAGTGCATCACCTTTGATGCATGTTAGATATATGCAATAGAGGTGATACATGTTCCATCTAGGTCAAATGCTTCATAAGAAATTGATAGCCCTGCTATTATTACATCAATTCGTGGTCGACCATCAAAAGATGTATGGTAAGTGCCTCATGCCATTCTCATATGTTACCTTATGTAGAGATACGGCCAGAATTTTGTAACCAGTTATGCAAATGACAATAAACAAAAATCAACTGCGTAACTCATTAAGTACACCTGCCAACCAATCTTGATGACCCAGAAATCGAATGATTTGGAATCAGTAAGAAAAATGAGAAATGATTTTCTAGACACCGTTGCTTGGTGCAATAGATGATCTACTCATGCTATCAAGGGCCTTTCCTGATGTGCAAGAAAAGTGGACATAATGACCATGGTCATACTTGACCCATAGGTAGTCTCGCAAGGAAACATAGCCAAGATTAGCATAATTACATGTTTCTGCAATACAATTGCACACATAAAACTATGAAAACTGCAAGAACGTGAAAGCACAAACTTGATATTTTCAACCTTGTTGGAGCACCTGCGTCCTAGGGAGATGCCCTTGATGACGACACTTGCATGGTAGCCTACCCTGGGACTGCCATCACGAGTAGCAAGCGCCATGTCATTGCCTCACCACAGGCTTGTCTTTGGATAGTTCTTTTCCGACTGCCAAGCAAATGTAGCCTTGATGGCAAGAGCATGGTCGTGTCAATTTGCAATAGTGTATATCCCCGAGTCGCGGCTTGTAGTCTCGTGTAGAAAAGGGGAAGAAGCGGTGGAGATACCAAAATAAAAATTATTTGCAGCACTGCGAACTACAGCAATGGTTGTACATCACATTCACCCCCCAAAATCGATGCTCTTCGTGCTGCTCGTCTAAGCCGCATTAGAAAATTTCGGAGGTCATTTGAAGGGCCTTGTAAGAAATTGTATTTCTCTCTCTAGAAACTTTTTTAAAATGCACTTACACCTTGTGAGTACGTCCAAAAGGACAACTAGACACTCTAAAAAGTAGATTTATATTCCCCAATCATCCTAGAAAACGGTCACTTTTTTATTTAATGCGAGCGTTTTTTCAGGAGACAGGTGCGACGCATTCAATGCAGCTTACGTCATCACTTGAACTTGAAAAGTCACAAACTGTCAAATAGTGATAGATTTTGAGGCTTTTGACACCACCAATGCGTCCGGAACGCCAAAATACCCTAAAAACGAATGTCTACTTGTGTCATTCCGACATCCGGAGAGGCAAAAAATATCAAAAAACCTCAAAAAATGGGCTTTTTACTTAAGGCGCGCGAGGAGGCATTCTAAAATTTTAGAATGCCCCCCTGCGCGCCGTTAGTACAAAGCTTCTTTTAGTGGTTTTTGGACACTTATCTTTCAAGAAAGCCCCCTTTTAGAGGTTTTTTGACATTTTCCTCTTAAAAAGCTCCCTAAAAAGAGCAAAAAAGGGGCTTTTTACTAACGACGCGCGATGAGGCATTCCAAAATTTTGGAATGCCTCCTCGTGCGCCATTAGTAAAATGTTTTTAAAGGGGTTTTTGATATTTTTTGCCTCTTTGGATGTCGGAGCGAGGCAATTGGACATTCATTTTTAAGATATTCGGGCGTTTCAGACGCATTGACAGTATCAAAAGTTTCAAAATCTTCCACCACTCGATAGTTTTGTGACTTTTTGAGTTCTAATGATGACATAAGCCGTATTAAATGCACCGCATCTACCTTCTAAAAAAGGTGCTCGCATTAAATGAAAGAGAGTGATCGTCTTCAAGGACCACTAGATTATTAAATGAGGAGAGGGACACCTTTTATATTTTTATTAATATCAATCTATTTTTCTACGTAACATAGGCTCTTCTCTCATTGGAGGATCTTATTTTCCTCTCTCTTCCAAAAGGCCCTCCAAAAGACCTCCGAAATCTCCTAATGGAAGCGAAAAGGCGGCGTGCCTGGTGGGGACCCTCACTTAATTTGTTAAAACCCTAAGGCCCTTGGCCTTGGGGTGCCCATCGTGTGAAGAGGGGGGGGGGAAAAAAAGTTTAACAGCAGCCATGGCGGCCGAATAGCGCAGCAAGAGAGAAGTAGAGGCCGAGCACCGCAAGGCATGCCTCCCGGGCTTCGGCCCTGTGTTGACTTCGCTTCTTTGGCCCAGGGCGAACCCGATGAGAGCCCACATGCCTAATTTGGTGCAGGTTCAGATCTGCGTGGGCCTCTCTCGGGGTGCTTTCTCGTGGCTTCAGTTCAATCGATACCCGCCAAGCAAGAGGCCGATTCCACTGCTTGCTTGTCCGGCCTTGCCTTCATCTTGTCGGAGGGCCTTGCCTTCCTCGCAACCAAAGCCTTTTTTTCGACCGCCTTGCTCTCCTACTTCGCCATGCGTATAATCCCGAACAAGAGAGAGAGAGAGAGAGAGAGAGAGAGAGAGAGAGAGAGAGAGAGCATACAAACTCCATGCGAGACCTCCATCTCCCCTCTTCCATAGCTCCCGTCTTCCTCCTCCCACCTTGCTCTGATACCAGTGAAAGGGCATAGGGAGATAGACATGCCAATAACCACCCAATCGTACCTATATATAGGCCCTTGGCCCTCCTATATATAGGCTTTGTACCGCATATGTATCCATCGGCCTTTGGCCAGGGCCATGCCCTCCTATAGTCCTACCCTTGGCATGACACTAGATGGATGCAAGGCATACAATTAAAGGATAACCTAAACCTTGTCAATGCTTCCCTAGAGTAAGCAAATGTACAAATGTTTAAAATGAACAAAGCTTTTGTCTTCTAAGACTCTCTTTTTATTTATTGTGCACAAATGTTAACAAGTATGCATGCTTAGGATCAAGTTTGCAGAGACGACGTCTCCCAAACACAAAGTAGAGCTTTTCACTCTACTATGGAAGATTGATAGGACTAACACTCAGACATGCTTGCGGTAGCCTTAGGCTCTCAAGCGCCAAATGGATTAGTCATTCATTGTGGAACGATGTCGTAGGGTAAGATATGGATCCTCTACCCGCTAGAAAAAGGACCAATGAATAGGCTTTATTTTGTCTATCCCATAGTTGAGGACGACTACGATTTCAAGAGAGAGGTATGTCATAATAACTAATATCTAATTCTCCTAAATGATTTTCTCATGTTAAATTGATCATTTAATATGGGGAAGTACCAGGGGAGAAAAAGCTAGAATATTGATTAAGTTGGCAGACCGGCCACAATAGGGATCCAAAGGGGGGGCCATCCGTAAAAGAGAAATGTGCAACAATGGGCTTCAAAGACCCTAAGGTTCAACCCATTAAGACTTCCAAAATGCTAAGGTTCCAATTTTCAACGTAAAGTCCAATGGTCAAACCTTAGGGATATTGGATACTTTGTAAGTGTACAAAAAAGTCTTCCTAGATCCCTACATAGGAGGGGGAGAGCCCTTTTAGTAAGGGGTGAGAGAGAAACACACACACACACACACACACACACACACACACACACACACACACACACACACACACACACACTCATGCAAGCACCTTTACACAAAGGGCATAGTGGACACATGTCAGCTCCCTAGCACAGTTGCCCCCAAGGTGTACTCAAATCCTATTGGATGGCCATAGAGATGGACCAATGGGAATTAGGCTAGAGTAAATCTAGTTTAATCCATTTAAAAACACTTAACAAAAGAACCAATAAGAATTAAGCTCTCTAGAACACTATTGGACAACATCCCAAGGGGTCCAATGAGCATTCAACAGCCCAATGGCTTGCTTGATTCCTATTGGCCAAAAGACAAAGGGGTCCAATGAGAGTTAGGTTGCATTATTTAATTACCTAACTCACAAAAGGGGAAAGGGGACACATGTCACAAGGTTATCACTTATGATTCTCAATTTTCATTCGCTAAGCTTTGCAAGTATTTTGCAAGAGGGGTCAACCAAGAGAGAGAGGGGGGCTGATTTTGGCAAGGCATTATCACACACACACTCACACAATCTCATGTGTGAAGCAACAAGACTCTCTCTCTCCTCTCAAGCTTTAATGGAAAGCTCATCACCTACTCCAAGCTTGTGAGAAGGGAGGCCTACACCAACAACTCTTGGCTTTGTGATGCCGACGAGCGCAAAGCGCGACACGACCCCTGACAAACACATTTTTGCTCACACCCATCATTTTGTAACCATTGATTGTAATAAATGTCTTTCCGACATTAATTTTGATTTGAGCCATTCATTAAGTAACGGGACTCAATTGAGTTTCCAGCCTGTAATCCCGACGTAATTTCACCTGCTGATGTAAATAATTAGAGATGTTCTCACCTCCAAGGCTGAGGTATATAAGCCAAAGTTTTGTAACCTAAAGGGAGATTCAATTATTAATCAAAGTGAGTTTTTGAGCGCCGTGACTGTGTCTGAGAGAGAGAGAGAGAGAGAGAGAGAGAGAGAGAGTCTTATCTTCTTGCTACGCGAGCTACGGGGCCGCCATTGGAGAAGCGACACCACCATTGTGTTAGCAACGGTGAGAGCTACGCACAGATACCAAGAGTGCGCGCTATCGGCTTCTGCGTGTGGTAAGTTCCTACGAGCTTCGGTGTGAGTTTTCTTCCAGCTCGTGTGTCGGAATAGAGCGTGCAGCATATCAATAGAACCACAACGAGTAGAGCTACGCATTAGTACCATCGGGGTCAAGTTTCGGTCACCTGTATTTTTCGGCCTGTCTTCATACGCGTTTACCGCACGGAGTGGTTATAGGTTGATTTTGCAGTTCAAGTCTTTAGGATGTTGTTCTTACCTAGTGTATAGACTTCCCCTTGAGTTTGAGATCGAGTCGATGATTCTAGATCTTGTTTCGTATAGCATTCGTTCGTAGTACGGATTTCAGTCACTTGCGTGTTTTAGAACTTAGATTTGATTTCCTTAGTAGTGATTGTCATTAGAAGGTCGAGTAGGTGATGTGACACCCACCTAGTTGTTTCCATGCGCCTGCGGGTCAAGCTCCTTCCTCGTCTGACAAATTCTGTTGTTGGTTGAGTTCTCGCTATTTAGCTTCCGCTAGCGGCGTAACCGCCTTAACATTTGGCGTCGTTGCCGGGGAGGAGAGCCCTAAGTAGGTGACCTTAGACTAATCCTACGAGGTGAGTCGTATAAACTACTTTGTATACTTTAGTTAGAAAAGATCTAGGAGTGGTGGACTCCGAAGGTCTCGAGAGATACTAGGAAGTGAGGTATTCCTGGGTCTTCCGTGTTGACAGTATTTTTAGTTTAGCTTAGATTAGATTGTTTTTGATGGTGTTTAAGTGGTTGTTGACATAAAAAGCATTTGCTACTCCTTGTGTGGTAGTAAATCTCTTTATATTTTCAATTGCAAAAAATCCATTTTATGATTAGAAGTAGCTTAGGTAGGGCCTGATTTGATCCTGATCTAGAGCTATCAATTGGTGTTCTATTTGCTTGATGTGTTTGATTGCATGTTAGATCACTGAAAAAAGTCGCTTTGATAGTGAAATATGCAATAAACAAAGTTCAGAAAAATTTTCTGTGTAACTGATTGTTGCTGAGCACTTAAAAGAGCTATTGGAAGAGTTCTGTGCTGAAAAACTGGAAATCTGCAACTTTAGACATCATACGCGTATGATGTCTTAGGACCTAAACAGAGACTAAAATTGAAAATTTGACATTGCCAGAGTGTTTAGAAGGGGGGTTTTACCCTAAGATCAACTTAAAACAAGAACATTAACACTCAAAAGAACCCAAAAAGACAAGTCGGAGTCCAAGAAACGCAAAGAATAGGAAATTTTGGATTCAAATCTTGTTTTTACATTCAAACCTGACAAAAACACTTGAAACTCAATTATAAACATTGGAGAAGGCTTAAAACCAAAAATAGTCAAAATCTGGGACAAAAGACATCATACGCGTATAATGTCTTTTGGCACTTCCACTACTTATTTTTGAAATCTGACCTGACAAGATTGTTACAAACACTGTAGAAAGCATAAATATCAAGTTTGGACCCAAATTGATGAAAAAGACATCATACGCGTATGATGTCTTTGACCTAATTTTGGACATATTTTGATACTTTGCTAACACAGATCCATTGTAATAGCTGTCTAGAGGTTATATTTCAAGTTTCATCCCATTTGGATCACAATTGACCCAAAAACAAGTCAAAAGCGGAAAATTGCCAAGAAAAGCCTAAATTAGCCATAACTTGCTCAAACAAAGTTCAAACTGAATTTTGTGAGTGAACAGAGCATAAAGGGGTCACTGAGAGTGAGCATAACCAAAATAGTCAAAATTTGTGAAAAAAGACATCATACGCGTATAATGTCTTTTTCAGCATAACTGCAACAAAATTCTCACCTGATGAAACAGAAGTTGTCCCACTGACAAGATTAAACAATTGACAAAGAATCAATCAGTTTGGATCAATTCTGACCACAAAAACTTGGGAAAACAAATTGCCGAGACGGAAAAGTTACAGTCCTTTAGGGGAATTGATGAATTTGAGATCGGGCAGGAATCTCCGAAATAATCAACCAAAACAAGGGGAACCAGCAAGTGTCATATCAACCGAGGGAAGTGTAAACCGAAGTTGGGTGCAACCATTAGAGCCGATCTTTGAAGGAAGTGTCTCTGATACTTCTTCGGAGAGATCTTACGAGATTTTCACCAAAAACTTGGAACACTTGAACCTGAACAACAGAGAAAATATGGCAGCAGGATCATCAAACCCTTCCGCCACCATGAAGCTATTGTTCATAAAATACCAGTGCGACAATGAGCAAGGTGCCAAGATCTACAAAGATGGAATGGACTGCTATTGTGTAAAGATAGAAGATAGACCTAGTGAGTTCAAGGACTTAGTGCCTGTGAGCTATAGCGGAGATAGATATCTAGATGACGAGGGTACCATGTACTTGGTAGTCCTAAACCCTAACATTGTGGACAAGTGGGGATTGATGGGCACCAAAGCCAAAATAGATGAAGAACTTGAGGAGAAAGCACCAATAATGAACTTCCCTAATGCGAGGTTAAGAAGAGAGAATGAAACTACAAGGATCAACACTGATAACATCTATGTGGGGCTGTACAAATATAATAATGGGGAGCAAGATCTCTATTATAGATGTGAAGAACCCTACACCGGAGAGTTGACAGACCAAAAAAGACTCTATGTCTTTACCTACACAGAGGGATCGGAAGTGAAAATTGCCGCTTACGATAAGTATGGCAGGCAATACTCAACAATGGGCAAGAAAGAATTAGAAGGATATACATACTTTGGGGGACCACTACATCAGTATTATGTTACTTCTAGCTCACATAGACCAGCACCAACAAATGGAGTGCAAAACTCAATGACAACAGGAGGACAAAGAACTCAGGTTGCTGACTCTTTCAGTCAACCTTGGGACTCGAAGCTCGGACCAATGGGATCATTACATTCCAGAGAGTCAATGGAGACGAATCGAGGTAGTGCAGTTCCAATCCCCACCTATACCACGCCAGGTCCAAGGTTTGAAGCGGAACCATCGCATTTACCTACTAGTAGTAGATTCAGGGCGGAGGAACCGACAAGGGTAACCCATGAAGTCCATGATGCTAGAGAAAGCTTTAGCCGGGACACAGGAGCAATGAGATTGGTAGCAGATCATAGACGTATGAGACCATCTCAAGTAGCCAAGTGTATGCCAAAGAAGTATGGTGGTTCAGGAGATCCGTATGCACATGTGTCACTCTTTAAGCAAGTCTTAAGAGTTGAGCAGATAACAGATTTCCATACACAATACGAGGGATTTGGTCTTACTCTAGAAGGTACTGCATTGACATGGTTTCAACCAATGAACATAGGGGGATTCCATGACATTGACCATTTGCTAAGAGAGTTTGCTGAGGAATTCTCAAAACGAGGGATTAAGCACAATACGATCTCACAAATATATGCTTTTAAACAGAGAGAACACGAAAAAGTGAAGGAAGCTTCACTTCGCTTCAAACAATACCTTGAGAGATGTCCAGTACGTGAACGACCACAAGACGACAGACTATCTGTTCTCTTTATTGAGGGACTGAGGAACGACACTCTCAAGAAGGACTTGCACTTGAAAGCTTGTACAAGTTTCGAGCAAGTAACGAGAGAGGCATTGTACTTAGTGGATAACTGTACGGTTTATGGAGAGGTGTCAGCGGATACAGATTTTTCATCCAGTAGCTCCTCCTCTGTAGCGAGCGAGACTACCACTAAAAAGAATGTTCAAACAACAACCATGCCAAATGTAGAGCAAATGATAGAAGATGCTCTAAAAAGGATGGCACCATACCAAAAACCATTGCCAAAAACACTGAAATGGTGTGCTATTGAACAAAAATGGACAAATCATCCAACAGAGGAGTGCTATTACAACAAAGGGTATGTAAGGGAGCGCCAGTACGCACCTCCTGCTCAATTAGCACCACCTCAAGTACATCCAGTACCTCGATACCCAACGGGAAATGTACCAGGACCTATGGGGATAGAAAGACCGCAACCGGTATTGGGACAACAACCACCTTTACCAGGAGCAAGACCAGTGGGCATTAGATATGCACCAACCTTAGAGAATCAGGAAGAACAAGCCTTAGTGCCTGTTCAAGCCTATTATGAAGAATCGGGTGCACACATGTCTCCGACAGTGTATTACTCACCAGAAGAACCAAAACAACCAGAACCATGGGGCATGATGGGAAATGTTGGAATACCAACAATTACAAGTGCTTCTGATGAAGAGAGATACAATATGGATGCAAGAACCTTGATGTTCATAGCTCATGGAGGGTTAGCAGGACAGAGACCATCCTATCCACAAAGGATGAATCAAGCGGGACCAAGACCAACACTAGGACCCTGTTACAAGTGTGGAGGTGACCATCTGATGAATGTTTGCCCACATACGGAAATCATTAGAATTAACGCTTATTGCACTGAGTGTGGGGTTACTCACTTCATTGAGGATTGTTCAAAGAATCCAAACAAAGTGCAAAAGACGACATTGAATATGCTAGAAACTATTCCTACCAGCAGTGGGTCTGAAAATGAAACTCTGATACCAACGCAAGTTGTTACTAGAGCTCAAGCTAAGAAAACCACTAGAGAACCTGAGAATGGAAAGTTAGCGACTGAAGTGGTTAGTCAAGGACCGCGGAGTCAAAAAAACACATGGAAAGCTAGAAAAGCACGCATGAAGTTGAGAAAAGAACGTGAAGACGCTATTCTAGCTGAGGAACTAAAGCAAACTAAAGCTAGATTAGAAAAACTGGAGAGTCAAAACGGGAAACGAGAGATGAGCCCGGAAAGAACGACACAAAAGAGTATCAAAGAAACAACGAGCTTAAGCTCAGGGGGATCAGTGCTAGTCGACAAGGTACACGAACCATTGGACGCACTGATGAGAGCTTACGAAGCTAGGTTAAAGAACAACCAAACACAAGAACAGAGGTGGATGACATACCCAAACGCGGAATTGGAAAAGCAGAGACTTGAAATGTGCCAGAGAATGATCGAGACTGCACAAGCCTTATTAGAACCACCAAAAGAAACAATGAATTGTGGGAAGGAAAACCCAATTCAGCAAGAGACTATCGTTTCACGAGTAGCTGAAAAGACTCCCAGTGCACAAAAGCCTGAAAATACACAAAAGGATGACCGCATAGTGTTGAACACAACCGATCAGGAGGTCGAGAGTTTTCATCCAGTCATACAGAGGTCTTACGGAAGAGATGAGGATTACAATGAATTTTGGAAACAAGTGAGAGAGGCAAACTTTGCAAACGAGCTAAGTTGCCAAGCTAATCAGACAAATTGGGAAAAGGACATCAGGAATCCTCCCATAGTGGAATTTGAGGCAGGATCTCAAGTGGACTTGGATCTGCAATCTTACTGGGGAGATGGGGGCTCTGTTAGAACAATGGAGAGCAAACCTCATTCACTGAAAACCTTACCTTCATACTTAGGAGAGTATGAAGCAAAATCCGAGATTAGAGCACTTCCCTCACGAAAAATCTCATCAGAAAAAGTCATGGACTCGCAAGGATTGATAGAGATTTTGTCAACACCAGTGACATGCACTATCACTCTAGCTGAGCTTTTGAGGCTAAGACCACATATGTGGACCACTGTAGGAAAATGCTTGGAGAAATTCGGGATAAAAGATCCAACATCGAGATTGCAAGAGAGCATAGAGGAGCTGAGCAAACCACAAAAGAACGCTAAGCCTGTACCCTTAAACAAGGTCGGAGAGTATTGCGAAGGTGAAGAGGGGAATACAACCTTACCAGTTGAATTCCAAGGAGTGAACACAATGGCAATACTAGACAGCGGAGCTGGGGTAGCCATTGCTACAAAAGAAATCTGGAAAAAATGGGGGAAACCAGCAATAAGGAAGACTAGGTTGAAACTCCAATTAGCAGATGGACACATGGAGAAACCTATGGGGTTATTAGAGAAAGTTGTAGTGACTTCTTGCGGCATTGAATACGAACATACTTTTGCTATTGTCGATTTTGGCAAGGAGAATAACTATGATATCATACTGGGAAGACCATTCATGAGACAGTTGAAAATGGTCCAAGATTGGGGCTACGATCACATATACTTGAGAAATATGGAAACCACTACACGTGTGAACCTGAAAGACCATAGCTACAAAGATGTGAACCGAACACCGGTAGAGGAATTTGATTCAGCTACTTTGGCGGGATCCGAATTTCCAGCTTGGTTAGGTAAACCCAAGGAGTTATGGATGTGTGGAGCTTCGAAATGTGGAAGTCTGAAACGAGAAGAATGTGTTTTAGAAAGGGCTATCGAAGACGAAACTTATATAGGAGAACCCTTTCCAGAGGACACGTTTGAACCATTAGAATGGACACACATTCTAGCAACCCTAGATGTTTGTGCAATTCCGGATGGTCCCACAACGAAATTTTGCGACAAGGACGGGTACGACGTGGTTCCGTATTTCATGTTGAGAACTGCACTCGAAAAAGAAACTGAAAAAAACGATACACTGGAAAAAGAAGATGAAGAAGAGGTGTTTCACGACATTCCAAATCATCCAGAGTGGGGAAATGAAGCAGACAACGAGTCAACGGACAATTCAAGCGGAAACGAAGAAACTATAATGGATGTCCGATTTTATGATTTTCCGAACCAAACTAAACAACGCCAGAAACACTGTAGAGCAAAGAGAAAAACAAAGGGGGTTAGAACCAATCCGATGCCTAGAATAAGAGGAAAAAATCAATTCCTAATGCTAGTAAAGGCTGAAGATTGTGTTAAGGATAAGATTTCTGGAAGAATGAGAGGCAGTGATCAAAAGAGCTTACGAAAAGACAAAAGAGGCTCAAGAAATCAAGTTCAAAAGAATGGTACGAAAACTGAAACAGAAAAATCAGAAAAGAACAAGCGCAACAGAGAACACACGGAGTCCAAGCTAGAACGTAGAAACAAGTACAGAGAGCTCAAGAAAACTCTGAAAGAAGTTTGGACGACAGAAATTGAGAGTGGAGAGGACGAAAACGCCAAAATCAAGGAAAACATGGATGTTCCCTCTCACTATAGGAAATTCACAATAGAGGATAGGAAGGTGATATTAACCCCACCTATTCGCGAGAGGAAGGAGAAAGAATCTTATGACGGACCGGAGGATGCAAAAAAAGTTGATTTAGCAGCTCCAGGTGAGACGCCTAGACCGGTATACATAGCCACAGATTTGTCTCCAGGCGAGGAAGAGAGACTTTTGAGTCTTCTCAGAGAGTATAGGGATGTGTTTGCATGGTCTTATAAGGACTTAAAGGGAGTTGACCCATCGATATGCCAACACTCAATCCCACTGAAACAAGACGCAAAGCCTAGCAGACAGAGACCATACACATATAATGATACTTTTGCTAAGCGAATCAAGGAAGAGATAGATAAGCTAATGGAAGCTGAATTCATATACGAGATTGAACACACCGATTGGGTATCTCCGATTGTGGTAGTACCTAAGAAGAACGGAAAACTCCGAGTGTGTGTCAACTTAAAGAAAGTGAATGCTGCAACAATCAGGGACAATTATCCCCTGCCGATAACTGATCATGTTCTAGAGCGTGTATCAGGGAAAACAGCATACTCCTTTCTTGATGGTTTTTCAGGATATAACCAGCTAGCCATAGCACTGGAAGATCAACATAAAACAGCTTTTGCAACGGAGTGGGGAATTTATGCTTATCGGGTTATGCCTTTTGGTCTAACCAATGCTCCCGCAACCTTCCAGAGGCTGATGACGCATGCTTTCAAAGAATACTTAAGGCTGTTTCTAGAAATATACATGGATGACTTATGTGTACATTCTCTACTGAGAGATGAGCATCTAGAACACCTAAGAAAAGTATTTGAGAAATGTAGGACATATCGCATTTGTCTCAATCCTGAGAAATGTGTGTTTATGGTCCGACAGGGCAGAATTCTGGGACATATTGTCTCACAAAACGGAATATCCACGGATTTAGAGAAGATAAAAGTTATAGTGGATATGCCTAGACCAACCAATGCGAAACAAGTACAGAGCTTTATGGGACATTGTGGATATTATAGACGATTCATTTACATGTACGCTATAATAGGCCAACCACTTTACAGGCTAATAGTGAACTTTGAATGGACAGAGGAGTGTGAGGAATCATTCAAGAAATTGAAAGAGGCACTCATTACTGCTCCAGTCTTGAAATCACCAGATTGGGAGAAGATATTCCATGTGCACATAGATGCTTCTGCATATGCAATAGGATGCATTCTGGCTCAGCCAGAAGAAGGAAACATGGATTTTCCTATCTGTTACGCCAGTCGACAGCTCAACAATGCAGAGAAGAATTACACCACAACAGAGCGAGAAGGATTAGGAATGATCTATGCTGTGAAGAAATTTCGGCATTATCTTCTAGCCAACAAGTTTGTGTTTTTTACGGATCACCAAGCCTTACTCTACCTAGTGAATAAACCATGCAATACCGGGAGAATAGTGAGATGGTTCATTATCTTACTGGAATTCGACTTCACGGTAGTAGTAAAGAAGGGAAAAACACATCTTCGAGCTGATCATCTTTCGCGATTGACGAATGGAGAAGACCCTATAGGAGTAGATACGTACTTGTTCAACATAGAAATGATACCTAAGTGGTCTCAAAATGTCGTTAACCTATTAACCTATGGAGGAGAGTTCGATAGAAGAGAATACAACCTGAAACATATTGCTATTCAGCAATCCAAGAATCTTCAATTGGTTGCAGGAAGGTTGTATCAATTAGGAAATGATCATGTTTTACGACTATGCATCAATCCTGAGGAATATAATATATATCTGCGCGAAGCACATGTTCAGGAATGCGCATTTCATTGTTCAAGAAGGAACACATATAGGAATTTGTTACAATTGGGAGTCTATTGGCCAGGAATGAAAGAAAGCGTACATGAATATGTCACTGTATGTATTGTATGTTCATCAAAACCGCCAGCCGAGTATTCGACATTATATCAGATAATGATCGCTCCAGAATGGAGTCAGTATATTTTTGAATATCTCACAAATAGAACTTTCCCAGAAGGAACGTCAAAAGCTCGTCAGAAATCTGTAGAGACAGAAGCTAGAGATTACGCTTTAATAGGAGATCAACTCTATAAGAGAGGTAAAGACAACCAGCTTAGGATTTGCGCATCAGAGTCTGAGTATGTGATAATCCTGGAGCAAGCTCATGGAGGAGTAGGTGGAGGCCATTTCTCAGGTGATAAGACAGCAAAACTTGTCTTAGCCGCAGGAATATGGTGGCCAACATTACATATGGACGCTGAGGAATACGTTAAACGGTGTGATGACTGTCAGCGGACCAAAGTACCACTTAAAAGAGATGATATGCCGCTTAGACCAATGATGGGGGCAAGAGCTTTTGCAAAATGGGGGATTGATTATGTCGGACCCATTTCACCTCCTGCATATAAGACTCATGCACAATACATCATTGTGGCTACAGACTATCTAACAAAGTGGGTCGAAGCAAAGGCAACTCAAAAAGCAGATGCCAGGACCACGGCACAATTTCTATATGAATACGTCTTTGTACGATATGGATTGCCAATAGAAATTGTGAGTGATCGAGGCACACATTTCATAAATGAAGTGATAAGAGATCCTTCTAGATGAATTCATGGTAATCCATAGGAAATCAGCCCCGTATCATCCACAAGCAAACGGACAAGCTGAAGCAACAAACAAAACCATATGCACGGTCCTCACGAAGATTGTATCTGAGTCGAGAACTGACTGGGACCAAAAGTTGCATTCAACATTATGGGCATATAGGGTAGCATATAAAACATCAATAGGAACGACCCCATATAACATGGTTTTTGGGCTAAATGCTATCTTACCAATAGAATTCTTGATTTCAACCTTAAGGGTGGCTAAGGATCTAGAGTGGACAGGGCACGAGCTCTCTGATAGAATAGATGACCTGGAAAAGCTAGATGAGCTTCGCCTAAAAGCAGTAGCTTCCATCTACGCTCAAAAAAGGCGACAAAAGGAATTTTTTGATAAGCATGTGCGGACTAAAGAGTTTAAAGTTGGGGACTATGTCCTAGTTTACACTCTGAAACAGCATGCTAAGAAGCTTAAAAAGCGAGGGATGGGTCCTCTGGTGATTAAAGATCTATCACCAAGTGGAGCCGTCAAGCTTGCTACATTAGACGGAGAAGAAATGCCAATTGGATTAGTGGATGCAGAGTGAAAAAGTATCTGTTGCCGCTAACACAAGACATGCTTCTCAAAATACATCAAGAAAAGCTGCGTGTCCAGAAAAAGAAAAAGATTGAGGAGGAAGCGCAAGCCGAGGCGAAGGAAAGAATGGAGAAAAGAAGACTACTGCGTCAGAAACAGCGCAATGAAGGAGCAATACGAATAAACGCAGTCAGTATAACAGAAATGGATAATGACAAAGAAGAACCCATCATTGAATGCAAAGTGGGAACCAACCAAATCAAAGCCAGAGCACTATTGGATTCAGGAGCTCAAGCTAACCTACTTTCACTCAGTTTGTATAGACAATTGACAAATGACACTAAAATACAAACTGCCAAGCAAGAGTTAAAGAGTTACTCTGAGAATTCAATCAAAACTGTCGGATGCACAGTTTTACATATACAGATTAACCAATATGTGTATCCTCATATGTTTTACGTGGTTGAAGACCAAGCTACACAACATCCATTATTGCTAGGACAACCATGGCAGAAGCAATACAATGCAATGATTGACTGGAGTTCTAAATCAGTGCTTATCAAATACGAAGGTGAAAGTCAATCAGTTAAGTTCACCAAAGGAGCAGAGCCAACTCCAAAGGAAGAATCCACGGACAAGGGCAAACAACAAACAGAGAAAAAGAAGAAGCAATGGCAACCAAAAGTTTCTATACAACCGGATTACTCTTCGACAAGGAACTCTCAACATTGGATAAGGAAGACAAGCAATAATATAACAGCTCAACCTTGGGATAAAACGGAGTCAACGTTGGTATGGAGACCAAAAAAGGTGATGCCAGAAAACACAAACAGAGTCTTCAATACCAGACAACAGAGTGATCCCCGACAATCAAGGACAGTGAAACAGATCTGGATTCCAAAGAAGGTCATGACGGCACAAAGCTACAGCACGCAAATTTGGATCCCAAAGATTTGTAAACAGGAACTCCCTTCAATACAATCAACGGAAACTCCTAGGTATTTCAAGGCGAGGGAATCAACACACAGAACAAAGCAGGTTTGGGTCGCAAAGAGTTTGTGGCAAGCACAAGCAAAGCGGAAGCAGATTTGGATTGTAAAAAAAGACAACAAGGTAACGAAGAATCCATCTACTGATTCAAATACCGAAATGCCAAAACCAACCCAAAACCCGACCACCAATCCTTCAATCAAACAAAGAGCAGCTTTATTGGAAAGACTGTTGTATCATCGCTCTACAATTGCATTGGGAACTTATGACCAAAACAACTACAATGCTTCACCCACAGACACTTCATAGTCGTCTGGGAGGACTCAGACTCGGAGGGGGGGAGGTATACAGGAGCTACAAAGCAGCTACAAGCGGAAAAAAACAAAGAAAAACAAAAATTATATTACAAGGGCAGTGTCTTACATGATTTTGCAATTTTTTATGTTTGATTGCGGATATTGATAATATTTATGCCCTTATATACCTTGTTTTGCAACAAGAAGAGATCAAATGATGAATTTGGGTCTCTAGATGTGTAAATATCACTAAATAAGAGTGTTTTTGGAGCTAAAAAGTGGAAAAAAGTGGTAATCCAAGTCCAGAAATCACAAAGAAGTGTATATTCATATACACAGGGTTACTAGCTATTTATCGTGTATGTTTGGAATTTTTTGGCTTCAATTTGCTATTTTCCTTCGTTTTTTATGATTTTCTTAATAAAAATAAAAGAAAAATAAAAAAGCAGGTGAAATGAGATCGAAAAAAAGAAAAAAATAGACGGTGATGGTCCTAATGACAAGGGCAACCCATGGTAAAAATGGGGTACAATTCTGAAAAAGTTGCGGAAAGCCCGAAATGACAGAATTTTGGCAAAGTGGACAAATTTCTCAGAAACAGGTCAAACGGAGTCCGAATTGAGAAATTTCAAATCCTAAAGTGCATTTCACGACGAGATAGGAGCACATGTCAAATTTGGTAACAAGTGATCCGGGAAGCCCGAAGTTAAGTATTTTTCACTTCACTATCAAGCTCATTTCCACTATTACCTTCTTGGAGAGAGCAAAGAGCACACAGGAGCATCCGACCTTCTACCACCTTCTACGACTGCTACGAGAGCTCAGAGGACTCCAGACATGAGAGGTAGACTCGTTGCCATAAGCTTTTGATGCTTATCGCTAACTTTTGTCGCGAAAACTCACCAAAACCAAGAAACAAGAGCAGACGGGGAATGGGGAGGAACGCTAGGTAGGGGCACAACCGCCTAACCAAACCTTGCAAGAACTTAGAGGTGGGTTACCCTAGTATAGGAGATGAGTTTCTAGCACTAAAAGCTCGAGAAAGAACGACTGGAAAAACCCTAGGTCAACAGAGCCTGCAAGAGGCAAACAGAAAAAAGTTGTCGGAACGACACAAAACTTCTCAGGAAGCTTAACAACATCGAGGGCAATGCAACCATGGAGTATCTCCAGGTTTGGACCACCAAAAGTAGGTCGGAACAACCGATTCGGCTGTGGACACACAAAGCGTCATTTTGGCATAACGGCTAAAATTGACGACCAAATGACATGAAACTTCACAAGCAGCTTAAAATATACATGGATGACTTATATTTGCAAGCAAAACCCAAAAGAAAGATGATTCACTTACCGATGGTGAAAAAGACGCTTTCGGGCAACCAAATGGAGAAAGATGGAGAACGGGGAGCCAAAGTCAAGTTCAACCGAATAGGTGGCTTCACAACATATCCAATGAGCTGGAAATGCAACTCTCAAGAAGAAAAGTTGAAGAAATTCAACTCCAAGGCAAAAAGACGACTTCGGAGACTGAAATGCCTATAAGGGGGCTTTTTAGCTAAACTGATGACTTTTTAAGTTGAAAACTAGTTAGCAGGGCTTAGGGCACTAGCACAAAGCATTCTTTGCACAAAAAGACCAACATTTCAAGAAAAGACATCATACGCGTATGATGTCTCACAGCATGATTTTCACATCCATTTCAACATTTGAGTGCATAGCCTCATTCCACATGTTAATCACATCCTATGAACCAAGTATCATGAGAATTGGAGTTAGAAAACCCAAGGAAAACCAAAAAGACGCAAAGTAGGCCATAAAATTGATTTTTGGTCCTAATTTTGTCAAAATAACTCCAAACTCATTGAAACTTTGTAGGATTGTTGATTAACACATCTACAAGCTATCTGGAACCAAAAAGCACCATTTTGACACAAAAGACATCATACGCGTATGATGTCTATTTGCACTTACAGAGCCAAAAATGCTCATTTGTCATCATACATCCATTATATATATCTAATACATGCTACATATGAAGTTTGGAACCATTTGGTCAAGTGGATCACCCCATTAGCCCAATTAAGAGAAAATCCTTTATACAAAGCCTATTTTTGTCCCAAATCCAACATATTCAAGTCCAAACTAAGATTTGAGTATAAACAGTTCTTCACTAGCACATGGAGAGTCCACAGAACCAATCCCATGAAAAATTGATGAAAAAGACATCATACGCGTATGATGTCTCCAGAGCCATGTTTAGTCCAAATTCTATCCAAACTTGATAAATCCACTGAATAAGCCTATCTAAAGCCAAAACCAAGCTTATAGAGAAATTTGGTCCAAAAATGCACCAAAAGACATCATACGCGTATGATGTCTCACTATGTGATTTTGGCATCTAAGGGCTTCAACCACCAAACAGAAGTGTTCTACATGCCATTTGAAGGTAATCCACCAAGTTTTACCCAATTTGGATCATAAAATCCATTTCCCTTCCAAAATTTTGCCAAGAGCCTGAACTGGACTGAACTGGCCAAAACTTGACCAAATGGGATCCAAACTCAAATCCAAGCATATGATACTCATGTATACACTATCAGCTACAAGCACAACCAATATGAAGTCATTCTGACACAAAAGACATCATACGCGTATGATGTCTCAAGCATGTTTTTGAGCCCAGTTTGCATATTTTTTCACCTACATTGCATCCTTAGGCCCTGAATAGCTCATGTTTCAATTTTAAAGACATTTGAATAGTTAAAAGCTTCATTTCGGCTTTCAGTACTAAAAAGACGCTAACTTCTAAAATTGGAGTTACAGGATCCATGGATTCCGCTAAGTCATCGGCAACTAAGAGAAAAAGACCAACCATCAAGGATGCTCTTGCAAAGGCAGAACCTTTTGATATTCCAACAGAAACCCTCAAGCCAACCAAGACTTGGGTGGAGGAAGCAGTACTAGAAAAAGAGGGAATAAAGATCTACCAGGGGACTTTCAGAGATCCTCAAGGGCAATCGGTCGATGTACCTATGATCCCACGAGAATTAGTGGATTATAGCAGATCAGAGAACATAAGCAGATACCTGGAAAAGGCTGACTTACACAGGTTCTTCACCTCGAGACCATCAGGTGTAGACACAAGAAGAGTGTATGAGTTGGCAACATCCATTCAGAAGGATGGGAAAGCCACGTTGACAGCCATGGATGGAGAAACAGTTGAAGTACAGATCACTCCACAGCTCATTGCAGATGCATTGAAGCTGCACAACAAAGGGAGTTCTGTCAGAGAAAGAAGGGAGGCCATAGAGGTCTATGGATCAAAGAAACAAAATACAACCTACGGAGATATGGCAGATCAACGAGCGGCAACCCTTTGCCGATTATACAACCAGTTTTTCCATGTGTGCAGTAAAAGACCGCAGAAGTATACTACACCACCCCATGCCATTGCGACAACCATCACATGGGCACTGAAGAGCAACGTGCCAAAAGAGGTGAATTATGCTCAATACATCCACGAGCAAGTAATCGCCATGCACAACCAGAAACCAAAGTACATAGGAGGAGGAGAAATCCTAACAAGAATAGCTTATGAAGCTATTGGAGCTAGAGATCAAGGGCCACGGATTCCCTCCCAGAATGAGTGGCTTAGAGAAGCCGATGAGGAGGAAGAACAGCAAGAAGTATCCAAGAGGGCGTCCACAAGAGCACGCCGAAAACTAGAAATAGTTTCAGAACCTGAAGAGGCCGTGGAGGAGCCGCTCAAGAAGAAAGTGAAGAAGAAGGCCGATCCCAAGCAAGCCAAAAGTCAAAAAGCCGCAAGAATGGAAAGGCTGGTGGAGCAGTTTAGAGCGGAAAGAGCTCTAAAGGGGGACTTTGAAGAAATGTGGGTGCCGGACCCCAGTAAAGTCGGAACCAGCTCAGCCAGGCCACATGTTGATCAATATGATCAATATATTAGAGCTTATGAGGAGTCGGAGGCCATACTGGAGCAGCAACCTGTCGAGCCTTATACTGAAGAAGAAGTACAGCTTTTAAAAGCTGAGCTGCAAAAGGACGATAAGGGGAAGAAGAAAGTAGATGAGTCTACTGAACCTCAAGAGAAAGACGGGCAAGCAAACAAAGGGAAAGCCAAGATGACTGAGGACAATCAGCCCTCTTTTACTGTTGTACCAAGCCCGAAGAAGATGGAAATTATTGTGGAGGAAACCACAATAGAAATAGAAACAGAAATTAGGGAAAAGCCGGAGGCCGGGACCAAGGAAAAGGAGATAGATCCAGTTCAGCAAAAAAAAGATGATTATGAGGATCTGGTAGTGATCGGATACAGTGAAGAAGAGGCCCTGGAGGCAGTTTATGGGATATCCCTACGGAAACAAGATGATCGGAAAGGGACGAAGGAAAAGACAAAGGGTACAATGGAGAGTAAAGAGAAAATGGACGGGCCGAAGCCATTGGAGGTGGTGGCAGAAAGAGCTGTCAAGTTGACAGATGAAGATGAAAAAGACATGCACATGGTGCATGAACTGCTCAGCAAGATTAAAGAAAGATCCAGAGCAAAGGAAGTAGCACTTGAGACAGCAAAACAAAAGGAAGCAGAGTTGCAGAAGAAGTTAGAGAATGCTATGACTGAATCTGAAAGTCATAAAGCATCACTCTACGACGCAGAAAACGAGAGAGACGGCTTGATACTCCAACTAGCCGAAGCTTCAAGAGAGGTAACAAGTTCACAGGAAGCAAAGGAGCGAATAGAAGATGAGCTGGAGGCAGCCAAGGATGAGCTCATTGAGCTAAGGGAAAGAGTCGAACTTCAAGAAAGGACAATCATGAGACTCAGGACCACCCCTAGAGCTAGCAGAGTAGGAACAGAACAAGAGGGAGCCCTCGTACCAGCTCTGGAAGAGCAGGTCAGAAGTTTGCAAAGAGAGCTGAGGTTAGAGCAAGTACAAAGATTGCACATGGCGGAGGGATCATTGGCTGTAGAGGAGAGGCTCACATCAGAAAACCAAACACTAAGGACAGAAAATGAGGCCCTTCGCAAACAGCTCCAAGACCTCCAAGAGCAACAAAGAAGAGAAACAGAGCCACCACAAGAAGAAGCAGGGGGAGCAGCCATAGAGCTACCAGAAAATGGAGAGGCAACCACAATTGAAGATCCAGCCCCAGTTCAAGAAGTGGCCTCAACTTCAGGAATCTCTGAAGAAGAAGAACAAAAGCTCCAGGACCAAATAGAAAAGTCAACAGAGGAAAGTGCCAAGGCGGAAATGGAATGGGAAAGGAGACTCCTCATCTCCATTAGACTTCAAGGTTTAGACACAAAAGTGCTCCATGAAGAGTGGATGCAACCAAGCCTGCCTTTCCCTCTGATGAAATTTGAAGTGATAAAGACGAAAAAGAGAATAGAGGAGGAGTAGTATGTCGCTCTTTACGAAGGCGACATCACAAAGGATGAACAATCAAAGAGGATTGTAGACTCTCAACACAGATGGAGGAAAGGTTGGCTGAACAAATACCCAGCCTACCTCATCTACTTGGTAGAGGCTCCAAAGGAGATTCGGGAGGATGCAACCTTCTGCCTGGTGCCAAGAGTCAGAAACTGGAAAGAGCATGGCAGGATTGCAGAAAAGAAGCCAAATTGGCTTAATTATCCCAGGATGCCAGGACCAAAGGAAGGAGAGAGAATAGGTAAAGCCTACATGGTGAAAACCCTAACGGGCACCATCAAACTCTTTACTGGCTCTCCTGACCTTTCGTGTCAGATGCTAAAGAAAATCTGCAGGACTCTCTTAGCATGCATTGAAGTGTTCGCGCCAGATAAAGCCACGACCTCGAGTCTACTATCGACGGCCGACACAGTGACGGATATGATGTATGATCTTTCATTGCAGCCATCACCAAAGGTGTTACATCTCTTATACCAAAGAATTATGTTTTTGCCTAGCTTCCACATGCAAACATTAGAAGAAGCTTTCTACACCGGCTTTTTCACTCACGAAAGCAAAATATTCGGCCCAACCTTGACCATCGGCAACCTACGCTACGAATCACATTTGCAGATGCTCAAGACGACAGGACTCTATTGATCAAGCCTCAAAGTCATGTCAGGGACGACATGAACGCGGAGGGGGGGAGTGTTGAGCCAGCAGAGGATCACAACCACATTTTTGCTCACACCCATCATTTTGTAACCATTGATTGTAATAAATGTCTTTCCGACATTAATTTTGATTTGAGCCATTCATTAAGTAACGGGACTCAATTGAGTTTCCAGCCTGTAATCCCGACGTAATTTCACCTGCTGATGTAAATAATTAGAGATGTTCTCACCTCCAAGGGTGAGGTATATAAGCCAAAGTTTTGTAACCTAAAGGGAGATTCAATTATTAATCAAAGTGAGTTTTTGAGCGCCGTGACTGTGTCTGAGAGAGAGAGAGAGAGAGAGAGAGAGAGAGAGAGAGAGAGAGAGAGAGAGAGAGAGAGAGAGAGAGAGAGAGAGTCTTATCTTCTTGCTACGCGAGCTACGGGGCCGCCATTGGAGAAGCGACACCACCATTGTGTTAGCAACGGTGAGAGCTACGCACAGATACCAAGAGTGCGCGCTATCGGCTTCTACGTGTGGTAAGTTCCTACGAGCTTCGGTGTGAGTTTTCTTCTAACTCGTGTGTCGGAATAGAGCGTGAAGCATATCAATAGAACCACAACGAGTAGAGCTACGCATTAGTACCATCGGGGTCAAGTTTCGGTCACCTGTATTTTTCGGCCTGTCTTCATACGCGTTTACCGCACGGAGTGGTTATAGGTTGATTTTGCAGTTCAAGTCTTTAGGGTGTTGTTCTTACCTAGTGTATAGACTTCCCCTTGAGTTTGAGATCGAGTCGATGATTCTAGATCTTGTTTCGTATAGCATTCGTTCGTAGTACGGATTTCAGTCACTTGCGTGTTTTAGAACTTAGATTTGATTTCCTTAGTAGTGATTGTCATTAGAAGGTCGAGTAGGTGATGTGACACCCACCTAGTTGTTTCCATGCGCCTGCGGGTCAAGCTCCGTCCTCGTCTGACAAATTCTGTTGTTGGTTGAGTTCTCGCTATTTAGCTTCCGCTAGCGGCGTAACCGCCTTAACATGAGCCTATAGTGCGTTCTCTACAGGTGACTCACAAACACAGAGATTTCTACTATCGTGAGTGTGTGGCAACCATCGGATTCAAGGTGTAGACGTGGCTTCTTCACATAGTGCTAATTCCCAAAATGCTACACTAAATCCCCTCTCTCTTGATGCAAGTGTTTGCCAATCCCTCCCACCAAAATGCTACCAAGTGCTGACTCCCCCGATAGTGACCTCTCAGTGCCTTTTTATAGGTGCAGGTTGCATTAGGTTAGGGTAATCTGATTAGGTTTAGGGCCCTAATCAAGAGAGACAAAGAAAGGAGTTTGGGTCTCAGAAGGTTGACCCTTGCTTTGTCTTAGGAGAATCTTAAAATGAAAACTCCTAGGTGGGCCTTTGTGACCATCACCTAAACAGAGGTGACAATTTACAATTTGGGTTTTTTACAAGATTTTGGCTTGAAACTAGAAAAATAATGATAACCTACAGATATTATTGCAAAGATGCATCGTGGACGAGATGCCGACGAACGGCGAGCCTCGCTGGTGTGTTGGTGTAGCACATTCGCCAGTTTCGGGGCCGGCCGGGGCATGCCTTCGACGTCTTTCCTTGATTTGGTGCCGGCATTGCGCGACTCGATCGTCTTTATTCTTTGAGCATCGCCATTGATTCTTTGTTTTTTTATTTTTTTCTTCTGTGTGTGCATATATGCGTGCGTGTATTGTGTGTATATGTGAGTGCATGTGAGTACATATAGATATGGGGTTGTGTGTGTGTAAGTGTGTGATTGTGTTTGGGAGAGTGCATGTGTGGGAACAAGAGAGACGGAGTTATTTTATTATATATATATATAATTTTTTTCTTACTACGTAGGCTGGGGGGGGGGGGGTGAGAGCGACGAGGAGTGTGTGTGTGTGTATGTGTGGCGAGGTTGGGGTAGTGTGTGTGTATTATGAGAGAGAGAGAGAGAGAGAGAGAGAGAGAGAGAGAGAGAGAGAGAGAGAGAGAGAGAGAGAGAGAGAGAGTGTTTATTCACTCCGCCTTCGGGCCTGACGAGAGTGCGCGAGAGAGACAGAGAGGGTGGGAGTGAGGGATGGATGCCATGTGGCTGAGGGGGGTGAGGGGTGAGAGAAGGGGTATGGGGAGTGTGGGTGTGAATAAGAGAGAGAGAGAGTAATTTGGCTGTTGCACTTGCGGGCTTGATGAGAGCGCGAGAGAGAGACAAAGAAGGCGGGCTCGGGCTGTGCGTGGCTGACAGAAACGAAGGGGGGTTGGTCAACAGGATGGGGAAGGTGAGGGAGTAGCGGGCCAAGGGGGGGAATGAGGGGTGAGAAGGGGTATGGGGTGTGTGTGTGTTTATGAGAGAGAGGGAGAGATACAATGCACCTTCAGGCTACCTGGCCGACAAAGAGAGAGAGAGAGAGAGAGAGAGAGAGAGAGAGAGAGAGAGAGAGAGAGAGAGAGAGAGAGAGAGAGAGAGAGAGAGAGAGAGAGAGAGAGAGAGAGAGAGAGAGTTAGAATGAGGGAGGGAGAGAGAGAGACTAGGGAAAGAGAGAGGGAGTGAGTGTGGGAGCGAGGGAGTAGTGTGAGGGGGGATTAGAGGAGAGAGGACGAGGAGTATGCGAGAGAGAGGGTAGATGACATGGCAAGAGAGTGGGAGAGAGGAGGGTGGTATAGCGGTCCGCCATAGGTAGTAAAACAAGAGGAGAGGAGAGGGGAGAGGGGCTGAGGTCGAGAGAGTGTGGACAAGAGGAGAGGGGGGGGTGAGGTATGGCGGCCCGCCAGAGGGAGTATGGACGAGAAAGAGGGGTGAGAGAGAGAGAGAGAGAGAGAGAGAGAGAGAGAGAGAGAGAGAGAGAGAGAGAGAGAGAGAGAGAGAGAGAGAGAGAGAGAGAGAGAGAGAGAGAGAGAGTGGAGTTAATATGAATAATGAAAGAGAGAGAGGGAGACTTTGGTCCAGACTTTGGTCCAAGCGGGCGCCAGTGGAAGAAAAGGGTGGCAGCTTGTTTTATGCACCCATTGGGCTACGTGATACAGAAGCAAGGTAAGAGAGAGAGAGAGATGGTGGGTTGGCGGAGCCGAGCAGGAGAGAGAGGAGCTATCCTCTGGTGATAATGGAGGGGTGTGGAAAATTGAGGGACGTCCTGCCGTGGGCAAGCATAGAAGGGGGTGGTGAATGTTAAAAACAACATTTTTATCGTTTTTTTGGGTATTGTGCTCCTCCCCGATCGGGGTTGGTTCTTGCAGCCGCGATTTGAAACCGGCCGTCATTAGCCCTCCCTTATGGCTAGAGGCATTCATGCTTCTAGCCCTGCTTCTGATTCTTCTTCAGCTAATCTGTGGGAGCCGATATGAAGTTGCCTTCTGAACTCGCCATTCCATTTGGCCATTGGTGAGATTTTTGGGATATTCATGAATCTGCAATAGGTTTGAGTGATAGCCTGTGCCTTGGAATAGTGCGGGTTGATAAAATGGGAAGCCCATGACTTCCAAAATTTTATGCCAGTGTCCTCCTAGATCCCAAGTGAATAATAGGATCATTATTTGCAGTGTGTGAACAATAAAATTTGCATGCCACATAGGACCGAATTTGTAACCACAAGTAACGAGAGGAAAAATGAGCATCTTGGCTTCTGGAAAGGTAGAACTGAAGATTATGATTCCCAAGAGTGTGCCAAGAATCCACCATACATGGCCGCCTTGTTGGTGTGGTGAGCTCCAGTTGTCTTCAAAATCTTGCTTACTGTGGCAACTGGAAAAACCATCAAGCATATCATGCTCCTCTTGGGTGTGCTCAAATATGTCAGGTGTCTTTTCTGATGTTGATAGTGAGCCACATACCTTGTGGCTTAAATACAAGCGTAATCCACTTACCTCTCTCCAAAGAGAGGATGATTATTTGTAGAAAATTGCAATAAGCTAGGAATGAGGTCTTCATTCTTGCAGTCTATTAGCCTTTTGTCTATCCCTCGCTCCTTATCTTTTATCTCCATGATGATCTTACCTTTATATGTTCTAGCGGTTGACCATAACCATAGGTCTCATGCATCCCATGCAAACACAATGCTACGTTGTGGAGGAGTCTAGAACATCCTCAAAAGGATGGCAACATGTTGATCATCAAACTTACTCTGAACACCCTCACATAAACTGGAGGCATTTCCCATCTCCAAGTTTATAACACCTTTTAGTAGACCAGAGGCATTACCCATCTCGAGGTCTATGACACTACACAATAAAGTCTTGCTCGGCTCCCAAGCCCCTAGAACATATCCATCTCCAAACCTTCATTCATACTTACCTCTTCGTTATGATGATCTAATGAAACTTCCTTGATGCAGGCTGCCTTCAACTTGCTACACTGTTCTTGGTCCATGATGGTGCATAGGCTTCTGTTTTCAAAGCCCTCCCCTTTGCTTGATATGTTTTCCATCTTCTGCAAAGCCTTGCTAGCAGGCTGGTCTTCCTCTTTTCGTGTGTCTTCCATGCTCTTTGCATTCCTCTTACTCTCACGAGGCTTGATCAACACTTTACACCTTCTTACCCTTACTGCCCAATGATGTCAATTGATCGCTTTGGTGTCTATTTCATCCAAGGTTAGAGATGTACTAGAATTTGTAACACGATCTTCTTGACTTACCTCCCTCACTGGGGTAGCATATTTTGATTCTTTAACCTCTTGTTCCACTGCTTCAGTCCTTTGAACGAAATTCTTGCTTGACTCTTCTTCTGTTATCTTCATCTTGACCTCTTTTCCAAGACCATTGAAACTTAGTGTGCAACTGCCAATTGGTGGTGGACGTAGGATGAGTGTAAGTGGTGATTGTTGAGGTGGTTGCATTGGTGCCTGTAGGACTTGAACTGGTGGGACTAGCTATGGTTGCACGACTGGTGGTGGGATTTGAACAGGTGGGATTGGTTGCTTGGGCAGCGATGGCCTCGCCCTTGGTGGAGAAATCTGATTTTGCCTTCCTCCTTTATTGAAGTTCTGCCTTCTAGGATGAGGATAGTAGTACATGCCATGGGCATCTTCTTCGCAATTGTAGCAATGGTATTCTTGGTTTTGCCTTTGTTGTCCTCTCCCTTGCTCTGGATTTTTGACAGGTGCAGGCCCTTGCTGCACCAGATGCACGGATAAACTTTCAAGCTGAGTAGTGATGCGACTCAACAGGTCTTGCTGTTATTCTGATGCCTCTTGTGGTTGGGCTCTATGAGCAGCTGTTGCAGTCGCTGGGGTTAGTCGGACTAAGATCGATTCCTCTGACTCGTTGGCTCTTGCTTGCATGTGTAGCTTCTTGTCTTTAAGGCGGGCTACTTCCACTACCAACTCATATGTTGTAGGGAACCTCCCTTCACCTTCTCTTTACGTAGCGACCACATGCTAGCAATGAAACGATCCTTCTTCAAGAAATTAGGTGCTCCTTCACCTTCCTCCAGTGAGGCAACCCATCGCTCCCACAAATCCACAAACTTGGATTCGTAAGTGGCATACTCTAGCAGACCTCCCTGCGTTAACTATGTCAGCAGTTGCCATAACGTTTCTGAGGTTGTGCCTCCACCAAACCTCTTCACAAAGGGAGCACGTAGTACATCCCATGCATTCTTGGTAGCTTGGGGCAAAGCATTGTACCAAGACTTGGTCTCTACTTTCATCAGTAGAGGAAAAATTTGTAGCCGTGAGGCATCGTCATCCTTGTTGGAAACCACACAAGTGATGTCAAAGTCATCCAAAAAATTGATAGTGATATCTTCTCCCTTGTTTCCATTGAATGTGGGGAAGAGACACTTGCCATGGTAGTAACTCAATGAGCAGGAAATTAGAAACTTTTCTTTAAAAAAAGAATCACAAATGACATTAGCGGCTCATAGCGGCTTTTTACAGGGTTGGGTGGATGGATTTAAAACAGGATAAAAATGGATTGCAAAGCTAGAACAGAATAAAGATTCTTATATCAAAAGAGTGGTAGTAATCCAGGAGGGGTAAGATGATGGGACGTGGAGATCTCAGGATTTCATCAAGCATTTTTGCTCCGAACAGGAAAACAATCTTTTGCTGGTATAATATCTTCCTATCAATATATACGTTTACATGCATGTGTTTCAAGAAACATAAAGAAAAGACTTCAGGCCTATTGTTATTATCCATGTCGGGTGTAGGGAACTGATTACTTAGAGTTGCATACCTTAACACTAGGTTGGTAACCAAACAGGACATGAAAGTGTCCTTTCAGGGTTTTGAAAAAAACCTCCAAAACCCTAGTAGATCCACTCATTTTGTAAAATCCTTTCATGAGGTTATAGTTCAAGGCATACTACACATGGAAAAAATAAGAAACTTGTAAAATTTCTCATCTTTTGGTCACACCAAGCCTCCAAAGTTTATGGACCAGTACATTTTCATCAAAACAGTCATTTCTTACGTTTTGTTGCATAAAAATAAGATTATGGATTTTTGTAGGACTTGAGATAAATTCCCAGTTAACTTCAATGGGTTGGTGATCAGAACATATGATTGCTTCTCACTCACTATTTTTTGTTTTGCCAAAAGAAATAGGTACAAAAAAGTTGAATTTTTACCATTCTGCAAACCTATCATCAAAGTTTCTATAGCCACGCTCAATAAAAATAATATATGCATGTTTTCTTAGTTCCCTATTGCCCTTTAGGCTCATAAGGAGCCATGGAGCATGTCAAAAGAATAATACATCTCTTACCAAGGGGAATCTTGGGGACAAAGATGAATTGCTAAATACAGCAAACATGAAAAAACTAGGTTCAACATTATGAGTTGTAGAATCCCATAGAAACTATTCAATATCTAGCCAAATTTGATCCTTATGACTAAATATGGTTACTACCTACAAAATGCATGTAGTTGTCACAAGAAACTAACAATGTTGAAAAAGCTATACTTGATATACTAGAATGTTTCGTTTTCTTCTATAATTGAAAAAATCAACCATCCTTGTCTACTATGAAAAATAGGGTATTAGGTGCCCCAAAACTCAAGGAATATTAGCTTTATGTTACAATATGCGACATAGAAAATCAAAACTGCATTTGGATATCATGAAAGCCACCAAAAAAATCATAGAAGAGCTAAAATTGGCTAAAAAACAGGATTTGACAATTTTTGTAATTTGGTCATACCTTACGACTTTAACATTTATTTCTCCCTAGAAGCATCAGGACATGTTGAGGACTACTAAAGATAGTTCTCTAGCATTATAGACCTCACAAACATGAATTCTAGAGTGGTATAGTTGCAAAAAGTTGAAAAAAGCCAAAAACAGGACCCGTTTTTTCACACAGTTTAGGTTGTAAAATGTTGTGCAAGGACAAGGTTAAAGATGGAATTGATATTCCAAAAAAATGTCGAGTTTTTTTCATTTCATGAGACAACTTTATAGACAGATAGCACCTCAAAATCCATTTTGAAACTCTTGACATAATTCAAGGAAAATGGTCACTTAACAAGACATAAAAGTGTCCCAGGACATCAAAGTTTCCCATTACCAACCTAGTGTTCAGTGTCGGCAAGGTGATGCCTTCACCACATGCCTCTACCTCCTGTTGAAGTCCGCACAATCCTCCACAACAGACTGAGCGAGAAGAGTCTACCTAAATTGGCTTTCCATTTTGCATGCGTCTGCGACGCTTGGGTGGTCACACTTCACTTGAACTCTCTAGGCCTAGAGAGCGTGCAGGCCCACTTGCATCCACCAAATGCTTTAGGCTTTGTGACTTGGACTTTGTGGTTGATGTAGTTGACGACTCTTCTCGGACCATTAGAGAGAAAACACTTGGTGCTACACAAAATCTGACTATCGTGAGAGTGCTGGGGTTCTTGAAAGCAAAACTCATTGTTCTTTCTTCACCTCCTCTATCGGCACTAATTGACAGAATGCTTTGGTTGACGACAGTGATGACATTTTGTAGCCCTCCCACTAGATGCTCTTAATTTGTGGTTAGCATGAGCAATACAAGATGGGGAGCTTACCTCTTGAATACTGACGACGCTACAGCCTCACAATAGTACTTCAATGAAGGCAGCCAGTGCTTCTTCAGTCTCCTCCTCCTCTGTTCTCTAGTT